>NC_060210.1:36110000-36791500 GCF_021130785.1 Homalodisca vitripennis
TTAATGTCCAGGCTAGATAAGAATCGAGCATCTCTCAATCTATCCAGGATAGCGGTCACCTGTGGTAGAGGGTAGGCGTCCTTTCGGCTCACTGCATTCACCGCCCTGAAGTCCACAACAAACCTTTTACTGCCATCAGGTTTATCCAGTAACATAATTGGCGAGGACCAGGCGCTTTGTGAAGGCTCTACAACCCCTAACTGCAACATGCGGTCTAGCTCCTCATTGATGAGTTTTTGACGAGCAGGGGATACATTGTAGTACCGCTGTTTGATTGGTGGCACACCCCCAGTGTCGATGACGTGCTTCACACGGTCTGTTCTACCCAATGTTGATGGCTCATCCTCGAAATGCTCCTCGAGAAGATCTTGTAGCCGTTTTCTCTCTGCTAGAGTTAGATTGTCTTCCGATGTGATTCCCTCAACATAACCACAAAATAAATCCACACTCTTCGTTTCAAAGTCCCACTTCCGATTGCGCATATCCGCAACAATGTGCATTATTTCCCAGAAGTCGATGCCTAGGATTAAGGTATGCTGCAGTGATGGTACAACGCAAACCTTTAGACTTTTAGTACGGCCCTGTAAAGTTATGGGTAGATTGACAAAGCCCTGGACCTCATGGCCTGTTGAGTCGGCTGTTTCTACAAAACGTCCACTGGCACTCTTAAAGCGAGCGGGAAACTGATTCAAAATCCACATTCCATGTCCACCTAAAAACGTTTGGGAAGCTCCCGAGTCTAAGAGGGCGGTAACTTCACGGCCAAACACCCTCACTTTCAAATAAGGCCTATGGTCTTCTTGTTGGCTATGAATGACATAGTTTATGGCCGGGATGGTCTCAGTATCCAAGGAGCCAGAACCACCTACTTCCTTTCTGACCCCTTGCCTTGCCCGTTTTTTTGAGCAGCATTTTACACAGTCTCGTTTAAATACGTCCTCCTTTCCACAACCAAAACAAAACCTTCGTTTTGGTTTACTACAAAACCTGAAGCGGTGGCCCTTATCTCCACAATTCCAGCAGACAGGGTCCTGGCGGTCTGAATTTGCAGACTGTACGCTGGCCACACGTCCGGATAAAGGTTTTCGTGGGTGGTTCTGATCGTGATAAGCAAGGTCCGGTTCAAGGGTATTTTCCCTTGTAGTTGCGGGCCTTATTCTAACCATACTTAGTCGGCCCGCTTCGGCTCTACGTCCCATGGATCTCAACTGTTCAAGAGTTTGAATGCTGCAAAGTGCCAATCGATCTTGCAGCTGAGGGTGCAGGTTATTATAGATCTGTGCTAAGCGAGTAGGTTCAGGAACAGCTACTGCTAATCTTCCATATAAACCCTCCATAGCGGCTATATACAGATCTATCGGCTCATTATCTCCCTGCAGCCGGTTAAAGATTTCCTGATGAAGTCTTATGTCATAATCCGCAGGCTGAAAGACTTCTTTGAGCTCCCTCGTCAACTGATGCCATGAATGAATCCGAATAGACGCAGCACGGTACCAGACAAGCGCTGATCCGGCAAATAAATCAACCGCAGACTCATATAGCTCTTGATGTGTGACTCCTCTTGCCCGACGAAGTTCTTCTACTCTCTCAAGAAATGCAGCGATACTTGGTCCGGAGTTGTCAAACTTTAGCCCCCACTTGTAGACTGGGACATATCTGGGCCGGGAACTAGCGCCTGTGTCGTTTCGAGTTAGTGAAAATCTGGGAAGGTAGTCGTCCTCTGGAGGTCCTCTTCTTTCTTGACCTCTCAAATTCTCTTGCGGGATTCTTTCTTCTGTTCTCTGCTGAGGTCCTCGAAGTCGCAGTTCTTCTAACTTCCATTTCTCTTCTTGCTGTCTTCGGGCTTCTTGCAGTCGTCCTTCTTCTTGTTTCCATCTTGCCTCCTGTTTTCTTCTTTCTTCTTGTAGTTTTCTCTCTTCCTTTTGGAGCCATTCCTCTTGGTGACGCCTTTCCTGTTGTAGTTTTCTTTCTTCCCTATTCCGCCATTCCTCTAGAAGTTTCCTTTCTGTCGCCAGGTTCTCGTCGTCTTCAGTGGTTTTATTTGGTTTAAATGCCAACTCTAAAGTTTTGGGCAGTTCAAAATTAGTTTCTTGCGCTCCATCCTCTGGTCGTTGAAGCTGTTGAAAACCACCTGCCGATGTCCTGGGATCCGGTTGGTTCTTCGAATCAGAAGTCCCTCTAAAAGAATCCAATAGCTCCTTACTTCTACTCAGCAACTTTTCCTTACTTTCCGCTTGCTCACTATCAGAAGATGCCCCAATCGGAATTCTCTCCACTCGGAGATACAGATGCCAAAGACGAGCCACAATACGACGAAACTCGTTGTCATTATTCGTGCCTTCGTAATCACTCACTAGCGAAGATAAGTCCTGGTACTTCCCTTCGCATTCCTCCAATTCCGCATCGGCATCCAAAGAGTTTACAACGGTTTCATCAACCTGGGTATCAGCCGAAAAACATTGAGTCAGACGCTTCCTCAGTTCATTAGCGTTGCCATCGGTATCAACATTCCTAATTTTAAGTTCGTAGATAACCTCAGTCTTACGAAGATGATACGCATTCATCGTGAGGTAGAATACTAAAAATTCACCAGATAACCAGAATAATTCATACAGCCCACATGGAAATATCACCTCGCACTAATTTTAGCTAATCCTAAAAATGCCGTTCTTTCCAACCAAATAACAACACTAGAATGCAACCAACGATTATGTAAGTTCACATCATCCTCAATTTGTCATACCGGGGAAAGTTCAAATCCAAAACAAAATTATTTATTTTATGTTTCGCAAAGAGGTATTTTTCCAATATTTAACTTAAGATCATGAACACTAGCAAAATTTAACACATAACCATTAACAAGACATTACCAGTGTTTCCCAATACTAACAAACAACAAAAATACTAAATACTATCTTTCAAAAATATTTACACTACAAGTTCAATACAATTTTATATTCTGTGAAAGTCAGGTGCTAACACAAGGGGCCCCGCGTTGGGCGCCAGTTTGCCACCCCTCCTCGCGGGTTAGCAATATTGTCGGCCTCGCTCAGTGGAGAAGGGCGTGAGTATTGGTAGAGCGCCAGGACAACCAAGTTCTTGCGCAGTGACAGAGGACTACTAAGATTGACGGATACCCAGATGGTTACGGTTTGCTCGGTAATAAGGGCGCCACCTTGTTGATGGGGTGTGATAGTCGCAGGTCTCCAACAAGGAACAGTTTCCTGCCCTCAGGTATGCTCAATCGAGACCACTACCATGCACGCAAGAACTATTAGGTTTACGACACTAAGCCCTAGGTACTTAAATTAGCCACAGATTTCGGTTGATTATTTTCTAATAGTAAGTTGCAAGGTCTTTAATTAAATATCAGGCAATTAGAAATTAAAACCAATATTTCACATATTTCATTCTGTATTGCCTATTTCTCTCACAGTGCTAAGGTCTTAAACTAAATAAACAAATATATATTTAACTTAACTTAAACTTAACTCGTTGGCCAATTGAAATAAAAATACGAAAAATTATTACGGTAGGAGCGCTCCGATTACTAATACAAAATGACAGTGGCCAAAATCATGATGACCATATTCCTGAACTACAAAATTACAAAACAATAATTCACATGAATACATAATGGCTAGACATTAAATTAAGTTGAGCCCCATTTGTCAAAGTTCGGAACTGGATCCACCCTGATGCAGTTATTCAGGCCTAGTCCGATAGGTAGAGGCTCCACGATGACATTGACATAGTTAGTCCGACCTCCCAGGGGAGCACGATGGAATAAGTAGTGTAAAGTCTACTCACCAACTGGGCGGACCCAAAACACACACACGAGCCGTCGATTGTATCGTCCGTGCAATCCAATATTGAAACTTTAATTTCATAAAGTCAGTTTTATTCATTTTCTGCGGCTCATTGAAATCAGTAAACATTACTTATATCAATCATGAAAACAATGTCAAACTTAACTTAAAAGAAACCAGCTGACTAAAACAGCAACATCTGTCACTATTGTTGGTGTGTCTAACATACTCGTATTTAGCTTACAGCGGCCAGTAAAATGTAAAGAAACGTTTAATGTATAAACATAAGTACATTAAAAAAGCGCAGAATCTGCCAATTACAATGATATACAATATTGGTCTTAAACACAAAGCATAATTATTCTGACACAGAAAAAATTAATTACGTTTGTTCTTACTTAAACTAATTAATTACAATAATTATAGTAAAGTGTATTGAAGTATTAACATAATGCATCAATGTATGCACTTTCACGGCGATGGTAGGTATAAATTTCATGACAACTGCCTTTACATTATTCTGAGTAAAACTAAATAATATACAAACATTAGGACATAAAGTTACCGATTCAATTATTTATAGAACAGTTAACAAGTTTAGTAAGGAAATTTATGAGAGACGATGCAATTGTTACGAGATAATATCTCGGCCTAATTATGTACAATTTACAGAAACAATTTGTGGTTACAGTATTTGACACTATGAACACGTATTTACAACTATTTATCTCCGTGAACTATTAAAAGACTAGATTAGTATTAATTTATTACAGCTAACGTATTAATTTCCTACGTTTATCGACAGGAATTGACAATCTTACTACGAGGCCCAAGGCTTAGTTTACCGTAGATATTTAATTCTGTAAAGACAAAATTATTATACTGAAATTTTACTAACTGACATACGCAAGCGACAAAATATCAATGGCATGGTAATGGCTCACCTTAGCCTAACTCCTTTATTGGAACAGCTGATTGGCGTCTAATCAGTGACCGTTCTGTTATTGCAGCAACAATGAATGCGCGCTTCTTCATTTGGATGTAAAATTTCGTTATGTAGAGTGATCAGTTCTACATAACAATTGCTCAGGTAAAACAGAAAAGTACACGTCACATGTTTCGAGATATCGATAGAGGAATTCTCCCAAATAATTAAATTGATTGTCAGTCGTAGTGACCCGGAATAGGATATGGTTAGCCACATGAAAAGTTATTTTTTCAGATTATGTTTACTCTTAATCTACACACCAATATATGTACACGTAAACCATAAATATATCTACATTTACCAACAAAATGTAATTTAATTTTAAGCTAGTCAAGATAAATGGAACATGATCTGAGACAAACCTTATAGTTTGATACTTTTATATATCCTCTATTTTTGACATCTATCATAACTAGAGCAGATGATCTCTCATTTACTTTTCAGTTCTTAGTCCATAAACTATAATATTACTACAAAAAAGGATTGAATTAGATAAGAAATTATGTTGTATTATGAATATCATTGATAGTTAATCATTTTTGTTATGTTAAATTAAAACTGTGAATAGGAGGATACTATATTGCATTTACCGGACGGGAACCAGGCAATTGCAAGTAATTCATCAATAAGATTAGATAGACGCTGGATAGAAAAGACGAAACGATGAAATATCATAGAATGAGACTGTTCAAAGACCAACAATTTACTGTGTGAACTCCCACCTGAACCACATTCACAATCAGAGCACACTCTTATATCATCCTTGCACGATAAATCGCCAAAGCACTTTAAACCTTGAGAAATATATTTCACGATAGAATACCTTTATTCAAATACAGATATACATAGCTCTTTTGCCAATTTATTACAGAATATTATATTTAATATTGAAGAGATGAATATTAGCTATGTTGGCTAGATAAACTATAAGAAAGTACATACAAGTCAATTTTAAGTTACTTTTAATTCCTCCTGTTAACTTAAAAGTTGATTAATAAATGAGTATAAAATCGTGCATCCTGATTCTAATTTTTATGAAAAATACTCGACTTACGATCATTCTTGCCTAGACCACTGTGCCTAAAAGAGGATTCTAAAATTTTTAACCTTTAGAAAAACTGCATACAAATGAAGCAAAAATGACAAATTCTAGAATTAAAGGTAAATAGATTGAATAATCAAAATTTAATTAAATTAAATAAATATAATATAAATATTAGTGTTTTATAAATATTTTTTATATATATTTATGTGCTTAAAAAAGTTTTGTCATGTATAAATGGCCACAAACATTAAATTTGAACTGAATTTCTATGGATGCTTAACTTTATAAATAAATATATATATATATATATAATATATATATATATATTATATATATATATATATATATATATATATTATATATATATATATATATATATATATATATATATGTGTGTGTGTGTGTGTGTGTGCGTGTGCGTGTGTGTGCGTGCGCGCGCGCGCGCGTGTTTGTGTGCGTGTGTGTGTGTGTGTGTGTGTGTGTGTGTGTGTGTGTGTGTGTGTGTGTGTGTGTGTGTGTGTGTGTGTGTGTGTGTGTGTGTGTGTGTGTGTGTGTGTGTGTGTGTGTGTGTGTGTGTGTGTGTGTGTGTGTGTGTGTGTGTGTGTGTGTGTGTGTGTGAATTGTAAAGAACCACAAATTATATTTGTGAAGATATTGTTTTTAATGTTATTTGTGCTATGATATTTTATATTTCACGAAACTTTGTAAGTATCCTTAAAATGCTCAATGGGAAACCCTTGTATACTTCCAGTATGAGGGGGGACACAATATTAAGTTCATGCAATATTAAGATATAATCGTTTGTTTATACAATAGTTTGTGATATAGAAGACTTTGTTAGGGCTATAGTCCAGGGAAGAATATATCGCATGTAAATGTTCATTTAAAACTACTGCTAAAATGCATATAACCAAAAGTTCACCAATTTTGAGTACCTTAAGTTAAAACTTTTACTGCTTTGTTCATTAAGGTTCGCTTTTAACAGTGTTTAAATAGTATTTACAATGCATTAGATGTTTATAATTCGTTACTGACATAATGTGGAAAAAATAATTATTGGTTTCCCTACTTATCAAACACATTTGAACAATTTAAATTATAAATAAATATTGTACCTTTTCTGAAGAGTTCGAACGGAAAATGTTAAGAGTGGTTTGGTTCAGTGAAGTTTGGATTATAATCTCAAATACTACCTTATTTCCGAATAAAACTAGTCCAGGTAACTTTTAAGATTGTTCTCTTCATATTATTATTATTCTTAGTATTTTTTCTCGGATTTCAACGAATATATTACAATAGGAATTAGCTATATTGGTCTAGCCGTTCTCGATAATAGCACTTACAAATACATGTTGAGAGTTCGTTTTATTTAAAAGGATAACTTACTTATGAATAATAATATTTTACTATCATACTCACTATATTTGCTGCTATTAGGATTAAATGTATTATTAGGTACTTTATAAATCCTCGCCTTAAAAGTTTACACCGTATGACAAATCTTTTACGTATATTAAAATGTTGTTTTAACTAACTTACTCAATTACATAATTACATTTATATTTTTCTATTAGTAATATTGCATTGTTTTACTAACTTTTTTAGCAGTGTTATCAACTTAGAGATCATAAAATTGAATATAATGAGCATATTAGAAGTGAATATTAATTCTTTAAATTAAACTTTTTTTTTTTAATTTTTTCCATACTATGGCCAAGTTATAAACTGTTGATTGTAAATCCAATTACAGCGATAGAGAAAGCGGCGAAACGTAAATAAATAGAGGAGTTAAACAGGCTGACGGACTGCCCTTGCACTTTTTAACACCAGAAGCAATAGAGTTATCATGTACCTATGTAACAAGTGTAAAGGCTCTAGAACCTCATTACCAAGAGTTACCGCAAGGAGTAATGGACAGACGGACGCAACCTACATTGACAAGTTTATGTTTGTAACACACACTGGGAATATTTAAGTATTATTTATTTACAAGTTTGGTAGCCATTTAGACTATAATTCTGTGTTGCATAAATAAGTGAATAAATATGTTTATAGGCTGAACATATAAACATATCTTTAATTTTAAACATATAAATAAACATTTATATGTTTATTTTTGAATTTGGTTCAAAATGTTCGAATATATGCAATCATATATTTTGCAGAAATTTTGTTACGAGGGTGACTGCAAACCATAGATTTATCTAAATGTACATACAGTTAACATTATTTTCCATTGCACGGTAACATTTTTCACCGTCTTATACTTCATTTCCAGGTTTTACAGAGTGGAGGAATATTGGTTATTTGGTAAAATTGTTTGGAATTCTATTGGTAATGAAGTTTTAATAGTTAATACGACTATGTGCCCAATATACAAGGTGTTTGAAAAGTCTGGGTACGGCTTAATATTTTACAAACCATAGCACATAACACCTATAAACATTGCACAGCGTCATATGACTATGTAAAATATTTTTCCTTGCTATTACCATGACATGCCAACCATGGGGGGACGGCCCACAGAGGAAAACATGGAAATCTTAAAGCATGGGTCGAGTGCCTCATTTTAAAGAGCTCACTTAGTATAGTTGAATGCCGCAAACCGCATCTCAAAAGGTTTATCCAATCAGAAATGGCGGGTTGTTTTAGGTACACATTGTGAAGTACATTACGCACTGCCATTTCTGACTGGATCGTCGTATTCTGATGCGGTAGGCGGCATTTCACTCTACTAAGCGATGTGTTTTCACTGAATTTTTTTAATTAGCAAATTATGTCATAAATTTATAACACAAAAAATAAAACTAAAATGAATTCGTCGTCTTTATGTTTATGAATTAATTAAGTTCTACCATTATTCATTGTTGGTGAAATAGTTAACTTACCACTTAATTTTAGAATTAAATTTTTTTGTTATTTTTTATAAATACTAATCAGTGAAACCATTGGTTAGTAGAGTGAAATGCCGCCTACCGCATCAGAATACGACGATCCAGTCAGTAATGGCAGCGCATAATGTACTTCACAATGTTCCAATATATAAACAATTCACGATTTAAGAATTAACAAATGGAATTACAACTTAAAATAAGCATTACGTTGTACTGTTCATATTTTATTATATCAGATAAAATTACACAGTATGTATCAACCTGCAATATCAGTTTGTTGTTGCAGAGAATATGTGTTTAAAATAAAACAATTTTAACATTAAAATAAACTGTAATACTCTCTTATTCACTTTAGCGAAATTGCATGAACGAAATTTGATGAAACTTAACAAGCAGCTCTAAATAATAATGCACCTGAAAGTTTCTGCAATATTTATCAGAATGATTCGTCTTTAGAACCAGAACATTACAGTACTTAGTTGGATAAACAAACTGGGACAGAATTTACTTGTTACTGTGTCTTTCTGTATCGCGTAAGAATTAGTTACGCACCCTTTGTAAGTACAGAATGCTATTAATATTTTATAAACACTGAAAAATACATAGGTTTTCTTGTGTAATATATTAGCCATGTGTTAATTATTATAAAACCTGCAGTTATCCGCGTATTCGCACAGAATTTTGTGGGCTTTGCAAGTGTATGAGCATTCCTGGTTGGTGTGAATTATATTTCCGACGCCAGTTTTGAGTTCGCCTTGATACCATGAAGAAGAAAATACCTAAAACTGCGTATGTTTATGGCCATTTTACTTCATTTCGTTCTTAGTATATTTTGTTCCATAGTTGGTATTGTCTAGTTTAACAATAAAAAAAATAGAGATTATAAAAGCCTACTTCATATTTTATAACTATACTAAAGATAACTAAGATGAGTTTACAACTATCCTTCAATTTATAGTAAAATATGTACAGTAACTTTGCCTGTTATGTCTAATAGTAAATATGTGCAAAAGCTTATAGCTAAGAAGTACATTGACAATGACACTATGCATGTTTTTTTCATTGTATACTGAAGCGTTTTTATCTTTTAGAACAGTTAACGCTGGAATTGCTACATTAGTTCAAAAGAATGGTCTAGGGGACCTTACTTCAGCACAGCTATGTCCGACTACTTTAAAGGTAGTCTTCGAGTCAAAATCGGGTTATTTTATATTTAAGGAGATTTTCTGAGGTAGATTAATTCTTACCTAATCACTGAAATCTATATTTATAATGGAATCTGTACGAAATATATAGCTTGAATTGTAATGGTTACTCCTTAGAGAATTCACAGAACGGTAATTTTAAACAAATTGTAAATATCATTTAAACTAACTAAAAATTTTGTATGCTGTCACAAAAAATGTAAACTCAGAATAGTTGATCATATTTAACAGGCGCTTTCAATTAATAATCTGAAGATTTAGAGACCACGGCGGTATTTTTACTGATTTAAAGACCAGTGGGACGTAGCCTGGTAGGATTTTAAATATAAGTATTAGCTTTTATTCATATCATGGGTTATAAGAATGTTCATGTAAAATTTCAGTACAATCGGTTTATGCATTGAAGCAATACAAACAAGCAATTTCAATTTACCATTTATAATATTATTGGGATAATACACAGTAATTATGGATCTTTAATTATTAACAGCCTCTACGAAGTGTGAATGAGGAGAGCTTATTTATTTACACTAACAAGTTAGAATTTGTACAGAATTACGTTTAAGAAAGCAGTTAGTGAGTAATAGATAAATCATATCATTCATACTGGATTTTATAGTACGTTGAGTTTATGAATTTCACTGAAACAATAAACAACACATTTATGTAGATTTGCCTTGATACAGACGACCTACAGAGAATCATAACTAAAACTTTGATATAGATATAGAGAGCTAATATACTAACTGAATTAGAGTTTCTCTACCTTAATACCATGTAAATTGTTCAGGCAATACATTTGTAATCATATTATTACACGTTTTGATTTATAATGTTTTTTCTTAAGCTAATTTGTCTAATATTAATTAATTTAACTACATCAAACTTTGAGCTGACCAGAATGACACTTTAAATTAAATCTCACTTACTGAAATTTATCTAGCAAAATTAAAGGAGCTTTGGTAGTAATTAGACTATTTTCATGATCTTGCAATAAATTAACCTTGTTTGAATAATTTAAGATTTATTTATGTTAATAATACCTTAAATAGCCACTATTGAGCTGTTCATTGCATTACTGTGTATCGGTCCAGAAGGAATGTATTTTAAAGATTATTAAATAATTGTAATGATACCTGCAATAAATGTAGTTTTTTTGGAACCGGTCCCAATACTTATTCATAAGACCTGATTATTTACATTTTGTTCATTAAATTGGGATTCACATTATTGTTTATATAACAAAAGTTCCAGTAAGGTAGGCAGGGAACATCAACGCGAGGCTCTCAAAGGCACTATAAACTTATGTTAGATAAGTTTGGGATAGTTAAGCTACTTTTGCTAATATATCACATGGTTTATCAATATACTAAGTTTGTTTATAAATTATTCATACTGAAATTATCTTTGCCATTGGTTACCCATAAGACCAATGCAAACATATCAGCTGATGCTCATGCAAAACCCATGAGTGACACGACTGTATTCGAGCTAAACGGTCCTCTTATAGAGAGCTTTGTGTAAAATTTCAAGTTTACAGGTTTTATAGTTTTCGAGATGTCGAGAGGACAGACAAATATAGGTTCAATAAGACTCAGCCAATAATATTTGCTTCAAATTATTATTATAATACGTTTTGTCTATAAATTTAGTTATAATATGAAGATTGGTATGTCATTATAATATGACACATACCTCAGTTTAATTTAACAACAAACTGAATATTATTAATTTTGTTTTTTAATACCAATTATGATCCGAATTATATTTTATTATGAATACATTACATTTACGAGAATATAACAAAAATAGTGTATATTCAACTATTTATGTTATTTTACTGAGACAAAAATTATCTGTACGGGTATATTGATATTTAGGTAACTGGAATCTTTTGTATTTACAAGGCAAAGTCGACTGGCTGCATGGTGCCATGGAATATCGGTTTCCGTATGGTTTTAATTCCTCCTCACCACCATTTATACTTACTTCTAGGGCAGTTTTCTTCGCAAGTAGTCCTTTTGAAACCATGTTAAAAATTGTCAATTTTTTGTATTAATTTAAAGTATACTATTTATTCAGGAACTGTTTATCCTTAGAATTCCTATCAAGAACATTAATGGGATTCTTTCAATCCACAGTCTTAAATCGTGTTTTAGACATATTACGATGTTGAATGTCATCATAATAGACATAGGTGTCAGTTTATACCCAAAATAAATTAAATACATTTTCAAAATCAATTTTGTATATGTATGAGCAAGTGGTTGAGTGGATGTAAAAATCCTTTAAGGTACTTTCACAAGGGTTATTTCGAATATGTATCATACTTTAATAAATTTCTTAGCCATATAACACTAGAAGAGTTAGAACCGCTTTATAATTATAAAATATTAAAAGTTTACTTAAGCCTATTGTAATAAAAACTTAAAAAGTTATTATATTGTTTTGTTATTAAAAAGTTTTGTAATTTTATGCGTAATTTTATACTGAAGAGTTGTCAGAGATATAAAAAGGATTGACTGTTTCTTCAATGTATATTTATTTTATACATTTACACGCATGCTTTAATGACAAAACAAAGTAAAAAGAGTAATAGGTAAACATTTTTTAGTATTTTATTGAAATAGTTATACATAATATGGTTTTGGTGTAGCCAACACACATTTTAAGTTTCACCTGTGCCCAGATGTGAACATCCTCAGAAAATTTAGCAAATATTTTGGCAATTGAAAGCCCTTGTAATACGGTATAACAGCGCGCCGTATTGCCATTTTCTCGCTGTAACTGCTCCTGACGGCAACTAATTGGTGTTGACACATTTTCAGCTTCACCTGTGCCCAGGTGTAAACATGCCCAGAATATACTAGCGATGGTATCAACTAAACGCACGTAATTATTGTTACTGATACGAAACGCAACTGAATGTGCTGCAGTACTAAATTGCAATCTTTCTACCATTGTCTTATAATGCGAGCAGAACTAATGTGGCCGGAGGGAGAGGAACTTCAATCTAATGTAGCTTAAGGGCATAGACATCTTGCTAGGAGGATGTCAACACAGACGATCTGCAGTAATCTCTAATTCAAAAAAGCCAAGAAATATAAATTATGATATTAAGTACATTGGTATGTTATTTTTTTAGTGTACATGAAGGAACCCAAAATAAGTTATGGTTGAAATTCACTAATATAGTTCAGAATGAGTTAGTAAACTAGCCTGAATGTACATTTTTACTATAAATCAGTTTAGACTTTTTCGTGAATTGCGAACGGTTTATGTTTATTTAAACAATAATTATTACTTTGTCTATTCCAATCAGATTATTAATATACAAGTGGGGAGTACGCAATATCAGGTGTAACAGGCTTTGCTGAGGTTTTATAAAATAATTCTATAGCTCATTTCATTCTCGACAGGGCCTGTTGTGATATCAGAGAGATGGAAAATCATAAAGATATTTTTAATTATCTTCTGCCTGGCAAAAGAGAAAATTGATGTCCCAACGAATCATAGCCTTATCTAATCGTTCTTATACGTTCTTCGTCGCCGATCCCTTCAGGCGAACAAGACTCTGGATTTCAGGAGTCAAATTTGCAACAGCATCAGAATATAGATTCTGCACGTAAGAGAAATCTAATTAGACATTAAAAGACGTATTCCCAATGATATATCTGTCATACACATGTTAACAAACTTGACTATTTATTGGAGCACATTCTTTTTATTTGTTCATATACAGTAGTAATATTTTTCATTATCTTTAAAAGTAGCGTATTTTATCATGAAAATAAATCTGCCTAGAAAAACTGTTAACGTACGAGAATTTGTACCGAATGTATGGAAGACATGGGCTAGAGATGTCTGAGGCCACAGTAATAAATTCTCGAAATTGCAAAGTTTACATTATGACAATAAATACTTATACGCAACACTTCTAGGTATTAAATAAAAATGTATCTTTGCTATCTAAGTAAAATAGAATAAGAACCAACATAAATTATATCAGGGCCTAGTGGTTCAAATGGTTTTTAGGATTTTCCTACGAAATTCACTTATTATTAAAAGACTATAATACTATTCATTCAAATGAAGACGTTAAGTGGTAAACTGTAAAGTCGGTAGACATATATAAAAGTGAACTAGTCAAAAATAATTCTGTTAAAAGTAAAAGGATATGTTTTGTTTGGTATAAGGTTAATCCGGTAGAAAAGAACAGAGCTCGTTTAAAGCAAAGTTATGATGAGATTAGCTATTTATAGAGACAGCTTAAATTTAAAATAACGCAGTCTTGTCAGAAGGACATCAAAACAAGTTTTGTCCTCTGAAATCCGTTATATAAAACTCAGTCCGAATACTTTATATACATTAAAATATCAGTCTCTCATAAAAGGACTTGTATATGAGGAAAAATATTACTTTCTTAAGAGCTCGTGGTCTTTCCTGGTAGCAGGATAGTACCTATCTATCTGAATAAAGAATAGATTATACATGTTTCATTTAGCCTATTTTTCCACTAAGAATCTTTTTCCAAGAAAATCGAAAAAAAAATTTCCCATTAACGAGGGACAGGGTTTTCTCAAATAAAAAAGATATTATATATAAATAATATTATATATGTGTATATATATATATATATACACATATATAATATAATATATATATATATATATATATACACTCATATATATATTTATATTACACTCGCTGTAATATATATATGTTAACCTAGAAGAACAATAAAAAAGAAACAAAAAACAATTAAGCACCATAAATTATTGTATTTCACTCTAATTGTAAAATAAATAAAATCCACAGAGAACAAGGAAATGAAGTCATACCAATTTTAGGTTCTATTTTATAATGTCATGTTTTCACTTCTTTTATTTGATGTATGGTTCTGAGTGCAGAACATTTTCATTCGCCGAAAGGCTTTAGTTCCCACGTTATGATTATACTAAAACACAGTTTAATCTTGGTGTAAATGTTCATTATTAGCTCTTTTTGTACACTCTGTAAGTGTTTTTGAAATGAAAAAATACTATATATAGGGTTCCCACAAACGACATTGAGATTTTATGTTCAGTATTAAAAAAAACATTTTTGTATATTATACTTCATATGAAAGCTAATGTTATTAAAATCATTACAGTTTAGTAATTTAAATTATGGCATCTTTAATAAAAATGAAAAATAATTATAAAACACATTTTATTGGTGTAGACTTGCGACATTTTATCGTTCAATAACACTTAAATTGGAAAGCACTGGGACTTTAAATGATACAATAAGCGTTACGTTATTCTTCCAGGAAGGTAAGTCGACGACGATAAGACCCACAGAACCGATCTGGGACGTTTAGCGAGCGGAAAAATCCAGCTTTGAAGAAATCTTAAGCTCTCTGTCCACGCTATATTATTTTGCACCTGTTGACTCTCGGAGAGAAGATTTAGAAGATCCCGTCCCAGAATAAACTAGTAAAAAGAAACAAGTAGAGACAGATATAAACTATAAAGACATCCAGAAAATAGATTAGATAGATAATAGATTAGCATTAGGAGACGACAAAACAGCTGTAGCTAAGATTTGGCCCTATCACCAGCCAACCAAATAAAACTGACGGACGCCACATCCTCCCTCTCTAACACAGTGAGTCAAAAGAAAATGTACTCTCTTTAAAGGTTCAGATAATTTGCTACTATGGAGGGATTGGAAACTATAAGTACTCTTATCGCTCCTTCAGAACACTGTAATCAACTTGCATCAGTATGGATGTCATACGCTGTCGCGAAAATCTCAAGAGGCTTAACGACTAACATTCATTCCAACTGACCATTCGAATTAAGAAGAAAATTACTTTTTAAACAGGTGAGAGGAGAAACCTAGTGGAAAGAAGATTATTCAAACAGGTGCCTCGTACTTCCAGTTTTACATAAGATATCCCGCAATTACATGTCTAATAATATTAGGCTTAGGTAATGTTATGAGCTGTATCATTAATAAACATAAAGAACAAATAATGTGTATGTTTAATGTAAATTCAACAAACATTATTTCTACTGAAAACATGTTATAGTTTACATTGTCAATCTGTATTCTCGTAATACCGTACACCCAGATTATCATTTTAGATTTGAAAAAATCGATCTCTTGGTTTCTATTATTAGGCACATTCTATATATAGCGACTATATATACATACAGAGTGAATTAAAATATGATTACGCTCTATTTAACTTTTAATGGAACTTGGAACAACTTTCTATGAAATAGAAGTGAAGATTTTAGTCACTGTTACTACTTTATCCGGTTCCCCAAAATGGGACATTGCAGTGGCGGCTCAAAGTTTTTTATGCAAAACACCCATTAAGTGACATCTCATTTCGAAAGGCCTTGATAAAAGAAGAACAGTGAAAACCAGAGCTGCCTATTTCAAACCAGAACAAAATGGCTGCTCATTGCAATGATTTAAAAATTGATTGAGCCAAAGCATGACCATTTATACATTCATAAGGTAACTAACTTTAATATACATCTACTTTCGTTACAAAATCAAACCTGTTTTACAGTAAGTTATTACCTGCTGCAGGGCAGTCCTTCCTTATCTTATCAGTTTGAGGAAGTCCAGTATCATGTTCAGTTTCTGGTTGGAATTAACTACATATGTTAAGACCTGTTTTGTGACACTTTTTGTGAGTATTTATGTGAACAAGAGTGTATTGTGGACCTGATAATGCAAGGCTACGGAGACTGGGTGAGATCTTATGATGAAGTAAGACATTTATTTGCTGACCCTGATGTCCCAATCGAAGCCCTGTATCTAAATATGGAGTTAAAAAACTAATAAACGTTTCCAGGAAACAGGCAGCGTTAAAAACCAAAATTAAAATTAAATTAAATTAAACGTGGAAGACTAAAATCGGATACAAACGAACATTGTCACTTTTACAGTCTGTTGTAGCAGATGCTCATGCATCAACAAGAAACATTTCTCATACATTAGGTATATCTCAAACATTAGTTTGTACATTACTAAATGGCAGTGGTTATTCAACCTATAATGGGCGTTGATTATTCTGTAACCCATAAAGCTCGATGACACTCACCGTTTTGAACTTTTGACTAACTGATCAGGATTGTCTAATGTGATGGTGTAAATGGGGTTCCCTGTACATACATTAATGTAAAGGTAACCCCTAGTTTCCTATGTTTTTAAATCAGCTCTCATCTGGTTAATGCTTCTAATCTGACAGAAGAATAGTTGCTGCATTTATTTAAAAAAAGGGTTTTCTTCAGAGAAATCCAGATTTTAAAAACGTAACCGAATTTTAATTTCAGCACTATTTTACTTTCAACTTAGCTTAAAATCTAAAATCTGTCACTAATACAGACTTAAGTACTTAAATTATGAGTCCACGTCCATCTAAACATATAACACTTTCTGCAGAAAAAAAGCTCAAAACGAACAGTCCATTTTTAAACATCAGAGATATGTAGACTACAAAATTTAGTTTAATCTATATGAAGAAGTATTATCATAATCTCTTAAGTGCGATTTTGAGTAACTGCGATGTTTTAGATATGATACCAATGCACGTCGGGAAACCGAGTTTTCTATAAATAAAATAGCTATGGTGAGATTGATTCAATGCTATTATTCAGTTTAGCTCCATTTTGCGTTCCGCTTAGCACAGCGCCTGAAGTTTGACACTGACATATACTAGACTACTGGAACCTGGAATCCACGATTTTTTTGTTTAAAAAAAAAACGGCAGCACAAAGCAGAGTGTGTAAATAAACCATTTCAAACTACGTTATGTGTGAAAGAACGTGTTGCTAACTATGAAGTGGTTACAGTTGTCTAAGCGACCTCTCATAAAACATATCGACTTTCTGATGCATCATTATATTGACCGGATAGGTCTTTCTTAAATGTAACACAATTAGTCTTTTCGTTATCTGCTTATCTGTATAGTAACTCTTCGTTGAAAGTTTGCAGAGACCTAAGACTTAATCCATAGACACTTAATCCCATGAGAAAAATCTTTTGATTTTCTGTATAGAACACAAATTGTAGCAAAGGTATGTCAGTAATGTAAGTTGGTACTTCGTTCAGTACTCCGCTGTATTGATTTATTCATTGTACTCATTGACATTTTTATATAATTTTATATCTACCTCAAATAAACCGTAAAATCTTCACTAGTTAATACTATACAGTGCTTTATGTAAATACTATTATACTGTGAAAAAGTGTTATATTGGTAAAACATATGACGCAAACTTTTAAATATTTAAAAATAAAATATCTGCTTTATGTAATTAGAAATGTATAGTTTTATAGAATCCTAGTTGGGATTATACAGTATTAAACATAATAATATAGTAATAGCTTTGTTATACTTACACCTACGGTTACACAGGAGTCCGAAACTACTCAGCCCCGGCTTGACGTGGATCTGTTGGCAATATCATCCCAACTTAATGACGTCACCGCAACAGCGTCGTATTGCCCACGTAGGCCTGCTCATAGGGTCGTTTCAAACAAGGATGTTACATTTAATGAAAACCACTTGTTACTAGTAACTCAGTCACTCGAATTAATTGCGGTCTGAGGCTTCTAATTTGTCTTTCCTTCTTAAGATTTAAGAAAATAATTAGACGTAAGCTATGACTATAATATTGATATTCATTTGTATTAAATACTGTATTCATGCAAATATATAAATACGCAGATAGTTACTATGTAAAATTATCTCGTTTCCTCACATTGAAATTATTGGCTGTGCGCTAGGAAAGTCGCCAATTCAAATGATTCAATCAGGTTATGACTATACTTTTTGCTCTCGTGTGAAACTGTGGGATATTAGTCTGTATGACCGTATACTATACGAAATTTAAAATCAATGTACGAAAAATTTATTTTTAAAAAGAATGGAGAGCTATATTCTGTCTCTGATGTTTTAACTTTGTATACGCATACTTATTTAGTTTCAGACATTTTACAATAAAGTCAGATATTTGATTAATTATAGTTTTATTTTGTGAAATTATTTGGGTAGGTAAAATCCTGCTACGTCGACCTCCAAAATGTACAGCGCGGTAACCTTTTAATACATTAGCCGTACTAAATTTTTACTAACTATAAATCTTTACTATGAGATTTAAAATAGTAATAGATCCTTAGTAATAGTTTTAAAGGTTCTTAAAAGTTACGCCAAGCTAAGACAATGGGTTGACGAGCTTTATGTCTATAGACCTTACCTGAGTATTTCACATTATCCATTGTCTTTGAGAGAGTATTGTCTACTGATCGAGATATAACACGTACCTAGTCCTCTTCTATAAAACACGTACTTTTGCAATACTCGTTCAATATTGTATTTATAAGTTTTTTTTTATTTCGATTTATGCCGTTAGGCTGTAATCACTAATACTATACGTGGGCAGCACATGATATACTACTATTTATTTACAGTGGAACCTCAATTTATTGTTATGTGAATTTAATTAAAATATTAAGACCCAGAAATAACATTTAATTTTTAATTTTTGTTTGAAATATTACAATATGTATCCATAAAAAATAAAAAAAAGTTTACCTGTAAAATACTTTAACGTTACTCTAAGGTGTACAAAATCGAACCTACAGAAAAAGATCATCCTGCACTGCTGTACTTTTCATGAATGAGTAAACAAAAAGCTACGCACCTCAGCTTTAATAATATTAATAGTGGCTGATAGTTACCACTACTCAGGAACTTATTATCAAGTAGATCCGTTTATAAAGTAGCTAGATGTAATACTGGCATCATTCCATTGACAATCTACCTACAGTTTACGTAAACTGTTCACACAATACAGTACCAATATTTAAGTAAACGTAAAATCTTTAAATTAAGTAAGGTACGCCCATGCAGTTCTCTGTATGTTTATCAGGAAAATTATAACGTCTCACATAGATGGAAGAAAGGCAGATTTAATGATCTGTAAAAATTGATATTATCGTTGATATAATTGAAAGTTATATTTTGTATGATGACACTTCATTTTTAAGTATTAATTAATATTAGTATTAATCAATATTATTTAAAAAAAACACTAAAATTTTACTCAATTACATGATGATAACCTTGTTATAGTAGTCTACCTTCTAAATATTCCTTAGTTTAAAGGATTCAATGGAAATATTTTGAAAAATTAGAAATATATTGGAAGTAGTAGTAGATTGTTGTTACGTTAGTTTTAGTCTGTAAAAAATGTAGGTTGTACTGTACTATGAGAATTATTTCATTATTTTATACATTGGACAGGGTCACACTTTTATATAGGCCTATATTATTTGGTTTTTCAGAGCATTGCAAGCGTAATGGTATACATTTTTTCTAGCTGTTTAAACTTTATTGCTTAACAGGGTCCAAAACTTACTTTGATATTTCTTTATTTTAGTCTATCGTAAAAAAGGTATTTATGCTTCATTCAATTAGATTGTTAAGTAAAACAGTTAAACTTAATATGAAATTTTACCTTTTGGTTTAGTTAAAAAATGTAAAGAACATAGGCTTATGTATCTTAAATTTTAACTTTACAGCTAGAGATTTAGTATCATAGACTGAAACCCACAAAGTTAAATAATTAATCATAAATCTATTTTGATTTTGTTTCTTTCAGAGTTCATTGTTAATATCCAACGAAAGACGTAAAAAAACTGTATAAAGCCTAAACTCTGTGGAGGTTTATGTATCACTTGATACATACGTTTTATTAATTCAATTTCAGATTAGCACTTCATACCTAGTTTATACTATTTAAATGTTAACTGATGAAATGTTATCTTTTAGACTTTCAAGTTTTAACTTTCCCTAGTTTTAGCTCTGGGTTAGGGTATTTAAGGAGAAAAAGATATTATAGTTTTTAGAGAGGTTTACACATTAAAGTTCTTTTATACTTCAACTAGGCCTACCTGCGTCTTGTTTGCGTTGATATGCAGCCTGAAACAAAATGTAGATATCGAAGTTAACGTAAATAAACTAGGCTTTAATCTTGATCCAAAGCAGACGTGGAGTGGTCACATCAACAATGTTTGCAACAAGCTGGCATAGAGAATAACCTTTCTCTTTAGAAAACTTCGAAAAATGCTATCTGTGGCACATGTGGTCACGATTTTACCATGTCTTGTTTCATAGTCACCAAACAGCAATGACACTATGAAACAACTATCACTATGATTACTATGATTTACTATGTCTGTGTTCATAGTTTGGTTGTATAGACGAGGCTCTGTGCTCACGCGGCGGACTGTGCTTCTCATTCAAAAGGAAGTACTCCGTATAACTTAATACGCTTATTATTGGGATCACTGTGCTCCATTTGTTTAGAGACTTGGGGTCCAGACAGTTTTTGGCCAATAAATTCTTCAGAGACTGGTTTATATAAGAGATAACTTGGAGAAACTCTTTCTAATCTAGAGCGGACAAACACCCTAACAATCTCCGTGGTATAATAATAGGGACTTATCCTACTGCCGCCTTAGTACGATAAGAGGCTGTTTCCTAATGCTGGCACTCAGGATGTTTAACAAACTCTCTTAAAAGGCTATTAAATTTTTGGAGAAAAATGCATTTTACGTCAAAATTAAATTATGGTTACTCTCCATCATTCTACCCTCTTGATGAATTTTTTATTATAAGAGACTCAAATCTTGTGTAGTACCACCATATTGCCTATATTTTTATTTTAAATAGTATTTATTAATTTTAGGTCCAATGACACAATCTATCTAGCTAGTCTGGTCACACAGATGCAGTATTCAAGTATCAAATAAGTAAGTATGTTTAATAATATGTACTAACTACTGCACGCTTTGTAGAACATATTTTACAGAGTGACTTCGAGAGTGTACGTTTTAAATTTAAATTTAATTTGCTATCCTCTCATAATTTTAAGGTTTTTAAAGGTGTTTAGATTTTAAGTAATATATTATATAAAATGATAGAATATAAAAAATGTGGTATAAATTTACTATCGTTATGACAGAAATATTAATGTCATTAACATCCTAAAAAGTTAATTATTATCCACCAATTATTATTATATTATAATGCTTTTCGACATACTTAAACCTTATGTTATTTATTTTCGATGTGCACGTGTTCATAAAATTCATATAATACAATGAATTTTTGTCTACTGTACATTAAATTACTTTGTAACGTTGACATAAATTCGTTTAAAAAACTATCCTAATTTAATCTTTCCGACATTATTGTTGGCGGAAGACAAATTCCCGCAAGTGTCCAGAGATACTTGGTAAAAGGTTTCCAATGAAGATTAATCACGTCTTGAGAATAGAACATTAATAACTCAAAGATATAAAATAAGCTTAGCATTCTTCTGTCCCGATACGACATATAATTTACGTTATCAGATTATGTACACCGTCTAAAATCCACCAATATAAAAATAAAAATATTTATAAAAGTTAGTAGCAATCTCAATAATGATCCCCACCGTCATTCATCGCTTTCAATAATTATCTGTGTTTATATAGTACAAACAGCACTCATTGCATAAATTCGTAAAATGAATTTTGCTCTTATTTCCAGAGCTACGGGATATTAAAGACGAGAAAAGTTAATGGTAGGAACTTTAGATATCATGAAGAGATTTAGCGGAAACACTATATATAAATAAATGGACTCCCTCATATCCAGGCTTTTAGCCTTTAGAAGCAAGGGATCTACACCCACTCCAATAGACTACAGAAAAGTCCGCAGTAGAAATAGACCTATTGCTCCACCCCCCTCCCTGATAGTGACAGTTATGGATAATTATGTAACATTCCTGGCCGTACAATAGTTTTCCGGATGACAGTCAAACATCTGTTTTTGCTATACCCAGTATAGGCTCAACTGGAATATACAAGGCAACCATAAGGTAAGGCCATAGGTAAGGCTGCGGTTTTAGAATGAGGTAGTGACTGGTACTCCCAGGTTATAATTATGTTTATATTCCATCTTATAAACGTATGTGATTGAGTGTGGGTGTTACAGTGAGCTTGATATCCCAAAATCCACTTCTTTAATAATTGCATTATACACATATTCATTTCCATCAATTCAATATATTCAGAAAGCATATTAGTTGCTTTCGGGCCTTGAAACATTCACGATATAATTACCGGTGTAGTTCAAACTTCAAGGCGTCCTAACACTTGGTATGAACAACACTTGTTCCTCTGACCCTACATTGTAGTTTTTGCTAATTAGCTTGGACTTCGTTTTAGTAATGAGCATATTTTATGGATTTTATTGTTGTGTTTGTCAGGATCGTACACATCTTATAACGATTGTTGCATCTTAACGCATGAACACACCATATGTCAGTAAAGATATGCCAATCCAAAAAGTTACAACTAAGAAGAAGTCAGCCTAAAAACGTAAAAATTCCGACCATGGGTGCTTTTAAAACTAATATCACCTATTTTGTCAAGATTATTATACAATGACTTACAATATTTTAATATATTCCCTTTTCTTTGCACTATAATTTACAGAATAGACCAAACACTTGGTTTTGGAGATCTCTTAAGTCGTAGTAATAAATACTCAATATTGCCAAGTTTACTTATAAGATATCTTTACTATGGTTAAGATATAACCATATAAGTAAACCATATCTTTACTTACTAGAATATACTTCAAAGCAGATAAAATTTCATATGTAGAGCACTTAATTATAGCTGACAATCCAAAAATAAATGGTTTTTTAAATGACTACAATTTTATTAATATTTGGCCATTTTTAAAGTAGAACTGTGATCATAAAATTCACTTTATCCTTGTTATAACAAAATCACTTTGTCATTAAGGAGTTTTACTGCCTAAGTCAGTGTGATCTATTTTAATACACAATCTGCAGCAGGTAAAACATTGTCTCTCAAACACTGTCTTAGAGGTTTTCCAATTACATAACCTGTATTCAACTTTACTTAATTTGACACCTCTAGATATAAGTTTAAACGCTAGTTTATCTTTAGATAAATAAATGTAATTAATATGTATACCGAATAGACGAAATACCGCTATTCCTCACATATTATATCTGCATTATTCTGGAAAATAAGACATAAACACGGGTAAGTTACTTTACCATTTATGAAATAAATTTATATTACATTCAAAATAGATGTCTCACATAAAGGAGCTAGTAGTACGTAAATTTTACTTACTTACTAGATGCACGAGGTGGCAACCTGTGAGATATCGAACAGCAAGACGGTTCAAGAGAGACTGTAAATAACATCGGGGAGAAATAATATTAACAAATAGTGTCTAAAATTGTTGTGAAAGATTATATAATGCAAATACATAACGGCACAATCATTCTTTTAATTATAATATAATGCAAGGATTAGAACTAAATTGTTTCCAAATATTCTCATGTTACAACAAGGCTTTGGTGGTAGACGACAACATATGTTTATGTTTATAGATATGTTTATGTAACATATCTATAAACATATGAAATTAGTTCAAACTTCAATGCAAACAAACCATTAATAATTGTATGCGTGCCTGAATGAATGCAGGAACCATAAAAGGAACAGAAGATGAAAAGTAAATTACATATTTTAATTATACTGATAAACTCAGGTCTGATTTATATTATGAACCTGGTCACCTCAAGAGCAAAGGACGTTGAACTAGTTAACATTAAATCGTGAAGTGGAAATAATCGTTTTATTTATTAATACTCATAAATAGAACGCATGGTAACTTCATGACACATGTTGGTAACTTACTGAACAATTTTAAATAATTAAGTTTCCTACATATTTGGTTTGATAACTTTATAATGATTTATATTACATTTATAATATTATTCGCATACCATTGTCATCCAACTTTAAGTTCCTTACAAAATATAAAGTTTTCAGGTCAATGCAAAGTTATTAAAAATTTTTATAACATTTCTATTTTACTGAAGAAAACGATCCAATAAATATATTTTACTGTAACTAATAACCTGAATAAGGAAAATTTACAATCAAAATAGTTATTGCTAGGGTATAGCATTATCAATATTCGCCTCGTTTGTTCAAAACCTTTCAAAAACATTTCAAAATAGTTTACTTTAATACTAAATGAAAAAGACACTTAAATTAAAAAGAATTAAACTTCTCGATTTCCTAGAAAAATAAATAAGCATATCCAATACCTCTTTTATAAAATCTAATGTACATCAAGTAGTACTGAGAGTAACCTATAAATTTTCCTTCTCCGTAAAATCACTAAAAGGATACTTTACTTACAAAGCGGGCTTTATTTATTCAGTCACTCGATACAGAAAGACACAGTAACACCTAAACCCTGTCCTAGCTTGTTTGTCAGACTGAGCGATTTGATGTTCTGCTAAAAGCAGAAAACGTATTATTCAGATAATAAAAAATATCTTATTATTAAGTTTGATGTTTTGTGTCCTAACAATTTTGAATGTACGCATTATACTAAAGGAATATTTTTCATTGTGAATTGTTGAATATTTTTACTGGTTAATTGATCTTATCCTTTAAACATTTAATATTGCAATAACAGTTTAGAAGCTGTAATTTTACTGAATGGTTTAGACTTCGCTAAATAATCATCATAGTTAATCATACAAATACTACAGTACCAGTACATTAAGTTGAGTTAATTACGGTTTAATTCAATGATGTTTAATTTTATTGAACCTGTTTGTTATACAGTAACATCCTACTTATTAACTGTTATGCATATCACAGTTAATCAGTAGTTCCAATTTGAAATAATTCAATCAATTATTTCAATTATTTTTTGATATCTGTGTAAAGACTGATATAACATTTAGTAAGTAGCTGCTATTTATATGCAGGTATATTAATCTATTCGAATAAAACAACGTTCCTCTCACGCTATACAAGTTATAGCTAAGCAATAATACTAAGATAAACAGTGAAAAATTCCTAGAATATTCAAATTAAACTTAATATACAAATACTAAATGCACATGATATTAGACATTTTACAGGTCAACTTCTATTACTTAACAAATTTTTGATGGGGACCAGAAGTTAAAGTTTGAGGTAAGCTGTTCTGTATAAAAGTACCAAAATTAAGACGTGTATGAAGTATTTTAATGCCAATTTCCATCTTTAAGAGTGTGGAATAGCCGCGTTTAAACTGTCCATATCCTTAGAAACAGACCACAGCAATCTCAATTAAAGTGCATGGTTCTGTACTTTAAGAAATACATCCAAAAGGTTGTGAAGTATATTAAATTACAAACACTTTAAACACATCTATGTCCATGTGCAAAATCCTTGCACGGGGGATATATTATATAATCGCTAATTTATTTGCTAGTAAAAGGGTTAATAAAAAGTTTCAAAAATATATGAGTAAAAACTAGGGGCTAATAAAAACAGTGGAAATCGACCAATTATAGGATTACTTGAGTTTGAGGATTACGACAATACGTTATTATTCAGTTGGAACCATGAGAACCCATAAAACTCAATTTTTTATTGACAACATAATTTCAATACTCTTATAAATGTAAGTCAAAATACATAATTCCGTGTACCTCTACGTTGGAAACTATAAGAATAATACATGATTTAGAAGTTGTTGAACTAGACGTTGGCATGAAATATGTGTTTATTAAATTATATATAGCAAACTTGACCATAATTACTTTGTATTCCTGTCAATCTACTGTATATTGGAGATATCCCATAAAATCACTAATATCCAAGGGCAATAACATTTCCAAACATTACGTATTAAAGTATTTTATCATAAAAATTAAACTATCTAGTTGTCTTTTAGAAAATAAGAAACTATAGAGGAACTATATACAGGGTGTAAATTAACTCTTGAACGCCTGGATATATTCCAAACGGATTGGATACATTGATATCTATCAATATACAATCTTCACTATACTTATTGTAAAACTTCCTTGAATACAACAGCATTTCTCTCTCCCTAAACATTTTTAAATTGCAACCTCTATGTGACATGCAATTTTAAAAGTCAATTTAATAGAAACACAATACCATCAGTAAAACATCTCTACGACGTTGTTAGAAATTAAACATAAAATATTATAAATTTTATAATAACACATTTGAATTTTATGATTTATTAACAGTTAATTTTCTGATAACATTTTGGATTTTATGTTTCCACTTGCGTTTTAATTAAACGATTTTTAACTTTAGAAAGATGAAAATAATGTTAAAATGTATAGAAGAAGACGTAAATAAGTTAACAGTATTTTGTTTGTAGACTCATTTTAGATATTTTTTGTCATTTATGTATACTTTAATTCTGCTCAGAGGGCAATGAAATGAAGTGGATTGTATTAGTCAAAAGTCTGTTGTGCTGGTTTTATTATAAAGAATTACTGACTTTAAACAATAGTCTTTAATCCTAAACTGTATTTAAACAAATTCACAAGACTCAAGCACCAATATATTATTAAATAACGATTAAATCACTCAAATTGTATTATTTGAATTACCCTAAATTTAATTATGGCTACTAAAATTGTTTTAAAACTCGATATTACACGTAGATTTCAGAAAAATTCTGCTAATTACGTTGATATAACTGAATGAAAAGAAGAAAAAGTCTATAAATCTACGCTTAAGAACGATGAATACTTTGTCCCGGAAAGGTCAAGTTAATTATATACAAATAAAAGTATTCTATGGTTTATAATAATTCAGGAGACTTTGTTTTAATCCCTCTTTGCAAATAAATAATCTATTAGTATGAACTCTAGATTTCATTTATTGTCTATGTTCAGGCAGCATAGTGTGATTTATTTAATACTTTGATTAATAAATTACAAGTGCCACAGAATGCTTGTATTAGCTACATTTTCATTGTAGCATATTATGATCATGTAACCATATTTTGTAAGGCATTAAGATGATTGAAGATTACAGAAACGTTGGAATATGCTATCTTATCAAAGTTGTTTAAGCCAATGAAATATGAAAATATTGTTTATAGCTATGAAAGTTGTATCAGAATGCAAAATGTTATCTAAAAAATACGAGTAAATTTTACTACTAGTAATTCTACGAATATCTATATACTAATTCTTTAAATGTTGGATCGATAAGTTTGATGAATATTTTAGGTAACTCATTGAAAAATGTAACATATAAACATATGTTCATTAAGGCTTTAAAATAAGAATGACTAAACAGATACGAGTAACATTTATGCTGTCATAATATACCAGGATAAATAAAAGTTTTATATTCATATAAAAGTATGATTCATTTATAATAGATAGTTGCCATAGCAGAATTATCTTTTGTAAAATAATAAATAATGATAATTTGGAAAAATGGAAGATGTAAAATATATTTAATTTATTGAGTTGTAAGACAATTATAGTTGTAATGATTAAATTTAGTGTAATTCTCATAATAAAATATGAGTGATTTAATCGTTATTTAATAATAGTTAGTTTGTTATTATTTTTGGGTAGTATTAGAATATGTATTTTTAATTAAAAAAACAAATTACAGTGAATTTTAATATTGTGTCACAAATCATGTTTGTAATTAATCAAAATCTACAAATTGGAGCCTGCTCTGAGGGAGGAGTGGAACAATTTGAAGGGATTTCTTCATGAAAACGCATTTACGTGGTTAAATTGGGTTTAACATATAGTGATAATTTTTAAGGACTGCAGGCAGATGAAGACGTAAAACGTTAGAACCGATGTTGGGTACACACCGGGGTTTTACAGAAATTCCTGATTTTGATTTGCAGCTTCACAATTGATGCATGCATTTGGGTTTTAAGATTTCTGAAATTTTATCTTTTACAGAGATGGAGTTTAACCGTTAGTTATAATCACTAGCTTATGGTATTGATATATAAAAATTGATACTACATTCAGAATCAGAAGCAGTTTCTTTTTGGGATATTTGTGAGATAAAATAAAAAATAAGCTACTGTTCTAATTTAATACTAATACTAAAAATCTACTAAAAGAGTCTGTGGCAAGCATAGTATGCTGATGCCCTGTACAATGTGCGAAATTATATTTTTAAATATTTGTATAGGTATTCAGAACAAATTAATAAAATATTTTCATCTTTTAATCAAGTACAAGCAAACACATAAAAGTACACAAAATCGTTCCGTACCATCAATTTTTATATTAAATTAGTTTTTAAAATACAGTAGTTGTGTTGTGCAGTGTGTGTGTTTGTATATATACATACAAATCCCAGCCATTCCCATTTATAATCTGATATCGTTGTAACAAATATACCGTAAGTTTAACATATTATTTTGAAATAACTTGTTGAAAAATATTATCGTACTATCACATAAAGTAAAATATTGCCCTAACTACTTTTAGGAAAATAAATTAAATATTTAATAGTACATTATAAGACTAATTTCGTTGGGAAACTGGAATCATTGGTCTTCGTTTCCTGTCAGACTAAATTTCATCACTTCTTCTTGATTTACATAGCAACAAAACGTTGGAAGTATAAATTTTAATAGGTACGTTTTATTAGTTTATTAAGTTAGATTGGTGCTCTTAAAAGAATTGTGAGCTTTATAGATGAATAATAACTAGAGAATAATAATACGTATTGAGAATCATCAATCAGCATCATTTTCTGAGATAAACTATATAGATAGTCAATCATAAATATTTACGAAAATTTATACGCATGAAAAAATGTTTATTTAAAACAGTGTAATATTGTTTTCAATATACTAATTTTTATATTGTAAAATACGACACCCCCTGTGTTCATTTAGTTTACAAAATATATACGTAATTCTTTTAGATTTTAAGAAATATTGATATAGTTTTATACAAGTTAATACTAATTTTATCTGGAAATCTATAATCACTATACTTTAATGAAGGACTTATTTAATATTTTTGTGTTCAATGGCACATAAAATACGGTTTGCTGGAAATGAATCATACCGAGGACACGCAGACAGGCATAAATGATTGGGTAGAGCAGTTACTGTGCCATTTATATAGATTCAGGGGAATATATGACAAATACATACAGTTTCACACTACCAATTAATTAGCCGCTACACCAAACAGCATCCCTTCCACAGGTATTGTGGGATTGTGTGCATGGTGAACCGTATGATAAAATCAAGTACGTGGCCGTCCATCTGTCCCCTGACATGCAACATTTAGTAACCACTCACCAGAGCTGACGATACTGTATTTGGTATGGTTACATTTTGAATTCCCAGAGGATTGTGTGCTACCCTAAACATAAACTGCTAATTTTCTAGGCCTAATTTACAATGCACTTGAATAATTAGTGCTATAGTATTTATAAAACGTATCTACAATATAGGGTTGCTGTATGGTTTATAAAACGTGCATAGTAAATCATTTGTAAAATTTCTACTTACACAAGATGACAGATGCACGGTACACCATGTAGGAGAAAGAATTTTAATATTTTTTTTATTGTACTAAACAAATTGAGATGTTACCAATTTCAAGTAATTAAATGCCATTCTAGCAATAATCAATAAGTTGATTTTATAAAACTCTTTAAGATTTATTTTAAAGGATTTATTCATGTGCAACAGTAATAGAAATTCATATTTTGTTTTCCCGCTAAAACATGACGTTCAAATATAATAAACTTAAGAGTACAATTTTCGCTCTTACAATATCAATATTATTATTGAGTAATATAAAGCGAAAAACATATAATCCTTGATGATATTGTTTTGTTTTGGCACTAAGGTTCATATATTTGCTAATGTTTAATGTGCATATTCGTACATTGCTGTGTAACGTTATGTACACTTTTTCAGTTCATAAGCAAATTAATAGAACTGATATTGATATAAGACTAAAGAGTAAATAGCGGGTTTTAATCTACAAATTTAGGAAGACGAACATTTTACTTTATCCTATATGACATTTTTAAACGCTTGGGGTATCTAGAATCCTTTATAAACGCATAATATAATACAACAGTATTACAGATGATAGACAAGAAGATACAGTTTGTATTCGGTGGATGAAGATGGCGCCTGGAAATTGTGTCTTCCTTTTTCTTCGAATCAACAAATGGATAAATTGCTGACTTAACAGTCCCTTGTTAGTGTCAGTATTCTACATCCTCCTCACCTGAACAATTCCACGTAATTTCGAACTGAGACGTTGCTGCAGGATACGATAGCTGATTGACTTCTGACTGATCATTCTCAGACGGCTTGCGGATTCCAAACCGTATTCCAATCTTCCTAGTTAATTCTTCCTACTATCTATCAAAATTTCAGTACTTATATTTTTTCAGTTTTTTAGTACTGGATGTAATCGGCTGATCGTCACTGCAACATATACCTGTCTGTCTGTCCACCGTAATAATAATAAGGATATATTAATCTATAGCTTTTAAATAATGCAGGCAGCGTCATTTCTACTGTAACAAGAAACATCGAGTTAGATGATGAAGCATGAGGGTTGAATAAACAGTAGAGAATCACAGCATACATAAAATTGTTATGCTGAAAAAATTATGAAAAACTCTTAATAAAACCAAACTATAGCATATGTAATATAAAAAAAATACATGCTTATGACGTAGCTACAGACTTCAAATATTGCATGCAACCTAAGCAAAGTATGTTACGCGCCACGTGATGTGGCGCACTTCTACCTTATCTATATACATAACATATCTGGAAAGATAAGTGATAGTTATGGGTAATATTAGTACAGTACACATGATTAACTCAAAAACTAAACATATGTAGCTAAACGAACTAACACTGCAGTTATTCCAGTATAATTAGCCGAATCAGTATCATGGAAAAATTGGAATGTAACTTATACTTATTGACAAAAATATAAAAACTCACTACGTAACAGTAGTTTTATAGACATATAAACATGATTTGGTTTATATTTTTTTTATTATAAACACTTACAAGATACAAAACGTAAACATTTTAAATCAAGAGGAAAGTGTGTTGTCAGCATAAACAGAACGTGGGAAACAAAGCCGCTCAGCGAATGGAAATTTCCTGTACAATGAAGCACATGACAAAAATCAATTCAAGGGAATTCCTCTCCTGTACACGCAGAACAAGGATCTAAATATTGTTATGGCTTCATATTTTATGACTTTATAGTTAAGCACCGAATTGGCTGAGCTTAAAAGAAGGTTTGGGATATTTAATTTATCAGTATATGCACGCAGTATCTCGAAAAAAGTTATTTATAAACTTGAAATTTAGAGAAGGAGGTATAGACTTTACAAATTATTTGGAGAGAGAAAGAGAGAGAGAATTGAGATTATTAATATGCCCTAACATTTATATTTGGCATTTATAATATTTCACATTGACTTTAATGTCCTAAGACTCATAGACGTGTTTTTCATCCCCTTAAAGACTTCGTTACTTTTATCATTACATATTTGACCTCAGTAATGTCTGATAGCATTTGTTTCGACTACTGTTTTGGAATATATGTAAAGCCGGCTACCACAGGTCATTTTGGTTTAGCATACCTCCTAAGTTTCATCACAAAGTACTTGTTGCCTGGAAATTTTCCTTAGATTCTAGTTATAGGAAATTTGTGATTTTGTTTTTAAACGTACACCAAAAATTCAAAAGTTTTAAATCCTGGTATCCATCAAAATTATATATTACCCATACATTTCTTCTAAATTACCATTCAAAGATAAATCAGCAAGTAACTATATTTCAGGATGAATATTTATTGCTTTACTAACGTCACGTTAATGTTCTATTCATTACATTACAGAGTCTCCCATACAGGTATTTATAGTTGTACCCATATCCTAAACCGATGTCATCAATCTGTGACTGGTAGCAGTAAATGTCAGTGAAAATCCGTTACTGTTGGTTTAATATTATTGCTACATCTCATTTCTTTTCTACTCTGTGTTTCATATACGAGTATAATAGAATGACTATTATTATTCTGCTAAAGATTTTTCCGATGGTTTAGCCCTAATTTATATTCAATACTTTGAATGAGTTAATAATTTACGTAGAATATTATGTTAGTAAAATAATTTACGTTAGCTTCACGATCCCTGGAGATTCTCAGAATATAGTATATAGTTTTATGTTTTTGATACAATATACGGGTTTTTAACATTTTTTTACTTTTAAAAACGGGTATGTAGATAATCCTACTACTTTTTTGCAAATTTATGAAACAAAAACTGATATATGATATGTCCATTACCGTGTCCAAATACTGAACAAGCACCATATATTGCTGATACTAGTAGAAACTTTATCCAATCACTATATATTGTAATTTAAGATTCTGTACATTTTAAGAATTGGATATCTCAGCAACTCAACCACGTAATATTTGAAACAAATTGTTCCTCAGCGTGATTGTGGTTTTCAAAAAACCATGAATTAATTTTATAAAAAAAATATTTTGACGTATAGGGGTCCTATGAAATAATTATGAAATGTACTAGACAAGCAAGCTATATTTGTACTTTTGGTAATATCTATGAGGACAGTATATTGTGGCATTTCTTGACGTTTAAAATATACCCATTTAATTTCATTATATGGCTACATACTGTTGGTGATATAGTTAATTAACTCAATTCGTTGTATTTTTTAAGTGCGTTAAGCGTACGAATCAAACATGAAAACTCAATAATAGAAAACATAATCTGTGACTAATAGCCAGGTGATCTCAAAACTTTGATAGTAAATAATAAAACATTATGTACCCTGAATGATTCATCTTTGTGCTAGCAACGTGTGTATATTTACAACTGTAACAAAGGTAAAGCTGAAAATATGTCATTTAGTCAGCGCCAATCAGTTCATGTCAGCAGCAGAAAATGGCAACACGGCGCGGCGTGCTGTTATACCATATTACAAGCGCTTTCACTTGCCATACTTTGTGATATTTTAGTATATGAAGTATTTTAAAATTCAACCTCCCTTAAATAATTTAATCGGAAACAATTTGGTTTAAAAGTTTTTTCGTAATATTTCAAATTTTCTATACAATTTAATAGACACATTTTTTTATAAAACTATAGAATTTGATTTGAAGCGAACCCTAGCTTAACGAATGAATGATTTGAATTACTCAAGTCATGTAAGAAATAATTTATTTAGGTTAATTTTAGGCCATTTTTTTATTAGATAAAGCGTACACTTAGATTAACAGCATAACGTGCAAACAGTTGAGAGAGAATAATTTATAAACTATTTAACTGACACATAGCATGGACTTTTATCCTTACCGGTATCAAAATCTTTCGTGAAGTAGTGATGGTTAACACAGATTGGAGTTTACTTAAATTTGAGTACTGCTGAAATTTTAATCTTATTACAAAATAATTATGTGAATACAGACGCATAAAAACTCCTTCGAAACAAACGCAACTGGTAACATTTGTATCACACCAAGAAAGGAATTTTACCACATATGGAGGGCTCAGAAAAATAGTGGTGTCAATTCTTTTAGTTTTGAATTATAGAGCTGCACAGCCTCTAAAATGACTAATATTTCACAGAACATAATGGTGTAAGTCTAACTTACAGTTTTAGCGTTTAGGTAGCAGCACCTAATTTGAGTCCTCTAAACTCCAGATGTCTTTGGAATCATAGTGAAGCAAGTTGACTTTATCAACATCCACCTCATAAATGACTACCTGCATAGTGCAACATGGATTACACTTATGAACCTCTGAAAGGTGACATCACTGACGCAATTCGTATCTCTCTAGCAGAGTAGTTCAAACCACTAGTAATATTCACTAGACCGCAATTGACTATTCAGGAATAAAATCGTATTTAGAGGGATAAATGCGTGGTTTGTGGGGAGGATGGTAACCCGACAGAAAACTTACTTTCATGGCACAATGCAGCCACCTAATATCACCTTTTGAATACGAAAGACGCCAAATTTAAAGATTATATTGACAATATAAATTATATCGTTTAGGATGGAACAACCCAAAGATATTTTGTGTTCTATATTCTAATTTAGTTTTTATATATAGTAAAATTTAATTTTTAATGATAAACGTTATCATAAAAATATTAAACTAAGAATTTAGTAATATTTTGATTATTAAAATCTATAATAAATAGTATACAGAACAAAATTAATACAAAAACGGGGTGTAGTAAGTGTATAAATTGAGTTGTAATAAATGTAATGCATACAAGCAATATTATAAAACACCAATCGGGTGGCTGAAAATGCGATAAGTAATTGAACAGATTACGGACGGCCTGTTGAAAAATAAAAATCTACCTTTGAACGTAGTTTTGTCCATTGGATGAGTTTTAAAGAAGCTTGCCATTCTGGGGCTGGATAAATTTCATGTCTGTTTTTATGTATAATTATCTATCAATCCGGAAGATATTTTGAAATTAGTTGACCTATTTTATTGAAATTTTAATTTACAGAAAATTTTCTGTGATTGTAAATGTACAACTAAGGAATTTGGTTGATCATCATTGAAGCCTATTCTACTCATTAGGTTGACACACTTACTCTTTAGTCAGCCAGAGGATCGTATGAGCTTATTTTGTGTATGATTGTCTCTCTTTCTACTTTCTTCACGACATCTCTAGAGAATGAAATAAGCTATATTTTAAAGTTTGCGTGCAACCTAAGCGATAGCTGTTACACTACACGTAATGTGGCACACAAATAATTGGTAAATACTATACCCTGTGAGAAAAAGGAGGAGTAAAGTGCATTGGAAAAGTGTTAAATATTCTTAGATAGAAGCTGCATATTTTACGGGCGTTATTTTTCCCTGCAAGATTTCATTGCAGCATACCACATACACCTAATTTCCAGGCTATGGATTGTAAATCTGGATATCCAGTGTGTAAATTATTAGCTCAGTTCAAAATTCACAAAGCTTATATGGTCTCTGTACAACTTCGTGGGCGGTGGTTTAGAACGAGTTACTCGATCGAGTTAGAGACCATACGATCAATTTAAATTAAAAAATAATGTGGTTTGTGGTAAAATATCCACAAGGAGGAATGTTGGGCTCGTCTACACCACAAGGCGACAAAATTGGATTCCCAGACTAAAAGTGTTGATCTTGAGTTCGGACAGACTGATGCAAGTCCACACTAAGAATCCCGTGACGTCACACCATGTGAAGCAACCAGTTAACTTGTTCAATATTACGTGGATTGCTAATTACCTAATACCTGGCCAGCATTATTTTAAGGACTATGTATCGAAATTATAGCAGAATAATTGTAAATATTTGAAAATATATCACTATAATACTATCTTATATTATTTGTGTGTGGTTCATAATATGAAATTCAATTGTAGTAAAATACTAAAGGTCGCAATAGACTAAACTTAATTAAATATAACCTAGAAAATGTTTTAAAATTAAATTAGTATTAAAGGACTTTTTGTAAACTGTAGTAGAGTATTTATTTGTAAGTAAAATTCTAGGATAAAACTTGCCAAAAGTCGTGATTTCCAATCCAACATAGAAATTAAAACCACAACTTAAATTTAAAACATAAAAAATATAGTAGTTATTGACTGTATAGTCTTGTCCTTGTATTGGAGGTTTTATGGAATATTAACTTTTTTGGTAACTTTTGTATTTAACAGTATAACTCCATATAGGGGAACTACCCAAAACATTAAATTTAATTTACGAAAGAAAAGATATATTATTACAAAAGATATATTGGGTAATGGTTAAACAATACTAGATGTATAATAAGAATGAAGGAGTTCTTATTTTCAAACAATTGAACTTTGAATCGTCTTAGTACTGCATCAGAAAAAAAATATTGAGCACCAATTATGTCGTATTTTAACACTGTAATCTCTAATAATACAACACCAAGTCAACATTGAAAAGCAATAAACCAACTATGAATAATAAAATCTGTAGATAATCAATAATTAAACTTATATTTGTGTCTAAATGTATTTAACTGTTTACGATAATTATGGAAAGCAACTATAACGATCTTAATATTTCATAAATAAAGCATTGTCAGTGTTTTTGGATAGTGAATATAAAATGTATCTAATGTTTTACTATAGATGCAAACCTTCATTCGTTTAAGATAAATGTGGTACACATGCCATTTTTTACACAATACGGTTTAATAGTTTGCTAATTAGCTAGAGTATAAATAGTTAATTACGCATATACCTAAATAATTTATCTATGATACTTTTAAGATCTTTAATAAACGTTTATCACTGGAACAGTGAATTTACATTTATCAAAGACGTTTGACCATGAGACATTTTAATTAGCTATTCTTGTAAGCACACAGTTGTAGTGCTTATAAATTACTTAACATCGGCTTTTTTTAAAGCATATTTGTATGCTTCCTCAAAATTTCCAGCTCTTTAAGGTAGAGAATCTCTAATCCAGTTAGTATATCAGCTCTCTGTTGGTACATCAAAGACCTGGTTAAGATTCTCTGTAGGTCGTCCTTACTCGAGGCGAATCTACATAAAAGTGTTTATTTCGTCTCCTGAATAGCTGGAGAGATTATATTATAGGATTTAGTGTTTCAAGTAAGTATGTCTCGAGATAATATATATAAATATTGTAAAACCTTAACGTACTTTAAAATTCAACACGATTAGATGGCTATGATACTTTTTTTATTTCATCCTTTTGCTCATGAACTTAATCAAAAATTACCTTACTGGCGTAAATAATCACGTATCTCTGATTTATATGTCTTAGTAGTGTTTACAAAATTACGAGCTATAATGATTGGTTTATTGTTTTTAATATTTTATGAATAACCAATGTATTACAGAGAAAAATGCATTTTTCAGTATCCATAAAATAGCAATAGAATATTTTACTTTCAAAGGGGGCGTTATTTATTCTGTCACTCGATACAGAAAGACACAGTAACAAGTAAACCCTGTCCCGGCTTGTTTGTCAAACTGAGCCCTTTGATGTTCTAAAACGAATCCGTCAGATAAAAATGACAAAAATTGTTTGTTACACTATTATGTAGATTACTTTATAAAATGTCAACAAATTTGCACACATGTGATATTTTGACTGTATATTTCTACCGTGTATCTTTGGGTGCTACAAACTATTGTAATAATAAACCAGTATATTATCATTAAAATAATATTTTTTCTTCAAAAATTCATATTGAAAGTTGGTAAATATTGTACGGTTTTATTATAAATTATTAAAATTGGTATTCAAATCACACATACTGATAAGTAAAAAAAAAGTATTTCAGTTCAAACTTTTTTGTAATATTTAATTTCTAAACCTGCAACCTCGTGTCGTTGGACCGGAAGAGGGCACCTTTCCAGAGGACTAATAATTAACCGTGGATTCGCCACTAGTTTTTACCTATCCAAACCCAATCAGCTTTGATGAGGAAAGATAAACTAATAATTTAGATACGGTTCCGAAAGTTCCCTAACTATTATACTTAAGTCTAGACAAAGTACATTCACTTCTACCCGGTCTACTCTACCCGATAGCTGTACAACGACTCCGACACAACCTCCACTCTCCGCTTGCTAACCTAGGCAGGAATTATCCTACCAGAATCTGTCCAGAAGAAGTCCGGATAGTAAGAGGCTCCCATTGTTTAAGCCAACCTAGAGGTCGGCGCAGCTGGCTAAAGTGTTCGCGGCTACTGATAGATTACATGCGCAAAATTCAAATCTATAGTGGCACTCGCCGCAAACCGTTGTCTAATAGCTCCTCATTTTGTAAAATAAAATGTTTAATCACGTGTTATTGGACCAGGAAAGCACATATAACATCGTGGAATCTGTAGATAGATTGACATAAATCTACTAAAGTCAATATAACATATAAATCTACTATTTAATTGTCTTTCCAGATCATTTACAGTTAGCTAAATCACTATAAAATCAGGTAAAACAGTAACAGGTAACAGTTTGGTCCGTTTTTTAAACAGAATAATAACTGTCACACATCTTTAATTTCTCATTAGGCTTCAAATCTCTTACGTTTATAGCAATTAATTGAAGGCTTTTCTTCAAAACTTAATAAAGTTAGGGTCATTTAACTCATGGTTACGTATTCGCACAGAATGTATGGTTCTATTAAGAATCATTTCTTAATAGGTTTCGTCTCCTGCTTTTAGCTTACCTGCCTGTGTTTTTACCATAAGGCTGCATGTCTCTTAAAATTCTTATTCCGTCATTAAATGTTGTGTCTAAAAGTGGTATTTTCATAAGAAAGTCGACAATATTCAATTTTTAATGAAGTAATACAATTAGACATTCTGTTACGTCCTGTTACTTGCCACAAAATACACTGGATTTTTATTTGCAAAGTTCCCATGGTAACTTGATTTGTAATAAAACGTTAACTACACATTACTACTAGATGATAGCAGTAGGTTACTCAACTAATGAAAACAAAAGCACAGCTGTTTTAAGTCACGCCAATTTCATAGGCCTGCGATCAATATACACTAGGTATACTCTATTTAACGTGTGGAATGACTCTCTTAGACACACTGTATTTACCCCGTTTTGTATACGTTACATAATAATATAACTTTAAGAAGTTTAATTAATAATATTACAATACATTTTAACGACTTTAAAATATGAATTCGATCCTTATTAATATTATTTATTGTTTGAGAAATAATGGTTTTAATCAAACAAATAAATGAAAGTTTGCTTATTAATTCACGTAATTCCAGTATACGAGAAATTTGGAAAAGATTTAGGATAAAAACTAAAAGAATATAATACTGTATTTTGAGATGATCGTGAGGTTAGGTTGAAATGGATAATTCTCTCAGAATCCCATTAGTTCTTTCTGTCCTTCATCCTAAAGCTTTTGGTGCTCCACAGGATTTAAGATCGTGTTTGGGAGCGTTTACTTGGAATATGAGATATATACTGCAATATGAGATATGCACAAGCATACTTCAATGAGATATAGACAAGTATGAGATACGTACCTATGCAATACCAAGTTAATTAAAATATGTTAGTTAAAATATGTATTGCAAAAAATGTGATAAAATACAGTAATATAAATTTCAAGTAATTATTGAATTTTTTACTGATAATGAATAAGGTTTAATCTGAACACGGTCTTTCCACAGCAAAATGTTCATGTTAAGTCCACGAGATCGAACAAAGGATACAGCGCCAACCAATCCTAAAAGATGGATAGAGGTGAGAAGATTCAAGAGATATAAGAAACCTTAGACTAAAGTCAGGTTTCTCCTAAAGAAGATATATATATATATATAGTATATTTGGCTGAAATAAGGTAAACGTGGCCCGTACAATATGTCATAGATTTGCATAACCGTAATAATAATGATGCTCAATAATAATACATTAAATTTTAAGTTTCACTGTAAGTGTTCAATAATTAATCACAAAATTATTAAATACATTAATGATAAAATATTAGTTTTGTGCGTGGAATAATTTAGTTTTATGAGTGAATGCCCTCAGTAACAAGGATCAACTTTAAAATAAAGCCTTTGTGTATTAAGCACAAAGAATGAAATAGACTACTCATGAAAAACTTTTGATTTTTTGAGAATAAATTTTATAAATACTAATTAATAAGTCTTATGTTATGTATTTATTTTTAAAGTTTTTCTTGATAATATAAAATATTCGAAAATAGTTTCTAGAGCAACGTAAACTTTATTGATAAACTAATAGTTTTAAATATTGATATATAAACATTTTTCAGAAAAACTACACACACGTGCAAAGAAATCAGAGCAAGAGAAGTAACTTAAAATATTTAAAATGTAGCGTAATTAAAATATTCATGTAAGTCCTAATTCCTTTAAAAAAAAAAAAAATAGAAGAAAATTTAATATTTTTGTTAGGGCTAGATAATTTAAATATATTTTGTTCTTTGCTATCACATGTCAGTATTTGACATATTTTATTTCAGTACACTCTTCCACTGTAATACCCAATGCTTTCGTCAATACACACTGTTAAGAAACCTAACCGAATAAACAAATTTGTGAAAGTATCATAAGGCAATTTATTTCGTGAAAGATTTCATCTAAATAACTCTTTTATGATTCTTATTTTATGCATAAACAAAAATGAGTTCTTTATTAGCACAATTATGTAGGTTGTTTGAGCGACATTGAACCCTATCATTCGATTTTCTGATGCAATCTCTGTTTTGTATGGGTGGGTAGGGAGGCTTAAAACATTTATTTTCTGTATAAAAGCCTGTTTGTCTATCTGTTTGCAGGATACTTCAAGAATGAAATCAATTTTATAATAATTGAAATATTGCATGCAACCTCGGTAAGGTCTGTCGAATTTTGCGACACGTTTTGTGAAATTTGTTTCAAAAATTTACTAAAATTATACAGTAATTCTCATTTGATCAATCACAGTGGATTAAACAACCAAGTAAATAATTTGTCTACAAAATAATAATTTTATTACAAATAAATTCACCAATAATAAACCAGCAATGGTTAATTTCTACGTAAAAACATAGAAGAAAATTGAGGAATCTTCGGTTAAGGAATTTAAAACTTACCCAATATTGTGTTTCATGCAGGACTGGCTGGCTCTAAATGTACGATATGACGGGATGTATAAAAGCATACCTTTCCCTATTTGCTTGTTTGGTTTTGAAATCTGTCCACATGGACTAAGTTACAGAACGATCGAAAACTGCTTTTCTAAACGCTTTAAAAAGTTTCTGTCAAGAAGTCCTGGCTGGTTGATATTTTAGATTCCTTAACAAATTTCAATGGAGCGAATAGTCAATTTATATACTCAAGAGACTACAGAAATAGAATTGAGAATAATTTGATCAATCGACACATCAAGTGACAGTTTAATCTGCCTAAGGTGCCTTATTTTGAAAGGCTTCGGAAGAGTAACGTCAAGTGTCTAAAATAACATCTCCGAAGAGTAGTTGGTCAGGAAATACTTAATTCTTAAGAACTCAATACTCTGCTAACTTAAATATAAGTTCTTTTTAATAAGGTAATAGAATAACCACTTTAAAAAGTTCAAATGGATTGCTAATTTGCTGCAGAACTTTTTAAAGAGATCATTCTGAGAATATACCCAAACGCAGCATACCCGAAGAAAGTGGGACGTCGACTCCAAACAACTTGCTGAAGGAACGGTAGATATTCTTTAAATGATAACACATCACCTTTGGAGTAACCTCTCTGAGTCATCAAGACTACCTTTCCTGGCAAACATGGAATTATCACAGTTGTGGACAATCAAACCAAAGATGGTATCCTTCGATGATCTGATGTAAAAATCTTTTTCCTTTTTAATCAGTAAGAATAGCAATGTACACAGCCTACTTTAAGTTTTGCTTTTATCCTTGCTGTTTAAATAAATATTGAAATTTGTATTCAGTCATTCGTTATGTTATTATTATTTTTGTTATAGTCTTTCATTTTTTCTATGTTGTTTTCATCTGAATTGAAAATTCTTTTGTCGTTGGCAGTATTTAAGATTATAGTATAACTATTTAACAGTTATTTGTGGTTTCTATAGTTAGTTCTTATTTTCAGTCTTGTTAACAGTGATTGTGACGACAGCTGTTTTTTTTTACTATTATAATTCATTACTTTTATTCCCACGTGTTACGGTTTATGGTATTACCGCAACCGCTAGTGTTCAAACTGCTATAAATGTTTTCCCTGTTATTTTTCTGATTTTTTATGTGACTGTGTCATTGCTTAACTCTTAATATTGTCACTTAAAATTTTCTTAACACTGTTATTTAAATATTTAGGAAAGTATAACTCGTTAAATTGTTATTTTTTATAAACTAAGCTTCTTATATCACCAGGTATTTTTTTCACTTGTTAGTGTACTAAACAGTAGGCGTAAATGAAAAATACTATTCGAAAGTATTTTTATATAACTGTGCATATTTTAAAAATGCAGTTTTGTATTAAGAAATGTTTTATATTCAAATATATTAAAAAAACTTTAGAATGTGGACGAAAACTTTACAGTTTATGGTTGAAAACTTACTTACTAATATATTTTTAATATTGAAAACTTATCAACAGATATAAGTTTATCCATGGTCTTAATTAACCCATTTATTATACAACTGGTTAGAAACTACTGAATGAAATTTGATTACGTTTAAAACATAAATTGTAGTTCCTTTGAAAATTCTTTCTCTGTGAGGGTTTATTCTCAAACTTTGATTAAGATCTGTAGTTTCTAAATTTTCAATTCAAACCCATACCAAAATTATAGAAGTTGCATTTTCCCCTTTGCCTCGTGTATTCGTGTCCTCCTAATGCTCACATGTATTTTACAATCTTTGTCCAAGTAAGTTTTACAATGGTTTAAACAGTTGGTGGAGCTCTTAAAGACACTACTGACGATATAAGGCACTATGAGTATATTTTCTAAAAGTAAAAAAAATAAGCATACAGTTATAATGTTTGAACACTGTACATAAGGACATAAGGTAATATTGTCTCCAGACCACTTTGGATGAAACAGAGCTAGCTTCCACTTACTCCAAGATAACACGACTAAAATATGAGACCACTATCCCTTATAATGTGACCTCAGCTGGAGACGTCCCCTACTATCAAACTTATCCGTCCTAAACGTCCTGTTACTCAGGAAGCAAGCAAAGCAAAGTTACTTTAAAGACTACATTTAATGAGAAGCTTCCATGGATTTTTGTGGTAAATGAGCAAAAATTAATGTTCTAAAATAATGTTTATCTTCCTTCATTATTAATGAGACTTTTGAAATTGGTTTATAAATATAAGAACAACGACTGTTATTTTGTTTACATATATAAAATTACTAGGCATTTACAAAGCTGTTACTAACCTCCTTTTGCGCATAAACGTTTAATTTGCTGTTCTTTTCTGAGAAATAAATTATTAATCAGAACGCAGGACGTTATGTTGGACAATGCTAAATGATATCATCTCTACATGTGTCATAAAGTTGCTAAACCTTATCAACCATATTAAAACATCACGCAACTGACTGACTGTTTGTCCCATGGCAAACGATTATAATTAGGAATCGATGTAGTCCCATTTAGTACTCCTAGTAATCACCTTAGAATAATAAGACAGATTGTGTCATTTTGCATCAGAATTGAGTACTTGCATCGTTATCATAACAGAACAATTGGAATATTCTTTATCTGAAAATTCTTGTTATAAAGAGTGAGTTATATGTGTGATTGCGTAGAATAGGCATGTACATTCAAGAAATAACAAAAGTAACACCACCACTGGATCAAATATTTTTGTACTCCATAGCATTATTTATCTCTTAAAACTTTTCATTCCTCATTATATTATCAAGTTATAAAGAAAACACCAAAGATTTTAGAGCGAATTCCTTTGTTTAATGTACGTAATAGACGATAAAATATTTTAAAGAAAACAGGATTTTGGACATATGTCATCGTTATACAAAGTATAAATATTAACTAGTAACATATAAGGATGAAACATTTCTGAAATTCTGTTGGATTTTGTAAAGCACAGTTTTCTTATTACAGTTTTCACATAAGAGCTTAATAAGAATTGTCTAAAAAAAATAAAAATACATTTACAGTGTTACGATATCTCTCGTGGTGATAGAAAATGTCACATATGTCTTCACGTTTGCACTATATCTCAAGAATTAATTAAGATATGGACTTCATTTTTTTCATAAATATGAATTTTATACATGTAAAAGCACATGGTATTGTATATACTTTGTTGTTGTACTTGGCTGAGTGTGAACGAAGCCTGTCCATTATAAGGAAATCTCAAGACTTTTCCTACGTTACCTTAGAGATGTCCACGTTCTTCACATATCATCCTCCTATATTACTAACGTATTATATCACATAAATCATCAGTTGTAGTGAAAGCATAACTATCGCGTATAAAAGAAACACAATATTAGCATTTTATGTCTACTGCTCATGCAATGATGTAAATTTTACATATACATAAGTGTCAGAAAATATTATGAAGTTCCATTATTTTAAGTTTAAATAAATGCAGCGCAACCTTTCATATATATGCCATATTTTAATATAAAATTTTCATAAAAACATTCATGAATCCAAAGAAAAAGTATTAAAAATGAACAATTGATTCATTGGAGAAAAACTTGTGGGTCGTATAATGGAAAATAAATTGTTATTTGAAACCAAAAGTAACATATAAGTGAGTAGATGAATTATACTGAAACCAGAAAATACGAAGTATACGAAAGTAAAACCAAACCATATTATTAACTAATTATATTTTAATTCAAGCAGGCGTAACAATGGCGATTGCCTTGACCAAGGGAAAAAATTACTTTGTATCCTTTAAGCTTAAAAATACGTCAACAGAGTTGTAAAATCTGCAGAGTTATAAGAACAGAAATGGGTTTCCGTATGACTCATGGGGTCATTAAAAATTCTTCTTTAGGAGTGTCCCTGTTTCATTGCTTATAAGTATAAACGGGTCAAGGCGTAAAGACCACCCTTTGCTTTCTTTCAGTACACACACTGATGATATCACCTCCGAACGGTTACGGGTATTGAAGCTCATCGTAAGTACTTTTTAATTATATAATATCTGCAATATAACAATAATCATACAAATAATTATTTAATAGATTGTTTGAGTTTGGAATTGAAATTGCACAACTTTATTCTTTAACTCTTTATTAGACGCTAATGCTACTATTAACCATGTACTTTTTGGTGCCATTCTCACGCTAATGAATACTGAAAACATACTCAAACGCCAAGAAGTGCAAATGCCTTCAGTAGAAGATTTTAACGTCACTTCAACTACAATTTCTTCGAACGAAGAAGAAGGATACTTCATAGGACCTGATTAAACTTTGTTTTATGGTGGACACTTTGGTTTTATGCTATTATTTCTGGTTGAAAACAAGCCTTAAATATTCAACTTCAGTATATACGCCAGTAGGGGTATATCTTCAGAATTAATCTTGAAGTTAGATTAACATATTATGTGAATTGTAAATTAATGATAAATAAATGTATAATTATTTAACATTCTGTTTACGTTAGCCAATTTAAAAAAAGAGTATATCACAACTTGTGCCAGGCATAATATTACTTAACTTTATTTTTGTACTTTTGTATATATATGTAAACAAATAATTTAAATATAAAGATTTTATTTTAAAATTAGTTGTATTTTACTATTTCTTTTATTCGTTACAACCATTTCTTCCCATGTTAATTAGTTCTAAAATGTTAACCCGCATCCCTATACGCTCACTGCACTGTGAAGTGAAACCATTTAATAAATATAATAAACACGTCTCTTAAAGTAATAAGTTAACACTATAAACAGTCAATGAACAGGGCTAGCAGTTATACTTTATAGGAAAGTAACAGATAGTCACACTGGAAGGTTTTATAAATTGAAGGTAGTTAGCTAAGCAACACTATATAATGAGTTTCCAAAAAAATTTCACTGTAAAATAGAAATTATGACATAAAAAGTTACCTTAAATTTTAGTGGTGTGTGGAATATATGTGAAACCCGGTACCACAAATATTGTTTTCATGGGATGAGCTTGATTGTATTATGAATATTAGTAAGTTCTATAAATGCTCTTACCGAACAGAACACTTTTTGGGTACATCGGAACCAGATTAAGAATAGTCTGAATTTAAATGGTAATCTACATTTAATTTAAGAGGTAACTGATGGACCTCTAAACGGATCCATACAAAACAATGAATTTTAATTTGTTGCAATAATGCTAATACAATATTAGGGATCACCTTTTTTATTTTATACTTATAGTCATTTGTCTAAGATATGTCTGCGTAACAATACGTTTTAACTTAAAATTAAAAATGTGAAGAACATATGTAATTTCCTATCCTGCCAGTTTAAAGTAGAATCTATAGCCGGATATGATGAAAACCAACAGGCAGAGTAGCGCAGAAAGTAACCTGGGGCAGACATCAGTCTTACTGACGTTTGCTTTTGGATGTTAGTGCTGTGAAAAAGCGAACTGTAAGGGTTGTTTATCCGCCAAATATAAAATTCCTAAACAATATTGTTAAATTTTAAAATAGTCATGGATATTTAAGTATTTAATTATTCAATACTCAGTAAACTCGTTTGGATGGCTCTGTACATGCATATACATTTGGTATTATGTTCTGTGTATGTAAACTGATATTATTACCTCTAATGGTTCATTGGTGATACATAACACCCAACTTATTTTGACGCTTTGCCATTAACCTCTAATTATAGTGGTGCTATTCAATACATCTGTTATTTATTATTTATTTGTAACAATAAAAATTTAAATTTAGATACCTCTGAATCGTTTGTTAATAGTTACATAAGTTGATTATACTTTCTTGTACATTATGACTCTATGTACATTAAACTGAACACGACTCTATCATACTACAGAACGAGCTCCTTAAAAAAGTGCATTTTTATAAACTAAAGAGAAACTCTAAATGTAATGTCAGCTTTATAGTTTTGTTTCAATTTCTTTTTAAGCATCAATAGAATCGGATTTTTCCCTGTAACAATATATAGCAAGCCTTTTTTCAAAACTGAACCTCTATGGTATAAGCTAAATGTATGCTATTCCACGTGTTATATAAGATGCTTCACTCAGGTTACTTACAACATTTTAGTAGACATAATTTGGATGGTGTGACGTGGGTTGTAGTGTCTGTCCCTGCATTTCATTCTGAGTACTCGAGCTCTGCGTTCAAATGTACCAATTTTTCGTTTTCAAGTGACTATTCTTCTAGCTTTAATCCTTTATCAAGGGACCAGAAAGCGTAACGATACTGTGAAAATTTTCTCAGATTTTATCTGTGAATGTTCAATTACTTTCCAGAAGGCATTAAAGATCTAAAAAGCTGAAAACGGTTCAATTCAACATCGGAAAAACTTTTCTTAGATAAAATAACCGCAGCTGCCGAGAACAGTAGCGTGGACGTAGGTTTAAGATAAAATCAGTAAAAGAATGACTGACTGAATGGTTAAAAATATTTTTTTTGCTATAAAAGATATCTGTTATTGTGTATATAGCATATTATTGATACTAGTTTTAGTTTTTATGTAACTTTTAAACGATTTTAAAACAGTATCCATATTTAAGTTGATTAGATTTTTTACTGGAGTTATGCTACAACAGTAGTGTTTTTTAGATTAAATGTAAGAAAGGGTTATGTGGCCCTGTACTCATGTACAAATGAAGGAATAATCCTTTTAATTCTTCATTCTTTCGTGAGGAGTTGAATCAAGCATATAATATTTGGAAGTAATATATATATATATATATATATATATATATATATATATATATATATATTTATTTATATCGATTATGTATGATTATATAACGCATATACTAATATACTACGATATTACTAACTAATTAAAAATATAATATAGTATCATTTCATTAATCGGTAAACGATACTATTAAACCTGCAAAATTGGCTTAAACTGTACGTTAGTCTGAAGGAAAATGCCAAGGATTATTTTCTTTTTATGTATAACAAATGTTTAAAAATATAAAGGTCCTTTAGTATAAAAATTCGTTGTAAGTTTTAAAGATAGTAATAATATACAATTTAATCGTCCTCGAGGTAGATAATGTCTTTGTATTACATTAAAGACTTCCCGTGTAGGCTATGTTCTTGCTATGATTTTATTTCATTATGTCCGTTGTACATAATGAATCCAATAATTATAAATACTATTTAGTCAAGTAAAACACACTAAGTTTCATGATTAAAAACTTATTTAGTAGAAATGTAAAATTGATTCTTGTCAAGTTTTCTTAAATCCACGACGTGATATAACTTTTGGGTATTCAATAAAACAGGAAAAGGGGAAACTTGGATGACGTAGCCATTTTCTGTCTAGTGCCGGATAAGAGGCCATTAGAGGCCCAGATGTGCTGAAAGTTATAGTCCAGTATAAAAATTTATTTTATCTCACTTTTACCTGCCTCATTATAAATTTAATCAGCTACTTAAAATATTCAAGTAGCAATTTTTCCTCTTAGTTGCTATTACCAAGAGTGTTTAACGATAAAATATAAAGCCGTCAGAGTGTCAAAAATTGTTTTAATAAATGCAGATAGCTGCCTAAAAACAAAGCTGCCTAAAAACAAAGAAAAGGTTCAATTCATAATTTGTTAGATGATCATTAGCTTTTAGTCTGGCTCATGAAGTAAAAAAAAATATTTTAAAATTGTTCATGAACCTTTATTTCTTTTCATAACACATCAAAGTTTTTTATGAGACTTGGCTGAGCGATAGCGAAACCAGTATTTTCGCACAGTATCTAAACAACAAAATAAATAAATACTTTAAGTTTCGCAAGTTTTGTTGGCGCTTAGTAGACTGTAAGTTTACTATGATTGCCTGACTGCACGTCTTCTGCACAATCTCTCCAAAATGAAATGTGGTATGGATTTGAAATTTTGAAAGGAAATTCATATTCACATAAGTGAGAACGAGTGTGGCTATGGTGCGTGTCCGTCCATGAGGTTTTTCTGAATTTTGGTAAAGATTATTACTAAGGGTGATATCACGAGAATGAATTAAGATAAAGGATTTTTAAATGGAGCCTAATGTTTTACATAGGTAAAATTTAGTTTGTTGTATGTGGGTCCGTGTAAAGGGATTTGGTTTATCGTTGGCGAAAGCTGTTATTCAATGGAATATCTGTAGATTAAAATGTTAAAAAAATTTCAGATCTAGATCGATGATATTGCAAATCTTCTCATGGAAGTTAGGTGAGGGTTTTTCCCCAAAGTCTGTTACTGAGGGAATTTAAAGTGAACAAATTTAAACATGGTTTGTATGAAAATTGTTTCTACAAATGTAAGATCTATGTCGCTTAAGCTGATGTCCCTTATCTCCCCATGGGGCCGTCAAGGATACACCCACATAAAGAGGAGGGTTTCAGGGGACAGTGGCCTTGATGGTACGATTAAAAGTAATATTTATAACTTTTTGTAGCAGTTGTGACAAGAAAGTGTTTCGTGCAATGTAATAAACAAAATGCTACCCTAAAGACATTGAAATAACGCCTTTAGCCTTGATACTTAGCAAAGCTAGTAGTCACGACATGTTTACCTCGTATACAGAATATTCGTGTTGTATAAACGAGTATTAATTACCATGTTTAAAAATAAACCAGAAAAAATTATTTCTCCAAACAACCGAAAACCATACAATCTACTTTCTTTTGCCTTTAGTTATAATTTCACAAAAGTCACGCCCATTACTTATTTTACATAAGTTTATTCATCTTTAGCTTCATTATATCTATTAGTTTTAAGTAATAATCCTTACTAAATAATTTTTAAGTTTACAATTTCTTTCAAGCTGAAAAAGGTAGCTGATTCAGTGAAAGATTTTAAGTCTAAAGATTTTTCACTCTACACAATGTAACCTAGTGGTCTATCAATAAATACTTGCCGTTTTCTGTATGGAACTCAAGCCTTTAAAGTGTATTTTTGAAAATGCAGCTTCTCTAATAGATTACTAACATACTTGTTTGGGGAAATGTGACACGGTACACCGTACAACGACATTGGTCACGTAGCTACAACAGTAGTACACTCATCGCCCGGGCAGCGGATTCAGTAACCCTCCCTATAGGTTAATAATAATGATAAGGCTTTACGCTGCAGTCCCATACCACGCGTCTATCTGTGGACAGCAGTTAACAATGCTGTCACAGTTGACGACAGCGCCTAATAAATCTCAAAGCGTAGTTGCTGTTGGTTACATCATAAATACTCAAGAAGTTTAAAGTTGTACAAAATTATTTTTCAATAATCTGTACTTTAAACAATTAAGCTAAATTAACAATGTTTTAATTAAGTTTGAACTACTCCAACATAAAATTAGTTTTTTATTCGTGATATTGTAAAGTTACATAGAGCGATGCTATTTTAACAAAATAACTAATATTTTTGCAAATGTTAAAATAACCAGGCTTTTAACTTTTATGTCTAGTTTTTGTGAAAATGTCTCTTTATTTAAAGGACTTTGAGGTTTATTTAATGGTTGGCTGTTTATACTTGCCAAGTATAGGCAAGTAGAGCCTATAGCGGACACAGCAAAACCCACTTTCTTGTAGATAAATCACCTTAATATGTGTACCAAAATTGTGTCCAGAAGCCCACAATCTAATCAATAACCCAAAGATTTTGAGATAATGGGATACAAAGAGTAGGATGATAGGTCTTATTTATTACGGAGAAAACTGTTGGAGTGGACGGGGTTCTCGTAATGTTAAAGGTTTCATATAAAAGAAACATGTAGATTATCTTACCTGTATATTTAACCTACATAGACTATGATATTAGAATAAAAGAGGCTGAAACAGATGTAGCCTTTTTCCCAATGTGAAATAACTCATACCCCAACCTTATTCGCTTAAATATCCTGTCATTCTGGAATTAGCGCACGTGTATTTCTAAGACTATATGCAACGACAGTTATTTTTGCACCACTGTTTTAATAACAGACAAAACTAGTAAGTATTAGGAGGACTCAGTATCCTTTATGTAATAAAAACAGCTTGTTTAACCCCCCGTGGTGCGGACCTACTCTTACTTGATACACATAGTTTAAAACACTTCCTGCTATGCTAGAAACCTGAAAAAGTGTAGCTTATAAGTTGGAAATGCCATAAAATATATGAATGTAATTGAGTAAAGGTTGAAATTATAATTAAAATAAAGGGTAATTTTATGCAGGATTAAATTAGAGACTGCGGTTTTGACAACTAAAAAAAAATGTAATCAATTTATTTTTAAACCATTTTAAGATTTTTTCATGACGAAACTAGTAGTGAAATAGAATAAGAATTACTATTAGCCAATATGAAAATATATTTAGAATCCGATGAGGTTTAAGTAATGGTATTAAATAATTCTGTAAGTTAATAAAATTTACGTTTGCTTCTATAATAAATAAATTATTAGTTCCTAGATTTATTCAGGCCAATATTTTACCATATATTTAATTTTTTTTTCAGCGACGATTTTAGCGTTGAAAGGTACTTAGTGTGTGAAAGTCCCCATAGCTACTAATAGCAGAGGATGAATTAAATTTGTACATTTTGGATGCGTTTTTAATTGGAGAATTAGTAACCTAACCTGAAGAATTCCATAACCTAGGGAAATCTGCAGATGCAGGGATAGATTCAGTTGATGCGATATTTAGGACAACATTTACATCAATAATAATTTGAGAAAACTGATCGAACAGTTAGAAAACAAATCATTGCAAAACACTAAAAGATTAGAGAAGCGGTTCGTTATTTTTCTCATCATATATAATGTTGTATGTTATTGTGGTTTGTATTTTTCTTTTATCCTCTCCTAAAAGATTGTTTATTAACAACCATTTTATTTCAGATCAGATATTTATGTAACGGTTTGTTTACAATTTGGTAAAACTCTCATTCTGCTTTGATAGCACGTGCAAAACATATATCCATAGCCCGCCAAAAAAAGTTGGTAGTCACTTCAACAAGGAGCGACAGTAACTTCTCACTAACACGCTTGAACGGATACGAGAAACGCTCTGACAACGAAGTGGCCGCAATAGCCCTGCCCCTACCGGCTAATGAGTGGACAAACGTGACGTTCCGTCACGCTAACATACAGCCGTAGCTTGAGAAGAAGTAGTCACTTCAAAAACTTAATTCTTTAATTAAATTTTCCTTATTAAAGAAGTTAATTCTTTATGGTGGTTGTTCAATGTTTTAATTTTATAATAAGAAATTTGCAGTTACTTTTGAGAAGAATATAAATAATGTATTTAAAAGCCAGTTATTTAAATATATTATTTGACTTAATATAATGAAGAATAATTTATATATAACCGTTTTAATTTATTAATTTAATGTTAATATTCCACTAATGATAAATGACCACATAGAACACAATTCAATAATACGATTGCACTAAATACTCTTCTATTTATTTTTAGCTTCCAGAAAACTGATGAGATTATTTAGAGTGTAGTGTAAACATGCGTAAATATCTGAATTTAATTTTAATAGTTTCAAACAGATATTTTGTTGAAGTAAAGGTAGTTTAAATGAAAGAAAAAGTAACACACAAAAGTGAATGGAAACAAAATCAATGTTTCAATTTAATGTTAATTTTAGGACAGAAATTGTATTAAAAATTTCACAAAATATGTTTTTTAATGATTTAAATTTTCTTCAAGCAAAACCTCAAAAGCCAACACATCATTTGAATGTGTCAGCTAAGTCGTGTACACCATTATGTACTTTGACAGAATGGAGAGGGAAATATGATGTGTTTCCAATATGCTGAACACGGCCGATATCTGAGTCATAGTTTTGAAGCTTCTGTAATTCCGATGCATAAACTGACCATACTAGTGCTACTGTACTTGTATATACAATTGTACTACAACTTGCACCTTAATATTTAAATTTTATACTTAGTTAATTGGCCTCTAACCTAGATTGAAGGTATGGCTTAGTTAGTTTTTTACCTGAGGAAGAGATCATATTGCATATATCGAAATATAGTGTTACTGGAATTTTGTGTCATGGAACGATGACAAAAGATCGGAAAACATACTGCTTCATTTACTAAGCTAATCTTTACAACATTTACAGTGCGACTAACAGTGGTCTTTTCATTATATATATATATATATATATATATAACATCTTATACTGGGTGGGCGCAAAAAGGATGTCCAGATTTGAAACTGCGTAGTACCAAGTGGAAGGTGAGGAAGGGGGACCACTGCCGGCCGTCTGCAAGTCGCCATACGAGCGCCTGAGTTTTAATGGGGCGATCAACCGAGGCGGAGAGAAAGAGTAGGGATGGAGGGGCGCCTCCTGCCAATTACAGGTACCCCGTGTATTAGAATAGTGGGAATGAGCAGTCCGCGCGTTCTCGCTCTGTACTCCTCTGAATTTAATTTAGTTCAGTTCCTAGCAAACCTATTAAAATGTATCACTGTATTTTCCAAACCCCTTTCCGTAGTTTAGTACAGCATACATATGTTTAAATTACATTTATTTTCAAAGCTGGATATTGCAGGATGCAGCACAATTAAATTGCAGGCAATCAATGTGACAAGCCTCTTAAAATGTACCACTTTGTTTTTTAGCTTCTACTCTGAATTAAACATATTTCAGTAATTTGGTACAACAACATATATATATATATATATATATATATATATATATTATATATATATAATATATATATATTACATTTTCAAAAGCTGGATGCTGCGCAATTAAATTTATTTTCATTGAACCTTGATTTTACAACGTAATTAATGGAAGGCTATTACTCTTGTCTACATACAAATAAACCAATACAACGGAGTATCGAAAGACCAAAAAAGACATAAGGAAGTCTAATATAACAAAGTAACCTCGTTACAATCAGTGGCGTAGCTATAAAACATTCGAGGGTGTATTAAACATCCAGGAGGATTAAAAAGAGCCCTACTTAGCATAGTAGTTAAAGAATGATCTTCACGGTCTCCAAAAAACAAAATCAACAATTAAGTTGAGTGTTTTAATTGCATCTTTTGTATTAAGATGTAAACCAATAAAATTGTTTCGTAACATTATATTTGGTTCATTGCATTTTCCAACTGCCTTAATCAAATAAATATAGTTTGTAGATTACAATACTATTAGTTAGAAATTATTCGATAATTGCCGTGTACTATAGATCAGATCAGCATTATGCACTTATCTTGGTCGAAGTTGCATGCTGCACAATTTCAAGTCTATAGCTTATTTCTCATTCTCGATATATCCAACAAACAACAGAGAAATCTATTGATATTGCTATAAGTTAAAACTTGATCGTAATAAATTTGAGGTTATTAAAATATGAATACTTAACAAAGTGTTTCAAATACTAAAGTTCTCAAAAGAAAATACGATAAGATATCAAAGGACATGCCACAGAAAGGAGATATGAGTCAAACCCAATACTGCAACCCTGCACCTGGCGTAGAAACGCTGGCTTGACCTTATCAACTATCCAGCCACTTCCGTTTTCATCCCAAATTGGACTGGTGTTCCCTCCAAAATTATAAATAGCTAAGAACTAACAATCAATAATTTTTAGAACGTCTCATCGGACAGTAGCAGTGGTATGGTGTGTGTACTATATATATATATATATATATATATATATATATAATATATATATATAATATATATATGTGTGTGTGTGTGTGTGTGTGTGTGTTTAAACTAAATATTTGAAGTGTTTTCTCATTAAATGTAATGTTAATCTACGGCCAAATAACTTCCAAAGGTAAGTTGGAGAAATTGATTTTGTAATGGGTACTGTAAAGATGAAATTGCTTTCAGATTAAAACGTATAAATGCCAGAGTTTTAAATAACCACAGAATAACCACTAGAGTTACAATAACAGGAACCACATTTTCATTTAGCTGGTTTATTTTTGCAGTTTAGGCACATAGCTGGATGGACATATAAGGCTTAAATGGCTATAGCCAATTTCAGAAAATTTCAGGGAGCGAAAACAATTTTACAGAGAAATGTATATCATGTTTGTGGAATAGTTGAATGTATATCATAGCAGCTCAAAACTATGCCACGGAAAATTCTGTCAAATTTATCGAATTTTATGTTTTAGGAAGAAAGAGTGTAACAGAAGGCAACCAGGCAATACCAATATTACCAAACAGAGAAGTTATGTTTCCACGAAAAAGAACAAAAAATCCTCGCAGAGAGGCCTTACAGTAGAGAAAAAGTTACAGATTTGCCTAGACCTTGAGCCTTCTGAGTGACAATGGCAGACTGCAATAAATTATATAAATTTGTGTAATTGTAATTGTATCATAAATCTTTATATTCGTAGCATTAGAGATCAGTAGGACTAAAATTATTTTCATCATCTGTATTACATAAATATTTCTGTAATATAAGTGTAATATTTCATACATAAATATAAGTGTTTAAAAATTGTAAACCAAAAATATGCTCATATATGATCTTAAACTGAATTTGTCAGTTACAGTAATATAATATAATTAGGAAAATTTTGTATTTATTAATGATGTCACGTGCTATGTTAGGTAATTAAGTCAGGTAGTTGTCATTGATTTTGTCATATTTCTATAATTATGTTTTTGGTTGAATATTTACTCGCAAGTTTCTTTTTTAATACCCTTAGTTTACTAAGGGTATTAAAAAAGCTTATTACAGCTATTACATAACTCTTATTACAGATTTTGTAGCGTAATTATTAATTTATTTAATACCAATTAAGGACTCCACACTATAATATGTTGCTTTTTTGCCCTATTAATTTGAAATATATTCCAATAGCACAAAAAGATGATGACATTTTATTCGTTGTGCACCAACTCACATTTTGTAAAGTGTCTTTTGGAGTTATAAAGAAAGTTCAATATTAATATAATTAATTCGATATAATTACTATGTTTTGCAGATATTTTCGGATATAAAACGACTCATTAATTCGTAAGATAATAGAAATCAGAACCGTTCCGAACTGAGGTCGCTATCAGCCGCATGTACAGGGTTTGTCAGGAATTTGCCTCGGTTGATCGCTCCATTAAAACTCAGGCGTGAGGAGCTCGTGGCCATTACACCCAGTTTGCCACGAGATGGCGCAGTGGACGGTCAAGCATCGTGTTTTTGCTGTGGAAACAGTTTTTCAGAAATAATGAATCTTTTTATTACTGTGCAAACTATTGTTTCGACAACGTTTTGGTGTAGCGCGTGATGAACCCATTCCCAGATCGCAGATCCATATCACGTTGGGTGACTGCATTCCGGACAACAGGGCCTGTCATGAGTGGTTAAATCTACTACTGGGCGTCCACGTTACGGCAGTTACTCCACAGAACATTGAGAATGTTAGAGCGTCCAGTGCTTCACAGTCCGCATCGTTCCACCAGGCGTCGTGCTCAAACTTTGGGCCTCAGCCGTTCGTTCGTTGCAGCGCATTTTAAGCCGTGAGTTACAGTTTCACCCATACAAAAATTATGATCACGCAAAAGCTCTATGATCGTGATTTTGAGCACCGAAGACGATTTTTTGAAACAATGTTGGACATTTTGTACTCTAATAATGATGTTGTGCTTTTAATGTCAGATGAAGCCCATTTCCATTTAGACGGCTATGTCAACAGACAAAAACTGTAGGTATTGGGCAGCAACTAATCCAGAGAGTTGCACCAAAAGCCTCTTCATAGTGCTAAAATAACAGTCTGGTGTGGAATGTCAAAATTGGGGATTGTTGGTCCTTACTTTTTTGAGGAGAACAACGCTACAGTCACTGTGAACTCGGAACGTTTACGTTAACATGCTACGGAAGTTATTTTCCGTACATGAAATTTTGGGAGGTTATTTCTTGTAACTGGGTGCCTGGGAGCATTTAGTTACGTAATTGAATAAAATTAATTTGTAAAACTGATGGAGTTATAGTTTATTTAAAATTCCGACCATCCTTTTTTGCGCCACCCAGTACATAAAAAATGTATAAGAAAATAAGTTGATAAACGCTAATCTCGAGAACGGCTAAACCTATTTAAGTAATTCTTTTTATAAAATATATATTGAATTTCGAGGACGTTTATAATAATAAAAAATAAGCTACATGAAACTTTTTGGTAAATTTAGGAAGTAATCGTTTTTGGACCAAAGCATATTTCCGAGAGTTTTATTCGAAAATATTTTTTTTATCAGGACATTAAGGCAAACTAAATTAAAACGGCAGGAAGTAGGCATCTTGCGACTGAAGTAAGCATTTCTTTTCTCTGTACGTATATATGTTTTCTTCATTGGGTTAACAACTTAAAAACTCTAGAATTGGAAATATCTTTGACCGGAAATATATGATAAGTCTGTAAGTTCTTTGACCAAAGTATTTGTCCTAAAATTGAGAATTTGTATTTTCTTCATTGGAGTAGCAAGGCCTCAGACATCTCAAACCTCATGATGTGTATCGTCCATTCAGTAAAAACTATTTGTTGTATTTGAATGACAACAGAAATCGCATGTTTATTACTACTGTGATGCCATATTAAGGTGATGGGTATAATATTTAGTTTTAAATACAACTAAATAATTGAATGCATACAAGTACAAATAACAGGCTTTTATGATTGAGTGTTTTTTTTTATTGGTTTCTTAGCAAGCATTTTTGAAAAGTCCATATTTTACAACGGAAATTTTCTCTGATCAAAGGGAAGGAAGAACTTTTGCTAAGTAGGCTACCCTGTGAAGTGATAGCATAAAGGACGTGATTTTCACTATCAATCTTTTATCAGGTAAATCACTTTTAATGTAACTTAATCACCTCTAGCTTCCTCTTTCTCTTTAGACCAGCTGGCTATAAGGGCAAATAAAAAACAGTGTCAGTAAACCGTTAAGAACATAGTTTATAAAAATTTATACTTTTTATTCATATTTATTATAAACCAGCAGTTTCCTGTGGGTTCGCTCGCAATTTTGTAGGCTTTGCACGTGTATTTGTATTAAAAATTCGCGTTAGAACATAAACATTATATTTCTTCTAAGCCAGCAATTTGTGAATGTGCCTTTATGCCTCGAAGAAAAAAATTTTACAAATAGGGGATATTTATGCAAATTACTGTAAATAGTAAATTACTTTTGTCTATGCATGTTTTCTTTCATAGTTGATTCTGCCATTTTCCCGGTCAAGAATATATATATATATATATATAATGAACACACTAGACAGGAAAAAATACTTTTGGAAAAAAGGCAATTAAGATAAGTTTTATAATAGACTTTTAAGTGTTTAGTACAAGTTAGTTAGTAGCATTGACTTTTATATTAACATTACAATACTAACCAAGTATTTATTATTATGTTATTATATTATTATTATTATGTATTTAAATAACGAATATTTGCTCAAATTTACATTTAAAATTCATTTGTACTGAAGCTTTCAGTTTTATTATCTGGATATTTTCTAACACTGGTTAGAAACAAACAGTGGTTACAGAAAGGGTTGATTTATGAAGTGATGTTACTATCAAGCTTACTCTGTGCTTTCAAGACTATAATTGTAAACCAATTCAAAATAGTGGTTAATTTTATTAAAGGTATGGCTAATCTGTCATGAACTTAAGTTTAAATAGAACATTTAATTCTATTTAACATGTTTTATTAATTAATAATATTCGTTTATTGTAATGAAACTTTAGAGACAAAGATGAATATATGAAATAAAAATTGCTATATTTTACAAACCTAATTTAAGTATGCCCATTTAACTTTTCAGTACAATCGGGTTAGTAAGGGTCTACTTCTAGCTGTAGCAATCTTCTTTCGATCTTAGAAATTTGCAGTGTCATAATATTTGCCTTCTTGTCTCGATGAATATATTTAGGACTAAAAAACCTGCTAAGTTAAACAGACTTTTACTCCCGATGTAAGGTATACCTTAATAAGTTTATGCAGTATTTCATATTTTCATATATTATAAGTTTTGCGTTATATAAGTATTGCTATTTTTTGGCAAAGAATGGATCGTTGAGGCATGTTATTATTCGTTCGGTTGTCTTTCTTTAAGCAAATGTAAAATTTTATATTAGAATGTCAAGAAAGCCCACCAGTTATGATTACCTTACGTGCAAAGATTCACACATTTTTTCACTAATGTGGGTTTTATTAAACATTGGTTTTATATAAATATCATTTAAATAAAACTTTAAACAAATCTTTTTCCAATACATTAAATGTTTTTGATTCTTCATTAGCATAATCTGGAATAAAGTATCTGTTCTCTGCATTACGCTATGATGTACTTAATATTTTATCAAACAATAATATTACAAAAGTATCAGCCTCTTTGAGGAACTTCTACGGAAAAATCAAAGAAGGATTAAACGTGTTAACAGCTGTTTAGTGTCAGCTAAAATAAAATTGTGAAACATAAGTGTTATAATCATTTTTTCGAATTATAAAGTGTTCAGAAGAAATGTTCCAGACTTTCTCAAATTCACAATTCTAAAAGTTAAAGGGCACAGCCTTCTTAGTGCAAGCATTTATGATGTCATGCAAACAAGAATAAACATGTCAGGTGTGAATTATTTCACTATACAAGGTTAAGAGAATCAACAGTTAAATACAGTTTTGAGTATTTATATTTTGTGTTTGCTTGAATGTAAAATTATATATATTTAAATCTTGAAAAGCTAATTCAAATTGAAAGTGGTATCTTCTGTGTGTATAAATTCAATCTCTGTCTAAGATATGTGATATGTTTTAGTTTTGTCTTTGGTCCTGATGAATAAAATATATAACGTACGTACGACTTAACAGGTACTGTAGACAACAAGAGTCAGTTTTGGCCGCTTGAAAAACATTTGTTCTAATTTGTTACGGTTCATGTTGCTGCAATAAAGAAAATATAATTGTTGGTTTTTAAGATCTAATTGGGTTTATAAGAGTCTACTACCGGTTAAATGTGTTACCGGTTGTAAAAAGTTACTACGGTTAAGTGTGTTAGTTCCGGCAATTTAAATGAACAGCTTGCTTTATTAAAATACGGATCTACCTAGAAAACAAATATAAAAGTACGGGATTAGAAATCCCACTTAGAATAAAAAAAACTACTTCCATTAAAAACAAATTAGCTAACATTCAGAGCTTTGATCAATTAGATGGGTTTCATAATAGCTGGGACAAGGTCCAAGATAAAGTCTTAACTGGATGAGGGATATTTGGTTGGCATTGCTGAGACAGATGAAACATATTGTTACTACTGTCATAAAAATTTTCTTATATATATATATATATATATATATCTCAACCAAATTTTACATACCGTTAATGATAATAGTAAACTTATTTTCTGTGGAAGTGGTAATTATTGGTAATTAGTGGTAATTATATATCACCTATGGGGTTGTAGTAATCAACCTATGTTGTGTTGTACATAAATTTAAAGATCTAGTTGAAGTAAAAACAATACCGCAAAGTGGAGTTCAAAAGGCTGATTTAGTTTGAATATATTGCTGTTTAAAGTTATACAAATGTTTAATACGATTTACATAAGTAATTACTAATATTTTACCTTCTCCAATTTAACAGTGTGGGAATCCGTCTGAGTAAACAAATTTAAAAGTAGATGTTCACAATTTTCCTCTCTGACCGTTTACCAATGTGCTGAACATTGTGCTGTGAACTGAAACATGCTAATGTAACTTCAGTAATTGACAAAAATATCATCAATTATTCTTTATTATTTCAAATAGTTTATACCTTAGCTGGACGTAAAATAATTGCGTCAATATTACTTTCACTGTTATCAAATTTTATACGTATTAATTTGGATTTTAAGACATAATTTAATTTTACGCAATATTACGGTTCATATCTTTTGACACTTAGTGATACATATTATATTTTTATCAATAGTTTCTTACTTAATTTTTGCTACTAGAGAGAATGAAATCTACAGCGTCAAGTAAATGAACAGGATTCTAACATCGTGGTCTCGAGCAGCTGTCACCTTTACTTGATTGATCGTTAGTCGTTGAAGGCAGAATCTTTTGTTGATTTTTATTACCTCTTTGTTGCCAAAATTAATTTTAAATGTTCATGCGTATGTAATTAATTTTTATGAGCACTTGAATGATAAGTCTTTCTTGTTTACCCACAAACATTTAACACTGCATAAACCTAAAATCAACGAGGTTTATTGTTTAGAAGAAGTGGAACATCACTGATAAATGTATCCAGGTAGTCCTTTAAATAATAGTGATCCGAAGATTTCTCACTCTTCACATCCTCTATCTTGCTGCAATAGGCACTAAAACCTGTAATCTGGTTAAGGAACTAATATATAGAATTAAAAAATATTTGTCATATTGATATGCATGTTATTCTTCAGGAAAGAAAACTCAATATGGTAAAATTGTTTTTGTTAGGATTAGTGATATTAGAGACCTTGGAGATTGCTGTAAAAATGATCATTATTGAGCGACCAGATATAAATTGTAAATAATTTTCTTGGCATTTTTATCAGTCTTAATGAACGAGCAATTCATATAATGTTAAAATACAGTGAGTATTAATGTACACCTAATTCACCTATGATGGAATATGAATCTCTGTATAAAACTTTATGGTGATAGTACGTTACTTACTGAAACAAAACTCAAGTATTGCTGCTTTTTGTAGGCTTTACCGTTTTGGGAATGCAAAATTTCCAAAATCCTCCCTACGGAAGCTTCTACAATATGCTGATAATAGTCTAAAATGGTAAGCCTTAAGTTTAAATGTTGTGATAATATCTTTTTTGAAAAGTTCTGTGAATAATTAATAGTTTTTTAACTACTTCCGAATAAGTAAAACAAATTAAAAACAACTCAGAATTTACTTCTTTTTGAATGCTTAATCCTAAAAGTGCTAACATTTAGCTAATTGAAATGAAGTGTTATCATAAAAATAATATGTCATTTCATGATTTTAACTATGCAGGATAGTTTGTTCCCAAGTATTGAATAGAGGCAGATTGCATTAAGTGATAAGCTTAACTTACGTTAAGCCAACCGAGGTAAACACGTTTATTACATTTTCTCATTAAAACAGTACCAAACAGGATTGTAAATTGAGACACCTTATTTGTTAACCTGCAGAAAAAGATCAGAATTAAACAAAGGTTATATGGTTAAAATATTTATACAAGTAACACAAAATATACACTGATTTCCTCTACATTGATAGCTAAGGAAGGTGACGGTGGTGGTTTGACAGAACACGGCCTGTAGGACGAGTCCCACTTATAGCTTCCCTCTAATCAGGGTCGACCCGAATTTCTTTGATTATCATGAGCATTAGTAACGTGTTATTTATGTAGATATATCTCACTGCCAAAACACAACATCCAAGTAGTGAATTGTGAAGTTACTTCCATACCACTTATTTTATAATTTATTTTAATTAACAAATCCATTGATATATAATATTAGATACAAGCTCATTGAAATGTGTAAGCTAAAATGAGATAAGGGTTCGTGACCTATGAAAGAGGCAGAAACAATTTTGTTTATATATTTTATTTTATTACTTTATTTTATAACTTCATCGTAATGATGAATCTCTGGGATGTTGGAAATCCTCATACACTATTGAGCATAAGAATTGAAACTACTATCTATTGAATATTTTATAAGTGAAAGAAAAATAAACACTGGCACTTCGCATCTACAATATAATAAATAAAAGATTATAATCAATATTATAAATACTTCGCTGACTATTGGAATTCAACCAAAACCATTAAATGTATTTTAAATATATGATTTTACCTAATTTTTGTAACCTAATAGCACAGTATCCATCGTATATTCTAAGACCTCTTATCTTCTTTTGAAAATAATACTGAATTGTTGACTGTCATCGTACATCAAAATAATACGTACAATTTGTACACGTTACGTATTTGTCGTTCTTTACCACATTAATTTCTCTAAGTTCTCTAGTTTTTTCCAATAAACGTCACTTTATATTTTCAGTTGTGATTAATTATTTTTACTTGACTGGATTTTTATCAAGGCTTTTATATGACTGCATTTTAATATTAATCCCCAAAATGCAACTAAAACTTATCTATGTTCCTAATTTTCAATAATATTTTTCTTTTTACTTCTAAAATAACGTATTTTTCAGATAATCACTTGTATTAGATTCATCTAGATTTTGCATTATAAGCTTTTAAGGATCCTTCGTCATTAAATAAACGTCTATGTTCATACAAAATACATTCAAATCTGCGTCATAGTTTTTCAATTTATCATAATAAAAATCATACATACGCAATATTTTAAGGCCAGGAACGGAGAATCCAATATAAATTTACTTGTTAAATTTAACTCTCCTAATTTAACAATCTAATACATTTCAATCATTTTCAATAAATTTCTCAAAAAACTGAGTTATTTATCAACTTATAAAAATCCTTCTCCAAATTACTTGTAGCGTTGGATTTTATGTTTGAATTGAAGATACGATCTTTCATAAAAGGTTACTGATCAAATACAATAACTCTTTTATAATTAATATAAACGTATAATTAATACGTTTCAATATCATTTCCTGTTCTAGATAATGTTTTATGTTTATTAAGTAAACAAGGTAATCCGTTTTATCAAATATAGTAGTGCAAAGTTTATTAATGTAATAGTCTAGAGCAAGCGGTAAATCTTTATGAAAATCGTGTAAACTTTCTGTTTGCACTTACAGATCAACTTCCAGAATTTAACCGTAATATTCATCGCAAATTAGCTCTAATATTGCTTCTTTATATTCCTCATTTTTACAAGTTTTAGGATTCTTCACGGTACTGTAAAATTATTGATATTGCCCTACCTTAGAGATTGTTCACTTCAACATATAATAAGACATTTTCTGGCTTTGACTGACAAACATCTATCAAAATATTTAGTATTTGCTTCAACATATGAATTCATACGGTGAGAAATTACACTTTTCTTCTATTGTCAAATACATGTTGTAATCGCTAATGTATTGCAACACAATTTTGGTTAATTGTAGCATCCCAAGAAACGCTAAGTGTGGAGCTGTAAGATAATGTGCTCGATTTAATTTATAATAATTCAAATAAATTGATTATAATTTTCAAATTTATGTATTAGTAATAGAATATATTTTAAAAACTATGTTGTATAAATCTAAATGATTTCCTAAATTTATCACTCCTAATTTTCTCTAAATTCCTAAATAATGTTGATAATAATAAAAAAATTTTCCCACCTTTTAAACTTAAGTATAAATCATTAACTTTTAACTCTTCAGTATGACTAAGCTTATTGGTATTATCGGTAAATTCATAAGGAAATATACCTTCTCCCTTTAAATCTAAAAATTTTCCTGTGCATTATTTCATTGTCTTTGTAATATTTCATTTGAAATTGTACAATTTTGTAAAAGTTATTAACATGTTTAAAACCTTAATGTTTCTAACTGTTCAGCTAATTTTTAAATTTTATTTGTTTCAATCTGAATTTATTATTATTAACAAATAAAAACTGTCTTGGCAAGAATCTCCGTAACCAGAATTTACACAATAATTTAAATATTTCTAATATGTGTTTTAAACATTTTCTTATTGTTTTTAAACACAATAATTGAGGAGTAAGTTATAAAGATTTAGTTGTCTGATGAGAAGCATGTTTTGCTCTAAGTCCAGTTCTATTTACTAGGGAATTTCAGGTAGAACACTTTGACATATCTTTTGTGTCCTCTTGTTTTGTTGACGCGTAAAGCTTTTGTTTAAATATTTTGTACCAATAAATAGTGCTTAAGACAAATGCTGTATCACTGATTTTTAAAATAAAATTCAAACATTTATAAATTTATTAGGTATTACGTAGAAATTATACAATGTCACAAAACATTTCTTAGAAAGCGAACAGATTTTTCTGTTTTGTATCTGTACATGGCGTAATATTGTGACTAAAGTTTCCAAATTACAGGCCTGAAGTGACATATAGACACATAATACTTGGAAGCGTTTTAACGGCTGTATAATCTGCAGTGGCCAAATTTTCAAGCTTTATTTATAACGCAATGACATTAATTATATTTTATTTAAATGGTATTATGGAGGTAATTAAAATTATTATCAGCTTGAATTTGTTTGTTTGATAATACGATAACATCAAACAAAGGTCTTTAAAGGTATTACATGTAACAATAAAATTTTAATTGATTAATTTAGAATGTTTTGCTATTGATTTTATATACATCATACATACCTCTATGAATAAATTAACAACAAGTTTTGTTCATGAATGTTATGGACTTTTAGCCATTTAATAAAATTATAGCAACTCAAACGTAATAAAAAACTTGTTTTTTGTTTTTAATCAAGTTATTTTAAAAAACAAGGGACTTAAGACTCTGGTGTTTGTTTATTTTAGTTAATTAATAATGTCAAATTTCATATCAATCGATCAAATATTTGTCTAAATTGCCGTTATAATGGTATCATCCCGGTTTAATTCAATCCCGGTGTAGTATTTCGTAGAATTATCTTATTAATGAAGCAGTTCTAGACTTCTAGTTCTAGTTCTAGACTAAATTTTGTTTAGGTCAACAGTCACCTGTAAACGTATTTTCCCGTCCTGATGGACGAAAGTATATGATAATAAAGTTTGAAAAATATACAATACATAGTACAGGATAAAGTATGTGTTATTATCTTATTCTGTATAGTGGATTTCTTGGAATACTGAAGCATTTTTATAAATATTTAAAATTTACAACTTTAAGCACTAACATTTCCAAACCTATTATTGAATTTTATTATAAAAAAAATCTTATTTGTTTACAGTCTTCACCCTACTACATTAAAACTCGGTAAACTTCGTTATTAGTGTATATAATTTGCATATATGGCAATAGCCTGATTGTGAATTTTTTCATAAAAATTGAATCGCAAATTTACTTTTTCCGCGGGATCTTTGTATGTTGAGTTTTGCGTTGTGTATTTCAGTATAACTTAATATATCAGTATGCATAACATAACATTTCTGCTCCAAACAAATCTTGATTTCATAACTTTACGGGATATAGTTGTTACTTTATTAGTAACAATAAAAAACACAAAGAATGTATGTTTTATCATATCCAACGTTGTTCTGTAATGTTTACTTTTTAGATAATCAGTACAATCGAACATGGTAATGTTTACATCAACCTGTCTTGATACTTCACTTGACTAAACTTGTGAGACTTGTGACAAATGTATAACTCTACAATACAAGCAACGTTCAGGTCATGGCCAGGAACGTAACCACATAGGCTTGTATCGCTAAGGGTGTAACACTACAGGCAAGCTCTGCAAGATACTGTGTTGCCACTAATGGAATGTTCAGATACTTGCTTTGGTTGCCAATACGGTTACAGGATACCTACTTGTTGTGTAATTAATCACCGTTAGTATTGCAATTGAGTCATTGTCGATCAAATTAGTAGTTGTAATAATTAAATCCCTTTATTATTATAAATTTCTAATATCATTGTTCCCTTTGTTATAAAGTCTAGAAGAAGAACATTTTGGCTGTTTTAAATTTATAAAGTAAGTTTATTTATTTACATAAAATAGTTTTTACCAAGAGGTGGATAATGTAAACAATCTATTAATAATAGATTACACAAACAAATATGTAACACAGTTCCTTGTACTACGGATAATTTAATTTAAAACAATATTTCACTTACACATAATAAATTATTATTCAGGTAGGCATAAGTTCTTATGGCTGATTGTCTACTTATTTGGTATACGCCCATGCCATGGTCTTTTGGCCAGGCAATAATTTCATATTAATGTAGGATATATATAACATAATGTTTAACACACCATGATATTTCCAGTTTTCGTTGATACTGGTTAAACCATAACAATTTCCCTGTTCATATGCTACAAAAGCAACTATTATTATTCAACAGTTCACACAAACACAAAACATAAGGTACGTTATTGCCTGTACCAGACTATATAAGATCTAAGTATATATATTGGTGGCAAATACATTTACTTCATTTTGTTGGGGCAACAAAGCTATTACATACTTGCGTCAATAAGTAATACATTTAGAGTCTGCTTAAAAATAATACTTATAAAATTATTGGTTTTTAAACAAAGATAAGAATATATTTTTAATAGAGTAATCCAATGACTATAATTCAAATTGACTTATAATTTATAACACTTTTAAGATTAGTTGAAATTATTTTAAAACTACCAGCCTGGTATTGATGAATCTTTTTGGGTCTAAGAGTGCAGCATGTAACGAGTACATGATTTAAAACAATTCGCCCGTGTAAGCCTCGTGGAAAATCCATTTGAAGTAGAATTGAGAAAGAAAGTTAAGTATAAACTAGTATCACATGTTATTTGTAGTTAGTAACTATTTCACTTTTTTATTTTCCAAATAACATCCCTTTAGGTGCAATATAGAATATATCCTTGAGTGTCGAGAAAATAAATACTGCAGAATTTTAACTTTAACAAATTTTTATATTTGACTGTAGAGATTCTACACTAGGTTCCCTTTTAAGTAAATTATATTGTAAGACGCTTTTATAACATAAATTGGAGTAACGAGACCAAATAGGTTTCTAAGATTGAATTTTCTATAAATGACATTACTTTTCTCAGAGGTTGTGAGAAACATATTTCTGTTCATGTTCACGATCGTAGTTATGTTTCTGTTGGAGTGTAGACGTTTTAAATATTGCTATGGGATGGTACTCCATTCATGCTACTGTTCCAGATAACGCTTCCATCCTCAAGGAATAATCGTAAAGGAAGAATATTTTATTTCCTGTACAGTATTTTCAGGGATGGTACTGTAAATTAGTTAAAGTCAATGTGGGTTATTGCATGGAGTAAACTAAATACATGTATTTATGATTTATAAGTTGAGACAAATATATATATATATATATATATATATATATATATATATATATATATATATATATATATATATATATATCATATGTATATCACAAATACATATATATATATATATATATATATATATATATATATATATATATCTATATACATGTATATGTACATATATACATACATATATCATAGCGTAGCTTAGTTTATGATATTCACAAATTATCAGCTAATGCGACAGTAAATATTCAGTGTACTTAGCTTCATGGTGTAACTAACCATATTCAATTACGGTAATCCTCTTGTTATAAATATATTTAATGATTATATAGTGTTATGAGAATATGTTTTCGATGAGAATGTTCAATTTAACTATGTTTCTAAAATCTGGCGTCGTCACACATTTGGCTCTTGATCTGAGTCCACATTAAATAAGGTCGGTCATTAAGATATTCTCACACTAGCATTTATATAAGAGACACTTAGATTACACACAAACTCCGTCTAGCGTATTCAGCAGCCATTATGTTGTAATTCAGATGAAGAGGCGTTTAAATTGTCTCATCAGGTGCACAACTGTAATTTTTTTAAAGACGGAAATCAAGTGAGCACATCAAAACATAAAAGCAAATTACATGCTTTACCATATACGTTTCTAAAATTGAATATAAACATAAATATCATGAATAGGAACCAGTAATTTACATCTTCAGAAACATATACGGGATTTACTTAAATGTTATTAATACATTCCAGCTGAACCTACTCTGGATACATAAAAAACGACGTTTCACTTTCTTCTGGGCAATTCTTAGATGAAAAATCACTAACCGCAAATATTAAAACAATGAGTTACATGGTTTATCGATAGGTAACCGAAAAGGACTGATGGAGCTCCCTTAATTTTATAGGTTATTGCTAACCTGGACATAAGTAGTGCTGTTTCCGCCGATGTTGACAGGAACAGAGCTAACTTTCCCTTATTCCAAGGTAAAGTGACTGAGATATAAAGTCTACTATCTCTTGTAATGGGACCACGGTAGGAGACGACCCTACTAACATTCTTATCCATGTATTGATAATAAAAGAATTTCTGCAACATCTTATTCATTTAATATTATGAAGATATAGTTCAATTCTAGGTTCGTTATTATTTGATTTCAACAGATCGACGAAATATTAAAAAAATCCTTCAAAATTCAACAGTTTGATCGTAAAAAATATTACATTAAAACTCAATGGTTTTAATTATCCAGATAAATTTAAAACATTTTAACATATCTGTAGATATTTTTAGAACTTTGTACCAGATTTTAAGAAAGTTTAATATGAAAATAAGGAAATTTATAACAACGTCCAAAAAAATTGATGAAAAGTAGACCAACTTATTTTATTGATATAACGAAAAATATGACAAATATGATATTACGAATTATACCTTCTATGAAGTTGTTGTATCTTAGAAATTGCTTTAATATGGAATAATAAACAATTTTGTTAGTGAGATTCATTTAGATTACTTCAGTTTAAGGTTTATTTATGAATATTTAGTTGAGTCACTCTACTAGATGTATTTAAATCTAACTGGAATCTATTATAACTATATAATTGATCCAAGGATATAATATTTAAACACTGAAATCTGATCATAATATTTTGTTGAATTTTTATAGGATCGAAATATTTTTATTGCCCCCAATAGTTATTGCATAGTTAAGAAAATATATGAAAAAGGTCAAAATTAGTGATCTTATAAAATTTTGTTTTTTGCAAACATGTAACGGTTTAATAGAGTTTTAATTTGTTTTATTAATATTAAATATATAAATAAATTTTAATATTTTCGTGAATAGTTACAATTACAGCCTAAATACATTAAAAATCTACTTTAGTAATAAGCAAATGATCTTATGTGTTTTAAATATCTATGTATCCAGTTTTTTGTAAATTGGACGTTAAATTGTTTTTTGCAAACAACTTTGTATTTTAGACAACTACTCTTTTTTCATATAATTTATTAGCATTGATTATTACGTATGTGTAGTCTGAAGATTTACTAACTCCCAATTTCAATTTAGATTTTCTAATACTGTTAATATAGACTAAAAACAAAATAGGACCAAGGCAACTTCCCTGAGGAACACTGCAGGCGATTTTTTTCAATTTGTAACTTTGTTACCAATTTGTGAATTACAAAAACTGTTATCAAGATAGGTACTGAATAAGTATTATACGTAAGATATAAGTCTGATTTTTCGATTTTTATAGTTTGTACAGTAATACCTTAAAATATACAGTATAAAAAGCTATTTCAAGATCAATTGTATCTCGTTTGTTTTAATCAAGACTGGTGACAAATGAAGCTATTGCTTCTGCTGAATTTTTGTATTTGTAAAACCATATTACTTTCCTGTTAACTTATTTTATTAATAAAAAATATACAATTTTATATTAAAACTCAAATATTTTGAAATGTATTGGTAATAAACTAACTGTCAAAAATTAGACGTAACTGATACACTTTCTTAATTTATGAAAATTGGATAAATTGTGGCAATTGTAAATTTTCAGACGATACTAAGTTCTGAACTAGTAGTACTATTGCAAACGAAGTAACAAAGGGCGTTAGGATACTAGAGAGCGATTCTACACCAACGAGAAAACAAAGGGGTAGACTTGGGGAGTGACAGCTCCCGGTCCATGTCCTACTCAGAACGGCTCCGTAGATACTCCTAAATCGGGCGTCGAGGGACGCTTCGTTCAAGCAGACAGACAGATAGAATGGACCACGGGATGATTTACACCAGTGGGAGAAGCTGTTGCTCCACCAGATGATATGCCAAAATACACCTAACCAGCTCACTGAATTATTCCCTGGAATGTCCTGAACTATTTTATAAAAATAAATAAAAAATAAATTGATAGCAGGGAGACTTAATCTAATTAATGAAAATAAAGCCTGCTCTAACTATATATTAATATTTATGCAACTAATACTTATAAGCAAATGGTGAAGTTACGAAATAATTTGTAGTAAATCATCAATTCATCATCAGGTATATTAATACAAGCTGTATGTTTCAATTTACACACAAATACCTAATACTATAAAAATGTCTGTGCATGTACCAAGTAATTTATTCGAACTTACTGAATATTGAGTAGTTTTAAATACTTAAACATTCATGACTATTTTAACCTGTAACTTTATTGTTTAGGAGTGCATTATTTTGGTGGATACCAAACCTTACCATTCCTCGATTTAAGAGCACTAGCAGCTAAAAGCAAATGTCAGAAATATTAATACTCGTTCCAGGTTAATTCCTACTTTTTGGTTTTTATTATATACAGCCATGCATTTTACATTAACCTAGCAGAGTAGCAAATGAAATGAAACTTTATTCATATTTTTCATCTTTTAGGTTGATTAGGTTGATAACTAATACTATTTAGTTAAAACTGTTAAAATTTTTAGACAATTTAATATAAGTGTAAAATAAGAAAAATGTATCCTTTAATATTTTAATAGCATAAAAGCAACTCATTTATTGTAATCTATGGATCCGTTTAGGAGTTCATCTATTACCAATTAAATGTAAAAGAAATAGTATTTTGTAATACAATTTTAAATCAGAATCTGATTTACCCAAATAGTCTTCTTTTAAGTATGTTCGTAAACACTAATTTAATTAATTAATAAATAATACAGTTAAGCTTACCTATGAATATAGAATTTGTGATAACGAGTTCCACGCCTACTATACGTAATAAAATGCACCCTTAAATTTAACGTAATTTTTCCTGTCATTTCCAGTTTTTTAGTTTGTTGTTCCTCAAAAATATTTCATACTTGAGGAAATTGATCACACAGTTAAACTTTTTAAAATACCTGTAATTTATAACAAGTTTCCAGCGTTGGTATCTTTTCGTGTTCCATAAATTTTTACGCCTTAACCTCTATAGGTAAGTCTAAAGATATCCTTTGCAAAGTCTGGTTTGCTTACGCTCAGCCGTATCCCACGATATACACTTTATATTAATATTTTTATCTAAAGTGAACTTTAGAGAAATACATTTTTTCAAAAATTTACTCCACATCTCAATTTCTTTTTCAGATATTTTGCGGACAGACAGAGAATCAACATAAGTTAAATTATTCCACCACCTAAAGTGTTACCATAACACTGGCCTTGTATTTTTTATTAGTAAATCAGTTTTAAGTTATTATGTGAGAACAGTAATAAAAAACGGTGCTGTGCATTTTATGGTATTTCATTTTTACTTATCTTAAAAATATAATGAGGAATTGAATTTAGTTGATTCACAAGTTTTAGAACTCAAAAAATACTATTGGTGCAATACAAATTAGAGATGACTTATACAATGTTTGTAATATTTTAAAATTATTGTCATAGCTTGCACAATTATACATAAAGCTGACGTCTCAAAACAAGGTTGATCAGTAACAAGAGTATTTATTTAAATTGTACTGTTATGAGTCCCACAAGGAAGTGTTTTGGCCCCAATTCTATTTAATATATATGTTAACAGTCTTTCAAAACAAAATTTCCGTAGACATTTGATTATGTACGCGGATGACACAGCACTCGTGGTGGCTCACAAGGACTTCTATCTGGCAGAAACCCTCATTTCTTCTGATCATAATGTAATGTTTAGATGGGCACATGACAGAAAACTAATAATAAATTCTAAAAAATCCCTCGTAATAAACTTTAATTCCTCCCATAATATTCATGATCGACCTCCATTAGTTAAGAGCCATGACTGTGTTTGTTTATATAACCATAATGAAAACAGTTCCTTGTGTCAAAGCTTAAAGGTGGCCACGGAAACAAATAATTTGAGCATCACTATAGACCACAAATTTAAATGGGAATTAAATATAAGCAAATTGGTAAAAAGGTGAAAAGCTGTATCTACGAAACTCCATTACTTAAGAAATACCCTTCCGGTTCAGCAATGAGGCTAATTTTAAGTCGATGTTTGAACCCTTGATGCGGTATGAGGTCGAGGTATACACATGTATACTGTATGGGATACAGCCTCGAAATAGATCATAAACCGGATGGATAGCTTGCAAAGAAAAACACTATATCAAATGGTGGGCGTGCCTCAATTGCAGCGCAATTTCCAAATCCCTGATAACCTTTTACTATACATATACAATACCTTAAATTCCAAACAATTTTAAAATTAAAAATAATTCAAAAATAATACTTATCTGATTCGTTTAAAACAGAAAACACCAAAACATGCTTTACATTTAGAAAATTAGATAAATATAAGCTGCCAAGATTTTGTAATACATACGGAAAAAATTCAATGAGTTTTATTATTCCAAAAATATTTATTCGAATCCCTAGAACTGCTAAAATTGAAAAATGGTTACATTGCTAAACCTTACCCACTTGATTGGCTGCTTGAAATGGAAAATGATGAATAGACTAGTGAACGTTTAGTTTTAGAAAAATAGATTATATTTTATAACTTTTCATATAATTGTACCTTTGAATAGCGTTCTATCTGATACATTGATGTTGGATTTATATTTGAACAGAATAATGTGTGTGTGTGTGTGTGTGTGTGTGTTTGCGCGCGCGCGTGCGTGTGTGGCAAGTAAATTTATTGATATATTGTATTGAAGACATATTGTAATACATTTCAATAAAATAGTTGTAGGTGGCCGTGGATATAGCACATTTTGATCATGTGTATTATACAATAATATAATTCAAGCAATATTGCTATTGCTTTATCTGTAGTCTGGTTGTGTATTCCATTGGTAATGGCTGAAAGCATCGACGCAAAAAGCGCCTGCAACCTTTTTCTTTTTATCCATTAGAAAACATTTATATTAGGATGTTGTTTATAGTAAAGATGGGAACCTAACGATAATTATTTGTAAATTTGTAGGGACCCAAGATTGTAAATGTTTATTGCAAATAAATTTCTTGATTCTTCATTCTTAAAAAAAAACAATGCGAGTACACTCCAAATGGTACAGTCAATCCTATTACTATACATTTATGGAAATACTAGACCTTCTAAGAGTAGAAAATGAAAGCTTATTGAATAATGTAAACTCTTATGAATATTTTTTGAATAAAACTTGATTGTTACGGGTCAAGCAGATGGACCTGAGGGATACTGTAACACAGTTGATCAGTTACAGTAACTGTATTATACATGGTTATAGAATATCCATTAAGCATTGCCAGTAATTGATTGATAGCGTGACTTTAATTATTTACCATACAATCTCATGTTCCTGCGTAGGTGGTACCTCTACTGCCACAAAACAATTCTCGTCTCTGTCGTAATTAACAAATACATTGTTAGAAAAGAAAGCAGGAAATAATATGCCTAAGCGCAAAACGTAGTTACGTTACAGCTTAGGCAAAGCTTAGTAATTAGACATTTTATAACAAAATAAAATTCCATTTTAGTATATATATATATATATATATATATATATATATATATATATATATAAACATACATTTTGTTTACTTACAACAAAAAGCTGAAGAACTTTTAGTTCAATTTGGTCCTAAATGTACCTCTGCACCTGCCTCATGAGTGATAGGATATTTAGAAACGATAAGAGTAATAGTAGGGTCTACATTCAGTCGAGGACCATTAAGAAGAGATAGTGGACTTTATAATATATAGTCAATTTTCCTTGGAAGAAGGAGAAGAGCTCTGTTCTTATCAAAGGGAAAAGAAAAGAAAACTGCTCAAATCCAGGCTAGCAGTAACCTCTAGCATTAAGGGAGCCACAACAGTCATCATCAGTTAGACTATATTAAACTTATCGAAAAATCCTTTTTCCAATGTCTGATTACTGTTAGTGATATGCGACTCCTGGCCATCCAAGAGTTTCCCAGATGAAAGTAAAACGTAGGGCAACACCTAAACTTTTGTTGTACTCGTATACGCAGTAGGTTAAACTGCTATGCACCACAAATCGGCTATAAGGAAACACTTCCGGGGATTTCTGAAGATTTTAGTGACTTTGATTCGTGATATTTATGTTTCTACTCAATTTTATATAAGTGTATAGTAAAGCAAGTAATTCACTGTAAGATAATGAAAAGTTCAAGTAATTTTTTAAGAATTGATAAGAATGTTAAAACCCATTTCGGCTCTCAACTGGTTTTGCCATGAAGAACAAGGAGAATAATTTAATAAATGTGAATTTCAAAATGTGCAAAGTATTATAAATAAAAATTAAAAACTTCTGTCTTTTTTCTGTTTTTACCTTTCTTCAACAAAACATTTTGAGGCAGTATATTAATATGCTATCCTAAAGCAACATTGTAACCATTTCAAAATCTATGTTACAGCCACACAGCTAATTCCTTTTTATTGAATGAATGTTATTTAATGGATTAACTTTAACCAGAGGAAATATGTAGATGAAGGGTTGGCTAAACCAATTGCTACGTATAATTACGTTACAGCTGTGTTAAAATGCTATCAGAATGTCCATCCGTTGAGGATGCTACACATTTCTGACGACGGGGTAAACGGAAGTTCCCTAGGTTTACATGTAGTAGTTTCAGGATGGCAGAGCATTTATTATCAAACTGTACCATTAAGAAAAACTTATATTTAATTTATTTTAATGTATAGACGTATTTAGTTATGTAATATTATACTCTATTAGTAATTTACATACGTAGTACCTAATACATTTCTTGTTAAAAATATGATAATAACATTTTGTATGGGAAAGCTGTTTATCATAATCATTCAATCGTAATTATTGCTTACATTTATTTCATTTAATAACAACAATTATCATAGAAAACTTTAGCATTCAACTGTTATTTTTAGGGTCTACAAGCTACAAGAGAACAATATTCAGTTTAATGTTTGATTAATTTCCGACTAACCATGGTTGGGGAGATTATAACTTGAAATTCTGTTGACTAATAGTCTGACTGTCGTGTGATTGTGTGTTTGCTCTCTCCTGCACATTAGCAGTAAAAAATATAAAAGAGTATTCTTTCGGGAAAAGTAGTTCTGAACATTCATGTACCATTGCAATTGCTATGTATTAATAATAACATGCTCTTTAGAGCTAAATCTGTTTCTTAACTTGCCTAAAGAAAATAAATAACCTATCTATATTTGTCCATAAATAAGGCAATGGTCGTAATATTATATTATTATATTAACTCATATATTTTCTGTTTATATTACTAATGTATATTAAATGAAATAAATTACATACAATAGTACCAACCAATATAAGTAGGTCAGTGCAATATACAACGAGGAAATACTCTAGGGAAATAGAGAATGTAAGCGGTATACAACAACTATTTTAATGAGAAGTTTTGAACCATGCATAGTTTTAAGGAGTTCATACTTTGAATGTAGTTTTCTAATTAAATTTTCGTAATCCAGTTTCATTTGAATATGCTATAATTGTTGGGAATGGAATACAATTAATTTTTAATATTTATTAACAAACAGATATAACTTTTAAAACTATTAACTTGAATGAAAATATGTTCAATGCAATAATTCAAAAGGTGTGGGCTTGATATATTTTACATTGTATAGAGAAGAAGTTAAAACGATGAATTTATGACTAGGTAATTATTAGTTTACAATATCAAAATATAGAAAAACTATATAGTACGTATAACACTTAATTAGTATATCGACTTGTTTTAATAAATTTTTTAAACCTAAAATTGTGCAAATTAAGTTTGAATTTATTAGGTTATTTATATGATCAAATTTCGATTTTACTAATTCTAAACGTAGTAAACGTGATACCGTATATTGTAATGGATAATTTCTCGTTAATCCCTCAGCTGACGTATTCGCGCTGACACGTCCTCTCCTGTCAGTCACATGTAACACTAACAGGGCTATTATAGAGTATATTGGATCTATCACATTACAATCAACATTACACAAGATCAATATCGTTTTCTAACTTAGCGTATGAGAGTATTTTATAATAGAAATACAATGAACTAAATCTAATTTAGAAAGAAAAAACATGATGATTTAAAAGTTTAAATAAATTGGTATATACACAAATGTATCTTGTTACATAATTTTATTTTGGCTCTAATGTTATACCTTCTACCTATTCTTCTAATTTTCTTCAATAATCCCGACGTATAAGGGATTGAAATAAACGCAAATTCATCACTATTCTCTTTTTCTGACCCGGACATAATTCTTCTGGCTCGGATGCACTTATTCATTACTAATTTTGGGAATACATGGCGACTAATTTCCTATATAATTGTCTTAAATTCCTCTTTATTAATTTATCTAGGATTGCGATCAGAAATGTTTTTTGCAAAGGTCATGAATTGAATTGTTATTAACTTAGTCAATAACGTAGTTGTATGAATAATTTTTTTTAAATATAAATATACATGAAATTATAATGTCTCATCAATATTCAAAATATTTAATAATGAAATCAACTACATTGATTATGAATTATTTTGTTACACTTTTAAAGGTTAAAGTTTGTTTTGAAATTTATTGTGATTCTATCATGACAATATTTTGAATAATAAAAAACCAATTATGTACAAATTAATTCTAGTACGTTATTTTTCAATGTTTCAGTATTATAAAGGGTGGAGCGCGGAAATTTGCTTTTTTTGCACTGCAGGCTAAGACGGCACTGTTGGTCGAAGAGAGGGGAGAGTGGGCGTGGCTTATAGTGGCTGACGGGAGATTTGTATTCCTCCGCGTTCCAGTTGCCATCATGCAGTGGACACGACAAGAGAGGTCGTTTTGTGTTGAAGCGTATTTTTCAAATGCCCACTCAGTCATTGCAGTGCAGCGTGCTTTTCGTTTACGATTCGCTGTTCCCCCACGCGGACGTGTTCCTGGTCGGCAATCAATTGTAAATTGGGTAACTGCATTCAGAACAGCAGGGAATGTGTCATGTGTACGAAGGGGACCTCAGAGAAGGATTACAACACCGGAAAACATCGATAGAGTTAGAGCAGCAGTACTGCAATCTCCAAAACGCTCTGCTCAGAAGCAATCACTTGCTCTTGGCATTTAGAGACGTTCTCTCCACCGGATTCTTCATGATAAACTGAGATTTCACCCGTATAAAATGTGCGTGGTCCATCAATTGTCAGCACGGGACTATTTGACACGACGTACTTCTTGTGAAGACATGCTTGCAACTATACCGCGTGACGCAATCGTGTTCTTTTCTGATGAGGCACATTTTCACCTCAGTGGGTGTGTTAACAAGCAAAACATGCGCTACTGGAGTGAAAAAAACCCCAGAGAAGTCCACCAGAGACCTCTGCATTCGGACCGCGTCACTGTGTGGTGCGCCATATCACGAGTAGGCATCATTGGCCCTTACGTTTTTCAGGATAACTGTCGTGCCATAACTGTGAACTCCAAACGGTACTTGACTACGATACAGGATTTTTTTCAGTCGCCTCTTAAGGCAATGCAATTAGAGGATACATGGTTCCAACAGGATGGTGCCACTGCACAAACAGCAAGGGTTACCATGAATTGTTTGAGGCAAATGTTTCCTGGACGGCTTATCTCTTTGAGGGGTGATGTGAACTGGCCGGCACGCTCACCAGAATTAGCCCCATTCGATTTTTTTTCCTTTGAAGTTACCTGAAGTCGAAGGTGTCTATCAACCGACCCAAAACTTTGGAAGACCTAAGAAACAATATTGAGGCTGAAATTGGCAGAATACCAGTCGACATGCTTGTTAGAGTTAATGAAAACTTCAGAAAACGTATGCAGCAGTGTGTGGATTCCGAAGGTCGACATTTACCAGATACATTATTTAAAACCATGTAATTTAAAAATTCCCTTACTGTTCAATATAATTAAAATAAAAAATAATTTTTTCTAAGGTTCATAACTTTTTTATTTCATTTGCAAATCAGCAAATTACCGCGCTCCACCCTGTAGTAGGTTTATATTAACATTGAATATTTTCTAGTAATTTCTAAATCAATTAGGTAACATGACAAGCTCTAAACTGCAATTACATTATTATATGTTTAAAATATAAGTTAAATTAACCAGTAAAAGACATACACCATGAAAACCATTCCTTTAAAATAATGTGTGCATTTTAAATTGGTAAGATACAAAATATCTAAAATAAAAGGGAATCAAACAGTTGTGGATAGTTTTATTCTAATAATTCCTTTATAGAAGCAGAACATCAAAGCGCTCTGTTTGACAAACAAGCCGCGACATGGTTTACGTGTTACTGTGTCTGCATCGAGTGACGGATAAATAAAGCCTTTTTGTAATTAAAGTGTCCTTTTCCCGTAGAAGGAAAATACATATTTTGCTCTTTGTATTATTCTATATGAGTTATGTAGTATGAGAAATATAGCGTATATTTCAATAATTTTTCTATGAAAACAAAAATGTAATGCTATGTTTCTTTATCATTATATATAGAAGCAAGCTATTTATAATGTTAATGACGAGTTATAAACGAGGCGAGTGATTAGTATCTTATATTCTAGCAATAACTATTTTTATGACACCTTTTCTCTTAAGGTTTATTTATAACAATAAACCTGATAAATAGTTATTTTCTTGTTTGTCTGTCAAATTACTCGAAACTATTTTTGACTAACTTCGCGAATATGCTGACGTTTTAATTTATAACAAGACGTATAACCGGATGACCATTAAATGTTAGTAATATTATGTTTATGTTGATATATTTTAAGTTGGAACAAAATAAGTTAGTATCATTTTTACACTGATTATATTATTTAAATCTGAAGCCAAAAGAATATTGTACATTGAAAAGGAAAATGTAAGCAAACTATATCGTATGAAATTTTTCAGTAAGTTACCAATATGAGTGACAAAATTACCTTGTGGGCTGGTTTGTTTAATAAAGCGTTTGTAATATTGTTTTGTGTTAATTCTCTTTTTGAGTTTTAATAACTAAATTTAGATTGCTTCCGGAACTTAAGAATTGACTACTGGCTAGTTCAATGGCCCCTTCCTTCACTTGAGATAACCAGGTGAATTAAAATAAACCAGTAACTGATGCAAGCTTTCCTCTTCTTATAATATTTTTGCTACGTTGAGTCACACATAAAATTATGAATCTTTTACGTTGTGTCTTGAAGTAATTTCATGTATGGTCAAGTTTACCACTGAAGTGACTGTCTGTAATATAATGAAATTTGGAAGTTGTAGAATTCTGATCATCGCATCATATTATTATTCTAGAAATTATGGTGCCTAGAAGAGCAAAGATTATTAATCATTAAAAATTATCGTATTATCAATGTGACAAAAAAGGTGACAGTAGTCAATACCAGCTATATCTGGATATTTCAAACTTTTCAGACTGACTCCTTCATATTCTTATTTTTGAGATTGTTATTTCTTTTCTGATTTACTGTAGGTTGATGCGTGATGGTGCAGCAACGGTTACGGGAGGTATAATTATTAATCTAAAAAGGTATTATTAATCTAAAAAAGTGTTTATTACTATAACAACACGTATACTAGAAAACAAAAATCTCAATGTAGGTTTAGAGGCATATTTTTAGTCGTGGTTACATATTCCACTAGGAAGGCTTCCAGCGAAAGCTTCGCTGATTATAATGTAAGCGCTTCAAGGCCTCAAGTCAAGCTGTATTCTTTATGTTTATAAGTAGTAAATAAAAACAAATGTGTGAAAAATGCATTTATTAAAGAGTTGGACTTAGGGCTACAAGCCATATTTAACACCCTACGTCAATCATTTACGTTTATAAGATCGAGTATAAACATAAATATCACGTAATTAGCAGTAAATATCATGTTCTAAAATCCCAGGATAGATTACTAATGGCTGGCATATATACTCCAGTTGATCCTATACTGGGTACAGCTATAACATTTTCACTTTAATTTGGGGAACCCATTGTTTGGACACCCTATAGAGGTATAATGGTAGACAGCTTAGTGCAATCTACTCGGGATCAATGCTAGGATTCGTTAATTGATGTGGATTTGCTCCATTCATAATATAATTAATGAGTTATTCCAGAAATTAAATAAAGTAAGGTTTTTTTGGACTAGTTTCTTGATGACTACAGTTTTTTATTGTGCAGTTAACATGACGGTGTGTATCAGAGAGAAAAAGTTGGTTAAAAAACCTATATGAAATAGACCTTATTAATCACACAATAACCTACCAATAGAATACAGAGATATTACCTCAGAAAAATATAATTTCGTGCTCAGTGATATAAAAAAAACCACAAAATATAATTTGTTACTAAAACACGTAAAAGGTTCAATACTGCACGGGAGGCATATTCGCTAATTCAGTCTATGGTATCAGGATCAAACGGCCGGCCGTCGTTTGATTAGATTTTACTCGTCTCTCCATGAAGGTCCATTTCGCTGGATTATACCTACCAGTTGAACCCAATGACACGTACTAAACCAAAACATTTGAACCTATTTTATGTACAGTAAAATCGATATGTCATTTATGTTTGGGCAACCGTATGGATGCCTAGTAGTGGCACGTTATTAACTGCATAGGACGAGAAAATTGGGGTGCAAGAATATATCGACAGGTTGAATTTACTGCACAGGAAGACTTTTGGACGTTAGAGCGTGCTAACCGTTTCCGCTGGCTGAGTATTAGCTACGCATATCAATCGAGGAGATAAAGAAATTTAATTCCTGCCTGTCACGTCTCTCTGTCTGCATGATATTTAAAAAATTAACTTATAGACTTTAAATATGGGATGAAGCTTCATAGGCAGCACTAAGTTCAATGACTATGCATATGAGTCGTCCAATTCCAAAACCGGCTAGTGTGTCAAAATGTAATTTTTGGCAAAATGAGAAAAACGGATATTTTAATACTCTGTACAATATTATATTATGTGAATACTTTAAAATGATGATAAGTGTCCAAAGATTTCAAAAATGTAAGTTATTAGTCAATAAATTGTAATATAATCAAGATATTGTCAATTTCAATTTGCAACAAGCCAGTTTTGTAACAGTTTTTATTAATTAGCTAGTTTTGGAAATGGCCGCTTCGCAACTAGCTAGTTTTGGCAAAGTAAAGAGCAACTAGCCACTTTTGGAATTGAAAATAAATGCGTACATTAATAGGACAGGAAATTTCTGAACAAAGGCCAATTTTATTATTTTTTATGACTTTATTATACAATACAAGTTAACACGGTCTATACAAACTTGTCAAATTGAAATGACATTTTTAAAATGAATTTTTAAAAAGCTAAAAATAAAAATGAAATGGTCATTTTTCTTTCAACAATCAAGACGAATGCCTATAAATTTCATTATTTTATCTAAAACAAAAAAATTCCTTGGGAAATTAGAACTATTGAAGATAAATTCAGACATTCTGACCATAAAACACAATAGATCTAGGTTATACAAAACTTTTACAATATTTTCATACAAAAAATTAAGTCCATCAAAGTCCATGATGTTAAAATTCTTGGCTGTACACATCAAACTCTTGCATTCATTTCATCCATTGGCTCATCATTTTCTTCCTCATTTTTCTAATACATGAGTAACTTCATTTGATGAAAAAACCTGCTGGAAATACTTTAGCTCTCTTAATTTTTTTCGACCACTCCCTTACCATAGTGTTTAGTTAGCAATTTCGAAATACTAGTCAGTTTATCTTTTTTCACTGGGATTCCTACAGGCAGAACCATTGGTTCAATGCTGGAGATATTAAGAGCCCTGGTTTATTAATAGACCGAGGCTTCATAAGGTCACTTCTATAAAACATTTCCCCCACGAACCAAAGCATCGTTTGTTTTACTACGTGAAATTATAAATCTTTTCGTTTTAGAGAAAGGAAAATGCCAGGACGTTGTTTGCTTAAAGACTTCAGTGCAGCTGGCTTTCCAGTTGTAGCAGAAAAAATCTTTTCCTAACTGGAAAACTGTTGCTACTTCATGGAAAGCATTGATGTAGTCCGAAAGGGCTAGTAATGCATTCCAGTTTTCGAAATTTCTTTTCCAGGCGGCCGAAATCCTATCTGCAGGTAAAAATGAATGACCCGTAACCGGAAAAAATACGGTTATTTTCTTTATGTTGCGTGGAAGATCTTGAACAAGGGTTTTGCATAAACATTCCAATTAAGATAGAGTTTTTATTTTGGCCAGCTGCACCATCTGCATAGAGTTCTATTTCTTTAATATTTTCTAAGTTTGTATTAGTCAACCGATGATACAAAGCAGACGCAATTTGATTTGAGCCACGATTATCTTCGGATTCATCCAAGTATACACAAAAGTGTTTTGCTTGTTTTGAGAATCTGTTGAGGAACCTTCGCAAATCGTGAAGTTATACTGATACAGTTGTTTCGAGTAATAGTTTACTCTGATCTGGCAGTTTTTGGCAAGGGTAGTTTCTTCTGACAGTCAAAGGAAAGTTTTTTCACTCCATCCTTAGTGGTTCTAAGGTTTTCATAAAAATTAACTTGCTCTCAGCTTATGCACCCTAAGCTCAGTCATCAAGTTAATTTTTATCGTTACCCCTTGTGCACTTTTTTATCTGATCCTTCAACTGCTAACAAGTAGCAAAACATTTAACAGACGTCTGTAGCAGGAGTCTTAAAACTTATATTGTACTCTCCGTTAAAAAATTTTCCTGAAATATTCATATTTAACCTTACGATCATCAGGTGCACTAGCATTGTAGGCTAAACCATAACTTCTTCACGGTCAGGTCACTTGATAGGTAATTTCTATTACAACCTTTTTCCCTGCAGTAATGAGATTCAAAGGGTTTCTAAGCACTCAATGAATGTTTTAAAACCGAGCCAGTGTCTGTCAGAATAAATACTTAGTTGTAAATCGATCCCCACCTCGCCTTTCCCTAGGGCTTTCAGAAGTTAACAGATTGCGCCTGCTAATAAGCTGCACTCGATGTTTCGATATTCCTAGTACGTCTAAAAACTGTTTTTTTGGCAAACCTGCACGTCATGGTGTCCACTTTCCACTCTAAATCTAGGGACAAAATATCTGTTTGTACATACCCGTTTGACAAAAATGTTCGGCAGGACCAGGATTATTGTTACCTTTACGATGACTATAGGCCCAAGCCTGGTTGGCGTTTTCATTGCTAACGTATTTCAACAGGAATGCATCCTGTGCTATTTTATCACAAGAAGCATAGAAGGCCTGATGAAACTTTAGTACGTCTTGCATGTTCAAAGTGTCACATTTAAAACACTGATTTCTTCTTTTCATCATGATTGCACCTTTTAAGAGTAGGCAGTTTCTTAGAGACATGTCTTTGTCTCTTCTTAACATTTTTCTTCCACTTAGTATGATCTCTTACCTTTTTTACGGCTTTTCCTTCCCACACACACTTTTAATCACTCCCATCCCTTCTTACTTCATCTTCCAAAATTATATTTGTACTCATTTTCACAATTAAAATTAAATCAAAACTGTTACCAAGCAAGGAATAACCTACAAACCAAACTGCACACTTTTCAATGATCTCAAGCCAAGATAAATAATACAGGCCACAGAGTGAAAGTCGGTGTAGCCAACTGAAGAAATTAATGAACTTTTGAAAAAACATTGGTGTTACTATAAAAAGTGTAATAGATATTGTTGTATTAAGAATTTTTGAAAAGCTTACCCTGATGAGTCAGTGCACATTTTCTGCTACAACTAGCTAGTTTTGTAACTGACCCTTATAAAGGTGCCATATTGAAAGCCAGGAACTAGCCAGTTTTGAAACTGCTTATGGCATTTGCAACTGGGCAGTTTTGGAAAAGTTTTTCAAATGCAATTAGACCGGTTTGAATCTGTAAATCCAGTTTTTCACATTGAATTTTAAAAGGGAATTACCTACTTGAAAACTATTTGGACATGCGCAATTCAGTCTAATGAACATGTTTCAATAACAATCAAATCTTTTTAAAATTTGTCAATTAGCCGGTTTTGGAATTGGAATCCTCATATAGTTCTAGGCTATTTTACTTAACAAATAGTTTTAAATTGGCCTTATAGGTAACAATAATGATAATAATAATATAGCAGATTGAATAAAATTTCAAACAAATTTATTCTGATCATATGAGATTTTAACAAGTGGCATTTGATCATTTAGCAAAGTAATATAGTGGAAGTCAATATTAAAATTTGGTAACAATGTTTGATTTGACCAAACTCTTGCCTTATAGTACCCTCCCTAGATCACCGAGAATGTTATTATTTCAAATTCTGTTACGATCTTATTAAACAAAAATGTAAATGGATCATGTGGCAAGAAATCTCGAGAAACATTTCAGCGGTGGATATTAAATTTACCATAAAAACTTTAGTTTTACATAAAATTAGTTCTAAGATGGTGCATGCCCAACCATATAATTTAGCTAAATATAATTGAAGCAGGAGAGATTATATTATATATGAATTTGACATGTCTATATCCGTGGAATAATTACTTGAAGGGCCTCCGCCCTTTTAAGTGTCACATAATAAAAATGAAGAGATCCTTGAGTTGCTTAAATACTGACCCCAAAATTTATTTAAAACATTACCTTAGCCAAATGTTTATAACCCAAACCGTTTTAATATTATCTTTACGAGTACCTCTTTAACATTAAGTGTTTTCTAATTATAGAAAGATAAAGTTTTATTTACTCTTGTAATTTTCTTTCCTTTCCTGTTCTTTTCTTACTTACAGCTAACTTTTGTAAAAATCCTTAATCCTGAAGAGCAATAAAAAATAATTGTGATTATACAGTAATAAAGTGAGCCCCATTTATTAATTTGTGAAACTAAAGTCGTAGCGACAATGTTGATGACCAAAAATCCATTTTTAATGTTCACAAATCCTTGATTAGTAGTAATTCATGAGCTTTTAATACGATGATATTGTACGGAATGATACATGTAAATGTGAGTATATACTTCTTATTAAATGAGATTGAAACCAAAGTTTATTTAAACTACTTACAAATATTACTAACTGATAATAGTGTACTTTCTTTAATCCAAGTAAATTTTAATAGAAAATGTAAATAGTGAATTGTTTAGTTTATTAATTATAAATAGAAAATAAGTAAAATCGTAGGAAATTATAACACATAAAATATTGATGCATGTTGCCCAACTATCACAACACGTACATCATCATTATTTAGTGACTTTTTATGTGTGAGTTTGATTGTACGTCTTCTCGAGTTAAACTAAGAAAATAGTACATTAGAAATTTACTGTTAAAAGTATGCGACATACTTTAATTTAGCCAACTCTTGCGTGTAATGACTCAATGCAACAACATTAAATGCATAAACAGCAATACAATCTAACGCAATGAACAAGAGTGTAAATGTATTATATTGCAAGGCTTCTTGTAAAATATGTTATGTTTAGAATTTTATCTGATTATCATTTCTATATTAGAGGAAAGAGTTCTATATTAGCGCAATCACGGAATTTGTCTCAGCTTCAGTATTAATTCGATATACTGGTACAATCTCTCTTTTGTTTGTCAGGGGAATGTATCCTATGTATGACTGCCTGTGTGTCTGTCTGTTTTGCGACACGGTTACATAGTCCTAATTTTTTCTAAAATATGCAGTAATTCTAATTGATAAATTATACGGGTTTTATTACTATATAAGTTTTTGTATCGTGAATACATTTTGTTCTAAGTGCAAATCAATTGGGCGAGAATATACCAACAATGTTCGCTTTCTAGACAAACATTGTCTACGAAGTAAATTAGGGTAACTTCGGTCTTGCGGTGTTACATTTACCCCACATGGACTGGTTGGATTTAAGTTTATATGAATGGATATATGTATGTATATTGAAGTTATGGCAGTAATCATGGTCACTGCATTTAATACCAGGATTATATATTCAGAGAATCACAAAAATATTAACTGGCCCATTGCAGAGATACTTTTATTGTTCCAATATCCCACTAGCAGCTTGGTACAATCCAATTTAGTGGCTAACATCGGCTGATAAGAAAGCTTTCGCCACAATGTGGATTACGATCTTTCGGCGTAATATATTGGTGCTATCTTGATTGCTCTAATATCCTCAAGGGAGTCTGGCACTTCAGTTACACTGTCTGATATTGTTGATATCTGGAAACAGCTTGTTTTTTTGGATATATTAGTTTAGCAAATGATCCTTCCACCACTGTAATAATTCTAGGTATGCTAATTAAAATAAAAAAATAAATAACGCACCCAAATATTATTTCACTGCAAAAGTTAAGTCATCTCTAGAAAAACGTTGGATTCATCTACAGCTTTAAATTTTGCGTCCGTTTTGTTTATTCATTAGAAACAGTTATAATTTTTTTTGGTATTTAAATATTATACCTTAATTTTAAATATTAATAATTATTAAAACTGTTAACTGTTCATTATAAAATATAATAAGAATGCAATGCTTGGTCAGTTATTTGATGCAAATGTCAAAGATAAATTTAATATGGAGTGTTAATTTAAATATACATTTTACGCATATTATGACTACAATGAAAACTCGAAATTGTTGTCGGAAATATAATTTATTCGAGTCAGGAGTGCTCATACAGCCTAAAAATAAGGAAATTTAGTGCGAAGTCGCGGATAAATGCTAGTTGTAAATGTTGATATTAAATTTAAAAGGAACTAAACAGTTGTTACAAAATATTATATAACTTACTAAACTTTTTCTAAACTATTTATACTGTTAGATAACCTTTTAATTTTTTTTTAAGTAACGAAAACTATAAACACATTTTGGTGGGTGTTAACACGTAAAAAACTGTTGAATGTTAAATAGCTCTTCTAAGGGTATGTGAACTGGCAGTAGTTTATTTACAAAACAACAAATATTCATAAATTATTACATTTATTTATGGAAAGATGCATAGTTTTATCTGATTCTATTATTTAAAAATCGTTTTAGATAAACATAATTGTATGCCGTACTTTCACATCCAACTTATATATATTTGAGATATTTTATAAATAAGTAATAAAAAAATAATTAATATTTAATATTTGATAATAGGTTTTTATTGTTTTAATTTCCTATTATGTATAATATAAATATTTTATATTTGTTATGCATTATTATAACTATGCCATAAGAGAAACATCGAAGTTAATATATAATTTCGATTTAAATATTCCCTTACATAATTTAGATAATTGTTTAAATCGTGCACATGCAATGAGCAAACGCATACTTGACACTTGAGTGCAGGCCGGTTTGATTGAACCAATTAACATCTTCTGACGAGCGTCTCTAATCACGAACCTATGTTGTTGCAATTTAGTTATATTTAACATATATTCTTTATTACAGCTATATGACGTGATAAAACCTGTAAAATTCGGTTGTAAACAATAAGACCATTTAAAATAAATTTAATAATTTAGTAACATTGATTTACTTAACAAATATATACATACATACATACATACATAAAATATACATACACACACACACACACACACACATATATATATATATATACACACAGACTGTACCGCGAAGAGGTTTAAAAGTTTGATTTGAATATGAATCGAAAGATTTGTGACATATATAACGCAATGTTCGCAGGCCAAATTCACACCAGTAAACCGTCTCAGAATTCATATAATCTTTCAATTACGTTATTTTAGGTTTATTTACTAAATTTTAACTATATTACTTTACCATTTGTAGAACACAATCATAATAATAATACAATTGTGGTCTACATAAACAAATGTAGAACAAAATGGTGACATATTGAAAATTTTACTATTTTGATTTCTATAAAAATTCATTTCTTACATAACCAGATTTGATTACTGCGTTGCAGTTTTAGGGAACAGCTGTTTGTACGCTCATTGCTGAAAACAGCTGGTTTATTGAAGAACATTGCTTTAGCTATAAAAACATAATCTAACCTCCTTTCTTGCAGTCTTACTGATATTGAAGTTCACCTCTTTGTGGGAAACCCGGTACATTTTATTGTATATATAATAAACTACATAACTGTACAAATTTAATTATTGTTGTACAAAACGTGAAATGTTTTGAGTGGGCTGTTGCTTTCGGCGTTACAACATTACAGAAACAATTAGAAAATTTCAGGTTGCCTACCCGGGAGTTGAACCTCCTAACAATCCAGCAATAAATAAGTGGAAAAAATCTGTTATTAGAAACTGGAAGTGTCGTAAGAAAGTACTCTAGAGTATCAAATGAGGAAAGAGAAATACTAGTATGCGCAACAATAATCCGCTCTCCAGGTACACTGAAATCGCTAAGGAAGGTTGAACTTGAAACTGGCGTTCTATAGTCTTCAGTACAGTGAATAATTAAGAAAAACAAAATAAAATTTTACAAAATTCACCTAGTCGATAATCTTCTTGTAGATTATCCAAAGAGTAGAGTGGAATTTTGTTCTCATATTATTCAGTTTCATGAGCTAGATCCTAATTTTCATACTCAAATTTTTTATTCAGACCATACACTTTCTACCACAATGGTGCTGTCAATAGGCATAATTGTAATTATTACAACATCGGTAATCCACATATTCTTGAACAGACTCTACTCAAATCAAAAGTAATTACTGTTTGGGCAGCTGTCAGTTGCAATAGGGTGCTATTTTACGCCATGTAAGATAGTAAACTATCTGGGACCAGAAACCCGGTATATGTTATTGTATATATATATATATATATATATATATATATATATATATATATATATATATATATATAATAAAATAGATAAATGTAAAAATTGCCGTTTGACGTTTAGACTCGTGACCTTTTATATTGGTTTCAAAGTAGTTTTATTTCAACGGAGTAAATTATATCACGTAAAAGTTCCTGTGATAAAAAGGGAGTCAGCAATTGTATTTACTAACTTGTGAAGTGGTAGGATAAAGGGCTTAATTTTCACTAGCTAACTTTGACCTGACATGTTTTAGTGAAACTTTTTCACCTCTATCTTTCTCCTCACGTTATTCCTACCTCTTTCTCTTTTGATCAGTTGGCTATAATGGTGCATTTAAAATACGCCAGTATTTAGTAGATAAATTAGGAAACATATTTTACTTCTAATGAAAATTTGTAATAAATTACTTTAATTATAATTTAGCATTTTTATTAACATTTAAATTTGTAAGTAAGAGTTATAGATGAAATTAGGTAGGAAAGTGTAACCAAAATACATAACTATGGAACTTTAATGTTTTAATACATTTTTATTGTTTAAATGCTTAGTCGAATAAAATGCTTTTCTTTTTCCGTAGGCCAATGTCCCAAATTCTTTAAAAATAACTACTGGAGGATGAACGGGCGTATGTTAAAAATAACTGCTACTTAGATAATGTCTGGAATGTCTGGTTGACATTAAACACATAGTAGGACGTATTTTCACTAATGCAATAATGATATCCTGATGTTACTTGATATCACAAATGTTATACTTTATTTCATGTATATAGTGTATTAATATGCAATTTTCGTTAAAAAATGCTTAACATGAAAGCAGTTGGTCAAAACATTGGGTACATATTTATTCTACATATTATTTATTAGGAAACGCCCTAACAACCGAATACTGTGTTTTGTTAAACAATGAAATATAAAATTTAAGCCGTAATATACCTCGTTTTACGTGTTTTTAATTTGTGAGAAGCATTTGTATAGAGCTGATATTCATTATGTTTTCAAATAATGTACCTGCAAAATACTATGTTGTACTGGTAAACACCATATATACGATGTGTTCCCTTTAATAAGCATAGATTTTAATAAGCATGGATCAAAAGTGTTTACATTTTCAAAATGCCTTTTGGAACCTCATATTACGATTAAAATTCCAGTCAAATAATCACAAATATTTTAAACCAGTTTAAACTTAAAAAATCTTTAAAGAAAAGTTCTACTGATACTCTCAACACGTATGAAAAATATAAGTAAATTTTCTCTCAATATAAGTTAAATAATCTCTTTAAATGGAATAGGTTTGATATACTTTTTAATAATCCCGTTATAACAAAGGATAAATTTTAAACATATCGAACCAGCTTCTTTCAGTTCTTTCTGCCTTTTGAAACAATCATTGCTATTCTATTCTATTTTATTCTAACAAATTTAACGTCTACGGCTCAACCCATTACGTTTAATAGGTTGCGAATTAATTTACTACATTTGGAATGCACATGAAATTTGTATGATTTCCAAATTATTAATAATACTATTTGGTGAATGTCTTTTAACATGTCTTAAAACGTTAGCTTGAATTCTGAAAACTGGGGCTAGCCTCTAATTATAATAAAAAAGTTACGTTATACCTGTCTTTTTTAATTATCATACAAGAGGTATCGTTAAATATAAGTGTATAGAATTATAAACCACCGTTGTCCAAATCCTTTGAAATATGTTTGAAGGCTATGTATCAATCAAACCAGAAAAATTGTCACATAATTTATTATAGAGTACAATAAAGAGTTTTGTATTGGTAAGTTGTTTGCAGCGTTTTTAATACTCTATAACGTAAAAGAAAACACTGTATGGCCTATAATATATTACAAACCATGTAGCCAATATTTTAATATTCAATAACTTGACGCAAATGCTTTTATTTATTCAATATTTGGGTATTATTATGCAAAAATTCAATATTAGATTTATTAAATTATTCGTATGAAAAATGTGAAATTTCCCTTTGTGTTTTTTCCTATTTAACTCACAGACTATTTAACAGATTGCAATGAAATTTTACATAGACCTTCTTAGGGTCCATAGGTAGAATAAAGGCATTTTCTTATTTTGAAAATCGGTCCAGGATACCCCCATTTGTCTCTAAATTAGCATAACATCCCATATTAGTGTCTAAAGTTGTTTAATATTAATTAAATGAGCCTTTTAAGTTAACTCAACTGTTCTATACATTGCAAGATGACCGCGCTACCATATGTTTCATTAATTTAACCAGTATTTATAATTGGTTTACGTTTATAGAATGAAATTGTAAAAGTAACAACACTTCTTATTAACCATCGTTTAAATAAGGCACACCACTTAATATATCTGGATATTACGTAATGAAATAAGTTGGGAATGTGTAAATGTAAGGTTTGGAATTTTATTTAGTTTGACAATCTGGGACGGGATATTTACAGTAGCTAAACGAACAAACATAGAGCGACAGGACATTAGCTTGATTCAACAAACCATTTACACCATGGCTACAATTTAAGGACAAAATCGAGCGAAGTGAGCTGTAATTATTAGACAAAAAATGAAATACCTATAACAGAATATCGTTAAGGGGACGTTGTATCCATTTTTCACTGATGAGGTTTACAATAATGAGGAGGTATATAAATACTAACATAATTCCTGGACTTTACCGGGGAAATTGTATGATTTTGGGCATATGGATTGGGAACGTAGAAATTGTACTTTAATATATTATGTATTATTATACTCGTATATATGTTGAATGGGTGTAATTTATGGATATAGAAAATGTGAAATAGAAATTAACTTGAAATAAGAATTATGTTTGCTTAACCTCTGGTTCTCTCAAATGGATACTTGATAAATTATATATGACTAATTTAATGTTTTTTTATATTAAAGGTTCCTATCGTATTACAGCACAAGTTCTTTTAATAAGAAAGGTATGAACTTAAACTCTGGAGTTCCTCTACATTGGTCAAAAATAGTACAAGTGTTACTAAAATCGTGGAAGCTTTCCAATAAAATACATGGAATGTTGCCTAGCAATTGCAGTCAAAGCCGCGTGTATTTGCTATTAAACATATATCGATAGTCAATATAAATATATTGCCAGAAAACTTATTCGTATAGTAAGTACTCTGGTGGTAAAAACAAACTTTACAGTTTTTGAAAGAGAGACGAAGTTTGAATCGTTGAGCATTTGATTTCGACTTTACAACGGGAAATAACAGACTTATTGTTTAAAAATAAAGCCGTAAGGAAAATCTTGATCGTAGTAAACTAAAATTCACAGAATTTATATAACGAAGCTTTACAGTGTAAACAAGTAAAAAGAGAAACGGTGATTTGTCTTTGACAAATAAAATACAGAAGCACTGCAGTATGCATCGGATTTAAATTATTAAAATCATTGACATAAACAATATGTATTTTTTAATGGCTATGACCATATATTTTTAATCATAATGTAATTTTTATAAAATAAATAATAAAGATTCCGTCACTCATTTCCGGCATTTTTAATTACATTCTAAGTTTTGCTTTGTGTTGGAAAGAAATATTTTGCCAATCTATTGATTGATAGGCTTCAATACCGCTCTGGTAAATCTTATGGATGAATATGCACCACCATATACATCATTTTTGTCAGGTTTAAGACAAAATAGTAAGAATACTGATAAAAAAAATTGGTCCATACATCTAACGGTCACTTAAGCTACATTTGTTGCTATGCTAATTATTAAAATGCAAATGTGCTCACTCACTTTGTCTGAAAAGTTTATTTGTTTTGCCATTAGAATTTCCTATGAGACCAATGAATCTGTTAAGACTCAGATAAAACCTTTGGAGTGTTACCATACGAGTTAAAGAATAGTTCAAGCTGTCAAGCCTATAGGTCAATTAGTTCTTGAAATATTGTGAGGACAGACTAAAAAATAAGTGATACGCTTCGCTGACGTTCAGCCAACAGAATTATGCACGTTTATTATCTTTTGTTTATAATATTTTTCAAAACTGGATTGAAAAAGAGAAACACTATTTCTTAAGAACATGAAACTACGACAAAAAGTAAATGGTTTGTACCTTTAATGAAAAGACGCCAAATAGTTATTGATTCTTACAATGTTTGTAAATAAGGAATTTGAAGGTGGTTAGGCAAAATACTGCCTGTGGTACGTGTCCCACATGCAGATTTCCTCTAATCAGGGTCGACCCCAATATCTTGGTTTATATTAAGCATTGCCAACATGTTATTTCTGTACATTTGTCTCACTGTAGAATGAAAAAACTAAGTGATACATAAATAAACAACTTCTATACACCTTATTAAAACATTATATACAAGTTCTTGGAGTTACGTAAGCTGAAGGAAGATTAAGGTTTCGTTACTTATTACCTAACCTTTTACTTTATAATACTTGTTAGGTGAGCTTTAACGAAGCGAAACTTCATTTCTACATAAGCAAGAATGCGTTCTACAATGGTGCATGTCCTACAATGAAATTAAGTTTAACGTGATGTTTGTATCAATTTGTTTTCTGTATGATAGTCTGTCTATCTGCCATCAAGAAACCTCGAGAATTAAATTAACTTAGAAATTTTGTATCAACCTCAGTAAAGCCTGTTACGCGAAACATGGTGAGGCCTAATTATAAACTGTAATCGGACAACCCACGTATCAAAATAAACTTATTCCAGGGCAGACCATTATGGTACGTATGGTTAATATCAAATATAGGTAAAGACCGCACCATTTGCTACTATGTTAAATTAGAATTTATTTGATAAACAAATATTTAATATAAAAAAATATGTGAGAATATAAGTACACTAGTCAAAATATAAGCAAATTTAATTATAAAGAAGGGTCCACGAAAGTAGGAATAGTACAGTCAAAAAGATAGCGGTTTACTTTGAAGTCGACTTCATATACGATAATTGGTTACTTTTGGGTAAAACAGTTGAAAATTAATTTATCCAGCCTTGTTATTGGTTAGTCGGTGAGAAACTCAATAAGTATTTGAGAAAATGTAAATCAATACATCACAATCTGTATATTTGCAGATGGTAACGTGACAGTAGAGGTACTAAAAATGTAATAAACTATGTAAATCAATAACATATTAAAGAATGATACGTATTAGCCCAATGTATTGACTCATTTAAAAGTTTGCCACAATATAAAATTAAAACATAATTGTATTTGAAGTATTTAAAGACGGAGCTGTGAGGGGATCATATCTATTAAATAGAAACTTCACAGTGGCAGGAGCTTTGAGTGAGAGAATAAAAAGTATTTGTCATGATCTTCGATGGGGTAATTTGGGCTCTGCCATATTCCATAGATTTACCTCAATAAAATATTTGATGTCGTAGATAAAAATGTCGGGGGTAAAATAGTGACCTTTTGTATCATCATATACAAGTATGAGGGTTGCCCAAAAGAGATTACAACGTGACCAAAAACATTAAACATATGAATACACGATAGAGAAATAATTATCAATCCACACAAAACGCTTGATATAAATATTCAGTTGAGAAATGAAGCCATTTACCCAGTTATAAAATACACAAACGTACCTGCCGAACTACACATAGATGATGACTTTTAAACCGAAAGAAATTGTTGTTTCTTAAAAGACGTATGCATTGAACATTTTATCAGAATATTACACTTCCTATAATTGAAAGTGGGGAAGAATACGGATTAGTATTTTGGGCATTTGCTTACAACCCGAATATTAATATTATATAAATAAAGACTATTTGTAACATTTCATAAGATTAATAATTGTAAAACCTCTCTAAGAGAATGTTTATTGTACCCTTAATCAGAAAGCTGAGGATACTGCCTCTGAAAAATCTGTTTATGTACAAAGTATTGAAACTTTTTACATAAAGGGGGAATGGGCCTCAGCACTGTAGTTTATATAGAAGCAGAATCAGTAATCCGGAACTAATAGTTACGCCTAAACGAGGTAAAATTTTGCAAGCCTTTATACGGAAACCTAAAATTTTTCTTGCACCTATATCTATACCAAAGTTTCGTATTATATTGAAAGTTAAATAACAAAAATATCTATGTGGTAATTGAACACACTAGAATGTGTTCTCACCTGATTAGTCAACGCTTATTTGTGCGAGGCATAGAGGTATGTTTACTTTAATGCTGACTATAGTCTGTGCTATGACTAATAGCTACGAAGGGCTTCATAGACTATATAGATGTGATCGGATTTAAACAGGACGGATAAATAGTAATATATTTGTACCTTAGAAACGACGACGTCATAGTAATGAATTTCCAAAGACCATGTTGTAACTTTTATTAAACGGTTTAACACGAATTATCTAGGCTATAATGGTAGTATTAGTTTTAATAGAACTGATTATTTGTTTTATACCTTAGTGGTAAAAATAAGCTTTTAATCCCTTGTATACAAGCTGCTGTGTATGATCTTCATTCGTTTGCTTAAAATATAATTTAATTGAAAGGGAGCACACGTGCATAACCAAACACGCAAATACAAATAAATAAACTTGCGTAGCGCTCTCTCATGCATTCACTTATAAATTATAAGAACGCAAAATTCAAGAGGCTGACATCAGTCCATATTACATGCTTACACCCTTAGATATTAGTAGAGGATTTGCTGGGATGTTCCTTATGTCAATAATCATAGAATATAATTATCAGCAAGAAGTTGATTCATATATTACACTGCTGTTGATTCAGAGATATTTTATCAGGTTAAAGATAAATAATGTATTTTATCTCCGATTTAACTAGGACACCATGAAGTCTGTGATTATGATGAATGAAATTATTATTCAAATATATGTAATTTTCATTCATCTTTAACCTTAAATAAAACTTTCTTTCCATTTATTAATTTTGTGAATAAGTTAATGTTGTGTGGTGAATGCATACTAAGGAATACATTTTCTCTCCAACCTCAGGACTCAAACTGTAAGACATAAGTTGATTAAAATTCTTATAAGAAATTCATATCGGTAATCTTATAAGGTATTGGTGAAAACACATGTTAAATATTGGGAGAGCCCATTAAATGTAACCAACTGATCTATGTAAGCATTGTAAGATGACAACAAAATCATACGTTTAATTATTTAGGCAACTGTATAGTCTCCGATTTCAGAGTCTCGAAACAGTATTAAAACTTAAATAAAAAATATGTCAAAACACAGCAATACCTTATAGTGATTCAGGCGTGTTCAGTACGTCATTTAAAAAAATAGCCTGTGATGTCTCGGTTTATTCAACGGGGAATTGTGTAAGAATCTGCTAAGTTGATAGTGATAAAATTAAAGTGTATATACTATACCATAAATCCAATGGCACTCTATTGGAAAGAAGATCAGCCCGAAAAAGAAACCAATCCAGACCTGATATTGACTATTTTTTACAGGTTCACGCATTTCAGTGATATAATGGAGTACTGATTTACCGTTTTCTGCATAATTTAAATTATATTAATTTTCTCATATTTCAGTACAGGTATATCAGCAAAATGGAATGTCATTGTGCCTACTTTTAAATTCTTAGACTTGAGATGTAAAAATACGCACAACTCTTGAATGTTGTAAAGCGTGAAATTTAACATTACATATTTATGGTGTTTGCATACCAACTGAATTTTAAGCTAGAGACCTAAGTGTATATTCTGCGCGACCATTATCATCAACAATAGATCATGAACCTGTGTGATAGAGAGCCTGAAGAAACAGTAGCATCTCATATGAAATTAATGAAGATAAACTATACACAACAAACATCTTTACTACACCATAGTGATTGCATCCAAAGAAATGTATCCTCTCAGTGAGACAATCTCTTAACGAGACTATGAAGCCAAGTGAGGTATTATGAAGAAAGGTGCCAAAATCACCCAATATTGTAACGTAACAGACCATGTACTGTATATTTTCAATAGTAAGTGACATAAATAATAGTTATATCTTTGAAAAAAAAAAACTAAATAATGTTCCTATATTTTAACCAGCTACAGTTAGTATCAATCCAACCTCGCGAAAGAATAATTTTCGTTCAAGTAAATAAAGATAGTAAAAGTAACCGCTTTAAATTGTTTTCTTAATTTAAAAAAAAAACTTGAGTTTTGCTTGCTTTTACAGTGCAAACATGCACTATCATAAATCTCATTCTTGTCTACATAGATGATAATTTTATTTCTACGTAGAAATAAAATTTCATGGACGATTGTGATTCTGGAGCTAACATATTGTCTCTAAAGATATTTTACAGATAGTTAGATTGTACCCATTTTTATGCCACATTTTCAAGTATAATATTCATGTTGTTTAGAAATGTATTTATCCTACGATTTTCTTGTTGCTATTGAAACGTCTATTTACAAATTTTCACTAACGATTAGCCAAATTCTACAGAATGACATGAACCACCATTAATCTCAATATTGCTGGTATTGAAATAAAATTTCATAAAAAGTACATCTGTCAATTAATTCCTGAGTAATCATGTGGAAATATAGACAGAAACGACAGTTTTAAAGATCCCTAAGTCTTGATTCAATAATAATCAAGCTGTTAAAACAGACTTGGCACAGCGCAAGAATGTAATCTTCATTAACTCCATTTAAATAATCACTTAATTTTATGAAATTTTGTAATGGCTTGAATTAAATTAAATTTATCATATTTTATTTCAATTCTAAATTACAAAACCAAAAACTCAATTACCTTAGATAATTAGTAGTTTTATTCATTTTAAATACTGTATTTATGCTTAGATATTTTTTATGGTATTATAACGTTTCGACTTATAAATAGTTTATAATTTACAAACTAGTTATTAGTAAAAATTTGATTTTGAATATATTAATCCAATATTACAGTATTATTACTATTAACAACAAACTTTTTTTAATAATAAAACATTGTAAATTTATAGTATTTAATCTGTGATTGCAATAGTATACAGTTAAAATATAAGTTAACTAATAAAAACCAGCAAAACTAAACAAAGGAGAAATGACCTTATTAAAAATACGTGCACTTCAAATTGTTCAAATACAAAATACCCAACGTAATAATGCAACAAACAGTTTTTGGCGTTTTTTTTCTATTTGAATGATTCGTTTTTAGAAGCAGAATATCAAAGCGCTCAGTTTGACAAACAAGCCGAGACAGTGTTTACGTGTTGCTCTGTCTTTCTGTATCGAGTGACTGAATAAATAACGCACTTTTTGATGGTAAAGTGTCCTTTTAGCTAATTTAAGGAGCACGAAAATACATAGTTTGGTGTGTGTAATATGGATATATTTAAGATGATAAAAATAAGAAATGATAATTTATTAAGGTTAAAATAAAATTCAAGATATAATAAATTCAGTAATTCCAATTTAAGTTTGTTTACTATCCCCAATATTAAGTTACTTTTTGTTTAATGAAGTTTTTCATTAAGTGAAAGACGTATATACGTACAGTAGCAGCGATTAAAATGTTATAGTGCTTTTACTTTATTTAGATCCTTTAATACATTAAAACGTATTTATTGGTTCACTTTCTTACATGTCTGCCAAGTACAAGTTTTATAAACTATTTTTTACCAAATGTTCGTAGATCTACAGATTTAAATTTCCAATAGAGCTCAGAACTATGCATTCATCTCGTATGTAGAAAGGTGAGTGATTCACCGACTGATTCACCAATGCCGAGTGAAAACTTTAAGGATATAGACAGGAAACTGGGTAACTCTTATGCCATAGAATGATGCTTACTAATGAAGAATCTTTCTCTCCGACTTCAGAGCCCGGCCCCACTGCCCTCTAAGATTGCGAATATTCCCATAACAAATATATTTTTGTATTCCCAATTTACAAATTAATGGAAAGAAATTTTTAAATATAATAAATAGTTGTTTTTATTTGTTAAGGTCATATGCCTCATAAATTTAATTAAATTTTTAAAATTTGTGTCCAATGATAGTCTTTAAACCATACAGTATAGTTTATAGCAACTTTTTATTACACTTCTTATTAATTTAATCTTTTACGAATTTGTTTAAATGCGTAAAACATGTTTAAATTATAACATGAATATATAATTTTAATTGTAATTACACACATCAAACTCAACCATAGTGTCAGATTTATATTCATACTTCAGTCGAACCAGAAGTGCTCATACAAGCGCATGGCCTAAAATCAAAACCATCAATCAACATCTATTGCTCTTAACCAGGAACACTTAAAAATATGTACCCACAATATCCATACATTCTTTATCATTTATTATGTTACAAGTGCGTTGGATTAAGTACTGAATACTTTGATCTAAGGAATCCTCTACGATGGCCCAAAATATTTCGGTTGTTACTTAAATATTTGTAGCTGTCCAATCAATAATCATTATTGGAGAAAAATTCAAGTTGTTTCTCAGTTACTTTTGTAAATCATTTCAATCTCCAACGTCACGGCCTTGAACTTAAATTAAACGTATCTTTAAACTTGAATCTAAAATGGATCAGGAGATTGGGATATGTTATCTCAAGAGTCTTTAGGATGAAATTTAAAAGTAATGTGCCCACGATGTAATGTGCTTGCGAAGTACCGGGTAACTGCTCCTAGTAATACAAATATATACATTTTTTAATAGGAATAAAAATTTACCAACATTTGTTTTTGTTTAATATTTTAGTACGATGGTAAGAACAATTGTAGTGCAAATGAGGAAATCCCTATATAAAAATGTTTTAAAACAGACCGAATACAATCATGTGATATTTTTTCAGTGTTAACATACGTGTGATGAAGTTACTTGCTTGACTGGTGGGTTTCAAAAATAATGTTTAATGTTTGTGGAATGTAATTTTAGATAAGTTATTTCAGTGGCTTTTGCCCTTAATTTGCTTTAAGTAATCACATGAGTAGAAAGAGGTTAATTATGGTGTAAACTTTCTTCTGCTGTTCCAATGTTTTTCTTGCTATATCAATGCATGTCTATGTTTAAATATGTTAAACTTATTCAATGCATTTATACTTGTATACATGCAACAAAGCCAATAGATTATTATTTTTTGAATAAGATGTATTATTCTAGAACTGCCATTAAAATTTAAATGATAAACTGTCAATCCTGATTAACCTTACCCAACTGAATCCCTAGTTGTCGAAATTTGGTGCTTACCACTTATTTACTGATATGTGGTAAGTTGATGCATTGTTGTGGATCCCAGGATTACTTTGCTGTCAAATAGTACAATGAAACCGAGTACCATTTCTCTTTAGTAAAACCATATATATATATATATATATATATATATATATATATATATATATATATATATATATATAGGACAGTGTCAAAGGCAAATTTTACGTTGTGATTAGATTTTCCAATACGTCTTTGTTAATCCTACACAGGGTACAGCAAAAACTTATGTGCAACTTATCTCCACGAGTGGCAGATCACTGAACTAAACTGTCTAGATATTTGGCTATTAGGAAAGGTTATCAGGCGATGTTTAAAACTATAAATTTATATTACAAATATTAATGGAGTTTATGAGAAATTTCTGTTAAATAAATTAAAATTACGCTTTCCATATTATGTGTTAATAACAATTAACACATAATATACTTCATGCTTATTATGAATTATCCGAATTACATTTTAACAATTATTTAAATATTTTTATCACTTATACATGTAACCAGAAAGGTTTTGTCTGGTCAAGGATTTAAAAGAATTAAAAGGCTTTTTATATTTTTAAAATATACCTGCATATTAATTTCCTGTCTATAATTCCTTAAAGCCGGTTATACTGTGTTTACTTAATGAATGGGTTCCGAGTATGAAAATTCATAATGCATGAACATTGTAAATTCCTCTGGGACTAGCTGCAGACACAGGTATATCGAATCCAGGCTCTACATTCTATGCCATGACAATGGTTTAATTAGTAACTAGTAACAATCAGACTCCTTGTAGTTATTATAGCAATTGAGAGGATTGAAATATCATTAAATGCTTCTAATTATTATTTTAACATTTTTTATATGAGAGGCTATTACTATAATTTATGTAGTATGTAAATATATTTATACACACTATTGTATTATTATCATTCTGTAATAAAGTGTTAACTTCGCTCTTAGACTTATGTCATTCATCAGGTTGCGCAACAAGATTTATATTACTAGGGTGTTATATAGTTAGAAAACCCGCACACAAACATTGTAATGGACTTACAAAGTTAGCTCTCCATACATAACACTTTGTGTTATTATTGGATCATTGTAAAATTGCTGTCTATGCTGATATATTCAGGATTTATAAGTAAAAACGGACAATAGTCTTGTTCCATTGTATTCTTAATCCTTTCCAGCAATATCGATGATTCAGTTTAATATAGGTCTTGCAGCAATCCACAGGGATCCATGCAGGGATTTTTAAATTTATATGGATTACGTCCACTCATAAGGAGGTAATGAGTTATTCCAGGAAATACATTACAATATAGCTTTATAAACTCTTAATTTTAATAGCTGTTGCTTGACTTATGTTTGTCACTTGTATTGATTATACTATGCTCTCTATTAGCGCAAAAATCTTTGACTAAACAACCGGTAATAAATAAATCGTAATTACAGCACGTAATAATCTACGGAATCTTATCACTCGAGGAGCTGGAAAGATTTGGTTTCTAACCCTCACCCCTGTCTGTCCGCACGATATATCAATCACGAAGTAACCCATATTCTTGGAATTCTAGATTTAGCTTCATTTCGATGGAGAAAACTCTGAGTTCAACGATGATGCATGTTACTTATTGGTATTCGAGTAGCGAATATTTTTACATTGACCTTATGAGTAACAAAGATAGAGTTTTAAACAAACTGAGTTCAATTATAATATGAGTTTTAAACATATGACATGTAAAAGCAAAGCCAGTTATTTGAATTGAGACTGATTTTCCAGTAGGGCATAAACACTTATACAAATATACTTTATTGTATTTAAGTGGATTTATAATGAAATAAATTACCTTAAATTATGGGCAGAAAATCAGTTTCAATATTATTTTGATATAATCCTAAAAAAATATACTTTTATATTTGTAAATTTTACACCTAAATATTGTATATTTTATTTTTCTAGCCCCACCATAATACATTTGTCATGGTCTGAATATAACCAAAAAGTTAGGACAATATATGTGTAAAAGGAAAATGTATAAAAAACATATATATTTTTAGCTAACATAACTTTTCAACAATAAGATTAAAGTTTTCAAATTTGTTTATTTAGTCAACGTATGATTTATTTCTGAGCAGTTCTTCAAATTTTAAATTCGAATCTTCACTTAGTGGATATTCACTGTTTATCATAATTTTCACAGTTATTTCTACCTTCATTATTTACTGTTTTGATGGATAAAAATGAATCTTAATCGTAAAAATGAATCGCTAATAATTGTGAAAAACGAGTTCAGAAAGTTGTTTCTATCAATTTTACGTCATTCATCTTTGATATTTTTATTTTTATTGCTTCGAGATGAATAAATCTGGGTTCTTTACCACTAAACTTACAGCCAGTTTTTATTTGAAATATACGTTTGATTGTATCTGATTTGTTAGGAGAATTTTATTTTTACGGAACATTTTGTTTTCTAGAACTTAAAATAAACCAATTTGCTGATATAAACTTAAAATGCCAATTTCTGTTATTTTCCAATGACATACTTTAGAATCTGACTGGCTTTGTTGTTAAGTGTACAAAAGTTTCGAATATTGCTATAAATTATTCAGGTTTGATAGCGGGTTTTTAAACTTATCTAAGGTACCAAAGAAGTATTCATTAAAATGTATTTCTATTGTTATTTAGTATTCAAACTAAATTTTTTCACTGTCGACTGTGACAATGATTTATATATTTAACAACAATAATGCAAGATAGTAACGTGATTTAAATCCATATTTTATAATATACAAAACAATATCTCTGGGGAGTGTCAAATGTCTGCTTTTCCTTCTACACTCCAAATTTAAAATATGTTAATAAAATCAATAATGTTGTAGCCTATGTTCAGGTAAAAATTTTATAAAGAGTACAAAATTCGGTTACGAGTTATACTGATTAAATTAAATAATGTAATGATCTATACAAATGTAATATAATAATCGATCAAACATTATTTTCACAAGGACGACCTTTTAGTTGATATAGTTAATCTATTTTTGTAATTTTAACTTCCCCTATTATATAAATCTTGTAGATTCCGAGAAACTTATCTTTTAGTTTCTACTTTTAGATAATTTAATAGGCTATATATATATATATATATATATATATATATATATATATATATATATATATATGTATATACATATATATATATATATATATGTATATACATATCTGCTGTATATAGATCGAGTGTGTGTAGTCACTACTACAGAATGATGATGAGAGGTGCCTAAATTACTAGGAACTTTGAAACTTAATTTAGACATAATTTTAAATTCTATTTTATAAATATAAGTTAAGTGTTCCCTAATATTCGAATAAATTTAAATTTAAAAACTCGATAGTAAAGAGTTATTATAAATATAATGGTTATATAAAACAAATATATTTGCTAAAATGTTTAATTTAAATAAAATTAATTGAGAATGATCATAGTGCTGGCGTTGTGTCGATGAAGCATTCCTTACATATACAGTTGTAAAATTAATTGAATATATATCCATTTTATTTACATATTTATATATATTCATATATTTCAGAAAACTAAAATATACAATATTTAGGTGTAACATTTACAAATATAGAAGTATATTTTTGTAGGATTACATTAGGGATTTTGTAGCTAAAGTCGTGGAGGCGGCCTGCTTGAAAACATTACCATTGTCAAAATTATCATTATTATGGATCCGGTACGTCCAAAATTATGATGTCGTCTGTTTGTCTGTCTGCCCAACAATGATATAACACTTAAGTTTATCCTGGAGACTTGAAGCATGGTATATAGTTTCCTATTGGTTTACGAAAGAACTGTATTGTCTTTCATATCAATATGTAAAAGAGTAGCAACTTTTCCTCAGCAATGCAATGTAAGGTACTTCGATACTGGAGTGCATCGGTTGATTAGTTGTATTTTATTGGGTTTAGATGAGTTTTTCATCCACCCAAGAAAGATTTACATAAAATCCTAGTTAATTTTATAGTACTGTAAAATAGATTGTAAAGTTAGAGTGGGTAAGTTGTGATTATTTATCAGTGAATTAAATCTCCATTATTTTATAAGGAAATACATAATTTTAAGTAAGTTTTAATTGAAGATTAAAAAAGTGATTGGAATTTTCAGTACTTTAGAATACCAGTTTGGGTTGTAAAGTATCACACATAATAATATAGTCATAGCTGTGTTATACTTGTACCTACTGTTACACGGCCTAGGAGTCCGACAATACTCCAGGCTTGACGTGGATCTGCCCGGCAATATCATCCAAACTTAATGACATCACCGCAACAGCGTCGTATTGCCCACGTAGGCCTGTTCAGAGGGTCCTTTCAAACAAGGATGTTACATTTAATGAAAACCTCTTGTTACTAGGTACTCAGTCACACAGCGTAATTGCAGTCTGGGGCTTTTAATGCTGTCTTACCTTGTAAACATGAAACTAATTTAAAATAAAGTTTTGGTAATATAATTATATCTAATCATAAATAATTCATATTAGGCATTTACATTTCTACACATACACTTCTGTATGTATATAACATTATATATTACATAATATATTCTTGTGCCATTAGAAAATTTTCCATTATTATGCTAAAGGAATGCAATAGCAATTCAATGCGTACGACATAGAGTTTATAAATAGAACGTTTACGTACCTTTTTACAAAGACTGCTGAGCTTTATTCTCTCACAGGCGCTTTCTCTTATATAAGTTTAACATTATATATTACGTCTCGAGCATTATAAATTTTATTGAGATATACTTATGAATTGTAATCTTTATTTTTTTGAATCAAATGTATTAGTAAATATTCTGAAAACTCTGTTCTACTTCTATGCTGAAATCAAAATAGTAAATAACCAACTCATATCTCGATTGGCAGTTATTATAATTATTTGCTTGAGATTAAGAAATACTTTTCTGTAATATTTTACTACAATAAAGCGCTTAATATATTTGATAAATGTTATTAACATCGTAATGCTACCCTACACAATGTAAATGATGGTGCGTATCCTTCTATAAAATTTTGCTGAACACCATTGAACCCTTTCTAGTCTCTTACTTTTCTTTTTCTCTACCAAGGGATGAAAAAAGGAATACGAGATACTGCCTCTTTTTCACAGGAGATTTCGAGAATGAAATGGCGAAGCTTTTTACGTGACACGAGGTGTCGTTTACTCCTACCTTGTAGCATTAGAATGAATGCAATCAACAGCAAAATGAGTATAAGTTTACTCATCGATGGGAAGAAGCCGAATTGAGCCCTACAGAAATTATCTGCGGTGGAAACGGCCAACCAGAATATACGGGCCCGCTCACTTTGTCCCTCAATGGCTCTCCTCCGTACCAATGTTAATACAAAGGGAGCCGAGAATGGATATACGAGATATCCCTCGTAGATATCCCTTAAGCATATAGAGTTATACTATGTTTATTAGAAGATGATCAAAACAATAACAGCAATAGCATTGTATTTTAAATCTATTCTTACAGAAATGAGCGTGATTTTCTGAATGTAATCTAAACGTAAGAGAAATATTAATTATGTGTTATGTAATACTGTTTACTCAATAAAATGTCAAAACATTACAATTATTATCGAAAAACCCGCATGGAAGATATGCACCAACATTGGAATCATTATTATCTATGTGAAAATGAAGTTTTGCGCAAAGACTAAAGTCTACAGATAAAATATTTCTCAAAATATCTTGCAAATAGTTAGGCTACTTAGAATCTCAACAAAATCTAATACAGTCACATTCTTATCACCGAAATTGGAGTACAGAAGAACCCTGAAAACGCATAGAAAGTTTCTAACCAATTCATCCGAGTAACTCATTCCGTGTATACATGTGACATGTTAAATAGCCCTATAATTGTACTCAGTTTATTCAAAAATCTATTTGTTCTGCATTTTCTCGTTGCCTTTACGGTTACATACAAGACTAATATAAAAATTTACTTACGCTCAGAGTGACATGCACCATCATATTAATAGGCTAATACATAAAATTTGTGATTCTCAGTAAATTTAAATTAATTGTTTCAAATGTTATATGATATATATGTTCACAGATCTTTAATGTTAAAAAAGACTTATTATATAAGCTTTGCTAACCGACCGATGGTGTGTTCAACATTTTTCATAGAAATGTTAAGAATATTAATTTTAATCACACGTTATTGTCATTATAATATTAAGTTTAATAAACATACAGTCATCATTGGTATAATTGAATTATATAATAATCTCAGTTTACACTAGTGATATTTTAATTCAATTCTATCATCAGTTTCTAGCGATTTAAGGTAGAGTAGCTCTAACCTAGTTAGTATATTAGCGTTCTGTCGCTACATCAAAGTCCTGGTTAAGATTCTCTGTGGGTATTCTTGCTCAAGGCAAATCTACGTAAATGTGTTAATTCCGACTCAAGAATAGCTGGAGAGGTTTTCTCGTAGGATTAAGTTTTCCGAATAAATTTATTTTTAAATAATCAACCAGATATATGTGCGCCAATGTATCGAAACGTTTTTACTGAATATATAACCGTACGTCTTATTATAACTAGACATTGTATACATCAAGGAGAGAAGAGATGATTGTTTTAAATCCTAATGTTGTTTTATCGGTACTCAAAATGTAAATTATAGATAACTTTATTATATTTAAAAAAATTAATATAATAGTTAAATTTATGAGTAGATTGTGTTATGTACTGATTGGAGGAATATTGTCGTTAATTTATTTGTTATTAAGTCTTTTATTGTGGAATAATTGTTATTAATAGAATTTTATTTATAATGTGGTTTTTCTTCCACGCTGAAAACAGAAGAAATCAAAAATCAATCCTAGTTTTAACTGACTATTATAAAACTCTGACCTAACTATTTCTTATAAACTCTACATATTTTAATACGAATCGCTTTAAAAATGATTTAATAACATGCCCAGCATCAGCAAATACTATCACTCAGGAGGGTAAAATATCTCTTCTGTGTGTCTTATCTAGGTATATTTTTATTTACTTTTTAGTTGCTTGGTGATGGTACAATTCTCTCAAGGAAATTTGGCAACACGTTGGCAAAGCCAAAGTTTTGTAGCATATCCTAGAGGAAGACAAATATTATCAAGTTAAGAACAGTGGTTCATTTCAGATCAATGCAAATTTAACGAGTAATTTACCAATTAGTTAGGAATCTGTAGCTTACAATCTACTTTATTGATTGTTTTGAAATTTTCCTACATATATTGTAGGCTATAAGATAAAGGCTAATAAATCTTATTCAATACTTTTCTTATAGAAGTAGTTATGACCTACCCCTCTGCCGATTGAATCTCGTTACGGTTAGAATTCCGCAACGTTTAAAACTCTCTCACTTTTGGAGGCTTAAAGATGATTAGTACCATAGTCAGATGGACGTTTTATTCATGAAACAAATTGATTGCTCATTTTCAGCTCAATTATAAAAGCAATTATCCAAAGCTATTAACATACACCGCAGGAACTTCTAAGTTAAATGGCTTTTGGATCTCAAGTTTCTCATTAAATACTTGAATGACGGTCGCTGCAAAGTGTTAAGCTCAGTAAATTCAACTAAAGTGTAAATAAGCTGCTGAGACTAAATTTGTTTTTCAAAACTTGATTGTTTATTGGACCTTGGTAAAATCCTTGAATTGAATATAATCATGAAGGCAACTAAATTCATATCAGTACTTCTTATTTCTTCTCGTGCTATGTACTCATTTATGCAAAATTAATTGTATGTAGATTTATTAATTTATTTGTAAATTTTCACTATGATTTTTTATTTACTAATAAATTATACTACTACTAGTACAATCCAATTGAACTATTTTCTGTATTTTAGCACAAGAAATGTGCTATCGCTTTAGGTTACATATTTTTTTTAGCTATAGTGAATTATAGACAAACGTTTACGACAAAGTTGGCCAGATCAAGCATAATATAAACACACAAAAAAGCCACTAGACACAAATACAACGCGATACAAACAAAACAAGAAATCAACCAAAAACAAACATAACACAATCCCGAAGCAAATGCAACAAAACTCAAACACGACATGACACAAACAGAAACACAACACGAAAAGCACTAAAACACAAACTGAATTTAAACTAAACTCAACACACCCGACACAAACCAAGCAAAATAAACACACAGAAAAACAAATTTACACAAACTTTACACAATAACGACACAAAATAAAGACAAAAATCACATTATACGATAAAGGTCAGATATAGTGAAGTTTAGGAGAGGAGCGTCGACCAACATATCTCCACAAGGCCCGCCGCAAACAAAAACAAAGAGGCCTTAAGAAAAGGGCGTTATTTGTCGAAGATAGATAAAATAATATTTAGGCCAGAGATCAAACTAACATGTTCAGGCATGCCCCTATATATTACAAACACAGCACAAACACGACCACATTTCAAACACAACGTAAACATTATAAAAACACAAATATGAGAGGATTAATACGACACTACCACAGCACACAATGCAGTCATGACACAAGATTAACACAGAGACAAAACAACGAAATTATAAACACAGCCCAACATAACAACACAATACCATCTAAACAAAACGTTAACGCATTACAAACACAATAGTAGTTAATTGATGATTTTAGGTTGATTATACATTTTGCTCTTATAGATTAAAACTTATGTAAAAAAATGGGTGTGTTATTTATTTAGATATGTTAACACCGAAAAAATATCACATGATTGTATTCGGTCTGTTTTAAAACATTTTATATAGGGATTTCCTCGTTTGCACTACAACTATCCTTACAATAGTACTAAAAATATTAAACAAAAACCAATTTTGGTAAATCTTTATTCTTTCTCAAAAATGTATATAGCCTACTTGTATTACTAGGAGCAGTTACCCGGTACTTCGCAAGCATTAATTAAGAGTTGTAACAAAGTACAACGTGGGCACATTACTTTGAAATTTCATCCTAATGACTCTTGAGATACGATATCCCAATATCCTGATCCATTTTAGATTTAAGCTTAAAGATAATTTTAATTTAAGTTTAAAGCCGTGACGTTGGAGATTGAAATGGTTTACAAAATTAACTGAGAAACAACTTGAATTTTTCTCCAATAATGATTGTTGATTGGATAGCTACAAATATTTCAATAAGAACCGAAATATTTTGGGCCATCGTAGATGATTCCTTAGATTAAAATCTTCAGCATTTTAGTCAACGCACTTGTGCCACAATAAATGGTAAAGAATATGTGCATATTGTAGGTACATATTTTTAAGTGTTCCTGGTTAAGAGCAATAGATGTTGATTGATGGTTTTGATTTTAGGCCATGCGCTTGTATGAGCACTTTTGGTTCGACTGAAGTATGAGTATAAATCTGGCACCATGGTTGAGTTTGATGTGTGTAATTACAATTAAAATTATATCTTTATGTTAAATATTGCGAATTTGTTTAAATGCATAAAAGATAAAATTAATAAGAAGTGTAATAAAAAGTTGCTATAAACTATACTGTATGGTTTAAAGACTATCATTGGACACAAATTTTAAAAATTTAATTAAATTTATGAGGCATATGACCTTAACAAACAAAAACAACTATTTATTATATTTAAAAATTTCTTTCCATTCATTTGTAAATTGGGAATACAAAAATACATTTGTTATGGAAATATTCGCAATCTTAGAGGGCAGTGGGGCCGGGCTCTGAAGTCGGAGAGAAAGATTCTTCATTAGTAAGCATCATTTATGGCATAAGAGTTACCCAGTTTCCTGTCTATATCCTTAAAGTTTTCACTCGGCATTGGTGAATCAGTCGGTGAATCACTCACCTTTCTACATACGAGATGAATGCATAGTTCTGAGCTCTATTGGAAATTTAAATCTGTAGATCTACGAACATTTGGTAAAAAATAGTTTATAAAACTTGTACTTGGCAGACATGTAAGAAAGTGAACCAATAAATACGTTTTAATGTGTTAAAGGATATAAATAAAGTAAAAGCACTATAACATTTTAATCGCTGCTACTGTACGTATATACGTCTTTCACTTAATGAAAAACTTCATTAAACAAAAAGTAACTTAATATTGGGGATAATAAACAAACTTAAATTGGAATTACTGAATTTATTATATCTTGAATTTTATTTTAACCTTAATAAATTATCATTTCTTATTTTTATCATCTTAAATATATCCATATTACACACAACAAACTATGTATTTTCGGGCTCCTTAAAATAGCTAAAAGGACACTTTACCATCAAAAAGTGCGTTATTTATTCAGTCACTCGATACAGAAAGACAGAGCAACACGTAAACCCTGTCTCGGCTTGTTTGTCAAACTGAGCGCTTTGATATTCTGCTTCTAAAAACGAATCATTCAAATAGAAAAAAACGCCAAAAACTGTTTGTTGCATTATTACGTTGGGTATTTTGTATTTGAACAATTTGAAGTGCACGTATTTTTAATAAGGTCATTTCTCCTTTGTTTAGTTTTGCTGGTTTTTATTAGTTAACTTATATTTTAACTGTATACTATTGCAATCACAGATTAAATACTATAAATTTACAATGTTTTATTATTAAAAAAAGTTTTTTGTTAATAGTAATAATACTGTAATATTGGATTAATATATTCAAAATCAAATTTTTACTAATAACTAGTTTGTAAATTATAAACTATTTATAAGTCGAAACGTTATAATACCATAAAAAATATCTAAGCATAAATACAGTATTTAAAATGAATAAAACTACTAATTATCTAAGGTAATTGAGTTTTTGGTTTTGTAATTTAGAATTGAAATATAATATGATAAATTTAATTTAATTCAAGCCATTACAAAATTTCATAAAATTAAGTGATTATTTAAATGGAGTTAATAAAGATTACATTCTTGCGCTGTGCCAAGTCTGTTTTAACAGCTTGATTATTATTGAATCAAGACTTAGGGATCTTTAAAACTGTCGTTTCTGTCTATATTTCCACATGATTACTCAAGAATTAATTGACAGATGTACTTTTTATGAAATTTTATTTCAATACCAGAAATATTGAGATTAATGATGGTTCATGTCATTCTGTAGAATTTGGCTAATCGTTAGTGAAAATTTGTAAATAGACGTTTCAATAGCAACAAGAAAATCGTAGGATAAATACATTTCTAAACAACATGAATATTATACTTGAAAATGTGGCATAAAAATGGGTACAATCTAACTATCTGTAAAATATCTTTAGAGACAATATGTTAGCTCCAGAATCCCAATCGTCCATGAAATTTTATTTCTTCATAGACAAGAATGAGATTTATGATAGTGCATGTTTGCACTGTAAAAGCAAGCAAAACTCAAGGTTTTCTTTAAATTAAGAAAACAATTTAAAGCGGTTACTTTTACTATCTTTATTTACTTGTACGAAAATTATTCTTTCGCGAGGTTGGATTGATACTAACTGTAGATGGTTAAAATATAGGAACATTATTTAGTAAATTTTTTCCAATGATATAACTATTATTTATGTCACTTACTATTGAAAATATACAGTACATGGTCTGTTACGTTACAATATTGGGTGATTTTGGCACCTTTCTTCATAATACCTCACTTGGCTTCATAGTCTCGTTAAGAGATTGTCTCACTGAGAGGATACATTTCTTTGGATACAATCACTATGGTGTAGTAAAGATGTTTGTTGTGTATAGTTTATCTTCATTAATGTAATATGAGATGCTACTGTTCCTTCAGGCTCTCTATCAACACAGGTTCATGATCTATTGTTGATGATAATGGTCGCGCAGAATATACACTTAGGTCTCTAGCTTAAAGTTCAGTTGGTATGCAAACACCATAAATATGTAATGTTAAATTTCACGCTTTACAACATTCAAGAGTTGTGCGTATTTTTACATCTCAAGTATAAGAATTTAAAAGTAGGGACAATGACATTCCATTTTGCTGATATACCTGTACTGAAATATGAGAAAATTAATATAATTTAAATGATGCAGAAAACGGTAAATCAGTACTCCACTATATCACTGAAATGCGTGAACCTGTAAAGATACTCAATATCAGGTCTGGATTGGATTTCTTTTTTGGGCTGATCTTATTTCCAATAGAGTGCCATTGGATTTATGGTATACTATATACACTTTAATTTTATCACTATCAACTTAGCAGATTCTTACACAATTCCCCGTTGAATAAACCGAGACATCACAGGCTATTTTTTTTTAATGACGTACTAAACACGCCTGAATCACTATAAGGTATTGCTGTGTTTTGATATATTTTTTATTTAAGTTTTAATACAGTTTCTAGACTCTGAAATCTGAGACTATACAGTTGCCTAAATAATTAAACGTATGATTTTGTTGTCATCTTACAATGTTTACATAGATCAGTTGGTTACATTTAATGGGCTCTCCCAATATTTAACATGTGTTTTCACCTTATAAGATTACCAATATGAATTTCTTAAAAGAATTTTTATCAACTTATGTCTTACAGTTTGAGTCCTGAGGTTGGAGAGAAAATGTATTCCTTAGTATGCATTCACCACACAACATTAACTTACTCACAAAATTAATAAATGGCAAGAAAGTTTTATTTAAGGTTAAAAATGAATGAAAATTACATATATTTGAATAATAATTTCATTCATCATAATCACAGACTTCATGGTGTCCTAGTTAAATCGGAGATAAAATACATTATTTATCTTTAACCTGATAATATATCTCTGAATCAACAGCAGTGTAATATATGAATCAACTTCTTGCTGATAATTATATTCTATGATTATTGACATAAGGAACATCCCAGCAAATCCTCTACTAATATCTAAAGGTGTAAGCATGTAATATGGACTGATTTCAGCCTCTTGAATTTTGCGTTCTTATAATTTATAAGTGAATGCATGAGGGAGCGCTACGCAAGTTTATTTATTTGTATTTACGTGTTTGGTTATGCACGTGTGCTCCCTTTCAATTAAATTATATTTTAAGCAAACGAATGAAGATCATATACAGCAGCTTGTATACAAGGGATTAAAAGCTTATTTTTACCATTAAGGTATAAAACAAATTATCAGTTCTATTGAAACTAATACTACCATTATAGCCTAGAAAATTCATGTTAAACCGTGTAATAAAAGTTACAGCATGGTCTTTGGAAATTCATTACTATGACGTCGTCGTTTCTAAGGTACAAATATATTACTATTTATCCGTCCAATTTAAATCCTATCACATCTATATAGTCTATGAAGCCCTTCATAGCTATTAGTCATAGCACAGACTATAGTCAGCATTAAAGTAAACTTACCTATATGCCTCGCACAAATAAGCGTTGACTAATCAGGTGAGAACACAATCTAGTGTGTTCAATTACCACATAGATATTTTTATTATTTAACTTTTAATATAATACGGAACTTTGGTATAGATATAGGTGGAAGAAATATTGTAGGTTTCCGTATAAAGGCTTGCAAAATTTTACCTCGTTTAGGCGTAACTATTAGTTCCGGATTACTGATTCTGCTTCTATATAAACTACAGTGCTGAGGCCCATTCCCCCTTTATGTAAAAAGTTTAAATACTTTGTACATAAACAGATTTTTCAGAGGCAGTATCCTTAGCTTTCTGATTAAGGGTACAATAAACATTCTCTTAGAGAGGTTTTACAATTATTAATCTTATGAAATGTTACAAATAGACTTTAATTAATATAATATTAATATTCGGGATGTAAGCAAATGCCCAAAATACTAATCCGTATTCTTCCCCACTTTCTATTATAGGAAGTGTAATATTCTGATAAAATGTTCAATGCATACGTCTTTTAAGAAACAACAATTTCTTTCGGTTTAAAAGTCCTCTATCATCTATGTGTAGTTGGGCAGGTACGTTTGTGTATTTTATAACTGGTTAAATGGCTTCATTTCACAACTGAATATTTATAACAAGCGTTTTGTGTGGATTGATAATTAATTCTCTATCGTGTATTCATATTTTTAATGTTTTTGGTCACGTTGTAATCTCTTTTGGGCAACCCTCATACTTGTATATGATGATAAAAAAGGTCACTATTTTACCTCCGAAATTTTTATCTACGACATCAAATATTTCATTGAGGTAAATCTATGGAATATGGCAGAGCCCAAATTACCCCATCTAAGATCATGACAAATACTTTTTATTCTCTCACTCAAAGCTCCTGCCACTGTGAAATGTCTATTTAATAGATATGATCCCCTCACAGCTACGTCTTTAAATACTTCAAATACAATTATATTTTAATTTTATATTGTGGCAAACGTTTTAAATGAGTCAATACATTGGGCTAACACGTATCATTCTTTAATATGTTATTGATTTACATAGTTTATTACATTTTTAGTACCTCTACTGTCACGTTACCATCTGCAAATATACAGATTGTGATGTATTGATTTACATTTTCTCAAATACTTATTGAGTTTCTCACCGACTAACCAATAACAAGGCTGGATAAATTAATTTTCAACTGTTTTACCCAAAAAGTAACCAATTATCGTATATGAAGTCGACTTCAAAGTAAACCGCTATCTTTTTGACTGTACTATTCCTACTTTCATGGACCCTTCTTTATAATTAAATTTGCTTATATTTTGACTAGTGTACTTATATTCTCACATATTTTTTTATAATCCATATTTGTTTATCAAATAAATTCTAATTTAACATAGTAGAAAATGGTGCGGTCTTTACGCATATTTGATATTAACCGTACATACCATAATGGTCTGCCCTGGAATAAGATTATTTTGATACGTAGGTTATCCTATTACAGTTTATAATTAGGCCTCACCATGTTTCGCGTAACAGGCTTTACTGAGGTTGATACAAAATTTCTAAGCTCATTTAATTCTCGAGGTTTCTTGAGGGCAGATAGACAGACTATCATACAGAAAACAAATTGACACAAACATCAACTTAAACTTAATTTCATTGTAGGACATGCACCATTGTAGAACGCATTCTTGCTTATGTAGAAATGAAGTTTTCGCTTCGTTAAAGCTCACCTAACAAGTATTATAAAGTAAAAGATTAGGTAATAAGTAACGAAACCTTAATCTTCCTTCAGCTTACGTAACTCCAAGAACTTGTATATAATGTTTTAATAATGTGTATAGAAGTTGTTTATTTATGTATCACTTAGTTTTTGCATTCGACAGTGAGACAAAGTGTACAGAAATAACATGTGGGCAATGCTCATTATAAACCAAGATAACATCCCATATTAGTGTCTAAAGTTGTTTAATATTAATTAGATGAAGCCTTTTTAAGTTAACTCAACTGTTCTATTTAAAACATTGTAGATAACAGCGTTACCATATGTTTAATTAATTTAACCATTATTTATAATTTGTTTACGTTTATAGAATGAAATTGTAAAAAGTAACAACACTTCTTATTAACCATCGTTTAAATAAGGCACACCACTTAATATAGTCTGGATATTACGTAATGAAATAAGTTGGAAATTTGTAAATGTAAGGTTTGGAATTTTATTTTTTAGTTTGACAATCTGGGAACGGGATATTTACAGTAGCTAAACGAACAAACATGGAGCGGACAGGACATTAGCTTTATTCAACAAACCATTTACACCATGGCTACAATTTTAAGGACAAAAACGAGCGAAGTGAGCCGTAATTATTAGACAAAAAATGAAATGCCTATAACGGAATATCGTTCAAACAAAGGGGAGTTGTATCCATTTTTCACTGATGAGGTTTACAATAATTAGGAGGTATATAAATACTAACATAATTTTCTGGACTTTACCGGGGAAATTATATGATTTTGGGCATATGGATTGGGAACGTAGAAATTGTACTTTAATATATTAATGTATTATTATACTCGTATATATGTTGAATGGGTGTAATTTATGGATATAGATTTAAATGTGAAATAGAAAGTAACTTGAAATAAGAATTATGTTTGCTTAACCTCTGGTTCTCTCAAATGGATACTTGATAAATTATATATGACTAATTTAATGTTTTTTTTTATTATTAAAGGTTCCTATCGTATTACAACACAGGTTTATCTTTTTAATAAGAAAGCTATGAACTTAAATTCTGGGAGTTCCTCTACATTGGTCAAAAATAGTACAAGTGTTACTAAAATCGTGGAAGCTTTCCAATAAAATACATGGAATGTTGCCTAGCAATTGCAGTCAAAGCCGCGTGTATTTGCTATTAAATATATATCGATAGTCAATATAAAATATATTGTCAGAAAACTTATTCGTATAGTAAGTACTCTGGTGGTAAAAACAAACTTTACAGTTTTTGAAAGCGAGAGGAATGCATTATGGGTTTGAATCGTTGAGCATTTGATTTCGACTTTACAACGGGAAATAACAGACGTATTGTTTAAAAATAAATCTGTAAGGAATATCTTGATCGTTAGTAAATGAAAATTCACAGAATTTATATTACGAAGCTTACAGTGTAAAAACAAGTAAAAAGAGAAACGGTGATTTGTGTTTGACAAATAAAATACAGAAGCACTGCAGTATGCATCGGATTTAACTTATTAAAATCATTTATATAAAAAATATATATTTTTTAAATGCTATGACCGTATATTTTTAATCATAATGTAATTTTATAAAATAAATAATAAGATTCCGTCACTCATTTCCGTCATTTTTAATTACATTCTAAGTTCTGCATTCCGTTCTAAAAAAAATGACGGAAATGGTGACGGAATCTTTATTATTTAATTTTATAAAATTACATTATGATTAATAAAATATACGGTCATAGCCATTATAAAAAATATATATTTTTTTATGTAAATGATTTTAATAAGTTAAAATGCCGATGCATACTGCAGTGCTTCTGTATTTTATTTGTCAAACACAAATCACCGTTTCTCTTTTTTACTTGTTTACACTGTAAGCTTCGTAATATAAATTCTGTTAATTTTCATTTACTACGATCAAGAATATTCCTTACAGCTTTATTTTTAAACAATACGTCTGTTATTTCCCGTTGTAAAGTCGAAATCAAATGCTCAACGATTCAAACCCATAATGCATTCCTCTCGCTTTCAAAAACTGTAAAGTTTGTTTTTACCACCAGAGTACTTACTATACGAATTAAGTTTTCTGACAATATATTTATATTGACTATCGATATATATATTTTAATAGCAAATACACGCGGCTTTGACTGCAATTGCTAGGCAACATTCCATGTATTTTATTGGAAAGCTTCCACGATTTTAGTAACACTTGTACTATTTTTGACCATGTAGAGGAAACTCCAGAATTTAAGTTCATAAGCTTTCTTATTAAAAGAACCTGTGTTGTAATACGATAGGAACCTTTAATATAAAAAGAAAACATTAAATTAGTCATATATAATTTATCAAGTATCCATTTGAGAGAACCAGAGGTTAAGCAAACATAATTCTTATTTCAAGTTACTTTTCTATTTCACATTTTCTATATCCATTACAATTACACCCATTCAACATATATACGAGTATAATAATACATAATATATTAAAGTACAATTTCTACGTTCCCAATCCATATTGCACAAAATCATACAATTTCCCCGGTAAAGGTCCAGAAATTATGTTAGTATTTATATACCTCCTCATTATTGTAAACCTCATCAGTGAAAAATGGATACAACTCCCCTTAACGATATTCTGTTTTATAGGCATTTCATTTTTTGTCTAATAATTACGGCTCACTTCGCTCGTTTTTGTCCTTAAATTGTAGCCATGGTGTAAATGGTTTGTTGAATCAAGCTAATGTCCTGTCGCTCCATGTTTGTTCGTTTAGCTACTGTAAATATCCCGTCCCAGATTGTCAAACTAAATAAAATTCCAAACCTTACATTTACACATTCCCAACTTATTTCATTACGTAATATCCAGACTATATTAAGTGGTGTGCCTTATTTAAACGATGGTTAATAAGAAGTGTTGTTACTTTTACAATTTCATTCTTTAAACGTAAACAAATTATAAATAATGGTTAAATTAATGAAACATATGGTAACGCTGTTATCTTACAATGTTATAGAACAGTTGAGTTAACTTAAAAGGCTCATCTAATTAATATTAAACAACTTTAGACACTAATATGGGATGTTATGCTAATTTAGAGACAAATGGGGGTATCCTGGACCGATTTTCAAAATAAGAAAATGCCTTTATTCTACCTACGGACCCTAAGAAGGTCTATGTAAAATTAACGCAAAGGGAAATTTCACATTATTCAGACGAATAATTTAATAAATCTAATATTGAATTTTTGCATAATAATACCCAAGTATTGAATAAATAAAAGCATTTACGTCAAGTTATTGAATATTAAAATATTGGCTACATGGTTTGTAATATATTATAGGCCATACAGTGTTTTCTTTTACGTTATAGAGTGTTAAAAACGCTGCAAAAAACTTACCAATACAAAACTATTTATTGTACTCTATAATAAATTATGTGACAATTTTTCTGGTTTGATTGATACATAGCCGTCAAACATATTTCAAAGGATTTGGACAACGGTGGTTTATAATTCTATACACTTATATTTAACGATACCTTTTGTATGATAATTAAAAAAGACAGGTGTAACGTAACTTTTTTATTATAATTAGAGGCTAGTCCCAGTGTTCAGAATTCAAGCTAACGTTTTAAGACATTTTAAAAGACATTCCCCAAATAGTATTATTAATAATTTGGAAATCATACAAATTTCATGTGCATTCCAAATGTAGTAAATTAATTCGCAACCTATTAAACGTAATGGGTTGAGCCGTAGACGTTAAATTTGTTAGAATAAAATAGAATAGAATAGCAATGATTGTTTCAAAAGGCAGAAAGAACTAAAAGAAGCTGGTTCGATATGTTTAAAATGTATCCTTTGTTATAACGGGATTATTAAAAAGTATATCAAACCTATTCCATTTAAAGAGATTATTTAACTTATATTGAGAGAAAATTTTTCATACGTGTTGAGAGTATCAGTAGAACTTTTCTTTAAAGGTTTTTAAGTTTAAACTGGTTTAAAATATTTGTAATTATTTGACTGGAATTTTAATCGTAATATGAGGTTCCAAAAGGAATTTTGAAAATGTAAACACTTATGATCCATGCTTATTAAAATATAACATTTAGGGAACACATCGTATATATGGTGTTTACCAGTACAACATAGTATTTTGCAGGTACATTATTTGAAAACATAATGAATATCAGCTCTATACAAATGCTTCTCACAAATTAAAAACACGTAAAAAGAGGTATATTACGGCTTGAAATTTTATATTTCATTGTTTAACAAAACCACAGTATTCGGTTGTTAGGGCGTTTCCCAATAAATAATATGTACAATAAATATGTACCCAATGTTTTGACCAACTGCTTTCATGTTAAGCATCTTTTAACGAAAATTGCATATTAATACACTATATACATGAAATAAAGTATAACATTGGTGATCTCAAGTAACATCAGGATATCATTATTGCATTAGTGAAAATACGTCCTACTATGTGTTTAATGTCAACCAAACATTCCAGACATTATCTAAGTAGCAGTTATTTTTAACATACGCCCGTTCATCCTCCAGTAGTTATTTTTAAAGAATTTGGGACATTGGCCTACGGAAAAAGAAAAGCATTTTATTCGACTAAGCATTTAAACAATAAAAATGTATTAAAACATTAAAGTTCCATAGTTATGTATTTTGGTTACACTTTCCTACCTAATTTCATTTATAACTCTTACTTACAAATTTAAATGTTAATAAAAATGCTAAATTATAATTAAAGTAATTTATTACAAATGTGCATTAGAAGTAAAATATGTTTCCTAATTTATCTACTAAATACTGGCGTATTTTAAATGCACCATTATAGCCAACTGATCAAAAGAGAAAGAGGTAGGAATAACGTGAGGAGAAAGATAGAGGTGATAAAGTTTCACTAAAACATGTCAGGTCAAAGTTAGCTAGTGAAAATTAAGTCCTTTATCCTACCACTTCACAAGTTAGTAAATACAAGTGCTGACTCCCTTTTTATCACAGGAAAAATTTACTCCGTTGAAATAAAACTACTCTGAAACCAATATAAAAGGTCACGAGTCTAAACGTCAAACGGCAATTTTTACATTTATCTATTTTATTATATATATATATATATATATATATATAAAATAAAATATATATATATATATATATACAATAACATATACCGGGTTTCTGGTCCCAGATAGTTTACTATCTTACATGGCGTAAAATAGCACCCTATTGCAACTGACAGCTGCCCAAACAGTAATTACTTTTGATTTGAGTAGAGTCTGTTCAAGAATATGTGGATTACCGATGTTGTAATAATTACAATTATGCCTATTGACAGCACCATTGTGGTAGAAAGTGTATGGTCTGAATAAAAAAGTTGAGTATGAAAATTAGGATATAGCTCATAAAACTCAATAATATGAGAACAAAATTCCACTCTACTCTTTGGATAATCTACAAGAAGATTATGGACTAGGTGAATTTTGTAAAATTTTATTTTGTTTTTTTTAATTATTCACTGTACTGAAGACTATAGAACGCCAGTTTCAAGTTCAACCTTCCTTAGCGATTTCGGTGTACCTGGAGAGCGGAGCATTGTTGCGCATACTAGTATTTCTCTTTCCTCATTTGATACTCTAGAGTACTTTCTTACGACACTTCCAGTTTCTAATAACAGATTTTTCCACTTATTTATTGCTGGATTGTTAGGAGGTTCAACTCCCAGGTAGGCAACCTCAAATTTTCTAATTGTTTCTGTAATGTTGTAACGCCGAAAGCAACAGCCCACTCACAACATTTCACGTTTTGTACAACATTAATTAAATTTGTACAGTTATGTAGTTTATTATATATACAATAAAATGTACCGGGTTTCCCACAAAGAGGTGAACTTCAATATCAGTAAGACTGCAAGAAAGGAGGTTAGATTATGTTTTTATAGCTAAAGCAATGTTCTTCAATCAAACAGCTGTTTTCAGCAATGAGCGTACAAACAGCTGTTCTCTAAAACTGCAACGCAGTAATCAAATCAGGTTATTTAAGAAATGAGTTTTTATAGAAATCAAAATAGTAAAATTTTCAATATGTCACCATTTTGTTCTACAATAGTTTATGTAGACCACAATTGTATTATTGTTATGGTTGTGTTCTACAAATGGTAAAGTAATATAGTTAAAATTTAGTTCATTAGTCATTTAGTCATATATAATTATATATATATATATATATATATATATATATATATATATATATATATATATATTTCTTGTGTGCGTGTGTATGGTCCTAAACTCCTCCTAAACGGGTGGACCGATTTTAATGAAACTTTTTGTGTGTCTTCAGTTGGATACGAGAATGGTTTAGATTCATAATTCGGTCAAGTTTTAATAGTTTATTTAATTAATTTTTTAATAATAAATTGTTGTTGATGGTGGAGTGTTTTACATTGGATCCGCCAGATTGCGCCACGACACGTAATACAAAGTGAACTGTTACTTAACAACTGTGAATATTTTCAGCTGAAGTTCATCAAAGAGGCAGAAACATTTGTTCACATTTAAAATTTAAATTTGTAAAGTGCTTGATCAGTAGTGTAATGCAGATTGCAAAGATGAAGTTTCACCAATTGTTCTACGTAAACATTATAATATTACAACACAGCCATGTTTTTCTATTTTAATTCCAGGTTTTCCCGACAGTTTGTGCTGCTATCAAATTTGTGCGTTGTTTTGTAACATTCTGTAATTATTGTGTGAGTGCTAATTGTTATAATACATTAATAGAGATTGAAGATGTTTGAAGTGCATAAAAAACTATAGTTATTTATTAAAGTTATTTAACTCATTTTGCAAATTTATTGAAGTGAGTATATTGGTCGCATACCTCAAATAACCTAAGTAGCATACAAATCAAAAGGTTATGTTTCTATGTGTGAATATTGTTAACAGTTTAGATAATCAAGTTTTAAACTAATTGGATTTAAAATAATTTGTTGTAATTTACATTTTTTAATCTGCAGTCAGAATTGGTCACATAAGTTCAAATTAAGTAGCATACAAATCACATGTGTGAATAACTACTTATTGTTAATAGTGTAGGAATTGGTTTTAAATTAAATTCTGTTGGCCAGTTCCGATATTATACTGTAATTTTGAATTACTAATTTTATAACAAGTATATTTTTTAAATTTACAACTTAATTTATCGTAATGCTATTGAATGTACAATATTTTTTGTTAATCCTTCAGGAGTGTACATAAACAAATTAGATGGTTTTCCGATAAGGCTGAAGTATAATAAGTGGCCTCCATCACAATCGAATTATTGATATTTCTGAATAGCCTATCCAAACTACTATCCGAATTGGATTATAGTTATTTAAAGGCTGAAGTATAATAAGCAGCCACCATCACAATCGAATTATTGATATTTCTGAATAGCCTATCCAAACTACTGAATTTCATTATAGTTATTTATTCGGCAAATTTAATTAAATTTTTAATTATAAATTATTGTTGATGTTGGAGTGTTTTATATTGGATCCGACAGACTGCGCTACGACACGTAATACAAAGTGAACTGATACTTAACAGATGTGAATATTTTCAGCTAAAGTTCACCAAAGAGGCAGAAACATTTGTTTACATTTAGATTACATTATTATAAAGTGCTTGATCAGTAGTCTAACGCAGATTGCAAAGTTAAATTTTCACCAATTAATTGTTCTATGTAAACATTATAATATTACAATCAGCCATACGTTTAATCAATAATAGTCTTGAAAGCATAGAGTAAGCATGAACATATAAAAATAACACCACTTCTTATTTCAATATATTCTGTACTCACTTTGGAGGATAGAGATTATCCAGATATAAAATTGGAAGTTTTAGCTTTTAACTGAAATTGACAGTTTGTGCTGCTATCAATGTGTGTGTGTTGTTTTGTAAGGTTCATGTTTCAAAAGTAAATACGGCAAATAACATTAAAATATAATAGAATGAAGTTATAAAAAGTGTACTACGTGGCCGCGTTATAAGTTTATAAAAGCCAACAGGCAAAAAGAAGAAAATAAAAAATAAAACATCGTGTAATTATTGTGTGAATGCTAAAATTTTAATATTACATTAATAGAGATTATTGGTCGCATTATCTCAAATAACCTAAGTAGCATACAAATCAAAAGGTTGTGTTTCTATGTGTGAATAACTATTGTTAACATTTTAGATAATCAAGTTTTAAACTAATGGATTTAAAATAATTTGTTGTAATTTACATTTTCCATCTGCAGTCAAAATTGGTCAGATAAGTTCAAATTAAGTAGCATCCAAATCACATGATGTGTGAATAACTATTGTTAATAGTGTAGGAATTGGTTTTAAATTAAATTAAATTTAGATAGGCTAATCAGGAATATCAATAGAGGTTATCGAGATATAAAATTGGCAGTTTTAGTAAAATACACTTTTAACAGAAATTTGTAAATATTAAGTGTGCACTGATTGATCAGTTAATTTTTTGTTTATAAATAAATTGTTTTTTATCTTGGTATGTTTTAAATTGGATCCAGCAGAATGTGCTACGATCGCAGTTTCAAATGTTTTTCTATTTTAATTCCAGGTTTTCCCGACAGTTTGTGCTGCTATCAAATTTGTGTGTTGTTTTGTATCATCGTGTAATTATTGTGTGAGTGCTAATTGTAATATTAAATTAATAGAGAATCACATGTGTCAATAACTATTGTTAATAATGTAGGAATTGGTTTTAAATTAAATTCTGTTGGCCATTTCTGATACTATACTGTAATTTTAAATAACTATAATGAAATTCAGTAGTTTAGATAGGCTAATCAGAAATATCAATAATTCGATTGAGATGGTGGCCACTTATTGTACTTCAGACCTATAGGGAATACTTATTTAGTATATTAGATAAATTAAATTCTGTTGGCCAGTTCCGATACTATACTGTAATTTTAAATAATTATAATGTAATTCGGTAGTTTAGATAGATTAATCAGAAATATCAATAATTCGATTGTGATGGTGGCCACTTATTGTACTTCAGACCTATAGGGAATACTTATTTAGTATTTTAGATACCGTAGTCTACGTTGTTATACATTTTTATCTAGAAGTTACTTAAATAAAATTACATATTCAATAAGTTACTCATATTCATTGTTTACTATTATACAGAATTTTATTTTTACAGAAAAATGCCACGTCTTCGTGGAAGAGGACGAAATATTGGTCGACGTACTCGACACGCACAATTGGCCCATGATCGTCGATTGAATAGAACAGATCAAGAACACTCAACGGATAATGTAACTTTAATCGATCAAGTTGCACGTACACGTGCAAATGAAAATTCAGAACAACGGAATCAACGTCTCCGTGCTAATGCATTAAGACAACGTGAGGCACGTCAACGAACGACCAATGCACACAGAGAGCGTAACCAACGGCGAATGCAAGATAGTCGAGCATTGACACGAGCATCTCTTAATCGTCTCGCATTTGAATATGACCCTGAAATAGACTATTCATCACATGTACTAATTATGATCGGCAGTATGGACAAAGAGTGTCAATATTGTCATGCTTTGAAGTACAAAGATGAAACAGCTGGTTTATGTTGCACATCTGGAAAAATTTCACTGCCACCATTAAAACCACCACCTGAACCTTTAAAATCACTATTAGCTGGAACCACATCTCAATCAAAATTGTTTTTTTTTTAAATTCGTAAATTCAATTCTTGCTTTCAAATGACATCATTTGGAGCAACAAAAATTGTTCGTAATGAAGATGGACGTAATTTTGAATCTACATTCAAGATTCAAGGTCAAGTTTACCACCAAATTGGTTCATTGCTTCCAATGCCTCATGCTGATCCAATATTCTTACAAATTTATTTTATGGGTGATGAGGAGCAACAAACCCATACGCGCTGTGTATACAATCATATGGAGCAAATGGAGGAACGAGAAATTGTGGACATTTTGGAAACGTTTTTTCTAAACCATAACCAATTGTTACGATTGTTCAAGACTCTTTCTAACAGACTGGAATACGACAACTACGTCATTGTTATTAAAGCAGACAAAGTGCCCCATGGAGAGCACGCAGGCACATATAATGTTCCAACTCTTAATGAAGTTGCAGTTGTTATGGCTGGTGATCCATGTGAACGTCGAGATATTCGCATACAACGCAGAGATAACACGATGCAAATAATTCAAGACAATCATCGTTCTTATGATGCACTGCAATATCCGTTTAAATTTTGGGAAGGAGAAGATGGATATCATTTAAATATTAAACAACGGAATCCAACTACAGGTAAAACTTATAGATTATTATTATTATTATTTATAGAATAGAATAGAAAATTCTTTATTTTGCTGCAATACAATTTAGTACAATAAATACACATTTACAACTCTACATGAATATGTATTTTACACCCTTAAACATGTACAACAATAAATAACTATATTATACTTAAAGATAATTTTTAATTGATTCTTAGAGATGCTATTATACATGTTAGACGCAAGAAACAACCGAAACATCCCCCGCAAAAAAACCATTCTATAATAAAAACGGCATGACATAAATAAAACTATCAACATATTTTACCATCAAGAAACTTTGACTTATTACAAACAGTCCCTCGCAAAGGGCGCCCCAGTCACCCCAAACATCCAAAATACAATATACTTATATTTAAATTTAAATAATAGTTGTACATTGACTACATTATTTGAACAAACCATGATAAAAAAACACTCAAGTTTTCCAACATAACAATTGGTTGCAAATGAATACTCACTATGTTTTCATAACTAAGCAAAATAAATAGGTTATCCCCTAGGAAAAATTCCTGTGGTGGGATCGCCAGCACGTTAAAATTATTAAAGATTAAAAAACGGCATGACATAAATAAATAAATATATTATAAAACTATCAAAATAACTAAACATGTAATATCTGTGCAATAGTTAAGTTAAATTAAATATAATCAGAACCACATACAAAATAATATGTTGCGAACCTAACTATTTGCAATTAAAACTGTTAATAATGCAGTTGCAATAGTGTTCTATTGTACAATTTTCAAAACAATATCTAGATTTTCTGTAATAAAAAGCCACTTTCTTAAGTTAGACAAAAATTGATTTATATTAGAAAAAGATTTCAAGTTGGTGGATGATTGTATTAAAAACTCGGGGTGCAATACTACTGTAAAAATTTTGATACGCTGCTGAATGTGATTTCGGAACATGCATTACTTGACATCGTCTTAAGTTATGGTTTGTACTACGAGTCATTACGGAGAAAGCTGTACTTCTTACAAAAAATAGTTTTAACACTTTATAAATAAATAGATGCTTTAGTGGAAACAATTTCAAATCAAGAAAAATCGGCCAGGCATGCTCAAGCTTTCCCTTTCCTGCAATCACACGGACAAAGTGTTTTTGTAATATAATAATAGGATAAAGTGTCGATTGGTAGGCTCCGCCCCAGCAAGCAATTCCATACCCCAGCCTGGATCCAATGAGAGCGTGATACACATTGATCATAACCTTCCTTGGACATAATTGTCGAAGCAAATAAAACTTTCTTAAGCTACTGTACAGTTCCTTTTTCAATTTTAAAATATGTGACTTCCATGTTAGCTTACTGTCGATAATCAGTCCAAGGTATTTAATACTATTGTTCTGTTCTATAATCATGCAATTGCACTGTTGGTAGGTATTGTTAAAACAATTAAAATCATGGAATTTCAAAGGTGTTTCCAAATTGTACTCTGTCTTTAGACCAAAAATTAAAAACTTTGTTTTTTTTTCACTCAAAATCATGTAATTTTTATCAAACCATAAACGTAATAGTTTTAAATCATTCTCCATTTCATTTTTCAAGGTGTTTAAACATTTATTTTTATAAATAAAAGCTGTGTCATCGGCAAAGGCAAACACGCGACCCCTGAAGCGCCCATTACACAAGTCATTGATGTAAATCAAAAATAAAACTGGATTATTCTTTTTTTTAACCAATCATTTCTGTTTATCTTAAAAATGTTTTTATTTCCAGGTGAAGAACTGATCAAGAAAGTTAGTGCGATGAACTTCTACGCATACCGGTTGATGATTCGTGCTAATGAAGAAAATCACATTCTCCGATGCAGACAGCTATTTCATCAGTATGTAGTCGATATGTATGTTAAAATCGAAAGTGAGAGGTTACGGTATATAAAATTTAATCAAGTACAACTTCGTTCTGAGGAATACATTCATTTACGTGATGCTGTAATCGGTAACGTAGATGCAACGAATGATATAAACAACATCGGTACCGCATATATTCTTCCATCATCATACATTGGTAGTCCGCGTCATATGCAAGAATATATTCAAGACGCCATGACTTTACGTACGTGCATACAGCCGACCAGATCTTTTTATCACATTTACGTGTAATCCAAACTGGGATGAAATTAACATTTTACTGTTGTCAGGTCAAACAACAATGCATCGCCATGATATTACTGCACGTGTGTTCAAACAAAAATTAAAATCTTTGATGAATTTGATTACACATCACTCGGTATTTGGTGAAACACTATGTTGGCTTTACTCTGTTGAATGGCAAAAACGAGGTTTACCTCATGCGCATATTTTGATTTGGTTAGTGGATAAAGTATGCCCACAAGAAATTGACAAAATTATTTCAGCGGAGATTCCGGATCCGAATTTTGATAAAGAATTATTTAACATTGTTACTACTAATATGATCCATGGTCCATGTGGTACTCTAAATATGGTGTCACCATGTATGGATAATGGGAAATGTACAAAACGTTTTCCAAAACCATGTCAAACTGATACTATCACCAATATCGACGGTTATCCATCTTACCGTCGTAGAGACGTAGACAATGGTGGTCAATCATATGAATTACGCCTGTCAAACGGTGTAAGAGTAGATATTGATAATCGCTGGGTGGTTCCATATTCACCATTGCTGTGCAAAACCTATAAAGCACACATAAACGTTGAATTATGCAGTTCGGTGAAGTCTATCAAATACATTTGTAAGTACGTTCATAAGGGCAGTGATAAAGCTATATTTTCTGTTCAAAATGTAAACGACAATGATGAAATAACACGTTATCAATTGGGGAGATACATAAGTAGTAATGAAGCTATTTGGCGCATTTTTTCGTTCCCTATACATGAAAGGAATCCTGCTGTTATACATTTGGCTGTGCACCTTGAAAATGGACAGCGTGTTTATTTTACAGAACAGACTGCAATACAACAAGCTTTAACAGCTCCAAAAACAACTCTTACTGAACTTTTCAACCTTTGTAAACGACAAGATGTTGTTGGTCAATTCGCAAAGACGTTACTGTATACTGATGTTCCTAAATTTTTTACATGGAATAAACAATCAAAACGTTGGGAACCACGGAAACGAGGCATTCCAGTCCCAGAGTTCACCAATATATTTATGACAAATACTCTAGGCAGATTATATACAGTTCATCCTAAGCAACGCGAATGCTTTTTTCTGCGTTTGTTGTTGGTTAATGTTCCTGGACCAACATCCTTTCAATATTTGCGAAAAGTAAATGGTATTTTATATGACACTTTCTTTGATGCATGTTGTGAGTTAAATTTATTGGAGGATGATAACCATTGGGACCTCACACTTGCAGATGCAGCACTGAGCTCATCTCCACAGCAAATTCGTCAATTATTTTCAATAATATTGACAACGTGTTTTCCAACTGAAGCATCTACTCTGTGGAACAAATATAAAGACCCAATGAGTGAAGATATTTTGCATCGTATTAGAGCTACTAATCAAAATCCCAACATTGAATTCTCAGAAGAAATATATAACAAGGCATTAATAATGATTGAAGATATTTGTACTCTCATTTCGAACATGCCGCTCATCCATTTCAACATGCCAGCACCGAACCGCCCAGCAGCAGATATCATCAACAGCGATGTTCAACGTGAACACCAATTCGATATGACTTCTTTGGCTACTTTTGTTGCTAATAATGAACGATTGCTTACTGTTGAGCAACGAAATGTGTATGATCGAATAAACGTATCATTTGCAGCACAACAAGATGGATTCTTTTTTTTTGGATGCACCAGGTGGCACTGGCAAAACATTTCTCATCTCACTGATACTTGCGCGCATTCGATCACAAAATCATATTGCATTGGCAATTGCTTCATCAGGCATTGCAGCCACCTTACTTGATGGTGGACGGACTGCGCATTCAGCACTTAAATTACCTTTAAATATTCATACAAATCCCGAAGCAATGTGTAACATAAATAAGCATTCAGGCATGGCAAAAATTTTGAAAAAGTGCAAAATTATTATCTGGGACGAATGTACAATGGCCCACAAGCATTCGCTTGAAGCTCTCGACAGATCCCTAAAAGATATCAAAGATGATACTAGGCTTTTTGGTGGTACTCTACTTCTGCTGTCTGGTGATTTCAGACAAACATTACCCGTCATTCCACGTGCGACATATGCGGACGAAATAAATGCATGTTTGAAAGAATCTTATCTATGTCGAAGTGTCAGCAAATTATGCCTTACTCCTAATATGCGCGTTCAACTTCACAATGATCCATTAGCGTCAGAATTCTCTAAAATATTGTTAGACATTGGCAATGGTAAAGTTCAATTTTATGAAGATACACAATATATAAGACTCCCAGAGAAATTTTGCAACATGGTGGCTACCAAAGATGACTTAGTAAAATGTGTATTTCCAGATTTGCAACATAATTATACCAATCATGCATGGCTATGTGAGCGAGCTATTTTAGCCGCAAAAAATTTAGATGTTGATGCAATCAATTTTAAAATACAACAATCTTTGCCTGGTAATGAAATTAAATTCAAATCAATTGACACCGTTGTTGATCCTGATGAAGCTGTCAACTATCCTGTAGAGTTTTTAAATTCGCTGGATTTACCTGGAATGCCACCACATAATTTGCGATTGAAGATTGGTTCACCAATAATTTTGCTTCGGAATTTGAATGCTCCGAAATTGTGTAATGGAACGAGACTGGTCATAAAAAAAATCATGGCCAACATTCTTGAAGCCAGTATTTTGAGCGGAAGATTTCAAGGTGGTTGTACTTCTACCACGGATCCCAATAATTCCTTCAGATTCACCTATACCATTCAAACGTTTGCAATTTCCAATCCGCTTGGCATTTGCTATGACTATTAATAAGTCACAAGGTCAAACAATGACAGTTTGTGGCTTAGATTTAGAAAATCCATGCTTTTCTCACGGCCAGTTACATGTTGCGTGTTCCAGGGTCGGAAAACCATCTAATTTGTTTGTGTATACTCCTGAAGGATTAACAAAAATATTGTACATACAATGGCATTAAGATAAATTAAGTTGTAAATTGAAAAAATATACCTGTTATAAAATAGTTTGTTTCAACTGTTTTACCTTCAGTTTAAATAAGTTTAGGTTTTCATTTAAAACATCCTCTACATTTCACTTCACTCATGTTATACTCACACACTATCGGTTGGTGGAAGTGTGATTAAATGTACATGTAATGACGTTAGATATAGTAATAACTTTAATATAAATTTTTATGAAAACAGCCCAGATTGTTACAGATTAATCAAAGTTTAAAATTCTCGAATTAAAGACGTGTGCACAGGACAACGTCTGTCGGGTCTGCTAGTATATATATATATATATATATATATATATATATATATATATATATATATATATATATATATGCGTGTGTGTGTGTGTGTGTGTTTGTGTATTTTATGTATGTATGTATATATTTGTTAAGTAAATCAGTGTTACTGAATTATTAAATTTATTTTAAATGGTCTCATTGTTTACAACCCAATTTTACAGGTTTATCACGTCATGTAGCTGTAATAAAGAATATATGTTAAATATAACTAATTTGCAACAACATAGGTTCGTGATTAGAGACGCTCGTCAGAAGATGTTAATTGGTTCAATCAAACCGGCCTGCACTCATGTGTCAAGTATGCGTTTGCTCATTGCATGTTCACGATTTAAACAATTATCTAAATTATGTAAGGGAATATTTAAATCGAAATTATACATTAACTTCGATGTTTCTCTTATGGCATAGTTATAATAATGCATAACAAATATAAAATATTTAATAGTATATACATAATAGGAAATTATAACGATAAAGACCTATTACCAAATATTAAATATTAATTATTGTTTTATTACTTATTTATAAAATATCTCAAATATATATAAGTTGGATATGATCCAAGTTTAATGTAAAAGTACGGCATAGAATTATGTTTATCTAAAACGCTTTTTAAATAATGGAATAAGATAAAACTATGCATCTTTCCATAATAATTTATGTATATTTGTAATTAAACTACTACCAGTTCATATACACAAAGCTATATGATGTAAAAATATTTCAAAATCTTGTATTCGTATGATATTAAGATTGCCGTCTTTATATCCCTGTTTTAATTGAAAGTATAAGCCCTTACAAAAACTTTTTAAAATCCAGTTTAAGTAGTTTACAGAGATGCGTTTTATTTTCAAATTATTACAGTTTGCCTTAACAATACTAAACATTTCACTTATTGTACTCAATTCTGGGTTCTTTTTTGAATTTAGTGTAGAATACGTTAGTTATTTACTAACCTAACCATAATAATGGGAATATAAGAAAGAGTTAATCGGTACCGTAACAGGTTTAAACATATTGAAAGTAAGATACCAGCCATAGCGGATATTAACAGCTGTAAACGAGTATATAAAATGGGAAATCTGAGTGGTTTATTATTTCCCATCGTTCACACATTCTGCAACAATACAACGGAAAACTTAGCAACAGTAATATTTGGATATTTATTTTCAACTAACCAGAAATAAAGTATATACTAATATAAAAAGTTGTAACTAGAAAAGCTATTTAACAGTCAACAGTTTTTTTACGTGTTAACACCCACCAAAATGTGTTTATAGTTTTCGTTACTTTGAAAAAAAATTTTTAAAGCTTATGTAACAGTATAAATAATTTATAAAAATGTAAGTAAGTTATATAATATTTTGTAACAACTGTTTAATTTCTTTTAAATTTAATATCAACATTTAACACTAGCACTCGAATAAATTATATTTCCGACAATTTCGAGTTTTCATTGTAGTCATAATATGCGTAAAAGTGTATATTTAAATTAACACTCCATATTAAATTTATCTTTGATATTTTAATCAAATAACTGAACAAGCATTGCATTCTTATTATATTTGATAATGAACAGTTAACAGTTTTAATAATTATTAATATTAAAAATTAAATTATAATATTTAAATACCAACAAAATTATAACTGTTTCTATTGAATAAACAAAACTGATGCAAAATTTAAAGCTTTAGCTGAATCCAACGTTTTTCTAGAGATTATTTAACTTGTGCAGTGAAATAATATTTGGGTGCATTATTTATTTTTTATTTTAATTAGCATACCTATAATTATTACAGTGGTGGAAGGATCATTTGCTAAACTAATATATCCAAAAAACAAGCTGTTTCCAGATATCAACAATATCAGACAGTGTAATTGAAGTGCCAGACTCCCTTGAGGATATTAGAGCAATCAAGATAGCACCAATATATTACGCTGAAAGATCGTAATCCACATTGTGGCGAAAGCTTTCTTATCAGCCGATGTTAGCCACTAAATTGGATTGTACCAAGCTGCTAGTGGGATATTGTACCAATAAAGGTATCTCTGCAATAGGCCAGTTAATATTTTTGTGGTTCTCTGAATATATAATCCTGTTATTAAATGCAATGACAATGGTTACTGCCATAACTTCAATATACATACATATATCCATTCATATTAAACTTATATCCAACCAGTCCATGTGGGGTAAATGTAACACCGCAAGACCGAAGTTACCCTAATTTACTTCGTAGACAATGTTTGTCTAGAAAGCGAATATTGTTGGTATATTCTCGCCCAATTGATTTGCACTTAGAACAAAATGTATTCACGATAAAAAAACTTATATAGTAATAAAACCCGTATAATTTATCAATTTAGAATTACTGTATATTTTAGAAAAATGTAGGACTATGTAACCGTGTCGCAAAACAGACAGACACACAGGCAGTCATACATAGGATAAATTCCAAACAAAAGAGAGATTGTACCAGTATATCGAATTAATATTGAAGCTGAGACACATTTCGTGATTGCGCTAATATAGAACTCTTTCCTGTAATATGGAAATGATAATCAGACAAAATTCTAAACATAACATCTTTTACAAGAAGCCTTGCAACATAATACTTTTACACTCTTGTTTATTGAGTAAGATTGTATTGCTGTTTATGCATTAATATTGTTACATAGAGTCATTACACGCAAGAGAAGGCTAAATTAAAATATGTCGCATAGTTGTAACAGTAATTTTTTTATGTACTATTTTTCAGTTTAACTCGAGAAGACGTACGATCAAATGTACACATAACAAGTCACTAAACAACGATGATGTACGTGTTGTGGTAGTTATATTATTTTATAAATATTTTAGGTGTTAAAATTTCTTATGATTGTACTTAGTTTCTTAACAAAACAATTTACTATTTAAATTTTCAATTTAAATTGACTTGGATTAAAGAAAGTACACTGTTATCAGTTAGTAATATTTGTAAGGAGTTTAAATAAACTTGGGTTTCAATCAAATTTGTTAAGAAGTATATACTCACATGTACATGTATTATTACGAAAAATACCATCGTATTAAAAGCTCATGAAATACTATGATAGAAGGATTCTTGAACATTACAAATAAAATTTTGGTAATCAACATTGTCACTATGACCTTAGTTTATAAAATTAATAAATGGGGCTCGATTTAGTATAATCACAATTATTTTTGAGTTTTAATTGCTCTGCAGGATTAGGGATTTTTACAAAAATAATCTGTAAGTAATGCCATCAACAAATAAATAAGTTAACTTTGAAAAAAGTCTCAACATTAATGTATATTATAACAAAATTTGAACACGGACTATAAGATGAATCTTCAAGTATAAAAACAGGAAAGGAAAGAAAATTACAATATTAAATAAACATTTATCTTCATATAAGTAGAATACACTTAATTTGAAAGAGGTACTCGTAGAGATAATTTTAAAACGTTTCATGATATAAACATTTGGCTAAGGTAATGGTTCAAGTAAATGTTTGGGTCAGTATTTAAGCAACTCAAGGATCTCTTCATTTTTATTATGAGACCCTTAAAAGGGTGGAGGCCCTTCAACTAATTATTCTACGGATATAGGCATGTCAAAAAAAAAAAAAAAAAAATATATATATATATATATATTTGATATAATCTCTCCTGCTTTTATCATTGAAGATCGTATGCTTTTCTAACACATCTAAATGCTGGCTCCTGTGGTCAACAGACTGAGTGGTAGGCTTCAATGATATGTAGCTAAATAATATGGTTGGACATGCACCATCTTAGAACTGATTTTATGTACAACTAAAGTCTTTATGCAAAATTTAATATATACCGCTGAAATGTTTCTCGAGATTTCTTGCTACATGATCCATTTACATTTTTGTTCAATAAGTTCGTGACAGAATTTGAAATAATAACATTCTCGGTGAGCTAGGGAGGGTACTATAAGTCAAGATTTTGGTAAAATAAAACGTTGTTACCACATTTTAATATTGACTTCCACTATATTACTTTGATAAATGATCAAATGCCACTTGTTAAAATCTCATATGATCAGAATAACTTTGTTTGAAATTTTATTCAATCTGCTATATTATTATTATCATTATTGTTACCTATAAGGCCAATGTCAAACTATTTGTTAAGTTAAATAGCCTAGAACTATATGCATAGCCATCGAACTTAGTGCTGCCTATGAAGCTTCATCCCATATAAAGTTTATAAGTTAATTTTTTAGATATCATGCAGACAGAGAGACGTGAAAGACAGGGATTAAATTTCTTCATCTCCTTGAGTGATATGCGTAGCTAATGCTCAGCCAGCGGGAACAGTTAGCACGCTCTAACGTCCAAAGGTATTCCTGCGCAGTAAATTCGAACTATCGATCTATTCTTGCACCCCTAAATTTCGAAGTTTGCAGTTAGTGCCATACCTAGGCCTCCATGTGGTTGCCCAAACATAAATGACATATCGATTTTACTGTATGTATAATACGTATATAATAAAGGTTTTGGTTTAGTACGTGTCATTGGGTTCAACTGGTAGGTATAATCCAGCGAAATGGACCTTCATGGAGAGACGAGTAAAATCTAATCAAACGACGGCAGGCCGTTGATCCTGATACCATAGACTGAATTAGCGAATGTGCCTCCCCTACAGTATTGAACCTTTTACGTGTTTTAGTAACAAATTATATTTTGTGGGTTTTTTCATATCACTGAGCACGAAATTATATTTTTCTGAGGTAATATCTTGGTATTCTATTGGTAGGTTATTGTGTGAATAATACGGTCTATTTGTTAAGTTAAATAGCCTAGAACCCGGTTCATATCGGGTTTTTAACCAAAGTTTTCTCTCTCATAAGGACCATACTTTTTCTCTCTCTAATGTTAACATTAAAATAAAAAACTGTAGTCATCAAGGAATGATTAAAAAAACCTTGCTTTAATTTAATTTCTGGAATACCTCATTAAGTATATTATGAATGGAGCAAATCCAAATCAATTAAAGAATCCTAGCATAGATCCCGAGTATATGGCACTAAGCTGTCTACCATCATACCTCTATAGGGTGGCCAAACAATGGGTTGCCCAAATTGACAAAGTTCTAGCTGTACCCAGTATATGCTCAATTGTAGTATATATGCCAGCCATTAGTAATCTATGCTGGGATTTCAGAACATGATATTTACTGCTACTTACGTGATATTTATGTTTATACTCAACCTTATAAACGTAAATGATTGACGTGGAGTGTTAGATAGGGCTTATAGCCCTAACTTCAACTCTTTAATAAATATTGTCATGAAAGAATCATAATAAATTTCGAAACAAACTTCAACCCTTAAAAGTTTAGCAAAATAATTCATAATAATGTAGTTGATTTCATTACTTAATATTTTGAATATTAATGATACGTTATAATTTTATGTAAATTTATATGTTAAAACATTATTCATAGAGCTAAATTACATTATTTACTAAATTAATAACAATTCAATTAATGAACTTTGCAAAAAAACATTCCTGATCTCAATCCTAGTATATAAAAACATTATAATTGCAATCACTCCCAATAATGAACATATTTTGTTTTTAATGTATTGTTTTTCCGTATCTTGAAAACTATCTCGAAATTAAAAATATAATTTTAATTATTTATAGCTATTATTATATAATATAGTTAAAGAAATATTGCAATCATTATTAATCACAATTACTGCCAACTAATACTTAATGAAAATAACATATGTCTTCATTGGTAAGGTAAACAATTGGCAGTATTGAGATATTCGTTGAATTTTGGTTCGTAACTATGCAATATGTTTTCTACTTCTGCAAATATAAGACAAAAGCAGGCTTTCTCATTATAAGAAATTTAAAAAAGTGTTATATTAACTAATTTTTCATTATTTTTAAATTAAAAAAGGTAAACATTATTATTTTTGAAAGGGAGCAGTCACATTGTGCATATTACCTGTTGTAGAGCTACACTGGATTTTAATTCTTTAGTCGATTTGCTTAAAACAACTTTATCTCTGAGGCTATACATGTTATAACAAATTATTAATACCAGAATATATGGCGAAAAATTCTAATTATATTTAAATTTAACTTAATATAACAATAGTACATTCATTATATTCAAAATTGTTTTAACATAACAGATTTATGATGGAAAACGGTAGGAAAACTTTGATCTCAACTTTTTTACAAAAATGTCCCAAATATTAGACGTATTTTACTAACTCTTTAAAATCCAATGACAGCATTTCAGGATATGGAATACACGTATACAATCTGCCCATGTCTAAAATCAGACGCCAGCGCTCCACAAGTAAACTACTAGGTTCAGTGGTATTGGAAGTTTCCCCAAAAGATTGTAAAATACGTATGTTAAATTAAAGAATGCACTGGCACTTTCCCTACATCCATGTCCATGTGCAAATTCCTCGTCCAGGAGGTTGTTATGTGGTCACCAAGTGACCTGCCCGTGAAAGATTTTAAGACATATTTTAGCAATAAACCGAAATATTTTCTAAGGTTATTACAATTATTTAGTCCCTTACAGTATCTTAGGACTGTAAATCATGTAAAACTGAAAGTATTTTTAGCCTTATTTTGTTATACGTGATAAGGTTATAAAATTACGACCAAGTTCAGAACGACTGTTGTCGTAAACCTTAGAACTAATCATTAATAAATATCATTGTACTTATCTATATACTTAACGTGATTTGAAAGACATTTTTGTATCCAATAAAAGACCTCGTGGCAACATTGCATACTTTCTTTTTAGCTTGCTGTACAAACTGCAACAATGTAATCTCATATATTTAATAGTCATCAAGATGACGAGTTCATCTATGCCTGAAGACTGATATTTAAACTTGATTAACCATAATAATTTCCTTGAAGACTTAATTTGCACAATTTTAGGCTTAAAATTTATTAAAACAAGTAGATATACTAATCAAGTAGTATACGTACTATGTAGTTTTTTTATATTTTGATATTGTAAACTAATATTACGTAGATATAAATTCATCGTTTTAACTTCTACTCCATACAATGTAAAATATATCAAGCCCACACATTTGAATTATTGCATTGAACATATTTTAATTCAAATTAATAGTTTTAAAAGTTATATCTGTTTGTTAATAAATATTAAAAATTAATTATATTCCATTCCCAACAATTATAGAATATACAAATGAAACTGGATTACGACAATTCAATTAGAAAACTACATTCACAGTATGAACTCCTTAAAACTATGCATATTTCAAAACTTCTCATTAAAATAGTTGTTGTATACCGCTTACATTCTCTATTTCCCTAGAGTATTTCCTCGTTGTATATTGCACTGACCTACTTATATTGGTTGGTACTATTGTATGTCATTTATTTCTTTTTATATACATTAGTAATATAAAAAGAAAATATATGAGTTAATATAATAATATAATATTATGACCATTGCCTAATTTATGGAAAAATATAGATGGGTTATTTATTTTATTTAGGCAAGTTAAGAAACGTATTTAGCTCTAAAGAGCATGTTATTATTAAGACATAGGAATTGCATTGGTAAATGAATGTTCAGAACTACTTTTCCTGAAAGTATACTCTTTTATATTTTTACTGCTAATGTACAGGAGAGAGCAAACACACAATCACACGCATTAAGACTAGTAGTCAACAGAATTTCAAGTTGTAATCTCCCCAAACATGGTTAGTCGGAAATTAATCAAACATTAAACTGAATATTGTTCTCTTGTAGCTTGTAGACCCTAAAAATAACAGTTGAATGCTAAAGTTTTCTATGATAATTGTTGTTATTAAATGAAATAAATGTAAGCGATAATTACGATTGAATGGTTATGATGATACAGCTTTCCCATACAAAATGTTATTATCATATTTTTAAGAAGAAATGTATTAGGTACTACGTATGTAAATTACTAATAGAGTATAATATTACATAACTAAATACGTCTATACATTAAAATAAATTAAATATAAGTTTTTCTTAATGGTACAGTTTGATAATAAATGCTCTGCCATCCTGAAACTACTACATGTAAACCTAGGGAACTTCCGTTTACCCCGTCGTCAGAAATGTGTAGCATCCTCAACGGATGGACATTCCGATAGCATTTTAACACAGCTGTAACGTAATCATACGTAGCAATTGGTTTAGCCAACCCTTCATCTACATATTTCCTCTGGTTAAAGTTAATCCATTAAATAACATTCATTCAATAAAAAGGAATTAGCTGTGTGGCTGTAACATAGATTTTGAAATGGTTACAATGTTGCTTTAGGATAGCATATTAATATACTGCCTCAAAATGTTTTGTTGAAGACAGGTAAAAACAGAAAAAAGACAGAAGTTTTTAATTTTTATTTATAATACTTTGCACATTTTGAAATTCACATTTATTAAATTATTCTCCTTGTTCTTCATGGCAAAACCAGTTGAGAGCCGAAATGGGTTTTAACATTCTTAACAATTCTTAAAAAATTACTTGAACTTTTCATTACCGTACAGTGAATTACTTGCTTTACTATACACTTATATAAAATTGAGTAGAAACATAAATATCACGAATCAAAGTCACTAAAATCTTCAGAAATCCCCGGAAGTGTTTCCTTATAGCTGATTTGTGTTGCATAGCAGTTTAACCTACTGCGGATACAACAAAAGGTTAGGTGTTGCCCTACGTTTTACTTTCATCTGGGCAACTCTTGGATGGCCAGGAGTCGCATATCACTAACAGTAACCAGACATTGGAAAAAGGATTTTTCGATAGGTTTAATATAACCTAACTGATATTGACTGTTGTGGCTCCCTTAATGTTAGAGGTTAATGCTAGCCTGGATTTGAGCAGTTTTCTTTTCTTTTCACTTTGATAAGAACAGAGCTCTTCTCCTTCTTCCAAGGAAAATTGACTATATAATATAAAGTCCACTATCTCTTCTTAATGGTCCTCTGCTGAATGTAGACCCTACTATTACTCTTATCGTTTCTAAATATCCTATCACTCATGAGGCAGTTGCAGAGGTACATTTAGGGCCAAATTGAACTAAAAGCTCTTCAGCTTTTTGTTGTAAGTAAACAAAATGTATGTTTATATATATATATATATATATATATATATATATATATACTAAAATGGAATTTTATTTTGTTATAAAATGTCTAATTACTTAGCTTTGCCTAAGCTGTAACGTAACTACGTTTTGCGCTCAGGCATATTATTTCCTGCTTTCTTTTCTAACAATGTATTTGTTAATTACGACAGAGACGAGAATTGTTTTTGGCAGTAGAGTTAACACCTACGTAGGAACATGAGATTGTATGGTAAATAATTAAAGTCACGCTATCAATCAATTACTGGCAATGCTTAATGGATATTCTATAACCATGTATAATACAGTTACTGTAACTGATCAACTGTGTTACAGTATCCCTCAGGTCCATCTGCTTACCCCTTAACAATCAAGTTTTATTAAACAAATATTCATAAGAGTTTACATTATTCAATAAGCTTTCATTTTCTACTCTTAGAAGGTCTAGTATTTCCATAAATATATAGTAATAAGATTGATTGTACCATTTGAAGTGTACTCGCATTGTTTTGTTTTAAGAATGAAGAATCAAGAAATGTATTTGCAATAAACATTTACAAACTTGGGTCCCAACAAATTTACAAATAATGTATCGTTGGGTTCCCATCTTTACTATAAACAACATCCTAATGTAAATGTTCTCTAATGGATAAAAAGAAAAACGTTGCAGGCGCTTTTTGCGTCGATGCTTTCAGCCATTACCAATGGAATACACAACCAGACTAGAGATAAAGCAATAGCAAATTGCTTGAATTAAATTATTGTATAATATACATGATCAAAATATGCTATATCCACGGCCACCTACAACTAATTTTATTGAAATGTATTACAATATGTCTTCAATACAATATATCAATAAATTTACTTGCCACACGCACACACACACACACACACACACACACACACACACACACACACACACACACACACACACACACACACACATACATTATTCTGTTCAAATATAAATCCAACATCAATGTATAAGATAGAACGCTATTCAAAGGTACAATTATATGAAAAGTTATATAATATAATCTATTTTTCTAAAACTAAACGTTCACTAGTCTATTCATCATTTTCCATTTCAAGCAGCCAATCAAGTGGGTAAGGTTTAGCAATGTTAACATTTTTCAATTTTAGCAGTTCTATAGGGATTCGAATAAATATTTTTGTAATAATAATACTCAGTGATTTTTTTCCGTATGCATTACAAAATCTTGGCAGGTTATATTTATCCAATTTTCTAAATATATAGCATGTTTTTGTGTTTTCTGTTTTAAAAAAATCAGATAAGTATTATTTTTGAATTATTTTTAATTTTAAATGTTGTTTGGAATTTAAGGTATTGTATATGTATAGTAATAGGTTATCAGGAATTTGGAAATTGCGCTGCAATTGAGGCACGTCCACCATTTGATATATTGTTTTTCTTTGCAATCTATCCATCCGGTTTATGATCTATTTCGAAGCTGTATCCCATACCTCGAACTCATACCGCATCAAGGGTTCAAACATCGACTTATAAATTAGCCTGATTGCTGAACCGGGAAGGGTATTTCTTAAGTAATGGAGTTTCGTAGATACAGCTTTTAATCTTTTTACCAATTTGTTTATATGTAATTCCCATTTCAATTTGTGGTCTATAGTGATGCTCCAATTATTTGTTTCCGTGGCCACCTTTAAGCTTTGACACAAGGAACTGTTTTCATTATGGTTATATAAACAAACACAGTCATGGCTCTTAACTATTGGAGGTCGATCAGGAATATTATGGGAGGAATTAAAGTTTATTACGAGGGATTTTTAAGAATTTATTATTAGTTTTCTGCCATGTGCCCATCTAAACATTACATTATGATCAGAATAAATGAGGGTTTCTGCCAGATAGAAGTCCTTGTGAGCCACCAAGAGTGCTGTGTCATCCGCGTACATAAACAAATGTCTATGGAAATTTTGTTTTGAAAGACTGTTAACATATATATTAAATAGAATTGGGGCCAAAACACTTCCTTGTGGGACTCATAACAGTACAATTTAAATACTCTTGTTACTGATCAACCTTGTTATGAGACGTCAGCTTTATGTATAATTGTGCAAGCTATGACAATAATTTTAAAATATTACAAACATTGTAATATTTTATCAATGTTTGTAAAAACATCTCTAATTTCATCTCTAATTTGTATTGCACCGATAGTATTTTTTGAGTTCTAAAAACTGTTGAATCAACTAAATTCAATTCCTTATTATATTTTTAAGATAAGTAAGAATGAAATACCATAAAATGCACAGCACCGTTTTTTATTACTGTTCTCACATAATAACTTAAAAAGGATTTACTAATAAAAAATACAAGGCCAGTGTTATGGTAACACTTTAGGTGGTGGAATAATTTAACTTATGTTGGCCCTCTGTCTGTCCGCAAAATATCTGAAAAAGAAATTGAGATGTGGAGATAAATTTTTGAAAAAATGTATTTCTCTAAAGTTCACTTAGAGAAAAATATTAATATAAAGTGTATATGTGGGATACGGCTGAGCGTAAGCAAACCAGACTTTGCCAAGGATATCTTTAGACTTACCTATAGAGGTTAATGCGTAAAAATTTATGGAACACGAAAAGATACCAACGCTGGAAACTTGTTATAAATTACAGGTATTTTGGAAAAGTTTAACTGTGTGATCAATTTCCTCAAGTATGAAATATTTTTGAGGAATAACAAACTAAAAAACTGGATTATGACAGGAAAAATTACGTTAAATTTAAGGGTGCATTGTATTACGTATAGTAGGCTTGGAACTCGTTATCACAAATTCTATATTCATATGCAAGCTTAACTGTATTATTTATTAATTAATTAAATTAATAAATAATTTAGTGTTTACGAACATACTTAAAAGAAGACTATTTGGGTAAATCAGATTCTGATTTAAAATTGTATTACAAAATACTATTTCTTTTACATTTAATTGGTAATAGATGAACCCCTAAACGGATCTATAGATTACAATAAATGAGTTGCTTTTATGCTATTAAAATATTAAAGGATACATCTTTCTTATTTTACATTTATATTGTCTAAAAAATTTTAACAGTTTTAAATACATAGTATTAGTTATCAACCTAAAAGATGAAAAATATGAATAAAGTTTCATTTCATTTGCTACTCTGCTAGGTTAATGTAAAATGCATGGCTGTATATAATAAAAACCAAAAAGTAGGAATTAACCTGGAACGAGTATTAATATTTTTGACATTTGCTTTCAGCTGCTCGTGCTCTTAAATCGAGGAACAGGAAGTTTTAGTATCCACCAAAATAATGTACTCCTAAACAATAAATTTAAAGGTTAAAATAGTCATGAATGTTTAAGTATTTAAAACTACTCAATATTCAGTAAGTCCGAATAAATTACTTGGTACATGCACAGACATTTTTATAGTATTAGGTATTTGTGTGTAAATTTAAACTTACAGCTTGTATTAATAATTTCGAAAACGAATAGTTATTTCATCAAATAACAATACAAACTCAATTGAATGATGAATTGATGATTATAAACAAATTATTTCGTAACTTCACCATTTGCTATAAGTATTATTTGCATAAATATTAATATATAGTTAGAGCAGGCTTTATTTTCATTAATTAGATTAAGTCTCCCTGCTATCAATTTATTTTTTATTTATTTTTATAAAATAGTTCAGAACATTCCAGGGAGAAATTCAGTGAGCTGGTTAGGTGTATTTTGGCATATCATCTGGTGGAGCAACAGCTTCTCCCACTGGTTTAAATCATCCCGTGGTCCATTCTATCTGTCTGTCTGCTTGAACGAAGCGTCCCTCGACGCCCGATTTAGGAGTATCTACGGAGCCGTTCTGAGTAGGACATGGACCGGGAGCTGTCACTCCCCAAGTCTACCCCTTTGTTTTCTCGTTGGTGTAGAATCGCTCTCTAGTATCCTCACGCCCTTTGTTACTTCGTTTGCAATAGTACTACTAGTTCAGAACTTAGTATCGTCTGAAAATTTACAATTGTTACAAATATCTAATTTTCATAAATTAAGAAAGTGTATCAGTTACGTCTAATTTTTGACAGTTAGTTTATTACCAATACATTTGAAAATATTTGTGTTTTAATATAAAGTTGTAAATTTTTTATTAATGAAATCAGTTATCAGGAAAGTAATATGGTTTTACAAATACAAAATTTCAGTAGAAGCAATAGCTTCATTTGTCACCAGTCTTGATTAAAAAAAACGAGATACAATTGAACTTGAAATAGCTTTTTATACTGTATATTTTAAGGTATTACTTTAGAAACTATAACAATCGAAAAAACAGACTTATATCTTACGTATAATACTTATTCAGTACCTATCTTGATAACAGTTTTTGCAATTCACAAATTGGTAACAAAGTAACAAATTAAAAAAAATCGCCTGCAGTGTTCCTCAAGGAAGTTGCCTTGGTCCTATTTTGTTTTTAGTCTATATTAACAGTATTAAAAAACCTAAACTGAAATTGAAAGTTAGTAAATCTTCAGTCTACACATACGTAATAATCAATGCTAATGAATTATATGAAAAAGGAGTAGTTGTCTAAAATACAAAGTTGTTTGCAAAAAAAAAAAAAAAAAAAACAATTTAACTTCCAATTTACAAAAAACAGGATACATAGATATTCAAAACACATAAGATCATTTGCTTATTACTAAAGTAGATTTTTAATGTATTTAGGCTGTAATTGTAACTATTAACGAAAATATTAAATATTAATAAAACAAATTAAAACTCTATTAAACCGTTACATGTTTGCAAAAAACAAAATTTTATAAGATCACTAATTTCGATCTTTCTCATATATTTTCTTAAATATGCAAAAACTATTGGGGGCAATAAAAATATTTCAATCCTATAAAAATTCAACAAAATATTATGATCAGATTTCAGTGTTTAAATATTATATCCTTGGATCAATTATATAGTTATAATAGATTCCAGTTAGATTTAAATACATCTAGTAGAGTGACTCAACTAAATATTCATAAATAAACCTTAAATTGAAGTAATCTAAATGAAACTCATTATCAAAATTTTTATTATTCCATATTAAAGCAATTTCTAAGATACAACAACTTCATAGAAGGTATAATTCGTGTTATCGTATTTGTCATATTTTTCGTTATATCAATAAAATAATTTGGTCTACTTTTCATCAATTTTTTTGGACGTTGTTATAAATTTCCTTATTTTCATATTAAACTTTCTTAAAATCTGGTACAAATTTCTAAAAATATCTACAGATATGTTAAAATGTTTTTAATTTATCTGGATAATTAAAACCATTGCGTTTTAATGTAATATTTTTTACGATCAAACTGTTGAATTTTGAAGGATATTTTTAATATTTTGTCGATCTGTTAAAATCAAATAATAACAAACCTAGAATTGAATATATTCCTATATCTTCATAATATTAAATGAATAAGATGTTGCAGAAATTCCTTTTTTAACAATACATGGATAAGAGTGTTAGTAGGGTCGTCTCCTACCGTGGTCCCATTACAAGAGATAGTAGACTTTATATCTCAGTCACTTTACCTTGGAATAAGGGAAAGTTAGCTCTGTTCCTGTCAACATCGGCGGAAACAGCACTACTTATGTCCAGGTTAGCAATAACCTATAAAATTAAGGGAGCTCCATCAGTCCTTTTCGGTTACCTATCGATAAACCATGTAACTCATTGTTTTAATATTTGCGGGTAGTGATGTTTCACTTCTAGCCATCTAAGAACTGCCCAGAAGAAAGTAAAACGTCGTTTTTTATGTATCCAGAGTAGGTTCAGCTGGAATGTATTAATAACATTTAAGTGAATCCTGTATATGTTTCTGAATATGTTAATTACTGGTTCCTATTCATGATATTTATGTTTATATTCAATTTTAGAAACGTATATTGTAAAGCATGTAATTTGCTTTTATGTTTTAATGTGCTCACTTGATTTCCGTCTTAAAAGAAATTACAGTTGTGCACCTGATGGGACAGTTTAAACGCCTCTTCATCTGAATTACAACATAATGGCTGCTGAGTAAGCTAGACGGAATTTGTGTGTAATCTAAGTGTCTCGTATATGAACGATAGTGTGAGAATATCTTAATGACCGACTTTATTTAATGTGGACTCAGATCAAGATCCAAATGTGTGACAACGCCAGATTTTAGAAACAGAGTTAAATTTAACATTCTCATCGAAAAAAATATTCTCATAACACTACATAATCATTAAATATATTTATAACAAGAGGATTACCGTAATTGAATATGATTAGTTACACCATGAAGCTAAGTACACTGAATATTTACTGCCGCATTAGCTGATAATTTGTGAATATCATATACTAGGCTACGCTATGATATATATATATATATATATATATATATATATATATATATATAACGTATAAATCATAAATACTATTTAGTTTACTCCATGCAATAATCCACATTAATTTACTTTAACTAATTTAGAGTACCATCCCTAAAAATACTGTACAGGAAATAAAATATTCTTCCTGTACGATTATTCCTTGAGGATGGAAGCGTTATCTGGAACAGTAGCATGAATGGAGTACCATCCCATAGCAATATTTAATACGTCTACACTCCAACAGAAACATCACTACGATCGTGAACATGAACATAAATATGTTCCTCACAACCTCTGAGAAAAGTAATGTCATTTATAGAAAATTCAATCTTAGATACCTATTTGGTCTCGTTACTCCAATTTATGTTATAAAAGCGTCTTAAAATATAATTTACTTAAAAGGGAACCTAGTGTAGAATCTCTACAGTCAAATATAAGAATTTGTTAAAGTTAAAATTCTGCAATATTTATTTTCTCGACACTCAAGGATATATTCTATATTGCACCTAAAGGGATGTTATTTGGAAAATAAAAAAGTGAAATAGTTACTAACTACAAATAACATGTGATACTAGTTTATACTTAACTTCCTTTCTCAATTCTACTTCAAATGGATTTTCCACGAGGCTTACACGGACGAATTGTTTTAAATCATGTACTCGTTACATGCTGCACTCTTAGACCCAAAAAGATTCATCAATACCAGGCTGGTAGTTTTAAAATAATTTCAACTAATCTTAAAAGTTTTATAAATTACTCGTATAAGTCAATTTGAATTATAGTCATTAGATTACTCTATTAAAAATATATTCTTATCTTTGTTTAAAAACCAATAATTTTATAAGTTTTATTTTTAAGCAGACTCGAAATGTATTACTTATGGACGCAAGTATGTAATAGCTTTGTTGCCCCAACAAAATGAAGTAAATGTATTTGCCACCAATATACATACTTAGATCTTATATAGTGTGGTACAGGCAATAACATACCTTATGTTTTGTGTTTGTGTGAACTGTTGAATAATAATAGTTGCTTTTGTAGCATATGAACAGGGAAATTGTTATGGTTTAACCAGTATCAACGAAAACTGGAAATATCATGGTGTGTTAAACATTATGTTATATATATCCTACATTAATATGAAATTATTGCCTGGCCAAAAGACCATGGTATGGGCGTATACCAAATAAGTAGACAATCAGCCATAAGAACTTATGCCTACCTGAATAATAATTTATTATGTGTAAGTGAAATATTGTTTTAAATTAAATTATCCGTAGTACAAGGAACTGTGTTATATATTTGTTTGTGTAATCTATTATTAATAGATTGTTTACATTATCCACCTCTTGGTAAAAACTATTTTATGTAAATAAATAAACTTACTTTATACATTTAAAACAGCTAAAATGTTCTTCTTCTAGACTTTATAGCAAATGGAACAATGATATTAGAAATTTATAATAATAAAGTGATTTAATTATTACAACTACTAATTTGATCGACAATGACTCAATTTCAATACTAACGGTGATTAATTACACAACAAGTAGGTATCCTGTAACCGTATTGGCAACCAAAGCAAGTATCTGAACATTCCATTAGTGGCAACACAGTATCTTGCAGAGCTTGCCTGTAGTGTTACACCCTTAGCGATACAAGCCTATGTGGTTACGTTCCTGGCCATGACCTGAACGTTGCTTGTATTGTAGAGTTATACATTTGTCACAAGTCTCACAAGTTTAGTCAAGTGAAGTATCAAGACAGGTTGATGTAAACATTACCATGTTCGATTGTACTGATTATCTAAAAAGTAAACATTACAGAACAACGTTGGATATGATAAAACATACATTCTTTGTATTTTTTATTGTTACTAATAAAGTAACAACTATATCCCATAAAGTTATGAAATCAAGATTTGTTTGGAGCAGAAATGTTATGTTATGCATACTGATATATTATACTAAAATACACAACGCAAAACTCAACATACAAAGATACCGCGGAAAAAGTAAATTTGCGATTCAATTTTTATGAAAAAATGTACAATCAGGCTATTGCCATGTATACAAATTATACGGACGGGAAAATACGTTTACAGGTGACTGTTGACCTAAACAAAATTTAGTCTATAACTAGAACTAGAAGTCTAGAACTGCTTCATTAATAAGATAAGGCTACGAAATAATAGACCGGGATTGAACTAAACCGGGCTGATACCATTATAACGGCAATTCAGACAAATATTTGATCGATTGATATGAAATTTGACATTATTATTTAACTAAAATAAACAAACACCAGAGTATCAAGTCCCTTGTTTTTTAAAATAACTTGATTAAAAACAAAAAACACGTTTTTTATTACGTTTGAGTTGCTATAATTTTATTAAATGGCTAAAAGTCCATAAAATTCATGAACAAAACTTGTTGTTAATTTATTCATAGAGGTATGTATGATGTATATAAAATCAATAGCAAAACATTCTAGATTAATCAATTCAAATTTTATTGTAACATGTAATACCTTTAAAAACCTTTGTTTGATATTAACGTATTATCAAACAAACAAACTCAAGCTGATAATAATTTTATTTACCTGCATAATACCATTTAAATAAAATATAATTAATGTCATTGCGTTATAAATAAAGCTTGAACATTTGGCCACTGCAGATTATACAGCCGTTAACACGCTTCCAAGTATTATGTGTCGATATGTCACTACAGGCCTGTAATTTGGAAAATATTACGCCGTGTACAGATACAAAACAGAAAAATCTGTTCGCTTTCTAAGAAATGTTTTGTGACATTGTATAATGTCTACGTTATACCCAATACATTTTTAAATGTTTGATTTTATTTTAAAAATCAGTGATACAGCATTTGTCTTAAGCACTATTTATTGGTACAAAATATTTAAACAAAAGCTTTACGCGTCAACAAAACAAGAGGACACAAAAGATATGTCAAAGTGTTCTACCTGAAATTCCCAAGTAAATAGAACTGGACTTAGAGCAAAACATGCTTCTCATCAGACAACTAAATCTTTATCACTTACACCTCAATTGTGTTTAAAAACAATAAGAAAATGTTTAAAACACATATTAGAAATATTTAAATTATTGTGTAATTTAAAATTACTTGGCTTTCTTGACATTCTAAAATAAAATTTTACATTTTCTTAAAGAAAGACAACCGAACGAATAATAACATGCCTCAACGATCCATTCTTTGCCAAAAAATAGCAATACTTATATAACGCTAAACTTATAATACATGAAAATATGAAATACTGCATAAACTTATTAAGGTATACCTTAAATCGGGAGTAAAAGTCTGTTTAACTTAGCAGGTATTTTAGTCCTAAATATATTCATCGAAACAAGAAGGCAAATATTATGACACTGCAAATTTCTAAGATCGAAAGAAGATTGCTACAGCTAGAAGTAGACCCTTACTAACCCGATTGTACTGAAAAGTTAAATGGACATACTTAAATTAGGTTTGTAAAATATAGAAATTTTTATTTCATATATCCATCTTAGTCTCTAAAGTTTCATTACAATAAACGAATATTATTAATTAATAAAACATGTTAAATAGAATTAAATGTTCTATTTAAATTTAATTTCATGACAGATTAGCCATACCTTTAATGAAATTAACCACTATTTTGAATTGGTTTACAATTATAGTCTTGAAAGCACAGAGTAAGCTTGATAGTAAAATCACTTCATAAATCAACCCTTTCTGTAACCACTGTTTGGCATAGTGTTAGAAAATATCCAGATAATAAAATTGAAAGCTTCAGTACAAATGAATTTTAAATGTAAATTAGAGCAACTGTTCGTTATTAAATACTTGGGTAGTGTTGTAATGTTTATATAAAAGTCAATGCTACTAACTAACTTGTACTAAACACTTAAAAGTCTATTATAAAACTTATCTGAACTGTCTTTTTTCCAAAAGTATTTTTTCCTGTCCAGTGTGTTCATTGTATATATATATATATATATATATATATATATATATATATATATATATATATACATTAAATTGCATAAATGGCAATTGCCTTATTTAATTTCAATAAACATTGAATCGCAAAAAGTATATATAAAACATTGAAGTATCCTCAGAAAATGAAACCTTGAGTACAAGTAGGATACATTAAAATTCATTTAAAGACAGATACCGATGAAAAATATTTCGTTTTGAGCCTCTTGAGATCTCTGAATCTCTTTAGAGGTACGAGTACATGATGTACACTGTACACATTCCAGGAGCCAAGTCTGTGACAGCTGCAGAATTCAGTAATTGCACTAATCAAAAGGTGACCTGGGGGAACTCAACATTTAAATGTGTATTAATAACCGTAAACACTTGGCTTGACAGGGTATTTAAAAATATTTTTATGACAATGAGGCAACTTACTCAACTTATCCAAGAGACTTGGTAAAATAAGTAGTGAATTTTCTATATTAGATTATAAAATAAGTTTAAGAAACTTCGAACCCAATTGGTTATAATAATGCTGCGAAAAAAATTTAATAGCATTTGATAGTAATGATTTGATTACCTTAAGAAGTTTATTAGTATCAATCAGTTATTTCTGACCAAGTGAATGTAATCTTTGAATGGAATACGTTAATATAATTTAATCATTCAATTAGCTGATCCTACGCGTTTTAAATTTTTCTGTCGTACTTCTTAACCCATTAATTTGCAGAATAGGCTGTCCTTACGTTTTAATTTTCACGGTTTAACAATTCTTCTTGAACATATTAAAAATTAGTGTGTATTTATTTGTTTTTGACTTAAAGCATTTTGATGTTGAAATAAATATTATAATATATATGATTCCTATACGTTCCTAAACAAAATTTGTTTAATCTATATCTTTCGTGACACTTTATATTTGATTGAGGTTACACCAAATTGTTTTAAATAAGTGCAATTTTCAATTTTCAGTCTAATATATCGTTAGACTTCAAATGTCAAGGAAGATTCAATTTCAGATAAGAAGGGAATTCATGTTTGACATGATAACGGATGTATATCTAGCAGAATTTATGTACAAGGGAGATGAGAGAATGTATCTCAGATCTCTCTCGAGAGAAACACAATACATGAGCAAATAACGTCTTATTACATCAGATAATACAAATCGAGGTTTGTACTATTATTTGAATAGCAAAACATTTAAATGAAAAGATTAAGGTTATCATTCAATTTGCAGAGTCATTATAATAAGTACAGTATTACTTGAATGTTTTATGCAACTCTTACTAACAACACTGACTGTAATACATATTATATATATATATATATATATATATATATATATATATATATATTGTATGTCTATAAGTCATATAAGTAGGTCTTGTGATCATTTTACGTCTAACGTACTTTCATTACTGTAGTTGTGTTTTGATCAAGAACGTATATTCATTAAGTCAAATAAAAGTTTCACATCGTATTTACATTCTTTAGAAGAGCTAGAATTCACATGTGAATAGTCAATACAACAAATAAAAAGAATGAACAAAAGTACAAATTACACTTTTGCTTACAAAACTTATTTAAGGCAAATAAGAAACATAAATAAATAAATTAAATATATAAGTACTCTTGAACTATTTATATTGGTCTATAGTTAGAAAATGTCTCTCTGTTCACCCTTTTTAAATAGTAAACTACCATAGAAAGTTTTAGTTCCTCCGGAAAAAATCCCTGTCTGAAAAGTTTATTAAACCATTTTCAAAAATCTTAAGGTAGACTGTTTAGTTACAAAGGCTGGAATTTTATCCCACCCAACCGAGTTTGTATTCTTAAGGCCCATAATATTTCTCTGAACTTCGTCCGGGTCAGATGGGAACAAAAACATTGTTCGATCATTTTTTTCAGTTTTTCTCTAAAACTTTTACAGAGGATAAAACAATTTTTCCAAAACTTACAAAATACTTATTGAAAGAGTTTGTAATTTCACTAGGTTTAACGATTCCCCCCCCCCCGTTTACCATAAAAGTTACATTTTCTCGCTGTTTACTGGCCACTTTGCCAGTTTCACGGTGAACAACCTCCCACACAGCCTTAGATTTGTGCCTGGGGTTTGCTATTCTCTTAGCAGTACTGATTATTCTTTTCATATTTTACAATATTTCTTATAGTGAGTAATAAGTTCGGGACAGTCGAGCGCTCTCTGGGTTTCAAATAAAAGCCTTTTGCGTTCATATGAAACTTTAATTCCCACAGTCATCCAAGAGGCAGTTTATAGTTTATTTTTCTGTCGTAGTGGTTTCAGGGGTAAAGACTTAATAATAGTTAACATAAACAAATTATCAAAACATTTAAAATTATTAAAAGAATCATCACAGTTTTGTAATTTGAAGTCAAGAAATAAATATTGCATCATTTTCTTTATTAAAAATTCTCTGAAATTGAGTTTAAGTACAATTGAATTTCTTAAATCATGGAATGGTACATGAAAGAATTCAAATTTTGTGATCCGATATACTGAGTTCAAGGGTATATGTCTGAGCTGGAGCTAGATGTATATACTCATACATACACAAATCTAAGGAGTATTCTTCTTTTAAAAATTGTTTTTTTTCGACCATTGTCATCTGCTTTCAGTCTAAGACATTTCCTGTGCCGTAGTATCGTTTGAATTGTTGCCATTCATTGTATGCCAGATGGTATACATTCAATGATCTAAACATTGAATTTATCAAAAAGCGAGTATTTCCTGCTATTTTAATCTATTTCTGGTGTGTGTATCCACTTCGGTTGATGTTGGTCTGTTAAAAACATATATTTATTTTTCAAACTACAGTTGAATAATCAATATTTGTTCTAACGGGTACAACGCTACTTCAGTCTCCATGAATAAATTATATTCATTAAAATCTTTGAACTTTTCTTTTGGGAGAATAAGGCACGTGCATATAAAATAGACCATCGGAAAATAAAAATAGAAATAAAGATCTTCTAGAGAGTACAACCCTATTTAAACCGTATTCTTGGTTGATCTTAATAGTACATTTTTCATTTTGAAAACTCATCGATAAATCACATGTGAGTAAAAGTTATAAAAGAAAATTATAGCTCTTCTGTGGTTTGCAACACTATTTTAGCCTCTATCAGTAGTTATTTTGTATATAAACAGTGTCTGTTAAGGCCAGGAGAAACTTGTATGTTAAATGAAATCATTGTAGGAAATTGAGAAGTAGGAATAACTGCGATAAATGACATATTTCTAAGGGCTAAAACCCCATTAAAACCCCTAGAGATTTTTGTTCTTTATAAAAATGGTTCTTAAAAATTCTTCATGCAAATACATTTGCCAAATATGAGATAACATTTAAAGAAATCGGGAAGTTGAAGAATTAGTAATAAGTCTGTGAGTGAGAGCTTTACCTATTCTAAATAGGGATCATTAGTTGCGTATAAAAATACTCATTATTCACATGAATTCATTAATATTTTTTTTTTAATCTAAAAGAGATTGTTAGCGCCAAAAAAATGAATCGTCGCTATAATTGTATATCGACAGGCTGTCACATCTAGTATACTCATATTGATTGAGGTCTATAAATCCAATGTTTTTATTACATATGTTTACATACATATGTTTTTATGTGTTTATTTCTTTTAGTTAAAGGTTTTAAAAATCCTTGATCATGTAAAAAATTTTTAAAATGTGATTTAGTCGGCCGTGTTAGTTTAAAAAACTCATTTAAATTTAGTGGACTAAATATTTTAAAAATAGTATTTCCATAACTTGAAAATGTTGTGTTTCTGTAATCATTAATTACTATGACTGAAGTATTTTAAATCAGCTACGGTGAAACACTTTAGAATACTTTACATTGAAATTGTAATTTTAATCCCTACTTGCACTTTAATGAAGAAGTTTGGTTTTTATTATGAAGAACTACTTTTGATGTTGTTTGAAATTTATACAGAAAATGAGAAAATAAAACTGGTGTTAAAGGTATTTCATACTTGCTGGAAAGAGTACAAGACGAATCAGGACCCCATCCTGAAAAGTTTCTTAAAAAGATTTATTATCAGAGATAAATTTAGATCCTGTTTCAATTTACAAGTGAACTCTTCGTTTCAAAGACGAAAATTGAGATTTTGGCCTGCGGAACTTCGTGCACGAAGTATTGCATGCTGGTTTATAACATAACGAACGTTTCTAAAAGATTTTTTATGACATTTATTATACCTGTACCCAAAGTTTCATAGATTCAGATTGAATATCGTAGATAGTTATTTAATTATATTAGTTATTTAAGGAATTATATTAAAAGTTCAAGCCTATTGCCCACTTTTTTAACGAATTTGTTGGTACAAAACAAGTCCTCTCGATTGTCGTGGCATTCAATAAAATTGAGTTAATGTGTAGTTTATGAATCAAAGTAGTAACAAACGACTCAGATCTAGATCGGGTACTGAAATTTCGTAACTATGGAATACTGCTCCACAATCATCTCCAACTGTGAAATACAATACACACAGATATATTATCAGTAAACATTTGGCACATATTATCAATCAATAATCTAGGGGCTTAATATAAACGTCAACAACTAATGTTGGAGATTTATAGCTGATGCAATTTATTATACGTTAATACGTAATAGTTAAGTGACAAGTGATTCGATACTATGGTATATAGTAGACCTGCCAAACAAACTGGAGATGGACTTACTAAACATGGCACTAGTTAAACTGTATAACACTATATTTTAATACTTACAATAATAATATCTCACCACTATAGTGGCTGTATTACCTGACAATAGTTTAGCCTAACATTAAACAATTCCAAAGCTCACGCTCACATGCTAGAAACAGTATATATCTAACACATAAACACATCAACTGCATCATACTACAGAATACTGAATAAAATATGACAATTAGTATATACAGTTTACAAAATGGGCTGTAAAAACGAATTGCGTGATATGAAAATTATTAAATGGTTATAAAATTATATATAAAGCAAGACTAGATTAGAGCATTTATAACATTGTACTAAATATACAATATTGCATAACTATGGGAAACAGATAGCCTAATGCACGCTGCAGACCCTATTCATCCATGGCTGGATCTCAGTAAAATAAAACTTACCACCTTGTGGTTCAGAATAGTTCTTTATCACAAGAGGGTATTGTTTAAGTTACAGTCATACCAAACCGGTACTTTTGCTGTAAAGAAGTGTAGGATCTGAGTAGAGGTATAGTACATGTTTAATCTTTTACTGACAGGCTATAACAGGGTTTCTTTTAGTTTCTTTAGTTGCAATTAAATAAAATACTATATCATATTTAAATTTTTGTCTAATTTTTGAAATTGCAATACCTAGGATAATACATAATATTTAACGCCTTCTTAAATTTATACTTTTATAATTTATTAAAATTGTAATGCAAATGAAATAAATGTATATAATTAAAACGATTAGCTAAAATTGCCTCACTCTACAACTGTTTCTTTATTTCCAATGGCAGAGCCAATAGATAGCAGAAGAAATAATAGCACAACCGCAGATATCGTTAATAGCACACAATATGATGCCACAACGACTCACTAACATTTCTCTCTTCTTACCCGCAACAACTCTTCTATTTATTCTCTCTTAACATTTATTCCGGTACCATTTTCCTGTGCAAACAGGTGGTCGCTCGATCATTCATCTGGCTATGGCACAGCCTCCCATTAAGTTGTCAGTGATTGCAGATACAGATACTGCTTATTGCTCACATTATCACTGCTCGAACTACAACATTGCTTTGCCAATCTACCAACCCAATCGATTAATTTTAACCCCCTCTCTTTCCCTGGTTTTTACTAAAGAAGACTGCTGTCGCATACTTCACTCTATCGCATTCGATTCGTATACAAATACTAAGATCGTCTGAGTCGTTAGCAGTAGTCAGAGTGTACAAATAATGCTATAGTTAATTGGCAAATAGTAGAGGAAACTGTGTTAAGAACAATGTATATGATAAAGGATCGAATACAGAGCCAATGGATATTTCCATTAAATCTGACTTTCTACGGAATTTAGAGTTATTTTCATCTGAGTTTTATGAGTCCAAACAATTTTCACAAAGAAGGATTCATTGGTCTGGTTACGTCGTAAAACTCTAATAATGGTTATTCTAAGCTGTTGGTATAAAAGCCCAACTCTATTTCATTAGCAATTATGTAACTATACAGGGTTTTCATAAATGAATGGTGCAATTTTGAATGCTTATAAACAATTTACTATGCAAGGTAGAAAATATGGTTGGCACCTCTCAATTCTTCAGCTCAATTAGTTTTATTGCTCTAATGTCAATATGGTGTATTTTCAACAAGATGGTGCGCCACCCCATTATAAGGACTTTGTTCGTGATGCTTTGAATGACAAGTTTGGACAAAGATGGATAGGTCCAGGTGGCCCAATAGCATGGCCTAGAAGCCCGGATTTGACTCCATGCGATTTTGTTTTTGTGGGGATACGTGAAAAACATTGTTTATTCTCAGAAGATCCGTGATTTAGCTCATTGAAGGATAGGATTTATGAGGCAGTATCATCGGTTACAAGAGATATACTGCACAGTGTATGGGTTGAGATCGACCTTAGATTAGATGTCTGCAGAGCTATCGGTGGTGGACACATTGAAATGTACTAAATGTATCAATATAAAATTGTTTTTAACGAGGATTCTAATGAAATAAATATTTTTAATGTACTTCGTACGGTTCTCTTTTTATTTTATGTTTAAATTGTACCATTCATTTATGAAAACCCTGTATAATAAGAAGGGGATTCTATGAACATTAACTCTGTATAATAGGGCAGAACCAGTCTGTAACTATAGTTATAACTCAATAAGACCTGTCAACCCATCTAACGTACTCATTGCTACAACGAATTGCGTAAATATAGTATTCAATTATATAAGAATAAGTTGCGTTTTTATTTACATTGGGTTTAGTTTTTCTTGTAAATTTAAATCATAATTACTCTCATTTTATCGTAAACTTAAACTCACATCATTTTTAAGAAAACGAGGTTTTGTGAAATTCAAAATAATATAAATAGGGATTTCAACGTAAGTTATTTGGTAGAACATTTTAAAGAGAGAAAAATACATAATGGTAGGAAATGCTTTTATATTTATACGAGGTAAACGGAAAATGTAATATTATAAGCAGCAAAAAAGAGGCTTGGAATTTACAGAGCTCGTGAGAAAACGTCATTGGATCTGACAGTTCAATTAACTGTGGAGAAATGGTGGGAAAACAGGTAATTAAGTCAACGACAGGCTTTATTCAGTTTGCTGTCAAAGTTTTTCTTGCAGGGATAAGTTTGAAATTTGATCCAGTAGCAATATATGCACTTGGTTTATATTATTTATTCGAATTTATTTTGTAATTTATTTAAAGGAAACACAAACATACCTACTCCTGAAACAAATTTACAAACATCATTTTGTGTCAATTATAAAACACTTTTTTATGCTCTTTGTCATGGATATTATTGCCAGTTATATGTAAATTATGAGAATAAATGATAAAAACACTGTATTAAAACATATGGGAAAAATATAAAAAAAATTAGTTTTGTATAGTAAAATATTAGACTATGCCAAAACCCTTTACTATTTTGACATATTGAAATTTGTAATATTTGGTATATTAATTATAATAAAGTATAGTCTCTACTAACAAAGAATAATAGTAATTATAATAGATAAATTATTATAAGTTTTATTTAAATTTATATTTGTATTGTAATTTGTACATGTCTTAATTTACTACATTTAGGGAAGTGACTTAAATTTTTGAATTGCTAGGTATTTAACAAATAAAATAACGTTAAATTTCTTATAAAACATTTTTTAAATAACAATATTTTATTTATCTGAAATGTAATTTTAAAAACTGTTCACAGTCACTCACACAGTAATTGTGGAAGTAAGGAACCAAGACTAGTACTCGACGAGCACCACAGCCGCGGTCATTCGCAACAAAAGTACGACTTAACAGCATAAGCAAAACCGGTTCTGGCTCGCCAATGATTTTAACTGAAGATTATTCAATGAAAATATATTTTATAGGAAAAGAGTGAATACTATTTACTGTATTCTCGTGTTATTAGTGACGTTGGGGTGGAAGATCAAATGAGCTATAATCGGTTTGTTTAAGTTAACAGAGAAAGCTGCCAATATAGGAAATTCTGTGTTCCACAAGTATGGAGTGTTGTTTAAGATAACGAATTCCCGTAATGAGACGTGTAGGAAAGTGGCACTTATTAGTATAAAACCTAGTCTACTTACGAAAAGAGGTAAATGTGGCTTGAAAACCTGAAAAGGAGAAGGTTTTACACAGCAATTCCTTATTAGCCTCACCCAATCTTCAGCGGCATATTTTTGATTTAATAGTGCCATGTTCTGTCACATTACATCCTCTTATTGCAATCACTAATTTTAATAGTGTCTAATTTTTTCAATACATTGATATCGTAGTAACAGATTTTTTGTTTTTTGTGCAACTTTTGTTCTGTGCAGAACACGAAACACAAAAATTATGTAAGTTCTTCACTTTTGTCCATGTTTTGTAAACATTTATTGAGCATGGAAATCACTTTATCTATCCCTTTCATCCCTTCAGTCTCTGGATGAGAGTAAGACTCAGCACCGCGTGAGAAAGGCCGTGAATATTAAATATATAGAAAGATAACTGTACCGTTGTCAGTATTAACGTCATATGTACTAAGATTATGAAAAGAAAGATTTTTATGAAAATTCACGGTAAAGCATTCTTATACACTTTGCATCACTAGTTTTTTGCCTTTGCTTTTTTTGTTCTAATATAAATCAGCTTTTTTCAAATAAAGCTTGTATTCTATTTGTAGTTTATTTCGAACACTTACATTAGAAGAATTTTGTAGTTCCATATTTAAAACGTTTAACTCAGTTTAATATTTGTCGCAAGTTACGCGAGTGTCACACCTTGGAAACCCAAATAAAATGTTAAAGTTACTTTCAAATATTAGTCTATGGTACTTATTTGAAACACTTTTATCTTTAGGCCTCAGTCCTTTATAAATTGCATGAATTTGTTATGTTCAGTGTATCAGGTAGGTAAATCTTTTTGGCTTTAGAAAGGCTGTGGTGGCAAAATCGACTTTTAAAAGACTTAATATGGTCTATTACACTCTGTTTTATATCTTCAGAAGTTCTGAAATATTTGCGGTTATATTTACCTTTGCTATTAGTGGGTGCGTTGCTAGTGTTCTTAAGCGCATTTTTGGATGTTTTTCAATATCTTACCACTGATTCTGTTCATTGAACAAATTGGTATGTCATTTAATCTGGCCCCCTTTTTCATTCTTATTTTGTAAGTATAGCTTTTGTAATTAAATTTAGTATATGGTCTCTTAGATCGTCGCGGTTTTTATAATGAGATAAAGTCAGCCAAATCAAGTGAATGCTAATCGGGAGACTGCAAGTTGTTAATATCTGTTACAACGTCTTTTCTCTGGTTTTTATCCATTCTTCCGAAAACATTCAAGGCGCCTACATCTACAACCATTACCAATCCCATGATTGACTAACTTCATTTACTGTATCACATCTTCTATCTTTCCATAACATTTCTTCTTTTTAGTTTTACTCTCACTTTTCACTTCACTGTCATTTACTTAAAGTTCACCGCTATCACTTATTATGGCACTTAAAATATAACAAAATATCTACAAGAAATACACAAACACACACTGCATAATTTTAAATGTTTATATACAAATATGCTAGGACTTAAAAAAGTGTGGTTAGTAAATTTTTTAAAATAATGTTAGTATGCCAGTAATTAATAAGCCATCAAACAACAGAATTCTACAAATTAAACTGGTAGTGAAAATGTGCAGTCAAAAGTTCATTAATTGATTGTTAATGATTATTAATACAATAGTAATAAACATTTTTTACCTGTACCGAAAGGTATATTTTATTATTAGGTCTTTATTGCAAAAATATGTAAGAAAATCATAGTCTACCAATTTCAACATTTACTATGTCGCTTCAGTAAAAAGTTTAGCACACAAAGGTTGTTCCCAAAAACAATTCTAGCATGATTCATACTTGCATTGAAGTCGCGAAGTGTTTCATAACTAAACGCAATGAATTTTATGCGGAGTCTCTTTTGGTATTTAAAAAACTCCAAATTTCAAACCTGATTAAAAATTATTTATTTTGAATAAGAAAAATATAACTTTTACATTACATCTAGACTTTTGAAAGTTTATATTAGGTAATTGACAGTGATATGTGTTTAATTCATACAAGTTTCAAGACCCAAAAGATATTTAGTTATTTACATTTAATTTACCAATTATTATAATAAAGTTACCATCCATTTATTTCATGTTTTGCTATATATGTAAAGCTTTTAAGTATATGAAATACCACTATAAAGCTTATGCACGCTATTAGTTCATCCTCTGTTTAGGTTGAACGCGTATTAGTTCACTGTATTGCCACAGGATAGCAGCATCTTATGGTGAGTACATTGTTATCCGTTACCTAAAAAAGGAATATTAATGAAATAACGTTGCATAATGAAAACTTGTGGTAATCGTTATCGTATATTTTAAGAATATATGCCATTCTTTGAATTTTGTTTTAGCATTCTATTAGTGAAAAGGGTTAAAAGTATAATATAATGTTTAGAAAAATTTTTAACAGATAAATATTAAATGTTTTATGGTATATTATTATTATTATAAATTATTATTATAATATATATATATATATATATATATATATATATATATAATATATTTATACATACATATATTATATATATATTATATAATAATAATAATATACCATAAAACATTTAATATTTATCTGTTAAAAATTTTTCTAAACATTATATTATACTTTTAACCCTTTTCACTAATAGAATGCTAAAACAAAATTCAAAGAATGGCATATATTCTTAAAATATACGATATATATATATATATATATATATATATATATTTGTTATAAAACTAAATTTACTATTTAACTGTTCTTATCAATTAACTAAGAAAATCAATTTGATGTTAGTTGGTATGATAAAAAAGTTCAACCATAACCTACGTTGCTTTAGTCATATATAATTACGCAACATAGCGTATGGCAGTCTGAGAATACTTTGAAATCTACTATTGAAAATGTTGACAAGTTATTCTGCAAAGTTAAAACCAGTTTTGTACTGTTAATTCAAGACATTTATGTATTTTATTTTAATAAGACATACTATACAGTCCGTCTAATGTGACCATAAATTTGGATACCATATAAACTGAATATATACCATACCGGAGTAGACCTAATATTATAAAATTGAAACAAAGATTATGGCTCGATTATTTACTGGACGTATAAGAGTAATCCTAACAATTTATTACCTGTAAACATAAATTAATTGTAGTCTGCAAACAAATGAAAACAGTGTTGGAAAGACTTACAACTTTTAAATGATGATCATAAAAACTTGTTTACGAATAGAAAGTGGTTGGTGCTGCTACCTTTAGTTAAACAAAGCAACTAAAACAGCGTCTATACGCAGTACGTTTGATTTTGTGCGTTTGTTCTTCCGTTGTTATTTCTTACTGAATAACTTATTATTATTAACCTAAAATGTTCCTAGTAGTACAAATTATCGTGTTACATTTGGTTCACCTAAGTAGCTGTATTAAAATGTATACACTTAATAATTTTATTTATTTTTTGTAGAATAATGAGGATCTAACCTATAAAAATTAAAATAAAAACAATTTTATGTATAATTACTTAAAATAAATATCATTCGTAATGTTAGGTAATTATAATTTATCATATTTAAATATACTAGCATGGATGAAACAATATGATAACTTACTGTGAAAACGTTCCTACGTTAAATCAAAAGACCATTTTATTACACGTAGTAAAGGGAATTTAGTTTTACGAATCAACCTTTATAAAAGTAGCATTAAAACAATCACATTAATAGTATTATATAAAGATTGTAAGAGAGATGGACTTAACTATGAGAACAACTAATATAGATTATAGTAAAAATGCTATTTGCAAATCTTTTAAGTACATAGCTGATTTTAATATGTACATGAATATTACAAAAGGGTGTTCTACATACAAGATAGCTATGGTGGGAAGGGTTGACTTAATATGAATTTTGAGTTTAGCTCCAATTCACCTTCCTTTTAATGCTGCATCTGGAATTGTATGCTGTTAAAGAATTGACTGTTTAAATCTGGAGCCATGATTATTTAAAGACATTGAACAAATTTGACAGCGAAAATGTTCTAAACGAGCAATTTAGTTACGTAAATAAGAAACACCTAGATTACAAAATATACTTCATTCCAGTTCAATTTTCATTCGGTTGAGCAGCCATTACAAGAGGAAAATGAACTAGAGGTAAAATGAAAATTCTTATTAACTCAATCCTTTCCACCATGACTTCGTGGTGTGTAGAATACTCGGTTGCTCCACCGTGCTTAAGGTTCGTGTCAGTAACATCGAAGTGCACTAAATTGTGCACAGATAGGATAATGAGAATGCCAATCACCTGGATGACACTATATATTATATTTCGTAATATACTTGTCTCTGATGTCAAAATTATTTATATTTTTCGTTTTAAGCTTCTGCATCACCTACGATCATGTCTACAGATACCAGGAATCAAATCTATAAGTGCACCAAATTCCAGAGATTGTAATAAGAGAAAGGTGAACTTGCTAAGCTCAAAATCCGTACAAAATTAGAATTTGGTCAAATTTAGAAGTACTGTATTTTAAAAATAAGCATTGCCTGTCTTTTTATATATTTCCTGTTATGTTAATTGCAAATTTGTAATGTTGATTTGCTTAAATTAAACTTTGTTTATTTGTTGGATAACCGGTATATGCATAGTCAATAATGATTTTAAATCTAAAACGCATTAGAGCACTGACTATATTCTGAGTTCTCATATTCTCATTTGATTTTAATATAATAACTAGAGGTTTATATACTAAAATATGATATAATTCCTCTAAGAAATTATCATTACTTATAGTTAGTATAACGTAATGATATATATGGGTAATTGATATTATTAGCCTAATGGATTAATTTTGCATATTTATATATGATTTATGGTAACTAAATACATTCCAAGATAAAAATTGTTCCAACCGACCTTAAAATAACAAACGTATTTTTATTTAGGCCGTAACGAAAACGATCATTCTTTTTTAAACTTTGAACTGGCGCAATTTTGAATTTGTTGACATAGCAAAACAATATTTGTTATTTAGTTATTATATATATATATATATATATACATTTATATATAAATTGTTCAAAAATTTTACAGATTTTATATGTAAGTTGTAAAACAGTTAAGATAAAAGTTTTCTAATAATGCCAGCCACTGCTATATTAAATACTTTCGTTCGTTGATACTGGCTAACTAAATTATCCAATAAACGTGTGTGGACTATTACTGTGTGAGGTTTGCTTCAATATATTATATATTATGGAAACACACACAAACTTATACACACACAGATACACGTACAAATACATTTTTTGATAGTAGTAATTTCTTTACTGATGTTTGTGATCGACGGAATTACACAATATTAAAAACAATTTATCTTACCAAGTCGATTGCATTATCCTCACGTGTATTAATTGTACCTGTTGTAATGAGGTAGGACAATTTTGAAGTTGATAGAGTAATGAAATTATTAACGTAAAATACCAACAGCTTTAAAGATCGAAAAACCTTAATTCATATCGATTTTCTTCCTTTGCTTTTCATCAACTCAGTTTGAGTATAAACGAATATAAATAAAAAGTGACCGTTTTATTTGGTTTCGGGTTGAGAACGTCAAACGGAATCGTTAATAAAAGTTAAAGCCAATTAAATATTTCATGGGACATTCGTTTTAATTGGTTCGCCAGAACAACATTGGCTTACTTTGATCTTTACTGCCGCAAATGTGCTTACGTTTAATTTGATAATGAATAATCGTCCAGCGGTTAGTGGAATAATACAATTTTGGAAGAGCGCCTCTTCTCTTGAGTGGTTGTCATACAAAACCACAAAAGAAGTGAATAGGGCTTCCATGGTAAATGGCTAACAAGTATGGCTCGTAACTGGTGTGGTCTCCAAAATGAATTTTTGTAAGAAATCAATCCCTACTAGGTAATTAATCCAAACCAAGTTATTTCAATATTATCATATCCCAAAAATATAGTTTTACACATTTTCTTATGATATATACTCTTATGTTTCATTGCTATAAGATAATAAAAGCTACTTAGAGGCATTGTATATGACAAAGAACGAATAGGAATATAGATAACCTTTTTAAGTCAGTACACTCACCCCATTTTTATCTAATTCATTTACATTAATATTTGTTTATTTTTCCATATTTTAGTTTCAATATTAATACAAATATTTTTAATAAGATAATAAATAAAAGTTATTTTAAAATTATAATAAGTTAAGGTTGAACATCCTATGTAGTTGTGTGTTTATTCGTTAATAGATTAATATCTTTTAACTGTAGAAAAAGAATATATTTGATCAAACACGTGGATGCATGTTATAATTCTAACTTCATAACTTATCTTCCTGGATTTCTAAGTATTAAATCATTAGGTAAAAACTCCTCTTCTAAGATATGTTTTGTTTTATACTATTGAATAATAAAAAAATTAGTTCATTATTTTTTCCCTGTGAGACACCATTTGCTTTTACTACTTGAACTTACGCTTAGGTAGCTTCATTTCACAAACGCTGTGATTTTTTGAATAAAGACATCATCCTATGAGTCGGGAGCTCCATTTAAATTAATTATAATAAATAAAACATTCTACAAACAAAAAAAGAAAAAGAAACAGTAATTTATTACAAACATATTTATTATTGATTATATTGAATTTGCGGTATATTTTATAATAGTAATATTGTTTCATTTTTGACACAATGTTATAAATCTATCTAAAACACACTAAGGTGTCATATATATAAGAATAAGAAATATATAATAATATAATAATAATATAATAATAATAATATAATAATATCATAAGAAATATGATTTAAAATTTTAAACAATCTTTTGTTAAAATATGCAATTTAAAGATCTATACAAATTAAAAATTAAATAAATTACATGTCATTTTTATTTACGGAGTTAATATATCTTCTACCAAAAAATCTATTAAATCAACATATTCATTAGACAACTAAACATGTTTAAATACATTGATGTTACGTACGAGAGACTCTCTGAGTCTTCTTCTGCTTCATAATAAAATTACCATGTAGCCCTTTTTTGCTAGAGTGATCTCTTGGCAACATTCTGCATCGACTGTGTTGTTTGCCTTTTTAATCCTTAATATATCTATGTTTTGTAGCACTTTTACTCAGTTTACCCCATGTAAAATCTCTTGTTTATAAAAATCTTCATAATAAAAATGGTATAATTGATAACATATTATATATTGATAGCGAAACTCCTCATAGACAAAAACATTAAAAATCATACTTTCCAAATACAAAATCTGGTGTTTGGTTGTAAAATCCAGACAAAAAATAAAGAAGCCAAATAAAACATGAAACCGGATAAAATAGATTTATCAATATAAATTGATGAAATAGCGATAAAGCTCCATTTTATACACTGAATTAAATGTTATACAAAATAGTGTACTCTGTGTTGTCAACATCACTGCAACTTTGGTGAAACTTGTATAAAATATGTGCAAAATATAAAATGTGCTATATTTACAAAATATTTATAACAAAACTAACCTCTGTACGATTTTTTTCGTTAGTCTTAAATTAACGGCTAAGCAATGGAAAAAAAATTTACGTACAAACCAAAAAAAGTTATATTTAACCTCCCGACTCCCCTATTCTGAGTTTTTTTAAAATCATAGTAGGTTGAGATACATGCAATACTTTGTTGTCGGGAAGGTCCTTAATGAAAGTTGTAACAAGGAAATGTTTGGTAGTGACATTGGTAGTACGTTATAATTCCCAACTATCACATTAATGACATCGTTTCTGAGGACTGTGTTCTTGTGATCAACAATAACTGATTAGCTGCTCATTAAGCTGCTTTAAATCATGAAACCGGAACTAGCTGCGATGGGCAGTCTGATCGATATCGCATGTAAAACAGATATACGATTATTTATATTGTCCTGATCCCCAGCATACTTCATGTTCTCAAATATAGCTGAGCGAATCTCATGAACAAGAAGCTTATCTTTATAAACCTTTGTTTGCTGCTTGCAGTAGAATTATCTGTTGATAAAATAAATTTCTTACGTGAACACATATCTATATGGTAAAAATAGAGAAAAATTGTAATTCATTTTCCGTTTTATACCAATTGTTTACTTGTGTATCGGATATGCCAAAAGTGTGATGATTTTAATAACCCCAACAGAGTATTGATCATTGGGATATACCGTATTTCTACAGGGAAATGATGAAAAACACATTATTGACGGAGGATTGTATTCAAACCATAGTAATTAATACATATTAAGAATTGCGTAACGTTTTAAAAGTCTACCAGTACAAAATTAATGTAATCGACAAATATAGTACGCGACTTTATTAATAAGCACAACATATTCTGTTACTAAGGATCCATGTTGACCCACATTAATAGAATCATGGTGATGTCTACCTTTTTTTCTTTCAGTTCAGTAAAACTCCTATCAATTTTGAGGACACAATTTCAAATAGTAGCTTGTCTGTGTACCCATCACCCGTCTGTACGATAAAATTTAATAAAACCGGACTAGCGCCTTGAAAATTGGTACATAAGTCCTTCTTGGCTATTTCGAGACACGAAGTAAGAGAACAATCTACACGTCTGTCTGAGTGTCTGTGCACAAACTGTTTTGTTACGTCATGGCAGATCCTACCATACTCCGTTGTATCGGTAAATGTTAATAGAATATAGGAAACTCTCGAGAAATATCATTTTACACTTTTGCCTGTAAATTGAACATTTTTTTTATTTTATTTCTTTGAAACAACAGTAAAGTAATTGTGCTGTACCATGTGAAGAATAGTTAAGAATACTACTGCTCCAAATACCTTAATGTTTAATTTCATACTTCTCTATCTTTCAATACACACTATTGTTTCAAAACACACACACACACACACACACCATATAACTACCCAAAATAAAACATAATCAACAGATACGTCTCACTTACTGAGTACTTTACTTACTTACAGGTCAAGTTACATTGGTTTACTTTAAATTTTGGAAGAACACCTCTAAATATAACGACACTAATCAGAAGTACTCACATTTCGACATTTCAGGATATTTGAGCATGCTATGAACTTTCTCTCCTAACTAGTTATCAGCAAAGTTTATCCAAACAGCTGGAAGCAGATGCTTCCTCGCTCGTTATTTCAACTGGCAATTGCATTTAATTAACTAAAAGTTGACTCATTTTCTGTAAATTTCAAAGCATGAGACGTTTTCTTCCTACTTATCTAATTAAAAAACTCGTCTTTAAGTGTAACACAAACAACATCCTTACTGAGAAAACAAATACTAAGTGAAATCATAAAGGAAATAAAAGTTTATATTAATTTTATGTTATTTAGTTATAAATGTTATTTCATACTTTTTATGTACGCTTCATAAAATATTTTAATAAGCCACGTAAATAAATTATTTGTGTAAGCTATGGTCGTGTATTGTTTCTGTAGTTTTATCTCTATTAAATAGATAGAAGCTATTCTAAAAATAATTTTAGTATAAGTGATTTAATTCTGCTATTAAGTGTACTAGTTTCCAAAGTAACCCCATTTAAATTCATTATTCATACTACCTTTTTAAAACATTTTTAGCCTTTTTTGCACTTAATGAAAAAAAGTTTAAAACTCACTTCTATACAATTCTCAGCACTACTATCCTAAGCCAAAAAGAAGCCCATAGTATACTTTTAGACTTCAATAAAATCCTAAAGTCATAAATTCTAAAAATCTCTTTAAGATATTTATTGACTCACGTGAAGTATAATTAAAAAATTGACATTTCATTCATAAAAGCATTTTGGGAAAATATTAAACGAAGTTGTTTAAATAAAACTATATTCCATACTCACAAAAAAGTTTATAAGGGAAAGCATATCATACATTCTTAAGCAAAAATAACAAAGAGACAATAAAATCAAACAAACTAAACATATTAATATGTACAAATTTTTCAAAAATTGTTGGAAATTTATTACATTTAATTCAAATTGGTTAATTAATAATGACCAATCAGTATACTAGATAACTTAAATCCAAACGTCATATATTTACGGTTTCGATGTTATTTAATAAGAGCAATTTTCAAGGGCATTTCTATATTGAACATTTGTATTTGAATAGTTAGATAATTTTTAATTTCATTTTCTCTTGATGAATTATTTAGTATAAACATTTCTAAAAATATACTTGAGTTAAGAGAGATTTTGCAATTCCATTCCATGTATTTTAAAATATTCAATTCTCATAATAATAGTGGCAATTGCATATGGTTGCCAATTTTATTCGTTTTCTGTGGTCACAAGATATTTAGATCTGATACGTGAAGATTGGTTGTATTTGTTGATATTACTACACTGGTAAGTGGTTGGCTATATTTTTCTCCCATACCTTTTACCCGAATATACTTCTGCTTCACGCTGCGAGCTTCTTTGTCAGGTCCATAAAACGGGAATATAGACGGGAAAGTGCTAACCTTTCCAAATGATCTTCAATATTTGTATGGAGATTTAGATACAAGAAACCAATATTTCTGAAGCTAGGCATGCATATAATTATTGCTTTAAGAATTCATTATAACTGACTATGGGTTCCCCATTAATTTCTTACATAGATTTACAATATAATTACATCACCATGTTTTTAAAAACATAGTATGTCAGATTAGCACATGATTAGTGTAAGAATAAGTATACCACAATGAACAATGTTATTTAAAAAATGGTTCAACAAATTGATATATCATAAAAAAATTTAACACATATTTAAATATCTGTGAAATAGTCGTAATAGAGCAGCTGGTATTGCTACACTATTAATAGTTTATTTGAAACATGTTCTAATAACATAATTTATATTTAAGGGTTCGATCACAATATAATTAACACTATTGCTAACATCAACACGATAACAAGATTTAACCACCAATCAGATTATTTAACTAAGCTCGGTAGAAGCTAAACGCACCAAATAATTTACTGAGGCTGAAAGAGAAGTGGGTGGAAACTCCAACAACCCACTTCAGAAACTCCAAAACTTACCTTATTTGCTTAATATACAACATATAAAAGTGTTCCAATAACACGTTATTTTAAAACACCACAGCACTAATAATATATGCGTTATCAGAAGACAATTTATACATGATCTATCTAGGATCCGCAGTTTCCAAATAGGAAATGTACTTCCTTCGTCCAAATGTACCTAAAATCGACTATTCTTTAAGGATTTAAATTTCATTCAGGAGGTCGATTTTTCTAATGACTCTTGGTTTCGAAATGACAGATTCGCGAAATGGTAGACTAAATAAACTTGAATTTGTAAGAAAAAATTTCTAAATGTCAATTAATTACTTAGATTTGATTTCATTTATGTAATGTCACAGTAAAACACTATTATTGTAAAATTTTTAATTGAAAATTAATTAAGGGTATTCGTGTTGATAATAAGTAAAACTTCATGTTTTATTCACGATTCAAAGTTATTCACTGATGCTTCTGTTTATGTTAGTGACTTCTTAGTACTAATGCGATTTTCTTGCTAAGTAAAGCCTGAAGTATTACTAAAAAAAACTACGCAGTACTAATGCTCGTTTATTGTAATTTTATACTTATATAATACTTTTTTTCTTTACAAGGAAAATATTTATGAATACTTTACTAACTATTAATTATTAAATATTAATAATTAAAACAGGACAGTTGAATAGATTTTCAAAACGAAATCAACCAATGGATTTGAATTCGTGTGTTGTTATATTGTACACGGCGTATGAACTAGAATTTCCTACATTACATGATATCCTTATTAGAAAAAATAGTTAACTTATGCCAATAGGCATAATAATGATCCACCCGATATGATTAAGCAGTATTATGATATATGTATATTCCCTATAAAATATTTAGCTGTTCCAAATTGCTCGGTTTTATATAAAACCTACCATTCCTGGACTAATCCAACTGTTCCAGTTCCTGTAAAAGGGCCTCCATGTACATAGTTAATATATAACATATTATATAATACCTATAATTACCTTAGGCTTACAGAAAACTAAATCTGTTCAATATCATTGAGGGGGGGGAGCAGTGTTTAAACCTGTATGTCCCTCTACTAGACATTCCGTCCGACCTCATATATAGAAATATCTGTAATCTGTTATTCGACACAATATATATATAAGGACAATATTTAGGAAGTTTTGTGATTTAGCCACTTAATCCAACAAATCCATTCACCAACTAAAACCGAATACAAATAAATGTCTTTTACAGTTAGAGGAAGCACACTATTACGTACTTAATTTTATTTAATAAAAAACCCATTAATCAAAAAAAGCATTCGTATTTTGGGTGTTTGTGTACATGTAATTTATTGAAGATTATGACTTGTAACGATTTTTACGCCTTAGTCAGGCCATTCATTATTTTGTGTTCCTAACATTGTTCAGTAGCATATTTACAAATGATTAATATCATTCTATTATATGTATTTATGGAATTTTTATTTCATAAAAAATTCTATAAGTCTCTTCATAACTGAGATGTTGTCGGACATATAGACAGACAAATATATAGAAAAAATTCCAGCCCCACGAGTGATAGGCTTCTCTGACGCTCATCTAATACCTGTGTGAATTTCATCTTTAATACTGTATGAACCCCTTTGGATGTAAACCATTAGTTACTAATGTTCAAAATATTCCTCTTCAAGCTTACCTTGATTTGTGAAGAGTAGATGTAATTAAGCTATAAGAGAGACTTAAATAGATTTTTGGAAGCTGTAAAGCAACTTACTGCTTTTCTTCTTAGGTACTTTCTCATTTGTCATTTTTATTTCAGTGAGTATCAGCATTAATTACAATCCGAAGGCAATATAAATATTCCTGCAGTTTCACACGTTGGAGTAAATTAGAGTAACATTGGTGGACTGAGTGCGAGGTGTAGTGTAGCTACAAACCGGCCACTAAATGCTTGTCTGCGGCTTCAGGGTGTGTTTATCTTTCCCGCTAAGTCTTTGTAATCATGTTATCTTGTTACTATTTATGCTTTAATATCATACCAACATTAATGCTTCTGAATACACGAACACTTTCGTACTGAGAGTTTAGTTTAGTAAGACTTTAACTTACTCGTGTTAAAAATTATCACAACGTGTGGTAGACTCATACCAATTGACATTACATAGTCTTTGATAAATTAGCCTATTGTTTTTAATACAAAAAGTCTTTTTAAACAGTGCACAAACGCTCAATTAATTTAAATTTGGTATAAAATACCTTATTTAAATTCAATATTTTATAACTAGCTCAACTTAATTTTGATGATTATTATGTCTTGAATGAGATTATAGTAAAAAATTCATGAGAATAACATCTATATATATATATATATATATATATATATATATATATATATATATATATATATATATATATATATATATATATATAAACAGTGGTTCAATAGAGAAATAATCTATTACGGCCAACAATCTAACTGTAAAAATATTTATATAGCGTATGATAAATCTCGTAATTTGTTGTGTTATAGAAATAATAATAGTGTAATATTTATTTATAGCCATTATATTCATGGATCAAAATAATATGTTTATTTGAATCTAAAAATATTAAATTTCTATAAATTATTTATTTTTACTAATATTCTACTAAAAGTCTCTTTAGTTTTGGATATTTGAAACAAGAAAACGAAGTTAACGAAAGTTACTATTGCTTTGTTTAATAAATAGATTTTTGTAACTACTAAGATGAATTTAATTAGAGGTATTTATTAATTTTAAATATTAAATACGTTAATGGGAAGTGAAATGGTTTTAGGTTCGTGTTAAAATCAAATAATATTTTCAGTAAGAACAAATTTAATAAGATTAGAAATCATTGAAATATAACGTAAATATACACTTAATAGTTTCCTTTCTGAAGAAGAAAAAAAAAAAAAATATATATATGTGTGTGTGTGTGTGTGTGTGTGTGTGTGTGTGTGTGTGTGTGTTGTGTGTTGAATAAATTGGACAAAATTTGCCAATTCATGGCTAAAATATTAGTATTGGCGGTCATGAGAAGGTTCTACTGTATATCTGGTGCAAGATATTCCTGAAATTATTATTTGATTTTGATATATACCACGAAAAATTATATAAAATATGAAAATAACAATTTTAATTAGGTAGATGTCTGGGTATATGGCAGTTTTGAATCAGAACTGATTGATAAGTGGAGTAATAGTTCTCGATAAGAAGAAAACGATGTGCTGTGGATTGAAGTGTATGATGTGGAATGTGGGTTTACCTCAAGAGCTGGGAATGACAGATGCAATAACTCAAGATATGTCGGTGTTGAATGCTTCAGAGTGGGAAGTACTTAGGTGTGTTGGGAGAAAAGGGGCACATGACCAGTTTCATTTATTAAATACAATTCCACTCTTAAAACTGACCAGCAAAATACAAATAAATTAAAACTATAAATGTTGGACGTACTTAGTGTCAAACCACTTTTATACATTAAAATAATAATCTAAATAATCAATTGAGAATAATGATCAGTTTGATGACAAGTTTTGGAGTACGTTTAGAACCTGAAACTATTAATTGTGACAGACTTCACTAAGAACTGCGAGCGAATCCCAAACCCCTTTTTAGAACAGAATTTGGAATCCGAGATGCAGTAAACATAAAAATTGCTAACAAGTGTTAGGTTTTGGTGAATTACACGTTGATTTGTGTTGTAAGCATTGATCTATCCATAATTATGATTTATTTTTTATTTCATGTTAACTTCACTTGTTACTAATACAATCAATAAATAAGGTACCATTCAGGTATTATACATACCGTATATTAATAATTCTTTCCTAATAATATAAAGCTATATATTTTGGTGTTTTTAAATATTTTAATTTTAATGTTTAGTGTTGAGCAAAATACATAATTGTAAGAAAGTCTACGAATAAAATTTTGATTGAAAATAAGATCAAAAGCGAGTGCTTGAAAGTAGTGCAGATCAAATGTAATGTACCTTATATAATATGGCATCTTAATATTGCCAAAAATTGTGTTTAAAATATCGTCTAGGGATATATTCACAACCTTGCAAAATTTGAAAATATAAAGAACAGAATATATTATTCCTACGTAAGAACCACGCAACTTATCTGGGCAATAAAATAACTTTTTGGGTGATACTCTTAGACTTTAAGTTCCAGTAGTACACAACGAACATAAGGATTTTAACGTTAATCCCATAAACGGTGTTTCTCATACCTGATAAAAATCGAAACCCGTGATATATTTAAATGTATTAAATTAAATCTTAATAAGTAATTAAATTTCTTATTTAACAGTTGTAGATAACTATAAGATAAACTTTTGGTACATACGAGAATAGATCGTAAAATGTGATTACTTAGTGAGGCAATAAACTAGACGTATTAAAAATTATAGAGTGCAATCATCATAGAGAAATATTATAATTTTTTTTTTATAAAGTTATTTTTGTTTGTTGGTTGAGAATAACGGCCTTTAATATACGTGGATATAAGTAATAAGCTGCTTAAAACTTAAAAAAAAAAAACTCTAATAAGATTAACACTGAAACCAGTTAGGCGGAAATCTATATTCGGACGTATTTCAAAAACTAAAAAATGCTCATTTAGATTTTAATACGTTTCAAATGATACGAAATATGGGTATAAATTATTAGTCACCTAAAATTGTTGCGTAACAATCTAAATTTGATAAACTAATAGGGATAGGTACTTGAACTATATTTTTTTAAAAGTCTTGGGCTAACAATAATATATAAAAAATTCAAAACATATTTTAAGATAAAAAAAGAAACTAATAAGCCCAAAGAAATTCATGCAGAACTGGTACTATAGATCTAATCAACAACAAGTTATGCCCCAACGCACCATTTCATTTCCAGAATGGCCCACATCTTATATGGATATGGGGACTGAGATCGAAACCTTTATTGTTACTTCAATTTGCATCTCAGCCCACCAGGCATATGACTAAATATAATGTTTAAGTAATCTACTCACGATCTGCTTTGTAAAGTTGCCTGTCAGTAACGAAGAAAGCCATGATGGCCAACATCTATCGCAATCAACCTTAATTTCCTTGCCTGAAGTTATGTATAATATCAATATATTACCTAAATTCGATTAAATTCTTTTTATTGCATAAGGTACACAGAAGTACATTGCAATCGTCAATATAGAATAAACCTAAACTTAATTATAAAAGTGCTATTAACAAAATCAAATTGAATAGTAGTCAAAAGAAAGAAATAAGCACACAAAAACAATTATTTAAATTAAAATTAAAAGCCACTGTCAGAGAGGAATTCATTTACACTATAAAATTCCTTTACTATTAAGTATCTCCTCAGGTTCTTTTTAACAATTGTCATCTCACAAACCTCCTTCAAATTTTGAGAGTGAGCATTATAAAAAATTACACCCGCGTGCTTCACGCGGGAGTACGAAGTAAAGTGCCGTGCCTCGTCGGGTAGGCATGAGTGCTTCCCACTGACGAAATCTGACACAGATGCTTCCTCACATACATGACAACTCTAAAAATGAAAAGGGATGTCATTGTTAGAATGTTGAGATTTCTAAATAAACCATGGCATGAATGTAGATTTGGGACCCTGCATATGATCCGTGCACAGCTCTCTTTTGGAACAAAAATGCATGTTCTGCAGGAGAGGCTCCACTCCAGACCTCAATCCCATACGCCAACAACGAATCGAAACACCCGTGGTAAGCAGTGACCAACCCATCTCTGTCCATAAAAGTACTCAGAGTTCGTAATGCAAAACATACTTGACTCATTAAATATTACTAAATGTTAATAAAAACACTACTTTTTCCAAATTGTTTATTTTTCGGACGAGGCCTTTCGAAACTAAAGGTTTCATCTTCAGGCAACTGAAGTTGGAACCTTTAGTTTCGAAAGGCCTCGTCCGAAAAATAAACAATTTGGAAAAAGTAGTGTTTTTATTAACATTTAGTAATATTTAAAGAATTTTCCAATTGCTCCAAGAGTCTACAATACTTGACTCAGTTTTCCACACAACCCAGATACATGAGTAGACCACTGCAATCTACTATCGATGGTTACACCCAGGAAATACGTAGATTTAGATGGTTTTAATGAAGTTTCATTTATGTTAATCAACAAATCAGAGTGTTGCTTATTTTTTTGTTAGAAACTGAATAAATGTGGTTTTCTTAGCATTCAACATTAGGTTATTTTTCGAGAGCCAACTGTCAATATTTACGAGGGAAGAAGATGCTCGTAGGTTCACGTCACTATCTGAGCCACCCAGAAGAACCGTAGCATCATCCGCGTAGAGCACCAAATTGGCGTCCCCCCTGGACACATTAATATCGTTAATATAGAGGATAAAAAGTAATGGGCCTAGAACGGAACCCTGCGGCACCCTATACTTGTTCTCAATCAATCCTGATTTCGAAAACCCAACTTGAACGAACTGCTGCCTGTGAGAAAAATACGATTGTAGCCATGAAAGAGCTACGCCTCTAACTCCATACCCTTCCAGCTTAGAACACAATATGCCATGGTCTACACGATCGAACGCCTTTGAAAGGTCGCAAAAGATTCCTAAGGCTGCCTGACGTTTTTCTAGGTGGTCAATAATTTGGTCAACAAGAGAAATCACTGCGTCAGCTGTTGAGTGATTCTGTCTAAATCCAAACTGATTTGGGACCAGTACGTTATGGCGCTGTAAAAAGGCAGTCAAACGAGAACAAACGAGTCTCTCCAGCACCTTAGATAAAGTAGGCAAGAGAGACACCGGTCTGTAGTTGTCCGCACATTCCCGATCACCTTTCTTAAAAACTGGCACAACTTTAGCTATTTTGAAACAATTTGGGAAAACACCACTTGCAATTGATTCATTGAACAGAATACACATTTGATTTAGAAAACAACCGTAACATTGCTTCAACAACCAAGCGGACATTTAATCAACCCCCGAAGACTTTTTGGTTTTCATTGATATGATGCTTTTTTCTATCTCATCCGGTGTGATTGGCGTAAAAAAGAAAGATTGAGGGATTACTTTTCCACGTGAACATGCTCCACTATCCAAACGCCTGCCATCAATTGGTTTCACATCACAGAAGACTGAATTAAATATGCTAGCAACTTCCCCAGGTGAATCAACCACTACTCTTCCATTCAACAAAGCAATATTTTCATGCAGTTTCGCGTCTCTAGTTTCACGTTTGATTATTTCCCAAACTATCTTTAGTTTGTTGTTGCTATTGAAAATTGCTCTAGATGTTAGTAAACATCATACAAATCATATTCAATAATCTCTAAACTGCAAAAATCCTTGTTTATGCCTCGTTACACACTTAAAAGTAGTGTATCCTAAGCAAGCTATGTTAAACTGTTCTTGGTACAGTAAAGCGTTAATATTTTAAACGATGTATTTTTACATAGAACGTTATTCAATTTGTAACAGTCTAGATCTAATGCTAAATATTTATTACTTATTTATGCTAAAGATCTACTGTAAAGATCTCATAACTATAACAAAACAGCATATAATTGGTTCTGGATAAGTATACGTTGATAAATAAATTAAGTAATAGTAATAGAAATGAATCAGATATTTATTAAATGTCACCATTGTAAAATTAAAATATTTACAAATCATTTACACGATGTCGTTTCCGGCGTAATACAAAAACAGTAACAATTAATTTGATGCAAAACTTGTAATTATTTTTGCTATTGAGTGTACAATATTATATATATATATATATATATATATATATATATATATATATATATATATATATATATATATATATATATATTAATTACAGTTTATAAAAATTACACAGTTTTTCGTGATACAGAATGTTTGATTATAATTCGAGTTTTTATATCAATTTAACCATTATTTATAAAATGGAAGACAGCAGATGAGAGTTGAAACAAGAGTAATTTCCATCAGCACAAGAATTGAAGCGACGGCCACTTCATTAACACTAACAATGAAGACCTATTTGAGAATTTGTTATGAAAGCTTTTACCGTATACAAATATGCTTCGCCATTCCATTGTTGGAGACCTAATGTATTTTAATATCTAAACTTTTGAAGCTCAAATTGTGTGTTTTTTTTAAATTATTATGTACGAAATTAAATATTTTAGTTCATTTTTTTCTCATTAACAATATGTCAGATCATAGCTATCCTTTATTTCCCGTTTCTGAAAAAACCCTATAGAGTATTCAAATTTAATACCCATCGCTTTTGTAATATTTAAACTTATAAAGTTGAAATTTAATATGTGTTTATAGGTTTTTATAGCTTTTATTTCTATATCGTATAATTTCCGAAATATCAGAAAGTGAAAATTTAACCGATGTCCCAGAAATATTAAATTAGGAAAATACGTTTAAAATACAAGTTAAATAATTGTAGAACTAGAGGCACATAGGGAATATAATGGGGTTTCAACCCCTACAAAAAACTATGTTTTGTTTGTAAAACATTTTGATGTCCTGGCAAGACTTAATTTGACAAACGCGTGTCATATGCTCTCAACAAGCAGAGTAGAGATTTTCATGAAGGTAATTTGCAAATATGTGTTAAAAAAATACAACCCCTGGTGGAACTAAATTTTCCATCCTCAACGTCCTAATGTCCTAACTGAAACCTGATACACGCCCATGCCACATTTAAATTTAAAAAAGTTTTCTTTATGTAAAAGGTCTTGATAAAACAAGAATAACAGGGTAAAGAGCTTTCTATCTCAACCCAGTACAAAATGGCACCTTATTAAAATTTCATAAACATGAATTGGGTCAAAACATTAACATCTACATTCAGAACTTCAATAGTCTACTTCAATAAATCACTTTACTTACAAAAATTAAATTCTAAACTTTTTGCAGTTATCTTATATATATAAAACAAAGGTTAGTAAGTTTTAGTTAGTTTTATTGCTTAATTAATTGTCATTACTAGTGCTAGTGTAACTTTACATTTAAAAATTCTTAACTGCCCTCCCTTCATAAGCGTGCTTTTGTTTCCTAGAGGGGTATCCTGAGTTTCATTGCTTTATCTTTGTCCGTAGAGTGTTGAACATGATTCATCCTTGTTTTTGCCTTAATACATTTTAATAAGTCTGTAAAATCATTGAACCGCCCCTGCCCCCCAAATCCAATTTTGGAGAAATGAAAAAAGTTGTAACAGTGACTAAAAGGTTGTTCTTCTATTTCCTAGAAAGATGACCCGAGTCCCATCTCTCCATTTTTATCTATAACAAACTAAACAGACTGTGTCCATACGTTTAACTGTTACACACACACACACACACACACACACACACACACACACACACACACACACACACACACACACACACACACACACACACACACACACACACACACACACACACACCATTAACTGTCACATTTTATTTATATTGGCTTGGGTAAGACAAGATCAAATACAGATTTTTCATGGAATTCTGAGAAATAAATATGCTATGGACTTTACATGATTTTGTATGAAACTTTAGTACACAGTTTGAGGCGTATTTCTCCTACCTTTTTTAAACTAGATAGTTAAGAGACCGGGATAAAAGTTCATTCTATCCTAAACTTTTAATGCAATGGTTGGAATTATCCAAGTACGACTGCATGTATATAAACGTGGTAGTTTTTACCATAATGTTTAAGAGATTATACAACTTTTAATATAAACATAAAATGTATTATATTAGTTTTAATCACATTAGGAATTGATTAAAAACATGTTACTTGTCTTTTATTAACATAAAAATCTAGCTAGTCTTATAGCTCCATCTTTTAAAAAGTGTTCACTATTAAAACTCTATAGAGTATTGAAATATTTAATATTTTATATACTTTTATAAATATTTGAACGGTAGTAAAAAATATCTCGAAATATATCTTACAGTCATAGTAAGTGTTTAGATATTGACTGATATGTTCAAAGAACAAAATAAAGGAACTAAAAAATAATATATAATATACCAAATGAACTTTTTTAACGTAATATAGTTTTTGTTACTGTGGGGATACACTTGGTATTTATTTTCAGTTGTAACGTTTTGTATTGAGAACAAAATGTTTACAGATCACAATAGAGAATAGGAAGAGGAAACAAGCAAACGGAACAGGTATAAGGAAATGGCCAAACTGAGTTAAGACGAAGGATAACCTACTTATAACCCTCCAGTTCCCTTGAATTAACCCGGGGATGTTTGGGCTAATGCTTCACTGCCAACCCTCTTAGCTGCCGCCTTCATCACTGTTTATTGAATTATTTCGCCAATCTTTCTTGCGCTAACATTTTCACTCTATCTCTTCGCTATAGTTTCTCCTATGTATCGACTAAGAAGGAGTGGGCTAAAATAGTTCAATTAATTCATTGTGTCGCAAAGCTATATAAACATATTAGGAAAGACTGGTAGTACCAGCTATTACAAATATTTTTGACAGTTCCATTTTAAAAATTCCAGGCAATTTATAAGTAATTATTATGTGATTACACCATAAAAATGTAATAATGTAGGTATAGTTTTGAAGGGTGGGAATTGATATACATGTTATATCTCATAAATTAATATTCTAAAGTAAATAGAACAATTTTAAATTAATTTAAATCAGGCTAGCTTTGAAAGTGTGAGGTGTTGAATTTAAACATCAATACTCTTTTAAACAGCTCATTGTTAATAACAGCAACAAAAGTCTTAGGCAATTCCTCTTTTACTATTTAAGTGTAACTAACTATACACTAAGTTTTATATGTATATATATATATATATATATATATACATATATATATATATATATATATCTTCAATAAGAGAATAGAAAAGAATAGAAGAAAAGAACATAAAAATTCTCTATATTTCGTCTTTAAGACATTTTCAAGAGTTTATACAGTAGGTAAATAAGCAAATATATCAACAAAAAATAATAAAGAAAAGAAACATCATATGTTAATAAAAACTAATTTTGAATTACGTACAAAGAGTAAATAATTTTGCTTATTAAAGGAATATAAAGTTATAAATTAAAATTGTAGTTAAATGTGTAAATGTTATAAATTAAAATTGTAACGTGTAATTTATACATACTGCTATCCGTATCTTAAATTTAGCCATCCGGATGTTTAGTTTTGTAGCACCTCTGATGAGCTATTTCTAAATAATTTATTTAAAGTTTATGGGGGTTCTGAATTTTGTTAATACTTTTTAGAGAAAAGCATTCATCGAATTTTTTGTTATGCTCCATTGCGTGGGCCGAAATAGGATTTGATTTAATTTCAAGATTTGTATCGCTGCGATTTTTGTTCATTCTAATGTGCAATGGAGTTATGGTCTGACACAATGTAGTCCTTCGGACAGTCTTTACATGACAATTGGTAAATAACATTGCTGGATTCGATTCACAAGTCATTTTACCAATTATCGGATAATTCCTTTTAGTTGTGCTGCTACAGAAATGTTTTGAACTTATTATTAAATTACATGTTTTGCAGCGAGGCTTTAAAAACAGGGTTCCACAGCCAAAAGGTTTGTTTAAATTTTGAGTTAGCTCATCAGAAGGTAGTTTTGGTCTTACTAATATGTTTTTCAAATTTTGAGGCTTTTTAAAAATTACTTTAGGTGGATTAGTGAATATATTTTTGGTTACAGGTGAAGCCTGTAGAATATTGTGTGCAGTTTTATTTATACCATTAATTTTTGTATAGCCCTGGATGATAGGTGGTAATAAATTTTCCTTGGTTTTTATAATTCCTAGGAGTAGAGTTTTTTAATTTTTGCATGTTATCATTTACAATTTTGTTAGGATATCCTCTATTTCTAAAAACATTTTTTAATTTTTCAGTGTGACATTAATAATCATGTTTATTAGAGCAGAGTCTGTTTGCTCTAATAGTTAGACTTTTCGGAATAGATATTTTTAACGTAACCAGGATGGCAGCTTGAGTAGTGTAAATATTTCATTTGGATTTGTATCTTTGACATGGATTTTCGTTTTTTAGGTGTCCCTGGTCTAAAAACACATCGACATCTAAAAAACGTAACAAGATTTTTAGAAATATTGAAAGTGAATTTTAAAAAACTGAAAATGAATTTTAATTGTTGAATAAAATGTGTTAAACTATCCATGCCATGTTGCCAAATAATAAAAATGTCGTCAATAAATCGGAACCAAACTAACGGTTTTAAATTTAGAGATGTTAAAAAAAATTTTGTTCAAGAAGTCCCAAAAATAAATTTGCATATGAAGGTGCCATTCTGGTTCCTATTGCGGTTCCTTTCATTTGTAAGTAAATTTTTGTTTTTAAATCTAAAATTATTCATGGTAAGTATAAAGGTTACTAGGGCAGATAAAAAAGAAGTAGAAGGTTTTGAATTCCTAGGTCTTAAATTTAAAAAATGTTCTACAGTTCTTATTACATCGTCATGAGGAATATTTGTGTACAATGATTCCACCTCAACTGTAGCCAAAATTAGTTCACCGTCCAGGGGCTGGGGTATTTCAGAAAGTTTGTCAATGAAGTGATTGGTGTCCTTTATGTGTGACTGTAAAGATTTGGCCAAAGGTTGCAGATGAGCGTCAACGAAGCTTGAAATTCTTTCTGTTGGTGAATCGTAGCTGGAAACAATGGGTCGTCCAGGCGGAGGGCGAATCGGTTTATGTATTTTAGGTAGCGTGTAGAAAACTAGGAGTTCTAGGTGAGTTTGGTGTTAATAGATTGATTTCTTTGTCGGACAAATTTTGAGTTGGGCCTTTCATTTTCAAAAATTCAGAAATTTCAGTGTTAAATTGTTCAGTTGGATCTTTTGACAATAATTTGTATGTAGTAGTATCACTGAGTTGTCTTTCAGCCTCTAACGTGATAGTCAGTGATATTTTGAATAACAATCGAGTTGTTTTTGTCTGCAGGTAAAATTACTATGTATTTATTATGTTTTAATGAAGTGATTGCTTTTCTTTCATTATAAACTCAGGTTTTGTTTTTTTTGGAAGTGAATCAACAAATGTGGGATTTGCTATATTTGATATTATGGTGTTAATATACTGTTCCACAGGATGATCAGGCGGTAGGTTAGGAGGTTCCCACTCAGAATTTGTCTTGAACTTCATAATCGATTCATGTATATATATATATATATATATATAACTAATTGAAGTATTGCAATTATTACAGCAATTAATAAAAAGTGTTTATTTACTTGAAGCTTACGCCCCACGTAAAAGTTTCAAGCAAATAAACTTTCGTGTCAATTATAATCTTTAGTACATCCGCAATCAGTAATCAGATGATCAAAATTCAGATGCAGGATTTGAGTTTATTATTTATATTGAGTGGTTAGGTGGTGGTTATATTTTATGCTAGATTATGTGATTTTTTTATTATTTTTTTTTATCTGTATAAAATCATCGAAAATGAAAAATATAGAGTGAAATATAATTAGACGCTTTAAACAGCTGTTTCTCAGTTTTTTTAGTCTGTATAATGCTGGTATATTATTGCAGAAATTAAGGAAACGTCTAATGCAATATCTGTAAACGTGTCTCAATAGGACTGACCAACATCACTATTTGCAATTAAAATTTTGTACCAATGTTTAGTAGGCTCTCATTCAGAGTACATTAGAAATGTTTTAATATTTTATATCACAGTTCCAATGAAAGTGAACTTAGTGAGGGAAGCTAGCAGTCATTTTTCACATAGTAAAAATTGGTATCAATAACATATACGAATAATCCCGGAGCATATAATTTAACGTTTTCCTATTGTCGCTTGTCCTGCCTGGTCGTTAGATTTAACTGCTTAAGTTTTCAGCTGTGGGAGTATTTTTAGATTGTGAGCAATAATTTTACTCACACGGTTACTCACGCTAACTTTATATGAGATAAACGTCTGCTCCTGCCAACCAAGCTTTGTTTTAGTGCAAAATAGCGCTGTGTGGTTTAATAAAATTAGCGTATAATTTATTCACTATAAATACTGAGATAAATTTTAAAATTAAAAACGTACGCGATTAAAGTTTACGTATCTACCTGAACAGTATACTTTTAGCATCTAACACGACATATATGATTACTCCAAATAGCTATCTAGTGCACATAAGCAATCACAGGCATTGCCGATATGAAGCATGCATATATCGATCCGGCGGTATCCCAAAACTTTTAAAAATATAGTAGATATCTTTAATAGCGGATGCACTTTAAATATAAGCGATGTTAAAGGCCTATATGAGACTTATTTAACTGAGTGACGTAAATGGTTTAATTCATCCTAAGAACTTACACCCACACCTGGCTAATAGTTTTTTCAGAGGTATTAAACTAGGAGGTAATCAATAATTTTAAAAGTAAAATGCAAAACTGCTACAATTAGAATTTTCTCATTTCTTTAATAAGAATAATGTAAAATATTGCATTTAGTCGAGTTGAACAGTCTCTGACCTCACATGCATCCTCGACTGAAACATACCAGCAGACCCCACTTCAATTTTATAAAAAGAACCATATATTGAATATTTATATTTGATACGATAAAGAATTGTCATGAATGCTTATTTTTTACGCGAGTAGGTAAAAATCAAATTCTGTTATGTATAGTGATATCCGTTACACAAATTAGCCTGTCTTAGGCCACGAAACCAAATTCCCGTACAGTGTATTCTTAAGCTTTATTTTGAGTTTAATACATTATTATCAAGCTGAGAAATTATTTTATTGTTTATCTTATTCTATTGAACATCTTATAATATAAACGTTTCAGTAAATGAGTTTTTCGTTGTTGGTTTGTGCAGTTTCAAATAATTTATTATACACTTCTTTTCTTATTTCTTAGTCAGTAACTGTGTCTTTATGAATGCAGCAACCGTAAAATGTATGGCTGCCATTCGAATATACAAGTTTCACAACTGTTGAGGCACAAAAGTGATATTTGAAGGATTCAAAGTAAACTGAAAGGAATAGGACGCTTAATACCATAGTAGAAAAACAAATTTGGAAAGCCACTAGAGCTTGAAAGAAATTAATAGTGAAAATAAAGGGGATAAAGAAAATATAGAGTAAGCAGATAACTACAAAAAGCCGGCGGCGCTGGACCTTCTAAAGTCCTCTATGTCATGTGTTTATTTCAGCTAGTACTCTATTACTTTAAACATGCTATCTCTCTGCCAATTTAATATAGATATGCATGTTGGTATCAAATGTAACGGTACGATAAAATAATTTCCAATTGATCCTAAGATTATATACTCACGATCACATTCCCTTAATCTTTTTCCAATACGGGGGCAGATCATGACTTATCTCGTGATTTGATTCCTAAACGTTATGTTCCTTGAGGTATGTGGGGTTATATTAGGTTCTGTGATGCTTTGAATATATTAGTTAAACAATAGTGATTGGTTTAAAAATGAATAATAGTAGCTTTTATTCGTACATAAAAAATAAAAACAATAATCTATACATCTTTTGAAAACTTATTAGTTTTGAGCTCGTTGTGCATGTCAGATATTAATACTTAATAAATACTGGCATTCTTACTATTTTCAAATGAGAAAAAAACTAATTAAGAAGCAGAAACGATAGTTTTTACATATGATAGTGCATTTGATGTCACCTCGCAGTTTACTGATCATTAAAATTCACGATCACTGCCAAAACTTTCGTAAATTCATTAGACTAAACGTATCAACTTCGGTCATTTCCCGCCTAGCAGATAATTTTAACATACGTATTAGTATATTGTCAGCAGACATTTCTATTGGTTTTTTTCTTGTTTAAATAATAAGTTTTCAAATTAAATGTGTGTATTATCACTGTAATGTTAAAAACTAAATTTGATAAACTCTCTACATAATTATCTTAAAAGTACATTAATGTGCCTATTTCCATATATTTGTGTTTTGATCGTAATTATTGTTCACTTCTGTTAGATAAAAAATGTAGGACCACCAACATTTCTTAAATATTTTATATTCTGTACACTACGTCATAATCATTTAATTTCACTTCATTAATGGACTTTTTTCTTGAGCCAACCATGTAGTTTATACAGATTACTGATCACCACAATACATAATATCCACAACTCAGGTAGCATTATAACAAATGACTATCACGAACAACGCATTCTAAGCTTTCAAACTGACTAACAAAACTTTGAACGGATAAAGTAGTGTAGTCTTCCAATCCTAGAGGAAGTGGAATAAAGACTTTGACAACCTACTGAATATATTATTAAACAAGCTGCTGTATATTTTAATAAAAGTTGTCTTTATATTACTTTTCTGATTTTTAAGATTATCCTCAGCAAAAATGTAGGGCTTTTGATAACATGCTATGTTATAATTATATGAGAATACAAGTTTTTCACTATATTTTGGTTCTAAAAGTGTAACTTTCTTATACACTTAAAACTTTACACACATGTTTATTGTGCCCATGACAGATTACCGGTTCCCAAAATATCTTAAACCAGAAGTAGATTATATAGGCCGTAAGCAGTCTCTTTGTGACCGAGGTAGATTTATAAGGCCAAGTGATTTAACGTTTTCTTGATCGAAGCAAAGATACAATACTACGGCAACCAAAGGTACTTAAGTTTTTAGCAAAGTAAACTTATCAAACCAACTTATTATATATTTTCTTAATTGGAGCAACAATGCAAGCGTTACTATAGCATCGGAAGTACACTGCAATGACTAAAAATTGACTTCTACTAACAGAATTAGACTCTTTAGAGCAACATATATCTTTTCTTGATCGAAACCACAGGGTAAATTTTACTTGGGCGTAAGAAATAACGCAGACCTGGAGGAAATTGCTTGTGCCAGATATATACATGTTTTTACTAAAGTACATAGACCTCTCTGACAGAGTTTGAACATATTTTTTTATATTAGAAAAAATTAAAACTTAAAATTTAGATATAAATTATATATATATATATATATATATATTTATATATAATTTCAGTAAGCTATTCAATGCTTATTGAAATTAAATTAGGCTATTGCCACTTATACAAATTTAATGAAAAAAGTCATTTGACAGGTATTTCGTCTTCCGATCATATGTTAGTTTGGTTATTTAAACACATATGTAAAAGAAACGGCCAAATACAAAATAATTGAATCATAAAAAGTAAGGGCTCTGAGGTGTAATGGTAGCACATTCACCCGGCAAGTGAGACATCCGGGTTCGAGTCCCGGCGGAGCAAGTACTTTTTGCGATTAAATGCTTATTGAAATTATATATATATATATATATATTGGGATTGTTTTGTAAGTTCACCGTATCCATAGTTTTCAAATTTTACGTTAGTACGAGTAATATCAATATCCTGAGGACAGAGATAAACAAAAAAGTCTTTTACAGTATAAGATAACACTGTTTTACAAACAATGGCCGATGTTATGTTTGTTGAATTAGTTTTGTAGCAAATCATAAGTATTTCATAGACACCAAAGAGATTTCTAGAAAAGTTGTGAAACTTTACATTGTATTTTACAGATCAACTTGTTAACTAAATATTTTTAAGTATCTCATCTCTCAATTTACACCATCTTTCAAAAAGCTTAATTTCAATCTAAGATTTTACTTCTTCCGGTACTTTTTGAGTCATCGGAACAGTCTGTGTTTCCTTTAGTAAAATATTTTACATTAAAGTTGTTTACTAAAGTATCACGTTATTACGCCAAACGCACGAAATTCGAGTAAATTACAATACAACTCTTGGTAAACACTGTAGAGTTACGTTATAAAAGTTGACGTTATGGTGTATACGTGATAGTTGTTTATACTATTTCATTTACAACTTCAGTATCTCCAAGCAAATAAATACATTCAACAACACCGTCATTGCAGGTTATTATAGATGAATGAAATTGAATATACGAATAGAATAGAACACCTGAATCTGGCTCGTGTGTGAGATGAAACCATTGTGCTTGGTGCTATCTGACACATAATTTGAAAACTTCTTTGAGTATTAAAAACCAAACACCGGTACGAGCGAACTTTGAAATCACCATTTACTACATAGATTGATAAAATAAGTGAGATCATCAGGAAGACCTTGACAAAGACAGTTGTATCTTCCCTCACGATTTTATAGGTTAAGCAGTTTAGGAAAAAAGTTCTGAGACAAACAAAAAGAAGTATTAATTGCCCATTACATTATTGAATTTTCTAATGAAAGAATAAATCCATAATAGTGAAGTAAACGCGTCGTTTTCTTGCTGATTTCGCCATAAAAAATATTTCTTGTGGTTTTTATATCAAAAGAATAACTTTTGAAAATGTTGTTGATCAATATCATTAATTTATTTTATCTTTGAGCCTTATAGTAAAAAAAAATTCAAAAAGTAATTCGTTGTAGTCATTTTACAGTGATTAATAAAATGTATTAAAATGCAATAACAAAACATATTGTATAAAGAATTACATTAAATGATAGATGACACATTTTATTTTATACCACCGCATTTGGACATGCATGTAGTATCCAATTGAAACTTTAGTTTAATCGTGATAGAATCTGTAGCCAGAAGCAAGCTGTATTCTGCCTGCAGTGCGTATCTGTGTTCATGCATTGGAATCTATTGTTCACCAAAGCTCTCAACAGTTGTACTTCAGGTGAGTATCATTAGAAGGGGAGGGAAATGGTTCTTGGAAGTCTCGCTTGCAGACACGTTAATGTTGGTTGACAATAGCTTAGACGAGTCAATTTCACGCAATTCAGTCTGTATATATAAAAATATTATTTGTTTAATATTCTTATGTATAGTATTCTTATGTGTAAAATATCCTATAAACTATCTGCCTTTTTATTAAAATTTTACAATTATCTTAAACTTTAATTTTAAAATATTCATAACATAAAATATAAATGATATAAAAACATTTGATTTTAACTTTAGTTTATTAAAATCATTATAACACAACGTCTGTAGTACTGTCCCTGAGGAACCCTTTTACTCACCTTTTAGTTCTTCCTTATATTATACAAAGTTATCATTAATAGCACCGTCCTATGGATACCTACTAACCCAAAAATATATTATTTAACAATTGATTTTAGAAATAAGTTTGACTTTGTTTAAAATTTTACAGATACATAGTTCCATAGGATGACTTTCGAGTTATAGAACATTAACTGAAGAAAATGTTTTTGATGTTTGACTATAAATGTAATAATTTACCTTTCGGTGTAAAATATGTAAGAGTAGAGTTTCTATTTTATTTGCTAATTTTGGTTGGAATATAAAAAACATATATTCATGGACCATAAGAATTAATGAACTTTCAAGTAATAGGAAATACTTGATAACTCATTTCAGCTCTGTCATAATTTAATCCCTTTTAAATTTCCGAAACACATTCTGCCTGTAAATTAATACGCTTGAGAAATTTTACAGTTTTCCTCTCATCCTGTTTCAGACTATGAATAATATTTTTTAATTTTGTTAGGATTCGTGATAAAAAACGTTTATTACCCAAATTTATAAATTTCGCCTTTCGATTATGTATACGTATAGGACACTATCATGAAGATGTGATATTTTTTATCTTAAACTTATGGTTTTCCAAGTACCAAAATTGGTAGAAAAGACTTTGCTGGTCAGCTATTCTGAAATTTGTTTGAGCTGTTGAAAGCAAAAATTTACCATTTTGAACATTATATCTGGTGGTTATAAGGACTATACTACAGCTATGTTACGTATCAACACCCTAGCATACCAGGATGTGATTGAACTTTTGTATAATGAGTAAGTCAATACCAAAGGAATTCACAAAAAAGTAACAAATTAAATAATTAATGAATTAATAATGAATGAAGTAATTGTCAAAATCAATAATGGTTATCAGAAAAATTATTCGATATGTTTTTAATCTTTTAGAAGGTGTTTACTTTATATGAAAATAAACTTTTATGAAGACCACACGAGTTATTGGAAGTGCACTATAGTTTTTTTCTATTTTTTCTAAAAATGATTTAACCTTAGATGGAAAAGTGTAATTATTGTTTGTAAAATGTTCCGAAAGTTTTTCAGATATCCGAAGGGAGGTAAGCCTGTCAAAGTTGATTCATCAATCTAATCTCAATAGACCAGCTCCAAGTTTACTCAAGATCTTCTCTAGCAGTGCGTTTCCAACTTCACTGACACTCTAAAAGCAGTTTATTTACGGAGAAAAGCTGATCTATATGCTAAATTTAACATTACTGTCTCATTGAAATTTATTAACAGTAAAAGTTTTTATTAGAAATAATTTATAAAATAATTGAATGTTAATGTAGTGGTGCTAAAAGATAACTTGTTTTTCACAGTATTATACTATATAATTGTAATTATTGATTATACACCTATTATGCCCTTTTTGCTGATTTTACTTCCATTAATAATAGTCCAAAATTGTATATTTTACTAATTATTGAATTACGTTTTAATTATAATTTAGAATACGGAAACGTTGCTTAATATGTGTTGTAAAATTTACGTGTGGAAAATTTTGAGAACATCATTGGATATGTAAATAAAGCGATTTATTTAGCCCATGCGTTATTTGTATTAGGCTATAATACAATGATTTAAATAATACCTTTTTTCCAACTATATCTGAAGGTTTCCTAAGTATTTTTGGAAAGTTTATTTGGTTGATACACGTAAAATGTCCTTATATTGAAAATACTGACCTATGTATAATACTAGAGAGCAGTGTTACACATTTAAATAATTAAGTATAGAAGTGACGGCTTTTCTAACAACTATTGCTGTATTTATAAATGTTGTAACGTGCAGCAAGTAATATAAAAACCTACTAATGTTTTTAATATTTGGAATGTCATAACAGATTGTACTTTGAAAGTTTAAAATTCATACTGTTGTGTAATTTTAATGCTCTGAAATTCTAAAACCTTACTAAACACGGATGTCGATTAGAATGATTATTGTTGCAAGGAGTTACGTGCGTGATAAATATTATAGAAGGTACAAAACTTAAATACATGCATCTACTATTTATTGAAAATAAAACAATAACACTTTAAAACGGTTCATTCATTGGCAGTATGAACACAAATATAATGATTCTTTTATTGCATTTATCTTTAAAAATATACAATGGATCTTTGCGTAAAACTCGTTCTTTAATTTTCAGGATAACCATCACTGTATCCATCTTTGCAAAATTCCTTAAAGTAATTTCAGATGAAGTAAGAAGAAGATGCTGAAAGTGCACACGGTGATGGACATGATGATACAGCGACACTGCCATTTTACCTAGATTACACTATACTGTTGTATCTTGTAGTCTAGGTGTTTCTGATGTGAAAACGATGTAAAGGTTCGTTTTGATCTTCTTCGTCCCTGACTTTATTTGGATCTCTTAAGGCGAGCATAACTCCAGATTCCAAGAGTCAAGTATGATATAACGTCAGATACCAGACGCTCCAATAAAAGGAGGTGAACTGGAGATAAATTCAACGTTAAAAATCGTAAAAGCGTTACACGAAAAATAAGCTCTGTTTATATTAAAGTTCAAACTGTCTCAAGTTTTCTTCGGTTCGTTTCGATTCCTGCTGCTTATTGAAAGCCTAACGTTACATAAAGTGAAATGATGTTTTATAAAAACGTAATAGACTGAACTATTTATTTTTCTGCTGCAATTTATAAATACATTGTTATAAATAGATGAAAAATCAAGGTAACAACCATTGAAACAGGCATAACCAAATGTGATATGATGGAACGACCTTATCCATTTTGTTTGTTTATAACAAACGCTTTCCTAACCTTAAGTATAAAATTCTAATTCTAAAATGTATAGTTCCAGAGACAAACTAAAACATTTTATCTTAGAACAGGTGTACTATTTCTAAACTTAAATTATACTAAGTACGAAATTAGGATAGGGTAATATCACGTATGTTATATTCAATGAGATTGTATGAATGAGGACGGAACTCTTTTAAATATTTATTTAGGCTTTTATTATATTTTCTGAGTTATCATGGGGACCGCGATTTATAAGGTAAAGATTTTTTAAACTAAAATACAACAGTATAGTTAATGAATATTAACGGGCAATAGTCATGCCATAGCCTAGCGAAAGTATATCTTCACGTAATAATAGTAGGGAGGATTGCGTCACACCACATATCATGCAATGGACTTCACTAATGTGTAGTTCATTATACCAATTTTATAGTTCATTCTATTTTGAGATATGCTGAAGATATAACTATAAACGTTTACTGTTGGCCAAATTCAATTTTATTAGTTCATTCTGTTTTGAGATATGCTGAAGATATAACTACAAACGTTTTCTGTAGGCCAAATTCAATTTTATTAGTTCATAAAATCTTTACAGGCTCTCGCATATCTACGGTATGTAAGAACTACTAAAGTCTGTGATAAACTATAGAAATTAGATGGATGTGTCATTTAAGATGAATACACCAGTCTGAAGGTCTTGCCTGTAAAAAACACTACAAACTTTGGCTGAAGGACAAGTAATAATATTTATGATTATTGCAAATCATTATTTGATTATACGCGAAAAGTTTGCCGCTTATAATTTAATTTCACTTGTTATACAATAAAAACGGATTTATATAAAACATGCACATTTATCTGCAATATTAAATCTTTCATGCTTCACAGTTTCATAACGAAATTTCAGCTATTGCCAATATTTTAACAAGGTAGAATATATCAGCCAAACATATAGTTTACGATAAAGTGATAACAGTATAATTTTGTTTCGATTGGAAAAGTATACATGTTTTAAGACTTTCTTCTCGTTTTATTTCAAATTCCAGATTGTAAGTTGACAAACATTAGAAGTTCGAAACCTCCATAAATTGTAATTCGTAAAAGACATGCATGAATTAAATATGGTATGTTTAAAAGAAATGTATAATGAATTATAAATTGATAATTGTTTACAGTAACAGATATTATAATCTACTCTTTTGTACTTAGCCTACACATACACAATCTCAGAAAGCAGCAATACCTATTTTTAAAAGAATCACCTCTTTGGTGATATCTATGCTAGGCCTATCAGCTCTTTATTTAAATCATTATATTCAGTGGAACAGTGGTGCCATAATAGCATATATAACTAGAATGAATTACTTTACGCAGTTATTGACGAAATTTCTCTCAACTAGTGCTCAAAGATAATTACCATAAGTCTCTATTGAATTGACGTTAAACGTAAATGATAATTATTTTCTTAATATAGTATATTCTATTTACATACCAAATTAGAATTATGTGTTTAGTGAATATTATTGGCCATGTATTGGTACATTGTACGCAGTGGAACTAGCCTACATCTTTTCTGTAAAAATTCAACATAGAAGCACACCACACCGCGCGCACGTAGCAGCCTTCGTTGTGGTTTGATGTAAAACAAGTCTACATCTTATATTATAGTCGAAATGTCCTACAGACATGCTTGGATATCGAACATCATATGAGTCGTTCTTGCCTATGTAAAAATTTAGTTTCCGACTAAATGTTAATTATATAAAATAAAAATTACTTGAGGTATTTTTTTTTATTCATATTCGTACCATTAGGTAAGGTTTTAAAGCAGCTTAAAATATTCACTAAGTCTAAAAAGGTGATGTTTGTGATCATTTAGTTATGCAACAGGTGTTAATATTTGACATTCGAAAATCTAATATGGTTTTACTCAGTTGTTTTTACAAATATATTTCGTCTGTTATTTTATCGTTGTTATCGTGGTTACCCATAAGACAAATGTAAATATATTCCCTATTACCCTGCCAAATCGAGTAAAATGTCATCGAAGTCAGTGCGGCGTATATTGAAATGAAGTTTCATGTCAGTTGATATATAACATACAATGCGCAAAGATGTGCATACTGCCCATAAATGAAATTTTCCAATTTTCTTACGTGATAGGCTTCGGTAAAGTTCATAAAATAAAGCCAAACTTGCACATGGATTTCGGATAGGCAGATGTAACAATGAGAACATAAGCTGTTTTACATCTCACACACATACCAAATATGTAAGTACAGTATAACAACAAGTTATCCAAATCTGAAGATCGATCCAATGTAAAATTATTACAAAACATGTTTACTCTGGATATTCAATTGATTTATGTAACACATCAACTAATATGGACGAAAAAACAAGTTTCTTTGTACACAAATATGTACATGTTCGCCAAATATAAGTGTACTTTTTTGTGTGTTCTGTATTGTGTGTGTCCTTTTCCTAATTACTTATCTCAAGTTAATATATTAATGTGGAAACGTTTGATCAACGTAATTGACAAATGTTATTTTTTACATATTCACTTCATGTAAAAGTTATACAGACAGAATAATACAAACTTGCTTAACACAATCATAGACAAAAAATTTATATATTGGGTTATTACTTGTATAAAATTACAACATTTTATAAGTAACGTAAGCATTTAATTTATCTAAAACAATGTCTTTATAAATGCAAAGTCTTTGAATGATAGGAAAATGTCTCAAACGTGACGGTGAACAATAGATATTCACAAGTTTTTCGTAATAACATATTTGTATGACTCTAGGGCTACATTTTCTCAGTATATAAACAATGTACACAGTTTATTTTGTAATTAACTTATCTGAAAATATCTTTCGATGTAACGCAATAGCGTTACATCGAAAGAAAAATTAAAATTAATTCAATTTAGCAAAATGAAGGTTGAAATTATTGATAAGTATTTCGTGTAATAGGTTGATAGTATGCTCGCATCATTTTACATTGCTATAGCGTTATTGTAGTTTACATTCCCTTTTAAAGTATAGATGTATTTGAAGAAAACAACCATCTTTTTGTGTGTGTCTATGGTTTATCATGCAATAATCTTAAAAACTGATATCGGAATAGGATTAAAATATATGAAAGTGGCAGATCACAAAATAAAACAATGGGACAAAATCCTTCAGTCACGGTCAGTCCATACATGTAATGGCATTTTTCATCATGTAAACCCACTCTACATTGAAGAAAAAAACCAACTTTATTTGGTGAGACACAAAAATGTATTACTTCAGTTTAGCCATTTCCTGCGGTATAATATGTAAAAGTCTAAAAATTGTAAGTGCATTACCTATATAATAACAAAAAGTATAAATAAAATCAACGCAAAGTGCACCTATTCTTAAAAATATTTTTTTTAATTTAATTTAAAAACTAAAACCAATATGTTCAGTTTCAAGTGGATAAGTAAATATTATATAATATAAATTCTTATACCACATTCAGATTGTTACGGAACGGTCACAGCCATGTATGTTAACGAGTTCCTGGAAGCTGTGGCGCAAATCCATGTCATATTGACACACACATTGACTACAAATTGGCTGCATAATTTACATACATATATTTCTTTCGTTTTACTGTTTTTGAATTTTTTTTATTAAATGATGTATTGATTTGATTTCGATTAATTCCTTGTTATTAGGAAACTACCATTATTTTAAATTTTAAATGCCAAAGAAACTATTATAATTTAGAAAAAAGTTACGAGAGTCCTTGTTTAGTGTTCACTTTTCGTCATTTCTTTTGATAATTAATCTCGAAGTGGTAACGATATTACGAGTATTTAAAAACATTTTTGCAGACTGAAATGAATATTCCTTGTTTAGTACTCGGACAGTAAAATAGCTGGCATTATAAAAATATTAATTTTACAGCACGTTTAGACTCAAAAAAATAAAAAAGTAGAATTGGTCTTGTGTATTTTTTATCAGATCCCTCAAATACTGGTTATTTACTTTCAACATTTTATAGAGTATCGTTCATTAATATAGAACTGACACTAGTTTCTCAATACGGACACAAAACTTATATCTAGAAAAGTACATATTTTAAAGGTTTGAAATAGTTTAATAATAAACCAAACGAGTTAACGATGCAATTACTCACAAACTAACTAACTACTTTAATATCAGCTACTTGCTTGTAACGTGAATTATATGTAAAATCTAATTAAATTTCGATATTTTTGTTTGCAGTGCATTTAAATAAAGTAACTACTGTTTAAGATTGTAAAAAAAGCAAAGTGTGCAGCCCTGATTTAGCCTAAAAGTATATTATAAACATGTTAGTGCATTTTGTAGTGGCATTTATAATATTAGTTTAGCATTGCAATTAGATTCTTTTATGTTAGTAGTAGCAGCCTGGATGTAATATCAAAGTAGTTTATTGACGATATATAAATAAATCAATACACAAAAAGAGCAATACAGTTAAAACAATTTATTAATTTTCCGGTTTTTGTGTCGATGAAACTAATTATGGGTTAATTAAAAATTATTAAAATTTTATTTTAGTACATTTATACCTGAACCTAGTATATTATAATAATTATTCTAATATTATTCTGTTATTTAGCTGGATCCCTGCCCCTCCCCCAAATAATTACACTTCTATTGAAACTTATACAGTGATTAACTCTACTGTCCGTCACTGACTGCGGATTGGCAGTCCCCTATCAAGGACTACCCTTGTACTTGCCGATTTATCCAAACAGCTGTTTGAACAGGAATGCATAAGGCAACCGGTGCAATTTTTATCAGTTTTTATATGAAAATTTCCCAAAAACCTTTGAATGATCATTGATTTTGAACAACATCTCGTTTTGCCGTATACAGATTTTCGAAAGCTACAAGATAATATTTGTATTATTGTAAAGCAGCAAAACAGCCAGAGCTTCTTTATTTTAATACTTTTGTTAACATTCAATCTGATTGCTAGCACAAACGTCATTTAAAGATTATATCCATAAAACACGTGGATATGGCATTATATGGGTGGTAGGCCTAGGCCTCTACAGATGCAAGCAAAATTAAGTGTTCCGTTTATTTTGTTCAAAACAACTTATCCTCATCACTGAACAAGTTTAAACATGTTGTGATCCCTTGTTTAACTATCGGCCCAGAGCGAAGTACAATTACAAGTTTAATAACTAGAGCGAAGTGAGTTTTTATCTTAGTTTATTAGTGACTCTCTAACCTTGACATTGTGAACTGATAAGAACAGCACAGTTTCACGTCTTCCGCCTGGAAGTTCGCGTATGCGCACTACGAACAAGAACTGCCAACTACGCGGAGCGGGATTACCCTCGTCGCCACCACGACGCCTGCACTTTGACTGCCCCTACCATTTCCTGACGCCACAGCAGCACTTAAATACATTGCGCACTGTGTACGCTATAACTGCAGGCGCTATCCATCTACCCACGATGTTTGAAATTGAATTGACTCGCAATGGAAGACCGAATATATTATTTAAAAATCACAAATACACAGAGAGGTACACAGTGAAGTCAGGCGAGATAATCTGGCGCTGCCTTGGCCGGACGCGCGGAGCCACAGTAATAACGAATGCGGAGAAAACATCAATCACAGTGACGCAAAACAAGCACTCAGGTCCCCACCCCGTAACCATGAGGGCGCTATCATCCCCATCGGTCCCATCACCTAACCACGTCGGCGCTACATCTACACCCTCACTGACGGCGTCCCCCGTACCCACTGCCCCAGCCTCCACTCCGAGACGTACTGGCGCCGCGACGCCTTCACCTGGGCCTGTCGCCGACGTCACGCCTGCTGGTTCTCCATCCAACTCTGAACTGCCCTCTTATCTTTCGGGATCGACGGATCTGACTACCGAAAATGCAGGACTCAGAGAGCAGGTCCAGCAGCTCAAAAACCAATTGAAGTGCCTGGATCACTCCATCGAGTCAGACATGCGGATAATGCAATATACGGACCAAGTTTTTGTGGCTAATACCCCACGGCCCGACTTGCCAACGCGCGCCTCTGTGACGAGCTGCAGCGTTCAATGTGATCTCCCGCTTGACTGCAGGGATCAGCGATGTGCTGAGACTAGGGACCTCGTCGACCGCCTTAAGACAACAATTGAGGTACTGGAGGCTGAGCTCCAGAGCCTGAGGGCTACGCGATGTGGGAGTAGAGAAGGGGAAGTTTCATCGGAGTGGACACTGCAAACTAAAACTCACCACCCTATTAGTACAAAGAATAGGTATGATATATTAACCACCGAAGAAACAGATTCCCCGATTCCTCCAAATGGGAAAAATAAGACATGGCCCAACAGGAAGAAGAAACGTCGTCCAAGGAGAGCCATAAAATCTTACCAACCAGTCAATGAAACGTCTCTCTTGTTTTCCTCCATTCACATAGAAGGTGACAGACACGGACGAGGCTTGGCGGCTTTGGTGCGGCGGATGGTGGATCGGAAGACCGCCGTAAGTGGGGTCTGCAAGCCGGGGGCTACTCTTCTGGACGCGACATCCCACAGTCTGCCACCAGTTGGGAGTTGCTGTGCTATTATTGCTGGCACTAATGATGTCGCCACCGGTCAGCAGAATAACAGATACAAACATCTGGAGCGACGCATCGCTGGTAAGTAAGCCAGACTTGTCGCTACTCTGCCCTATCGACAAGACCTGTCTGCAAACCACCCTATCAATCTGGAGACCGCACGAGTGAACTTGTACGTTGAGGAAGTGTGCGTGAGGCATCGTGGGACTGAAGTACTTGACTTCAACCTTATCCAGCGTAAGGCGTTCACACCCTACGGGATGCACCTGCAGCCGCAGCACAAATATTTACTGGCCGAGCTCCTGTTGGATTGTGTGAAGAAGCTGGACATCGCTTCAGCCGCCCCTGAGGTCCCGTCGTCTGCTACTACCTGGGAGCCGTCACCGGTGACGCCGCCTGCTGCTTCTCCGTCGCCGCCTCCAGCTTTGGTCCACACTCTGCCCTTTGACACCTACCTATGCTGAGGCTGGAAAGAGTCAAAACACAGCCAACCACAATGCACCTGCACAAAAAAACTGTATATTCGCAGACAATGTAAAAGTAGGCTAGTATAACCAGAACTAGAGCGTCGAAATTAGCGCCAAACTTGTCAAAAAACAACCAAAAATCAAATCAACAAAATTCAAAATTCAACCAAATTGTTCTCTGTTGCGCATCAAAATTCACCGTCTGCCACAAATAAAGTAGACAAATTGTCTCGAATGGCAGGCGACCTTCACCCTGATGCTCTCGTAATCTCCGAACACGGTTTCAAATCTGAAACTCTACAACAGTTCAGGATTGAGGACTATGTATTGGCAACATCTTTCGATCGATCGCATTTTAAAGGGGGAGTTGTGGCAATTTTGGTTAAATCTGGTCTGGAATTCCTCCCATTCAAGGTCAATCACACTTGTGATCTAGATTTTGAAGTGGTCGGAAAAAAAATAATATCAATTCCAAAGACAAAATCAACATAATTGGCAATTACCGATCGCCAAATGGGTGCAGCAACACAACCTTTGAACATTTTGAAAATTTTTTAAAATTACTCAATTTAAAGTTGTCCAAGTTCATTATAACTGGTGACTTCAATATTGACGCCTTAGACCACACCGACCCCCTGACCCAGCGGCTACGGGACATTCTTAATTCGTTCGGGCTGATTCGGTCGATAAACACTCCAACACGAGTAACCGCCACATCGTGTAAAGCCATCGACAAGGTAATCACAAACATCCTAAACGCCTTGGTCACTGTAATCAACTGGCCATCTCTGATCACTTCGCTCAGGAGACCATTATTAGTCATTGTTCGTCTCGTACTCCAAATTTAAAAGAGACTTGAGGTCTGAAAACATCGCGCATTTCAATTCGTCCTTAGCAAAAGAAACTTAAGCCTTATTAAATCATTCTGACAGCGTAAAAACAGCTTTTTCGGCATTCCACGACCGCTTAGTTTTTTTACTTGAATACGACTTACCCTTTTAAAAATGTCAAAGAAGTAAAAAAAGAAAAACAAACATTCGGATGACTCAAGATATACTGCATTTGCGAGATCGTTTGAGGTTCTATCATTCGATTTACGTAAGCACAGACGACGAACAATTTAAAGCATTTTTTAGACATTTTAACAGCCAATATCGAAAAAATATAAAATCTGCAAAAGCACGGGAAGTTGTAAACAAACTTAGCAATTGCGAAAACTTTTCCAAAACTGTTTGGAACATTATCAAAAATGCAGTGACCCAACCTACTGGCTCAAATACTTTAAAAACACAAAAACCGTAAGTCGAAAACGAACTCGTGACAGATTCATTAATAGTGGCTAATGAGTTCAATTCTTTTTTTCCTCCGTTGCTACGTTTGGCCCACCATTCTGAAGCTCCAACTGTGTTGAGGTGTCATCGATGGGACCGATATCATCAATGGCGCTGTCTCCCGTGAGGGAGCAGGAGGTGTCCCGCGTGATACAGGGACTCAAACCAAAAAAAAATTGTGACATTAACGGCATGTCTGTGTGGCTGCTCAAACGTTACTATAAGCATATTTTGACTCCACTCACAAATTTGATCAACTTGTCTTTCGCTCAAGGCATTTTCCCTTCCCTTTTGAAATTAGCGAAAGTCACACTCTCGACCTATCCAAAGCATTTGACTGTGTACATCATGATACATTGTTGTACCAGTTGAAGACGTGTGGGGTTTTAGGTCTGCCACATGAATGGCTCTCGTCTTACCCCAGGGATAGAAGCCAGTTTGTGCAGATTGCCTGTCAGAAAAAGTTAGAATGGCCTATGGAGTCCCACAGGGATCTATACTTGGACCAGTCTTAGAAGATTTTAAAACGTATGGCTGTAAGTATGAGTCTTAGGAATGAGTGTGGACTGTGTATGAACGGGTATGAATGGGGGCAATTTAAAATAGATATACATATTTCTAAATAATTTAATTTGTTGATTGTATGCAATTTTTATAATTATTGTTGACACAATAAAAAGTATTATTATTATATTTTTTTAGCGTAGTAAGAAAGCGATCTCAAATATATATATATATATATATATACAAATATATATATATATATATATATATATATATATATATATATATATATATATATATATATATATATATATATATTAATATTACCAAAACCAATGTTTAAACTAGGTACTTTATTAAGATTGCTGCAAGCACTGCCTTTATCACATACAAACTAAATTAAAAAATAAACTATATAGTACTACATTAGTCATGTACAAAAATTTCTTGATTTATCAAAGAGCACAGAAATCAACCTTAACAATAATTCTGTGTTACAAGTACAAACACAAGAACCAGTAAAAGGCAACTACGTAAGCTGTAAAATAACGAGGTTGTCTGTTTTACTCCAGGATATATATATATATATATATATATATATATATATATATATATATATATTAATATTACCAAAACCAATGTTTAAACTAGGTACTTTATTAAGATTGCTGCAAGCAAGCATTGCCTTTATCACATACAAACTAAATTAAAAAATAAACTATATAGTACTACATTAGTCATGTACAAAAATTTATCAAAGAGCACAGAAATCAACCTTAACAATAATTCTGTGTTACAAGTACAAACACAAGAACCAGTAAAAGGCAACTACGTGAGCTGTAAAATAACGAGGTTGTCTGTTTTACTCCAGGATATTACCAGCCCCAGACCCCCAATACTATTAAATATATTGAGAATAAAAATGTATTGTCATTTTTGCATATTTTATTGTACACATCTAAAATGTAGAAAATTAATATTTTCTAATAACGATATAAGTATAAATAATCACAACATATGAGTTCGCAACAGGACGTAGTGCCTACTAGGTTGTATTGAGAATTTCCAGTTGAGAGTTAACTTTATTCGAACTATTAGTTCCTCATTATTTAACGAAAAATTTTAACTAAACCAATGTAATAGCAGTCAATTAAGGAGGGAATAAAAATTGGTATTAATCTATATGTTTTACGATTAAAAGTGGTAAAAGTATTAATGACATAGGTTAAACTGTTAGACAATTCGAACAGTAAAATTTCTAAAAACAAATGTTTTGTTTAGGTTCTTATAATACAGTGTTTTAGGAGGAAATTCGTAATTTCGATACTATTTTTTCAATAATTTATATTGGAATTATAATTTATTCTAAAAAAGAGTTTTTATTAGATTTTGAAACATCTTTATTTATTTGTTTCTGGTTGGTATCTTTTGGTAATGTTTCTGCCGTGAAGTAATATCATACAAAATTAGTCTTGAGACAAACAATTTATTCAATTAATTTGATTAACAATGATGAATGACATCATTCGCTACGTAATTAAAAAATAGCTATTTTATTAGTGCCTATTTATTTCAGTGCCGTCGCTGTATAGAGAGTTACAGTAATATAATTGTCATAATTAATATATACAGTGCGCAATACGGATTTGTACTTTACAGTCACATACCACAGTTGTTTGCTACAGTTGACTAATGATTAGGGTTTGGATACCTCAGTTTATTTTCGATAACATTAATATTTACCGTTTCAAAATGAAGATAATCACAGTATTTATTTGGTTCAGCTTTATAATGTTTATATTGTACCAACTAAAACCCTTCCGTGGGCATCGTTCTACTTTAAATCGAATAAAATAAATGCAATAAAAAATATACTTTCTTGGTTCCAGCAATTTTATTTGTTAACGATAGTTTGCATGTTTGTGACATTTTTAATATATAGTTTTTAATAATTCATCTCAAAATCTTGGAGTATTTGCTTCACGTTAACTGTTGACGGCGGATAATTATAAGGGACACCAGAATTTCCAACAACACCATCATTTTGTGTATGGATGTGAATATATTCCTTTATTCATGCGTCAAAAAATGTCTTTGGTGAGTCAAATATAACCTATTGTTACACCTTTTGATTCCATTCCTCGAAACCTAGTGTTCTATTTTTTTAACATGTAAACTATGACAAATGTTCGAGATTGTGTTACCCTTTAGGAGAGGTGAAGTCCTGTAATTGAGGAACTAACTTTTGTTACAAGGTCATTACGAAGAATCGTTGACTGTCGTTGATTACTTATTATATTGGTTTGAGATATTTGCTTGTATTCTAATACAATAATGGTATCAGTTTTATATAGATGTTGTAATGGTGCACTAACAATTTAATAATTTTCTAACCTGGGATAAATATCTCTGGCTATCAGACAAATGCCATATCATTTACTTAAATAGTATATGCGATTTCATTATATTAAAAAATAATTCAAGATTGGTAAAATATAACCAGATACCTGTGTGATAGTGTATCCTAATACACAGAATTCCAGTATTAAGTATATGTATTAGAATACTAAAATTAATAATTTAACGATACGCTATAAAAACCACGGTTTTAATGAATCGTTGGCAATTGCTGTTTTGCATAACTGTGGCTATAACACTCATTATGAAATTTAACGAAACATCCCTATTGAATAATTAATTATCTCGTGACATCCTGGTAATATATCTGAAGAAATTGTACTGAATCACTGGACATTTTGTATTTTCATTCTTATACTAGTGGTACAGATTGTTGAAGGAAAATAGAAAATTAGTTTTCTAGGAGGGGCTTTTATTATAAAAGTACTGTAAGAATACTTACTACATCATTGAATGTCTTAAGATTAAAATCACCTTGGAAAACGTTTTTATATATAGGTTAGTAACCTTTTTACAAACATATCTAGTACACCAATCATCTTTCAAAATAACTGTATAATAAGTCCTTAAGTATTTAATCTGAATAACTAAGCAAAACTAAAAAATTATCATAAACTATTATAAAATTATTATTAATAAAATATTATGGATAATAAATTATTATTATCTATAACATGTTTAGTATATATTTATATTATAATGTGTCATTGTTAATTAAAATAGACATTCTTTCGCGTGTTTAAAATTTACTATAATTTTTACATATCTTGTTTTCTCGATTACAAATATCGGACATATTTTTATATTAACATTGTTATATAATTTAACTAAATTTTATTAAAACGGTTTAACTTTTAAAACCATCAGGTCCCATATTTATAGTGTTCAGCTACTCAGATGAAATAAAAATGCATTCAAACGTATATTTATACTTTCATATTAACACAGGTGTAAGATATTTATTTAAGAAGAGAAAAAATAAAAATGTATTTTCAAAAGCCAAGAGATTAGGCAAGCATTTCACATTAAAATGAATGGAATTTCTTTATATTAGGATTATATTCTTTCATGTAACCGTCTGTAAATAAACTCGTATATGGTTGAAATTGCATGCTCGTTGGAAATACATTATAGCTTTAACTAACATCTGTAATAAGTAAAATAATTAGAAGGATTGGCAATTGAGTATTCCTAGTAAGTGCTATGTTATTATGTTTATATCTTTAGTTAGTATTTTGGCCTCAATGATGCTAATAACATTACAGATTAACATATTAACGGTAGCTCCATATCCATTAGTTTGCACTTAATGACAAGAAATTTACAGTTTTATTGATTTATAATTTTATATATATATATATATATATATATATATATATATGTGTGTGTGTGTGTGTGTGTGTGTGTGTGTGTGTGTGTGTGTGTGTGTGTGTGTGTGTGTGTGTGTGTGTGTGTGTGTGTGTGTGTGTGTGTGTGAATATATACACATATACATACACACACACGTTAAATTACTGATTTCTTATTACTTTCAGTCTTGATTCATTAAAAAGTAAGTGTTCATAAGAATCCTAAATGATTGAGTTATTGCTTATTGCGGTATATATTGTATGTAAATATAAACCCATATATATATATATATATATATATATATATATATATATATATATATATATATGGGTTTACATACATATACATATGCCTATATATATATATATATATATATATATATATATACATAGGCATAAATTATTTGTTTATGACTTCACCATTTTTTTACCTTCAATATATTTTATGTATGGTCATATTAATAATTCTTAGCCAGTCCACCATGAGTAAAGTGTATGTTATATCTGTGTAAGGTGATATGTTACACTCCAACTTATCAGGCTGCAGTACGGCTGACCAGGCTCACCTTTGTCCTGATATATGTGTTCCAACACCACGTGACCTAGCACTAGTTGGCTTTTAGCAAAAATATACGATACGTATAGTTAGTAAAATATTAGAACAATTATGTTTCATATTTATATAATATTTTAAATAATACACACGCAGATCTCACTTACACTGAATACGGACATAATATTGTTGAATATAAAATATAGTTAATTTAAGCTAAACTTCAAGTATTTATAATTTTTTCTCATTTACAAAACAAAATTAGTAATGAAGAAGAGTTTAACCAATTTAATCATTGCCGCTGGTCTAGTTGTTTATAATACGTACTATAGCTAATTAAAATTGTCTTTTCCAACGAAAAAGTGGCCCATATGAAAGTGAAAACTTGGATAATTGTGGTCGATAATATTTTCAAATTGTAAGACAATAAGTGTTTGTAATTCAAACTGTAAATTATTCTATTTAAATTTGGATCGCTGAATTAGTGCATTAGAGATTATAATACACACCAAAATAAAAATATTTCAATCATACATTATAATACAAACTTTAAAATAATTATTAAATATTATTTGTCATAACAATTGGCCGTTAGGTACTTGAAGTTTAAAAGCAACAAATATTGTTACTCTTTATGATTAATAAGGTTAGAATAATCAAGTGAAATATAAAGAATCTAATCGTGTTTCTTAAATTCAAAAACATCCATGAAAATGCTGGAAGAAGTCATAACAAAATTTAAATTTTAGGAGTGAAAGTGCCGAAAGATTAGTACAACTATGAAACCTGTTTAAATAATATTATAAAAATGTTCTCTAAAAAATAAAAAGTCTATGGGTTCATACATTAAAATCTTTGATTAAATTTTACTGTTCAACAAGTTAGTTTGTTAAATAATATAACAACGTTACCCAGGCTTTAAAAACTGACAATGTTTAATTTAAAAAAAAATATTATAAACTTAAAAATTAGGATATTAAAAATACAATACTGTTACGTTAGGATCAACCGTTTTACTAAATACTGAATACAAAATAGGCCAAAATAAAAAAATGCCTGTAAGTAAGCGGCAATTAAATTGTTGAGAATTAGCTGTACAATAGTCATATAATTAAATTGTAATGTAGTAAAACTGTAAAAACCTATTTAATAAAAAGATATAGGAGGACTATACTAATAACTAATGAAAGATTTTCTATTAAAACTAGGACATCTTCCCCCTCAGTGGTTTACTCGGTATCTATTCCATTATCAACCCAATGAACTTGGAATCGAATTGTTTTATTTCATTTTAGAAGAAGACTTACTGGATACTGCTTCTTACTGATTAATCCTGATAAAGGTAAATGTTAAGATTTACACTTGAATGGAACTCAGTGTTTAACAGCAATGCACAACTTCCGCATCCTCGTCGTACCCCGGTGGAGTCTTCTTGGAACCAATTAATGACACTGACTGGTGGTAGGAAAAGAATGGAGAGGGTGCCATCTTTTCACCAACCATCAGGAACTGCTCAGCTCATAATTCTGAGTTCATGGATATTAGGTTACAAAAGGTCGGTATCTCTCGCAGTACTAGTATTATGTGTAGTAATTGGTTTATGACTGCTGTAACTTGCTTTTGTCATCTAGTGTTATTGCTTTTACCGATAGCAGCACATGAGGCTATAACTGCTTAACTACTACATTATGTTAACTAAAATATGTTATAAAATAGATAATAACATCTTAAAGCTATTTTCTTGTACACCAGAATACAGTTTATGATAGTTATGTATCATAACGGACAGTGAATCAGCAGTACAACGGACAAGAGGACGATTTATAAAATTACATTAAAACGCAATGATACTTACTTAAATTGTTAAAAACTAAACAATCAGTTATCTTGCAATATTTAACACATTATCTCATGATAATGATTGTAGAATAAGAAAAATGTATGTATTTAGCTAGTGTAAAATATTTGTTGTTTAATTTTATTATATATATTGCTTTGGATCCAAAACTCCCTCCGCAAAAACACCAATCCTTCTAGACTAGGAGTCCATGTATCGTTTCTCAAATAGACTATAGTAAATAGTTTTTACTAGAACAATGGTCTAAAAGATTTCCAAAATAAACGAGTTATGCAATATGTAGTTTTAGTCTTAAAAATATGAATAGTACATGTCATGCCAAATCTGTTCTACTTCATGTAAACGTTTCTGCTACTAGAATACGATGGTATTTATAATCACATTACTTTCATGGTCTTTCAAATTCAAAAATATATGAAAATGCGTTAGCGCTTTATTTAATGCCAGCCAAAATACAGTGAAATATCTCTTTATCACACGAAATTATATTTAGCGCAGGTGTGGTGAAATAATAATCTCAAAAATATCTATGTACGGAACAAAAAAGCGTAATGATAACTTTTATAAAATAACTTTAATGTGTAAAAATTAAAACTACTACAAACGTGAACAAAAATATATTTTTCTAATTAGCATGTTACATTATTATATTAACATATTTACTGTAGGGAAACATAAAATATTAGAAAATATGAACATATTCCAAATTGCTACTCAAGTTTTTAAAAAACAATATAGTTTGCATATTAGAAATTATTTAATTTAAAATAAAATCTTATAACTAAAACAAATATAAATTGTAAATGACTTATACCTTTTTAGCACAAATGTAATGCTCGTTTTAACTATTTTATATTTATATTTCAAAATAAAACAGCATGACACTTGTTTTATGCTTAATTTATCATAAAAGTAACAATATAATATCTAATTGAATAAATTTATTTAATTATCATGATAAATCAAATGATGTAGAGAACTTGAATGTTGTGCTTGTATTATTTACTGATATAAAATAGTACACAATTCAGACTATATTTATATCGTTTTGCAAGTAAATACGCATCTGCATATAGGTTTGCACAGTTTTCTCTTAATAAGAATGTTCTGTTTATTACAGTAGTTGAAACCAAGGTTGCATAAAAAAGATTTAACCGTATACTAATAGTTAATGTGAGTTATTATGAATACATTAATTGATTTTATAAATATAATAGTATAAATTAAACATTTTACTGCAAACGGGACTAAGAGACAGATCGTTTGTTCACATGACAGTTATTCAGTTGCCAGCCGAGTAAACCACTCGGCGTTAAATAAACATGTGCTATGTCTGATCTGTACAACAGTGACGTAGAGATTTCAGTTCCATTGATTGTGTGAGCTGACTAGTTGCAATCTAATGCCATTTAGTGTCACAATTATCAATATACGTAATTATTATCTGAATTTTTCCTTTTCAAATTAGATTTGATTTAAGAAAATGTTATATATGAATATATGTTTTAACATTATATTTAACTTATATTTTAATCAGCACAATAGTTCGAACAAAATGGCGGTATTAAAACATAAATTTCGAATTTGTTACTGTGATAATGACACGTACAGCTTTATTTTATTAAAGGAGTGTATATACATTTTTAAGGGTATTTAACTTATGTTTAAAATATTTTAGAATATATTTATAAGATTACATGAAATTACTACAGTTTGTTTGAGCAGCATATTGAAATGTAAAAACTTTAACATGGAAAAGAAACAGGAATTTCCGATCATTTGGCATCATTAATTAATACAAAAAGATCTGTAACACGATACTTCCGGATATATATAAAACAATTATTAGACTTCTCGATATAAAATTTATTTTAATACTTCGGCATTTGCTGTTTTCAAAAAGGTATAATAAAAGTAACACAGCAAACAAAATTAACATAATTTAATTAAATAAAAATTTGCATAAATAAATAAACAGAAATTTTTTAACATGAGATTAAATGTAAAGAGAATTATCATGAACGGAGAAATAATTAAAAAAAATTGTAATAACTAAAACGATTTATCGATTCATATTTTATACAGACCAAAGTGTACTTTTGATTTTAATATTAACTGATGTGCCTGTTCTAGATTTTCTAAGTAAGTTTTGTTTCCATCTTCGGGTACTTTGCAAATACCTTTCAGTGAATAACATTGTTAAAAATTTTTTGGTGGCCTAATGCGTGTTGTGAAACCAATTTTTCATCCTGTTTTTAGACGAAAAACGATGATTATTCATTCTTATGTGCAATGGATTTGTTGTCAATCCAATATAATTATGCAATCTTATTACCTTCCAAAATGTCAGTAATGGTTCTGAAATTGTTATAAATTCGTTACTTAATTGTTTAAATACTTATGTAAATCATTATGTATTGATACATTATAAGAACTAAATCGAATCTATTTACATGTTCTTGTGTATTGTGGTGTAAATGACAAAATTATTTAAATTCATAGACGTATGCTATGCATAATATGATTTAGCAATAAAAGTTTTCACTTTGAATTATAAATTTTAAACAGTACTTAGTAATATAAATGTTTAGAGTTTCATTGATAAATGTTAAGTTTTTGTTTTAACGAGATGATTTTTTCTCGATAAAAATCTTCATTATTGTGACAGTTGAGTCCAATATTTCACATTTTGAAGTGCAACTATGTTACTTATTAAAAACTTGGTATTAAAATAGTCCTTTTGGCTGTCGGTGACAGCTAAAATAGTATTAATTTATTTTCATGGAATTTACATATTCTGTATATATCAATAAGTGATTGAGATACAAAAATGTTTAGAATACAAAAACAGAATATGTTATTACCTATCTGTAGAAATCTGTCTTGTACTAGGTCAGCTCATTCATAATCAAAATGTTTATCTTTACCCATTTTGCTATTTATGAACGTAAGGAGTTTGCTATGAAACTTTTTTATAATTAAATTTTTGTAGCATTTGCATCTAAGGCGTTGTTCATTGGTACTGCTAATTGTGTATTAGTAATGTATAAGTAATATTTACAAGTAGTTTAGTCAATTAGGTAAATTCTATCATACCAGTGCTCAGAGCGACAATCAAGAAGTGGCACAAACTAAATACGTGACCTACATTCATTAATAGTCATGTATGAGTTCATTAGAGTGCTGCTTTTTCTACTATTACAATATAAAACACGATATATTAAAGTATCGGTTACCCGTGGCTTTGCATACGATTTTATATTAAATAAAAGGCACGTCACACTAATATCCTTTATGATGGTATAATGAAAAATTATAGATTGTCTCAGGAAGATATTCGAACAACATTAAATATCTAATTGTTATATCTAAATTGGAATACAAATTCTAATTTAGTCCCAAAGTAGCAAAGCTTGGCCATTATAATCCAATTCCATTTTAAGGTAATTTCGATACAGGTAGTGTGTTTTCACGTGCGTGTTTCAAATCCCGTCTTTAAAAAATATTGAAAAGTAAAATATAGTTTATCTAGAAAATAGAAGTCCACTTACATTCCCACATATGGTTGATCTTCATGAAAATGTTTTCGTTTTTACACGTATGTGATCAGGAACTTGCATTGTTGATTTGATATTTCATCTTTATATGACTGCGGGAGGATGAAGAAGAAAGTATGGGTTTTCAAGGTTTCTAGTAAGTTTTAACCCCTATGGGTTATATATCTATATGAAGAACATACTATTTGCCTATTGGGAGCATAAAACACATGCATGTCAAAATTTCAAATGTCTCATCGACCTTAGAAAGTTTGAAAATTACGTAGTTTTTAAAATTTTTATAGCTCCATTTTAATCTCTATTGGAAATTAATCGGCATAACAGATGTTTTATTTCTCTGTTAAGAGCATAGGAACTAGTTGCGCCAGATCTCTTATTTCCAGCTCATGGAGAAGTTCAGAAACAAAATATAGTTTTTCTAGGGGTTACAAACCCATCACTTTTGATCGCTATAGATCATTTTTACAAACACTTAGAATCTTTTTGAAAAATAATTAGTTTTTAATTTATTTAATTAGGCATAAGTGTGGGCATTTTCAAATTTATGGAATATTGAGAAGTACCATAAATATAGCAATGAGTGAATGAGTAAGTAAGTAGGACCTTTTATATATAGAGATATTCATGCTTTACACTATTGAAATTTAAAAAAGAAATATCTTTTTTAATATATGAATGTTAGAAGCTAATTAAATTTGTATTGACTAAATCTAAAAAAATGCATGCTGGATGCAGAATAAGATAACGGTTTAACTATAAGGGTTTGGGTTTGTCTCACTCACGAGAACTAAAATTAGCAGAACTTGTGAAATTTGTTTAAGCTTCATAATGTATATATGATTTCAACTTATATCGTGTCTCAGTATACATATATAGTATATATACCATAGTAGGCTATATATATATATATATATATATATATATATATATATATATATATATATATATACAGGTATATGATTTTGCGATATTCATCGACAAATCCTACTAATATATACGAGACAACAACTGTAAGAGAAAATTTTCAAATTAGGGTTTTAAAAACTTTAGAAAATAACAGTACAATAAAATTTTGAATACGGAGAAATAATGCGAAAATTCCCTGTCCGTTATGCACGAAAATACTATTAAACGGTTTTATGGTTTGGAATTTTTGGTTAAAAGATGAATATTGTGAATAGTATCATACTATATATACCATTTCATACAGACATATTCTTTCTAAATTCTATAGATAACGATTTAGGAGATAATCTTTTTTCTCTTATAAGATGTATCACACTAACTTGTAATTATATCGTACAATATATGCTATCTGATATAGTTTTATTGTTAAAACGTGTGTTTCTTGCTGAAAGGCATATGTGAAAATAATACCGAGTCACGAGAGAAAGAAATACAATATCGCACCTGTGACACTTGCAATATACCATTTCAGTACTTGGAAACCGTATTTCAATATCACGTTGCAGCACTATAAATACTACACTGCGTGTTGAAGACAAAACCTTTATTTAATGTTGTAATTGGTTTTTATAACATATGTTCAACTAAGGAAAACGTTATAAAATATTATTTCAGAACATAAATTGTTGAATGCGTATGTTTTTATTTTTGCTATACTGTTAAGCATACATAATATAGTAACTTTCAATAAGTCAATTTACAGAACAATATTTAGATTAATGTAATAGCATATAATAGTGGAACACATACAATTATAAGTAAAACTTTCATTTAATGCATTTTATATCCTAGTTTTAATGACAGGCAAAGTTCACTGTATATGACTTAACAGTATTTTTCCATTTTCCCTAATATATAATATCTAAACAAATATCTCTCGTTACCTAACCTGGCCTTGATAAATATAGAGAAGAATAGGAAACATTAAAGCTCACTGTAAAACTTTAGTATTTATTTATGTAACAAAATTAGCTTTTATTTGTTCTTTGTTACAAAAGTAATGGGTAAAGTTGTTTGAGTTATATTCCTGTAAAACAATAGTCTACGCCAAAGTACTTCATAGAATTTCCAGGAACTTCTGAATGCTCTGACTTTAGTTTCATTGTATATAATTCTAAAATATATTATTTTGTATTAACTTTAAATCATAAGTTCGTTAAATGAAAAGCTAAGGAATTCGATTTTAAAATCCCTACACGATTGCCTAACACAATCAAATTGTTACTAAAATCGTTTATCTTGAAGTATTGGAGAAAAATTCGAGTCATTTCACGGTTATTATAAATATACTCTCACATGAGTTTCCCAAAACAGAGCTATTTAAATTTAAATCTAAAATTGATCAGGAGATTTGAACATCTTCCAGTGATTACACGAAACTCAGGAGTTTTACAATGTAGTTTATAAGATATATGTACATGTTTACCCCGTCTTTTATAGATATAAATGTATTTGCATGCGATTATTGTACAATATTTAAGGTGAACGGTCAGCAATAATGGGGAATATTACAATATTAAATCTGACTCATAATAATATGACTCCATAAATATTTTATATATACATACTAACAATGTAACTAATATAACATTTTGTCATTATTAATCATCGGAAATACCCATACCAGCTAAAATGCATGTGATTGGGTGTGAGTAGTTAATGTTTTACTTTTTTAGCACGAACAAGCGAAAATCGTATAACAGAGGCGAAATAAATTCACATCAATAAACAAAATTTTTTTATCCTTCACGATGTAGATTTATCACCAAAATACGCTCTGCTATTTATAATGCTCCATCCACCAAACTCCACATTGTGAACCGGATAATATATGTAAATCCACTAAATATTTAAGATGTAAGATGAAGTTTACTTAGTACCTCCAATCTCTGAGCAAACGTATAGGCAATTAGTAGTTAACAACTAATGTCGGTTTAACTGCGTATAAATCGTATTTTTAGTTATTTAACAAATTATCCAAATATTTTGGTAAAGTTTAAACCTTATGGGTTAACAAGCAAATTAATGCATACTTACCATTCTCCAGAGTCTGAAATAAAGTTACACGCTCTTACAAGAAATAAATAAATGATTGTATACATTATTTTTTGTTATCTCTTTCTTTAATGAGGTATTATTTAATATCTTATGTATTTCATCAGGTTTGCAGATATTCATATCTTCGAAAAACGATTACTGAGTTTACAAAGACTGAGCCCAGTGGCCCAAAAGTTGTAAAAAAGTTAATGCCTTTGTATATTTGTGTGTATACAGACCAACTCGAACCCCGTTTCATGTATACACTATTGGAGAGACTTTATACCATGTAAGTGTATTGATGAGTAAAATATTCACTCTCTCACTAATGCCTGAATAAGCGTCGATTTAGACGCTTTTTGAGTTTAGTAGCCTTGTCAGGCCCTCTTGTGTCTATAAAATATCTTTACTTTAATAGTGAGAATAGCTTAACACTTACAGTTTAATATAACCAAATCAGTTTTTGAAAATTCATTTTTGAAAGTTGTTGAAACTTTAAATAAACTAATTTAATTAAAACCTAGGCAACAAAACTGTCTCAATATATTATCAATTTTCATTACTTCTTTTTTATTGAATTTCTTTGTCAAGAACTGCTAATATGTAACAGCTAATAAAACATTTTAATTTGAAATTTTACATATTTTTTTTCATTTGTTTTAAAATGACATGTAACTTGACTGAAAATATTCATAAATACCTCTGTATGTTTTTTATCGTCTATAAAGCAAACTGAAATTGGTTGACGGAAATATAAACAATTCGAACAAGTAGTGCTTCTATAAACGTAAAACATGATATAAGGACCACTTGAAATTTTGCTTAAGCGTAATGAAATTGAATATTATGTATAATAGAAGTTTAAGATTATTTTTCAGCTTCCTACTACTATATTTTTGTCTCTTTAAATTATTAAAAACTGTATAGTTTGTTAAATCATTAATATACTGCAACAATATTATTACATCAGTTTATTTCACTTTACATGTAGTGTCTCTCTTGTAGTTTAGTAATAGATTTATTCACGACGTCAGCTATATAACTGAAATAAAGGCAATAAGTATATTATTCGTCAGCTACACATATATTTTACTTTGCATTTATATATTTTACAATTTAAAGAGGTATGAGCCAGTCTATCATAATTCCAATATAAATTAATTTAGTCAAGCATGAAATAAGTAACTAAACGAAACAGACCCTTCACAACCGACCCTTGTACTCAACAGCAGGAAATTGTTTAGATAAAAGCAGTACAGTCGCTTTATGTGTGGTTCTGTTAAAGTTGGGCGTGTTTTGATTGTGTCAATCCTCCCACGCGTGCTCATCTAAACATTTTATTCTTACTTACCCTTTAAGTCGAATTCATATTGTTATTTGGGATTAAATCAGAAGTTCTTACGTGCAGATTTTTTTTTACAGCTATCTAACAACAGCCATACAGGGTGCCCATAAATTACTCTGTTAAGTTTTACTATTTTATTTGTTAGAATAATGTAAGTAAGAAATATCATATAAAGTATAATCCTATGTGCTTACTTTAGCGTCTGTCTGTCTATAAAAAGTGTACATTTAAACTCAAACTTGTTGTAAAGTAAAAAGGTATATAAGTTATAAAGTTATAAGTTTGCAAAGGTTTCAGTCTAATTAGCGTTAATTAACGCCTTATCAAAAATCATATCAGGGTTTTAAATGGCGACTATTAAAAGTGTTTAAACTATAATGACTCAAAGGCGGGTGTTTGTAATTAATTAGCATAAAAGGAAAGTAAAATAGGAGTTAATGCCTTATAACAAATTTTGTACTGCTTATTTGTCGCTACGTTATTCGAGTTTTAGTGATGTTTAAATGTTGAATAATGTTAAGATAATTGTTGTAACTAACACCTGAAATTAGCTGCACATTGTTTTAGTTTTATAAAATTATTTTCATTACTGCGTTAAAATTAATATTTCCGAATCGATCTTAACATTGAGTTTTATTTGTTTATGTATAGTTACAAAATATCAGTTTACATTTTATAGTTTACACAATTGTGTTATTATATATTTTTATTTAGTTTAGTTACTAAAGAAAATCAACTTACTTAATTATTCATTGTTTACATTTTCCGCTTCTACAATAATTAGAATAATAATAACTATTAATTAGTTTGGAAATTATTAGCTACAATTTGTTTAATGAATATAATAATCAATCTTATAACGGTACGATAAACACACAATAATTAAAGTATATCATAATATATTAAGTATATTATATCTTAAAAATTAAGTTCAATTCAGCAAAAAACATCTAAGTAATTAAAGTATTTGTAATAAGTGTACATACTTTCATCAATAGGCAGATAATTTAATTACAAAAATGAGGAAATATTGCTTAATAAAAAACCTATAATTTTCAGTTATTGCTGGTGTAGCAAAAAAAATGAACGTGGCCAATTTATATGAATGTAACCCATGTTTTACTATTATTGTAAATATGTCTTTAAATCACCCGTTTTCAGTTGTACCAGTGTAGTTTTTGGAATGGACACGATTTTTTCACCTCATTCGATATTTTACTCAAATTATTCTTTGAATATGACTTAACTATACTAAACATTTAGCAAAATTAGAACTTCATAACTTTATTCTATTCGAAGACATAAATAATCTCCTAAAAACACTAACAGACAGACAAACGATAAACCAAGCTATTAATACAGTTACAGGACTATAAGCTTAATACAGAGTTTCTTATTTTGACCTGAAAAACCAAACAGTGCAGTTCGATGCAAAATTTGTAGAATTTGTATACATTCTAAAAATTTGGTTTGAAAATCATAAGAGAACTACCTTTCTGTCTATATAAACGAGGTGTTTTGTTTCTCTCTCTCAAAGTAAATAATAATATGCTTCTAAAATATTAAAAATATTACATTGGTCATAACTTTAGTGTTGTGTAAATAAAAACAGTGCAGTTTGATGTTTCTAGATGACAGCCATTTATCTTTCTCTGATAAATTCAAGTGGTATTTATTATAGCCTAATATTTTAACCTCAAATCAAATTTCAACCTCAAGAGTTCAAGGTAAGTAATGCATGGTTTTTACGACTTTTAAAACTCTTCAAATATTGTATTTAATATAGATTGAAATCTAGTACTTTATCTCAAGTAACAGATTCTCTATTAAGAAAATGTTGTGCTTTTCACTAATAGATTCTTCATTTTCAACAAAGTAAGTCAACAAATAATTCCAAAACATTTAGCATGACTTAACATGCTCTTTTTCCAAAAACTGATAGATTGAACATGCTGTACCCCTAATGTTTTATGGTTTGCAAATAAGAATCATTAATTATTCGCACAAAACTTTTTTATTTACTTGTTAAACACACATTAATAGCCAAAACCCAAGATAAGGATATATTATTGTCACAATATAATTAATGATGTCTTCATATTGAAGTTCATTTAAGAATTTCAAAGCTTCAGGGTTCCAACATAAGTTCTTTAGTCACTGTAGATCTTGGTATTTTGCCTTACTTATATTAATAAGAGCTCTAAAACATTAAATAAAATTAGCCTAAGCTAATATTTAATATTTTGTAACATCATTTAGCTTATATTCTTTGAAAACAAGATGAAGTAAACATTTAAACACGTGTTTACCTATGTATAATACAAAATATTATATTAAATTTAATATTAATAAATTAAATATTATATTAAATATTAAATAAATATATTAAATATTAAAAACGATGTATAAAATAAGAATAACTATGTGGTTATATTCTTACTAAAATTAAATGATTTCCTTTTTAGTACATACCATTTTTCGCCCTGCACAAGTAGACATTTTTGTCTGAATCCAAGCCTAATATCTTTGTTCGTATTACTATATTTTCCCATTTCATTCGTTTCATGGAAGTATTTTTGCACTGTTTTTTTTTTCCTTGGATACTCAAATCCTATATTAAATTTGATCAAGAAAATCTTTTTGCATGTTTCAAAGGAAAGTTTCAGGTCGAGATGCAGCTCTTTAAATTATTGTGTAACTTGCTTACATTCCAATACTCAACTAAGTATTTCTTTTTTGAGTCCTTTAGACTATCATAGATAACTTTGTGTTTTAAGCTGTATTATATTCACGAACAAATTCCTTTGGTTGCTCTGAATGGGGGTGTGGGATATTTCCGTATATACTCTTTTATATACCTTTGCATGGCCTGTCTTAATAAAGGTAAAATATAGTCTACTTTTACTTTTCCCAATGCCATGTAATGACATGAAATCTTTTTTGCGCAAGTTAACTCAATTTGTCCTTCATTACTATCTGATACATGACTCTGCAAGCAAAATTTGCATCTTGTAACTTTGCTTCGTCCTCCTTATTTAGAGGTCGTCTATTGGAATAACAATAGAGAATCATTTGAACTTAACTGCTTCATTCGTTAAACAATGTCCTTTGTTACATGGACTAACAAACAAAAGACTTTTTACTGCAATTGAAATTTTTCCCTGTCTCAAATTAGTGCAGCTTTAACCTCATTGCAAGCGTTTTATTGTCTTTACCTACGCATCTTCTTTGCAGCAGGTAAATTCGTAAATTCGGAAGAGAAAAATTTCCTTCTTCTTCAGATGAATCTATTTCACTTTATGTTAGTACATAAACTCAGAATTCACATTACTAACTCAAAACAAAATGAACGATAATATCGCGCCATGATTTCGCTTTCAGTTTAAAACTGTAGCAACAACATAGCCGACATTAGTGCTGATATAAAATCAACACTAATTATTGGAACTAGGCAGTATTTATGCCAGTGTGGAGAGGACTGAAGATGTTATAATATGACTAAATATAATATTTTGCAACATGTTTATTTCTGGACTGAACAGGTCCTTTTCCTAATTGCATTGTGAACGTTATTCTAGACGTTTTAGTCCTAAAACAAAAACAAAGAGTTATAATTATTAAAGCAGAGTATTCGATTGGAAACTAACGAAATGGACTAAACAAGTTCATTCCATAGACCCTAAAAATTTGAAATTGCTATGAAAACTGTTAAAAATTATTGTTTCGTATAGTGATAAATGTACTGAGATACTACAGTGACTACAATGCATATATTGTGAATATTTTAGTTTCAAACAATCGTGGAAAAATTTTAAACTTTTAAAGAATAATAATTGCTCTTTTACATCTTGCTATCGCAGTAAATCGTTCTGTGTCTGATCAGGGTATGGTTAAGATTCGTTATACACTGTTGTTTCGTTTTTCGCCTCAGCATAATTAAAACTCTAAATATTGACATTTCAAAATAACAAGTGATGAGTTGTAGATAAAATTCAAATCTCTCACACGATAAATTCAGGTGGAAACGTAAACGAACCCTTATGAATTTACGGCAATTTTACACAAACATAAAATTACTAAATAATGAATTGTAATTAATTACGTATAACAGATTATAGTTAATACCAACAATATTTGGCTGACCCAACATTTTTCACTACTTTAAAACCTATCTATGGTCATAGTATGGTTAAGAAAAAGGCTTCTAAATACAATCTACGATAATTTTGGAGTTGTTGTTTTATATTTAAGCTACAGTTACGAAACAACTTTAGTTCTCATTAGTACAAGGTTTGTTGTATTATCTGACAGCAGAGGTGTATTTCTTAATAATTGTATCTAAAATGTAATTAATATCACACTTCAGTTAAAAGTAATACTCTACAACTAGAAGTATTTAAGTTATTAATTCATGTTTAGTCTGAATGGGCAAGTTAATACGCACAAAAATATAGAAGTAAATCATACATACTTGTTTTGAATCTTACTAAAATATTATAAATGCAACATATTTTAATCCGCTTAAAGAACAATATTTTTATATTAAGCAATTCATGTAGGTAATGATACATTGCTAGCTAGATAGTAAAATACTTTCAATATGGTTAATTCAGTTAACGAATAAGTTGCCAGCTGAAAGTGAAGGGTTTATTTAATACAGTACTTGATCTTTTGAAAAGAAGATCAGTAAGTGTGTCAGCAGCCAGGAGGGTCGACACAACTCAAGTGACTAATATCTGCGGCGGACGCCGGCCATGGGGATACATTTTACTGCTACTGTTCCTTTCAGTCCTGACTCGTAAATTCGTTCACTTCTAATGCATATAGATTAATTTAAATCACTCATATTTATGCATATTGAGTAATCAATACTAAATAATAATGTAACTGTTTTTATTTTGTTGTTGTGGTTTGTGTGGTATAATTCAGCTAATTAATCACAAAATTGTTCAATGTATATGTTATTAAAATTTGTGTATCTAGTTATAAAATAATTTCATTTCAATGATAACTTTTACAAGAAAATATTTTCCTATACAAGGATTTGTTATATGCCCGGCCAGTAGACTTCCTTAAAGGTATATTTTTAGGAATTGAACTACTTTGTATTTGTATTTTAAATAACCAAATTGATATATAATGTTTAAGAGACCCCTCATGTGTTGTTTCATATTTATAAAATCTTAACGAATAACATGCCTTACGCGATGAGCGTCTGCGAATCGTGGTTCTAAAACTTTATTTCTATCTATTTATATACATGAAATTTCAAGAACATACTCAAACTTAGACCATAAATAGGAGCTTTGCTTCTATATAGGCAGCATCGAGCTGAAAAATATCTTATGATTCTCAATCTAAATTTATGGAGTTATTCAAGGATCATGTGATAAATCTATAATGTTATTGCTACGTCTCACAATAAAAAATTCCTAGCTAGTGAATTTTGGTTTGGTAAATAAGTTCCTCTTGGCCCAAAGAATACTGCTACTTATGTTTTGACTAAATGTCAGAGCCTTTGATCACATGTGCGATAGGCGTTGATGCTGCAGTTATACACTGATCCATATTTTCCCCATAATCCAAGAAAGAAATTTATTGATTCGGGAGTAAAAATTGAAAGTCTTAAGTTCTGCTAGGACCTCAAACATTTGGTTTAATAATAATCACAATCATCCTTTCAGTTCTAGTAATTCCACCTTTGTTGTGCTAAGTAACACAAAACATTGAAACAATAAATAGAACAAAGGATCATAGTACTATAGCAGGGATTAAACCTTCTCACTATCAATGTATAAGAAGAGAGAGAAATAATTAAATGTAGGGTATCATAGGTTCATATTTTAAAAAGCTTCTTTAGGTTATACAATTATAAAAAGAAGCCTTGAAAATGCTGAAAAATTATATCTATTTAAAAAAGTAGTTTTTTACCTTGTCGCTGAGCATGTATAGTTACTATGAAAAGTTTTATTACACTGTTATATTGATCAGTTTCGAGTTTAAGTCAGTCAAATCTATTTTACCCTGTAATCTCGTATAGTGTACGTAAATACTTGGATTTAGAAATCCTGTAACAGAATAATATACGTTTGACTATGGTTCCCAAAAATAAACAGTGTAGATGTTATTATTAAATAATTTTTAATAAGTTTAAACTGTATCATTAAACACTTCTGGAGTGCTAAAATGTAGTTTTCCTTTTAGTAAATTTATGGTTATACTACTATAATATAGATAGTATTCTAATCTATTGTGAAAAAATTATATTGCAAACATTCTCTTCATCTTATTTTGAGGAAAAGTAGATTCCAAACAAAGGCTGTCATTCTAAATTGTAGATGAAGGGGTTTTATTTGTTAAGTATTTTTATTTACACAATAATGATTTACGACGAGTCTTAAGGTTTGTATATTAACATATTCTGACACTAATATTTATTAATAAATTTAAAAATCTCTGAAGACAAAAACTTTATAAAGCGTACAGGTTAGTTTGTAAAATCATGTTTTTCATTTAGTTATAATTAATATGTTTTTTCCACTTAAAACGAAATACTGTTATTATATACATATAAAACATTTGAACGGCCTATATCTTGACATATTGACTCTTATCTTCAAAATTTAAAAGAATTTGTGTGAAATAGCTTATCAATTTTATAACTATTGATAATTTATACATTTACACTATAATACACGATAACTAACTTATAACCATTAATTTCTAACCTTAAAACTGTCGTAATATTTAAACAATAACACATTTTTAAAACGTTGTAATACATATTATTTATAATTACTTAAATATTACTGAAACTTGTTATTTAGTTGCGAATGGCCACTATCTCAAAAAATTTTCTTGTCACTAATGGCATGAAATCATCTAAGCTGTCAGTAAATAATACTTTGCACAAAGTTTAGTCTGCATCTACTTTAATTTTAACTAAGCAAGTTATTGTATTCAAAAATAGTTTTAGTGATTTTCATTATATATTGGTTACGTATTTCATGTATGTTAACAGTATTATTAATTCATAAGTAATTTATCATATTTAACGATATTTGTTTCAAAACAAATAGACACAGAAAAAATGCAATACAGTTGAAATTGTTGAGTTATAACTCACAACAGTGACCACATGTCTTCCAGAGGATCTACCTACGATAACGTTTGTTGTGTTCAATGGCGTGCCGTTCAAGAACCTGATAAAATACATTTAACTGAAAACACTTAAACTCTGCTACTGACATTGCTCATTGCAACTTTGACATATTGCGTACAGTTCTTATGCACATACTAACACAACCAGTTACCCACATTTAGTAAAATTTCCTACTAAAAACAAGGACTTTGTAGGCATATTCCTTCTGGGTATCAAGGTATTATTTCTTAACTCTCATAAGTCACTGAAAGATGTTCCAATACCCTGACGCATTTAACATTTAAATTTAAAGATCACTTCTTTGGGACTTTGAATGCGGAGAGTGCAACATTTTATAATTCTTGTAAAATAATTCGAGTTTCTCTATAATATACTACGACTTTTTATTGAATGTCTTCAACAACTATGGTAACAAATGAACTATAATTTTAGCCAAATGTACAGGGGAAATGTTGCCTGTGGTCAAAGTTAACACACTAAGAGAGTTAAGATTTTCAATTAACGCACTTGTAATGTAAAGATCCTGGGGCTCTAAGTAATTTTGGAACATGAGTAGGCATACCTTTTGTACGTATCAGGAGAGAATTCATTGTTGTAAGCATCAGATGAAAAGCTAAATTACCCATGGCTTTTATGTAACGTTTTACAAGTGTAGGAGCACTATTTATTTCGAATGAATTCCATTTTTGACATCATACATGGATTTGTCTTTTCGTCCTGACGACGAAGTTATATATATATATATATATATATACATTGGTATGAAAAACCAAGCCGTATTAATCAAAAGCGTATACTTATGGCCATTGTTTTTACAAAATTAAGTAAATATTCATTCTGTAAACCCTACACGAATAAAAGCATTAAATGTTTATTTTATCTGTAGAAAATGTAATATAGTGATTTTTTATTTTATATCTTTACTACACTAATGATCAGGCAGTGTATACTTAATATTTATTTGATTTACAGCAAGAGTATTTTGACTAAGACTTTCTATTTTATTACCCCCTTGCATATAATTTATTACAAAGAAAGGTAAAAATGGTCTTATTGCTTTTAAGATTACGAAATGTTTTCAAGTTCAAGTATAATCAAATTATAAATGGCAATAAAAATATTAAACATAAAATTTTGAAATTATATTCAATGTTAAAATAGAACATTAAATTACAGGTAACATGTTCAATACAATTGTTTCAATCCAGTAACTTATTTATTTATTAATAACTGAATGAAGATGTCATATAAATTTTGTTATAGTATATTGAAAAAATATGAATAAAAAATAAGCATTTCTTAATATATAGGAAAATACCCAAATATAAAAGCCTGTGCATAGGTGCGAGTGGTTAATAAAAGATAGGTCGACCTAAATTTCAGATAAGATTTCACTCACACACACACACACACACACACACACACACACACACACACACACACACACACACACACACACACACACACACACACACACACACACACACACACACACACACACACACACACACACACACACACACACACACACACACACACACACACACACACGCGCGCGCACACGCACGCGCACGCACACGCACGCACACGCACGCACGCACGCACGCACGCACGCACGCACACAAACACACACACACGCACACGCACGCACGCACGCATGTATATATATATATATATATATATATATTTGAACTCAGATATATAGTATACAAAAATACACACATACGCACATACATACATGTGTAAATATACATATACATTTATATACACACATACATATATCTTGCTCTTTGTGCAGTAAAAGAAGGTAAAGTGTTTGGTTTGGTACAACAGAAAATTGCCTGAGGTGAAAACTCATATCTGTAACTAGACGCAATAACGTACTCTGTTCCCTCCCGTTCCAAATACATAAGCCAGTAAATCTGCAGCTTCTTATACATCCCAAATTTGTGCTATGAAAGTTCGTTAATGAACTCGGTAATTTTCTAATAAAAAAAAGCATAATATAATTTAACCTTTTTTATGCTGTTTAAAATAATAATGCGTTTTTGTTGCGCATGCGCGCGCGTATGTCAAATCAAATCAAATCCGTCTTTATTGCCTTTGAACAACATACAATATTGTATAGCAACAGTCATTAGCCTATCTACTCATTCACACACAATCATACATACAAAACGTTCCTCATCCAGACTAACATGCAATGCCTATATCAGATCCTGTTAAAACGTGTTTCGATTTTAATTTTAATTTCTCAGGCGGCTTTCCATGAACTCACCCACCGTGTAAAAAGCACCTGACACCAACAGGCGTTTAAGGCGAGATTTAAACTTTTCGTACAGCTTTCTTTTTAAGGCGAAACACTCTATCCAGTATGTTGTTTGCACAGCTGCCCCAGAGTTTTACTCCATATGCAAGGTGTGGATAAACAAGGCCAAAATAAGCCATTTTAAGGATGTCGTGAGAACAGAGTTTTGCCAGATTCCGCAAAGCATACAAACCTGAAGTTACTCTGGAACAAACACTTTCAACATGATTGTCCCAGGTCATACCTCGATGTAGGTACATCCCTAGGAATTTGATGGAGTCAGATTCTACTAAGAGTTTGGGCTTCACAGGAAAAAATAGAGACATAAATAGCAGTTAACCGCAATTGTGTAGATTTTACACATGTATAAGCACTTCTGTTTCGAGAGAATTATATTTCCGATGTTAAGTTTACTTCGTATTCCCGATGAAGAAAATACGTCAAAAAGTGTATATTTATAGCCTTCTTAATTTCTTTTTTCTGAGTTTGTTTTTTTAAGTACCTAATTGTGGCTTGTTTCCTGGTCAAGGAAATATATATCGAAGATCAGAGACGACTACTTTTGTCAAAATTTTAATAAGATGAGTTTTATAGCAGTATAATACAATATGAATAAACCTTTAACACTTTTTAAACTTTTATTTTTCTTACGATGTACATTTCAAAATCTGTGATTTCATCTTCAGGTACAAAATAAAGTTAAGGTAATTTATATCAGTCTTTACAATTATAGTAAACGTTAGATTGTAACTTTGTCTTTTATATATTACCTATTTCATGTTTGATAAAATGTAAAGTTAAAAACGGTACATTAATAATGGAATTCGCCTTTGTTTCTTTATACACCGAAAAATATTTTTAGCGTTTTAAAACATTTAGGGCTGTAATTGGTACATTAGTTCAAAAGCAGAGTCCAGTGAACTTTCATTTAGCATAGTTATTGCCGACTGCTTCAAAGGGATTATATGGAGTCCAATTCTGACTTATTTATCTTGTATTTTATCACGTAGATTCTTTCTCTGGAACCGACTATAAATGCAAACAAATTGAAAATAATAAACAATGTTTACACATAACCAGTGATTACATTTGACAGGCTTATTCAATTAATATTACCCAACTAAGATGGCATTTTAGCTACTTTAAAGGCCAGGAGGGCATAGTTCAGAGGGAATTTCGAAATACAATGTCCATGTAAAGTTTCAATATAATCAGTAGAATAGTTTACGTGTGAAAGCAAAAGAAAAATACAACGGCACTTTCAAATGTATAATATGTTTAGGATGGTAATCTAAATACCAAGCTTACAAAACCCAAAGGGTTAGAATATGTTGAATCATTACTCTCAACAGATAATACTATAAACTAAGTTTCCAGTTCTGCAGCTTAAAGGAGTTTTAAGAGCACTGATCAACTGCAATGTGAGGGAAGCAAACTCATTACCTAATTTGAGTAGATTCAAATTTAATTTAAACCTGTGTTTATTGAATCCAACTTTCTTCTAAATTTAAATATGAAAACTAGTAATTATCTCAACCGATTAGCACTACAAATGTCAAGTCTGGTTTTTATTTAAGTCCGGTTCAGGATTTAACGAGGCGTTTGACGTTAGTTAAACTTACTTATAACACGTGTATCGTTCCACTGGGTGATTTAATCAAATATTGAGTCTGGTTCCATTTCACTTTGTCCTTAGAACAGCGTCTGCGATCTGATATTCTCACAGACTTGAGTCCCGAAATCTTTACTCTACGTGCGTCTGAAGGGGGCCAACAAGACTGTATCAGCAAATATACTGTCAATAATTTTTATTACTTACCATAATTCCAGTATTTTCGTATTCTTATTTCAACATGAAAAACACTTAAGCAACAAATGTGTTACAGCTGGTTTATTCAGCAGAAATCCTATGTAATACAAGGTGAGGCAGACCACCCGTACATTACGTATAGCGGCCAAACCAAACGAGGTAGATTATTCGTAACAACTTAAACCCCCCTATTTCTACCCCCCAAAGAATTTGGAGAAATTATTTTGAAATCTCTAAAACTCCCCAAAAGGGTAGTTTTTTTGGGAGGTAGGGGTGGTTTTTTGGAAAATTTTCAAATGTAAAGGTATGTTGAGTTATACCTCATTTTAAAGGTATTTCTTCACTGATTATTTTTGATGCAAAAGGTTTGAACCTATCTTGCCGCTTATGTACAGGGCACACCAAAACGTTAAAAAATCAGGGGTTTGTGGGTAAATTTATTGCAACTACCTGCACAAATGTAGAGAGACGATATTTTTATTGAAAACTAATGATGAGATGGCTTATCGAAAAATATCATCAAATGCCACCTTACCCCCAAAATTTACACATTTTAAAAACACATAGAATTTTGAAATACTTAACAGCCCCAATCTAAAAAAAATCAAATAGCAACCTAGGTTGTGTTGTACATCAATTAGAAAGGTCTTTAAAAAATAAACATTTTCTACATTTAAAGTTTGTCTCTATCTCCAATGGTTTCAAAACTTTAATACAAAAATAGATTTTTTAATAACTTTACTAAGTTAGTTTGTATTAATATCAAAATCTAATAAAACAAATGGAAAACAAGTTGGACTTTTAAAGTTTAATTTGTTTTTAAATAATGTAGTACAAAACACATCAGGATTTCTATCAGTGTAACATGTTTCAAAAGCAATCTAACCGTGGTGTTCTAACAATCCCAAATACACGAGTTGCCCCTGGAAGAACTTTGGAACCAATTCCTTAGTCTCTTATCTAATCTCTGTTATTATCGTCTCCCTATTCAGTTGTTCTTGTGACCCACGTGGTATGAGGTAGATATTAATTTAATTTTTTTTAAAGTACGTAGTGTAAGTTTTTGTTTGTTCTAAAATGCCGTTCTCAAATGAGGAGGCATTCCAGATGCTTATGGTGTTAGGGAAATGTTTCCAAAATTACTCAGCTGCTGCTCTTCTTTATGCCCAACGTTACCCAGACCGCGAACATCACTCCAGGAACTTTTTTTCAAAGACTTGCTAGTCGAGTTCGTGATACAGGTCATGTTCAACAAGACCATAAACAAAGGAAATGAACTCGCTAGACCCGTGAGAAGTGATAGGGCACCCAAAGTTTTGGCAGCCTTTGAACGGGATCCGCATGATTCTACACGAAGAGTAGCTCTTGATTCTGGTATTGTAGGGCCAAAATTGTAGGGCCATTCTTCTTTGACGATCGCCTAGACCGAGTAGTTTATATCAACTTTCTCATTGGTCACATGCCTAATTTATTGATCGAAATCCCTGAGGAAGTCTTGCAATGTATGTGGTTTATGCACGATGGGGCACCACACACTACGCCGAAGATTCTCGATTAATTCTAAACGAGCAATACCCTGACAGATGGATTGGAAGAGGCGGCCTGTGAACTACCCAGCGAGATCTCCTGATTTAACGTGTATGGACTTTTACTTGTGGGGTAGACTAAAAGAACTAGTGTATAAATCAAGACCAACAACTAGAGAGGACATGATGCAGTGGATAAGGGAGGCTATAAACACGACCAGTAGAGAAGAGATAATTAGAGCTGTAGATAGCTTCACCTCAAGGATTGAACTCTGTCTGGAAAACAATGGGTTGCAGTTTGAGCACCGGTTTTTAACTCTTCATGAGGTCAGTAAGTTACTAGGTTATTGTTGGTTTTAGTTTAATAATTGTCATATTGATAGTTTACCATGATGCTGCTGTAACATGGTAGATTTGTTTCAAAGCCGGTTTGAAGTGTTTATTTTGTTAAATAATGACAGGATACTCCTTCCTTCCATGGCACTCACACCAATGATTAAATAACAACAACACGTTTTCTACTATACATTTTGTGTAATTTAAGTGTAAAACTTTTTATAATTGAAAATGTACTAATTTAATAATTGGGTAATTTTTCCTGTTTCATGAGAGAACTCAGCACTTATCGTAAGACATTGTAGTTTATAGTTTTCCAATAACTTTTTAAATTTTAAAAGACTCTTTTTTAAAAATTGGATACAGTATTTTTTTTAATCATAAACAAAAGAGACGAGTTTACTGTTGGAACTTTTTTTACTTGCACATTGCACTGACTTTTTAATAAATACGTTGAGTAAAGTTATTAAAAAATCTATTTTTGTACTACAGTTTTGAAACCATTGGCGATAGAGACAAACTTTAAATGTAGAAAATGTTTATTTTTTTAAAGACCTTTCTAATGTTGTACAACACAACCTAGGTTGCTATTTGATTTTTTTTAGATTGGGGCTGTTAAGTATTTCAAAATTCTATGTATTTTTTAAAATGTATAAATTTTGGGGTAGGGTGGCATTTGATGATATTTTTCGATAAGCCATCTCATCATTAGTTTTCAATAAAAATATCGTCTCTCTACATTTGTGCAGGTAGTTGCAATAAATTTACCCACAAACCCCCGATTTTTTAACGTTTTGGTGTACCCTGTACATAAGCGGCAAGATAGGTTCAAACTTTTTGCATCAAAATAATCAGTGAAGAAATACCTTTAAAATGAGGTATAACTCAACATACCTTTACATTTGAAAATTTTCCAAAAACCACCCCTACCCCCCAAAAACTACCCTTTTGGGGAGTTTTAGAGATTTCAAAATAATTTCTCCAAATTCTTTGGGGGTAGAAATAGAGGGGTTTAAGTTGTTACGAATAATCTACCTCGTTTGGTTTGGCCGCTATACGTACTGTACGGGTGGTTTGCCTCACCCTGTATAGATGAAGAGGAATTTATTAATGGGATAAGAATGTGTGCAATGAGTTTACCGAAGGAATTGCAAACACATTGCAAAAACATCAAATAGTATCTAGTCACACTATGCAATACAAATACAGCAAGTCTGCACATTACCTGTTACCTTTTCATTCATATTGTTCTAATAACATTCGCTTAGTTGTTGCAGTGAGTAATCATCTAGGTAATTATTAAATCACTAATTCCCCTAATCCTGTCTTGTATTTAAATTATAATAACTCTAATACACATATCCGAACTTATAGTTTAAGCTTAAGAAATGTGTCACAGACATAACAATATTACAGTTTAGTATAATTTTTCTTAAATGTAAAAGTATCTATTCACAGACATTAACGTACTTTTCCTTGTCGCAATGTTTTTTTTCAAAAGAAACTTTAGATTTTTGATTTGTACATCGCGCAATGGGATACAAAGACGGAGTTTGTATCGTAGAATTGAGCCTTGTGGTAAGTGTTTGTTTCCTGACAATTTACTCCACACAATGTAACAAATCACGCCCGGGAACTCGAACGACAAAAGGGAAGTGGTTTACAAGACCCTTTCCGTAAGTGTTAAATTCGGTTGCGTTGCATCGTTTTATAACGACTATATATCTTTGCAATACGTTTTTATTAATTTTTAATCTAGATTCAATATTCCTAGGGTTTGCAAAATATTATGTTTTGAAATTTCCGCTGTCTTGTAAAAATTAAACAGCAAATACTCGTACTTGCCTCATCATTTAAATCACAAAACAAAACAAACTCCATGAAAATTAAATTACAACAATGTAAGTGTTTTCAAGATCATTGATAAATAAGCGTTAAAATGGTTTGTATTATTATGACAACTATACTTTTGCTGTTCAACTTATAATATTCTACAACATTTGACACGCATGCATATATTGTAGAAGAAAAAGATCTTTAATAAATATTCCTTCTCATTTCTATATAACAAAATTTTTCATTATGATAAACCACCCATAGTGGTTTAAATATGGTTGCATCCTTTATAAAAGTAAATTTGGGAAAACATAAGCATGAAATTTCACACAAACCTTGCTTATACCGAAGAAAAAGGTATGGTATCGGTTATCATATACTATTTAGGGTTTAGCGGTAGTTGCAAATTATATTTGGGATTATATTTGTTGTTTACAAATGAATCATGACCTAGGAAGAGTAAATTTGAAATGCGTGTGCCTTATAGTCTCAATAGACAAAATAGAGGTTTTTCCTACATTTCAAACACGTATTGTAGCTGAATAAAGTATGCCTTTGGGAGAACTATATTTTGTTTTCCAACTTGCTTATGACAGCGCTAGAGAAGAAGAATTTAACACGAGTGTTTATTGTGCCATAAAAAGACTACGGGAACCGTAAATACCATACGCCGGATATGGATTACCATGGTTAAAATTATACGCTTTTTGCCCGAAGTAGATTTTTCAGAACAACGTACGTATATTAATATACTTTCTTTATAAAGATAACAAGGGAAACGTTTTTAAGGCGCCTGAGATACTGGACGGATGCTATTAATGGAAGTAGCGTTTTTTTATGCAAACAAAATTACAGATTAAATACGTTTTAACGGAAGTATATTACATTATGTGAAGTAATTTTTAACCAAAGTAGTTTGTAGACAAACTTATTATATATTTGCTTAATTAATGAAAATCAGTAAAAGTACTCCTACAACAGAAGTAGATTGTATTAAGTGGAAGTAAACATTTTTGAACTAAGTAGAAGTTTCATACTATTTCTATGATAGGTATAAGACCACAATCGTGCTTGGAGTACCTTATAACTGAATTAGGTACTTATAGTTGTAATTATACAATTTTGACTTAAGGGGAGTCGCCCTCCTATAATTCTCAATGTTAACTTAGGTACACTTTACACAAAACCCTTCAGAGATACAAGGCTGAAACTTTGTATACTTATTTTACGCTATTTATTACACACTCGTATTAACTTGTTTTGTTCTAAGTTGCTTGGCAACCGTTTCAGTTTTTCGATTTTTTTAAATAGGGTTTTAATAGTACTTTGTTAATAATCTCTCATCTAAATACTTAATGAATATTCAAAAGTACGTGTAAAAGGTTTCAGGCCTCTATATATTATACTTTCCGAAAAAATGTACCTGAAGGGAAAAAACATAATTTTCAAAATCACTAATGAAAATAAATTTAATTGAAGTTTTTAGGAATTTGATATTTTAGTACTGTCCTGGAGCATAGGATGGGTTGTCAGGGTCTTCACCTTCTTCCTCACCTTCCTCTAATAGCATCCTCTGTGTCTTGTGTCTTTGTTTAGTGTCTTTTCGGCATTTCTTTGCTATTTCGTTGACGGCTTTTTCGGCTTTTTGAATACCGTGTCACTTCTTTAGTGCCGCGACGCAATTTTGGCCCGGTCATAGGCCTAGCACTTTAAACACAAGACAATTGGACAAATTTCCCTTGTTGTAGCTGGATACTGCTTCAAAACACCGATTTTCAGAGTGTCAACTCGAACTTAGGGATTCGGCTCCATATTATACTGTTCAGCGATTCACTAATGTATTGGGTACCGCCATGGGTGCACGTTGCTAAGAGCAACAGACTCGATAGGTCTCTGAAATGGTGTTTTATTTGCATCATCACAACTTCTGGCAGGTGAGTGTGCTCTTCGTCATTGTATGGAGAACCTTCCAAGACCGACTTCTGATACTTGCACCAGGTATTTTCTACTTTGGAACACAAATTGTGTTGCGGTTTGTCGTTTGTAGAACTGAGGTGGAAGTAAGTGGCCCATATGGCCTTCTGCATTTTTTCTACACCCTGGTCCTTGTTTCTTCTTATAGCTAGCTCGTAGTATAGCTGGATGGTATTTATTGCAGCCAGGGTTAGCCTACCTTTGCCACCGATAGTCTTTCCATCGGACAACACGACCGTCGAATATTTCTGTTTGAAGTCTCGAAGACGTGAACCCATTCTTTTTTGAACATGGGCTAAGCATTCCAACTTGTCGACTTCAAGCTGGTCACCATAGCGTTTTTCTGCAGATATAGCACTAAATCCCTTTGAGTCTCCGTCCCCGAGGTAATACTTGTAGCGTATACCGTAGTTCTTTTCCGATCGGTTGAAGATCTGCCGCACGCTCTCCATCCCGCCGCTAGTTCCTGCGTAGTTGGCTATACAGTTCTCATTGTGTTTGCCTTCAAACCTCAATTTGCAGGTACAATATTTAGAGAAAATAGCACAATCAAGACCTTGGCCAGTTGATATACTGGTCGCTGTCAAAACACCATTCAGCGAGGAAAACCCACGCCTTTGCCAACTGCCATCGAACGCAGCTGCAATGTCACGACAACCATCAATTTAATGTACCGCTTCTTCCACAGCCTCTTTCATATACTCCACACATACCTTTTTAGAAGCCGAGAAGAACTTTGTTGTAGAAAGCAAACTTTGAAGGTTGGTGAAATTCTTTATGCCTGCAAAGTTTCGCCCAGTCTCTTGTCCGATACCGATTGCTCGAAGTGCGTAAACAAACCGGAGATTTACGTCGTAATAAATCCTGTCATTATTTTCTACAGTGGCTTTAGCACTGTTTTCCTGGCTTACTTTGGCCTCACATTTGAAGTTGTCGCACTCTAAACTTATTGTGTAGGCTAGGCCTACTGGGTTAGATATCAATTTCAGTGAACCACCACATTCCTTACACACTGCTAGGTTGTTGATCAATTGGCTCAAAACTGCCAAATTTACTACATCATATTGAAAAGTACTGTCCCTGAACTGATTGTACTCAACTGAGTGCCTTGTCAATTTCCTTTTTTATGTACTTTCATCCTTAGGGCTGAACTTACATGAAGAAGTAGGCCTAGTTCCACTCGTACTTGGAGTTTGTTAAATGGTGCTAGCACTACAGCTTGTAACATGGTGCCAGCCAACATTCTTCCTCTTTTTAAAAACTCTTCCTTTTCTAGGTATTGTCAAAAATACCTAAAGAATACCTAACACAAATATTTATCAGATAAAACCTCTTGAACACTCACAAACAACAATTCATCAAAACATAGACAACTAAACTGGACATATGATGTTTATTTGAAGTCGTACTAATACAAAAAAACATCAGCTGGGAATAAAAAGTAGTATTTCCAAAGACCTCTAAATACAAAGACCATAGCTGAAATAATCAAAACTATAAGTACTGTAAACAGTTCTGTAGCTCAGAGCTGGGCGGCGCGACAGTAAATTTTACTCAAAACATTGCGCAAGCATGTGTTAACACATTTGTCATGGCCTAAACTAAATAAAACATATATAGTGTTATATATTGCCATAAACTAGAAGAGTTAAGATACTCAAATATGACAAGATAAAAAAATCGAATTATAATTAGTCTTTTAAGATCAATGCTACTACTGAATCTGAAATAATTTAGAATGGAAGAAAATTACGACTGGTATATTTATTAAGCATGGTAATAAGGCAAACTCTACTATTGCGTCTAAAACATATTGAACAAAAAAAACTTCTTCAAAGCCATACCTCAAATAAAAGCCAGTGGAAATTATTTAATATTTGAAACCTTTGGGGATGCATATTGAAATAATAAGTAATTATAACGTGCCCGAACCCGATTCTAAATGATTATATGGCAACATATTATTATAAAATTATAAAGGCCTAGTATTTCTCCATTCGTCTCTAAAATATTTTAAATGTTACTGCAAATTAGAGAACTTATATATTAATATACTATGTAATATTGCAAAAATATATGTATTTTAATGGTGCTCATAAAAAATATTCATTCTTCAACTTTAGGATCTGAAATATTTATCTTCTAAACTCAAAGTCTAATTATTTCGAAGTTGTTCAGGAAAAAGCATATCTTTTTTTACTAACCAATTTAGTAACTACATATCTTATATGTACCTTTATTGAATATGAAACCACATAAAACGCAATATGTAACTGTTAATTGTTAAATATTCATATATTTGAGAATGGAAAGTGAATAATGAACTATATAAACTTAAAAGTTTTATTAGTTTTATGTTGAAGTTTAATTTTTGTTGTTGTCAAATTGCATATTCAATGTCTTAAGTATATTTTCATTAAACTAAATTTTCGATGACATTTTCTACTAGCTAAATTTGCTTATCTATTTTAACTCGATAATCAATAATAAATGATTTTCACAAATATTTATGTAGTTAAATAGTATTTCGTAATATTCGTTTTTACTTACAGCGAGTCTTTCATAACTACAGCCATTGCATATATTTTCGTAAAGTAACAGAGAAAGGCAGTTTGCCAATTCAGTGAGAGAGGTAGGGCGTGAGCATGGGATTCAGTGGTTTATGTGTGTACCTGTTCCATCGTGAAACCACTTTAGTTCAGGAGAAAAGAATTATCTCAAATATTAGTTTCCTTGCATACAGATTAGGTCACAAATTAACGTGGTATAATCTCATCTGAGTTTTAGTATAAAATTATGCGCTTCTCATATATTCACAGTTATAAAAATATATAACAATTCTATATTTATACTTCCCTGTATTTATATTTATAAATTCTAAATAAATATAAAATATAAATTTAATAATTGATTATTGTACAATTACAATTATTGTACTATTAAAACTATCTTGCAATGTCAAGTAGTTTTTCTTTGTCCTCTGTCAAACGTAAATGAATCTGAGTCTTTATTATTTAAAATATTTACTTCTATAGAACGACCTTAATATTATATATTTTCTAATTTATAATCTTTTAGGAATATATTATGCATACAGTCTATGATCAAGTTTGTTGCCATTTGTTTCATTATCGAATTCCTCATTTATATCTTTATAGTATTGATCTAAAAGTTTTATTGATACATCTTTTATAAGACGATCCTATATTTGTGTTGTTTCTCAGATTGTGTAAAATTTTGAAAAACTTGATCAAGAAATAACCAAGACCAATCCGGCCAATACCGTTTATAGTATTGGCCTCCATGTAGTCAAGTATACGAATTCAATAAGCAAGTAATAAAATGTAATTTTTTATGTTTGAAAAGGGTTTTTGCTTATTTTGTTTTATATCGTGAGGAATAAACCTCGAATGATGAAGAAAGCTAGCTGGACATCGGAGGCGATGACAATAACTCTCATGTCAGTGACCAAGGAAGAAAAGAAAAAACCTTGAGAGACGGCCAGATTTCACAACATTAATGTTATGACCCTCAAGGATCAAATAAATTCTAATAATCCTTAAGACGCCAAACAAGAAAAAACTCCAAACTTTACTAATGATCAAGAAGATGATATACCTAAGCAAGTATTAAAGTTAGCTAAGGTATTTTATAAAATTTAACTAACAGGACTATGTAGGCTTTTATTTGAATATGGAGAAGCCAACAATATTAAGCACAACTTCAATACTTCTTCCAGATTAGCTTAGCTGGATTGGTTGAAGGTCTTTCCCAAAAAAATCATACAGTAAGTGTCAGAAAGTTATACGCTTCCAGCATGAGCAGATTTTCAGCTTTCAATAAAAATAACTGCTTGTTGTGCTGTTAGTGCTGTTGGTGCATACCTAATGTTCATTTACCCTATAGCTAGGATGAGTGCACTTTTATTAAAGGATGGGCCAGTGAATGCTATTTATCACTGCAGTGAGGAGAACTGGAGGTTAAACGAAGAACTTTTCATTATCTGGTTAGATAAATTTATTGCCCATTCAACACCAACCAAAGAGAGTCCTGTTTTATTAGTTATGGGCAATAACTAGACCTACAATACTGTAGCTGCATACAATAAATGTAAGGCCGACCAAATTATAGTTGTCACGACACCCCTCTACATCACATTGTCTAGACTTTACCTTCTTTAGCAGCTTGAAGGTACTGTTTGCTTGAGAATGTGACTCATACAGGAGATCAAACCCATAAAATAATTACACCATACGACATCGCATCTATCTTAAAATGGCCTGCACTAAAGTAGCCAACATCGAAAATGGTATTTCTGGCTTTTAGTTTACGTGTATATTTCTTCTACATACAGATAGATATTCAGAAGAGGACCGTGCCGTGTTGGTTTTAAACAAGCCACAGCTTGTGACTATTGTGGAGGACGAACCAGACGCTTAGCCCCAAGCCCCAACTCCATCGACATCTGCAGAACAAGGTATCCCAGTTTCTGAACCTTTTAAAAATCATCAAATGGCAGATATAAAGGGCAAAAAACGCTACTTGTATCTTTTCCTAAACTTTCGCCAATTACAGAGCCAAAAAAAAGCACCACTCGTGATAAATTTGATTTGATTAATTGTGTGATCGTACCAATAATTATCATTACTAAGTTACTAAATGATTATCCCTATAATCACATTTTTTTACTCTTCATTACTCCAGAAACTACATAGGAGTTATTTGAGTTCTAAGAAATATCACATAAGGAACATCAGTGACTCTAAATAGATGTGGCCAAAACAGTGGATTCAACATATCACAGGAACTCATATTATGATATCTAATATTAATGTAAAGCATCATTAGGACGATATTAGGCTTATAACTTGCGTCATCAATTACGAAAACCAGTCTCTTATACCAGAATCTAGTCTGCATTAGAATGAGGCCAAATACGATCAATATAATGTAAAAAGATATCGTATGCTTATTAAATACAGAAGTCCATTTCCCGGTGTACGCACAAACCCTGATATTTATTTATTTATATAAAATAATAATTTCCTAACAAAAAATTAATAATTTGTAACGATGGGAGTGTGTCGAACTAATTACAAATGTAAAGCCATACTTATTTCACGGATTATAAATTTCCTGACAAGATAATCTTAAAACAAACCGTGACAAACAAACCATAAATAATAGTGATATCACCTATAAAAAAGATACTAAGACTAACACCTGCTAATTATAGGATCGGTATATGGATTTGTAATGCTGCTTATTTAAATGCTTACGTGTCATCCATTAAGAAAGCTATAAGCTAAGAAACTATGGTGGAAGAAAATATAGAAGTTAATATTTGTTCCATATTGATGTCCTCCCTTTTCGATCTTCACCAAAACTAAGGCTGCTGACAATCGATTAGTTTTTAGGGAAAACTACTTCGTTGATTTCAAGAAAAGCAAGAACAATGGCTCTCGGCTCCTGTACGGTAAAATTCGGAAGCTCCTGTTAAACAATCTAAATTTATCTTAACCTCAAAACATTTCTGTTTGGTTTTAAAAATTATTAGTTATAGTTATTTTAGAATTAATTTGTAAGTTCTACTTTAAAACTGTTTAACATTTTAATGTCCCACGCTGAAAATATTTTTGGATTTGACAAGATTACATACTGTGAAAATTTATATTTTTGGGCGCTCTCATTGTTTATACTGACTAAACGTTACGACTTATAACAAAATGACGTATTATAAAATAGTAAATTTCAATAAAGCATAAAAAAGTATGTATCCTACGTACGTTAAAGAGACATTTAAATAGGTCAAAATTCTGTATATACAGGATTTTAGTATATATATATATATATATATATATATATATATATATATATATATATATATATATATATATATAAAACATATAATAACATAACAAATAACATAATATAACACATTAAAACATAATATACCTTTATATATATATTTCTTGTGTTCGTGTGTATGTGACTGAACTACTACTAAACCACTGGACCTATTTTGATGAAATGTTTTGTGTGTATTCAGGTGGATTCAAGAATGGTTAAGATTTACAATTTGGTTCAATTTAAATAGTTTTTTAATTAATTTTTTATTTATAAATTATTGTTGCTGATTTTGGAATGTTTTACCTTCGATCCAGCTGCACTACGACACGTATTACAAAGTGAACTGGTACTTAACAGCTGTTAATACTTTTAGCTGAAGTTCATCAAAGAGGCAGAAACAGTTGTTTACATTTTAAATTTAGAAAATTATTATTGTGAAGTGCTCGGTCAGTAGTGTAATGCAGATTGCATAGAAGAAGTTATTACCTAATTTAAAATTTATATTGCACCAATGATCAATAAACTATCGAATGCAATGAAAATACTATTAAATGCTGTTAAAAAAAGTACCTCATTAGAGATGTAGCCTTGAAAAGTGTTTTATAAATATGTATGATACAATATAAATAAACCTTTTAACACTTTTTGTAAACTTTTATTTTTGTTACTATGTACATTTCGAAATCATTGATTTCATCTTCAGATACAAAGGTTAAGTTATGAAAATATATATATATATATATATATATATATATTATATATATATATATATATATATATATATATATTTATGTATATATCAATAACTTTTAACATAAACACGTATAAGTCTATGTTAAAAGTTATTGAAGATCATATTGTTTCTCGAATTCAATAAACGCCATTTTGAAGTATTTTATTGACCTAAATGGTTAGAGCTTTATAGTGAGGGATCTAAACGGTACTTTGTTCATACAGTTTTAAAACATTTTTAACAGCGTGTAATCTGTACTTTCCTTTTCTTTCTCTACATATTGAATACTTCTAATCCAGTCAAGAGACTTAGAACACGTAAAGCTATATCTAGCGAATATAACTATTCGTTACCCATTTATTAACATAACAAAATAATTATAATCATACTTGTATGTAATTGAGGACAACAGTTAAATGTAATAATACTGGTCAATAATATTTAATTCCTTGAAACGATATGTTATTTATTGCTTTTAGCCACTAATGGGATTGTAAAATTATAGAGAAAGGTTAAAATGTGTACGTGTTAATTTCTCATGAACCCTTGTTGATACCGCAAATTGGTAGAATAAGCTTCATAACTGTTTAATCAGCGCGCAAACTTCGTGACTAGAGCTCTGTTGGTAAATTAGTGGATTACCATACATATTGTTACATGTTTCATTATCATTATTAAGCAATATAATTTGTAGACCTAGTACTTGAAACACATTATTCTATAATTAGTATGCAATGGATTATAGACGCAAAAGGTTCACTAAATACTTTCATCACTAAATTATGAAAGTTATATTAACGTATTGCTGTTTCGATTTACTAAACTGTACGTTAAAATATTTAAAAAAAAATATAAATAATGGCATTAGAATCGATTCAATAACCTATTTTATATCAAATCGGATTTTATCTCTGTAAATTATGGAAGATAATCTATAATATCTCGCAATGGTGTCAAACTGATTTAGTTAATTGTCTTAGTAATATAAAACAGTGTCGAACAGTGTTTTCACAATAAATTATAAATGTATTAGTTTCATTCAATTATTTTAGTACAGCTTCTTGTTAAAATTGTGAATGAAACAATAACGTTAGCATCTGAATTATGAAAAATAGGTTTTGTAAAAACTTTAAATATAAAATCAGATTTTATGCGTTGAATATTATTAATAAAAATTATTTAGGCTTTTGCGATACTGCATTTTTTAATCCCAGACAGACATGGATACAGGTAGCCTATTCTTATATTTTACAAGGGGTTAATAAATCCTAACAACACTGTTGTATATTAAAATCTGAGATTAATGACATTTTCTTTTTAAATTAAGATAGAGTAATCTAAAGAATACCTTATTTTGCCAGGATGAAAGTGTATTCTTTTGTAAATTTTGCAATAATAAAGTACAAATTAGAATATATCTATTATTTGTAATAGACAATTGTATTAAAGACCATAACTATTCTAGTGACACTGTAGAGAAATTCAAGAGTATTTATAAAATATTGAATACCTACAACGTTTATTATAACTTATAAATAGATATTTTAAATTTAGATGTAAAAGCCAATACATTATAGATGAATTATTTAAACAATAAGTATTTTGAAACTAACTAGTTAATAAATACACATTATAAAATATCGGTTTAGATGTTAATAAAAAAACCTATTGTGTAAGTATTAAAACTTAAGATTGTTTTACTCTTTAAATTATTGGCAGAAAAATAAAAATTACATAGAACATATAGTAGAATAAATGGAATAGAATAGCAGTGTTCTTCTGGAAACGACGTGTATTAGAAACATATATCAATTTAAAGTTAATATAAATTTTTATTTCTCCTAATTAGAGATCATTATCCAATTAAATGTTTATGTTATAAATTTAAAATTGCATATTTTCTCAAATACTATATTTCTAGAGATTTTATAACATAATAGGTTAGATAAAAATCTACGATCTATGTATCACCAAGAAATCGGTCTTAATTCTTAACGTATCTTTAAGAAATGTTGTATGAGTAACCTCCAAGTCAATGGCAAGGTACAAATCGATATTAGAGCCAATAAATTATACCCAAGTCCACAATCTTTTCTCTTTCACACAACTCTACATAAATTAGAATATATTTAAACCAAAACAGGATTGAAAATTGTATATGATAATTATTCTTATCCAAAGATGGTTACTTGGCACGGTTTGAGATAAGTGGAACGCGCTTGGATAAATCCATTGTACTCGTATATTCGATTATTCTAAATGCCATATAATTGGATGGATTAAATAAAAACATAGATTGATAGTTGCATCGTTTAAGCGATAATTTAATATAGCTTGTAAGAGATTTTGGGGCCTAGGTAATAGAACCCCATGGCCAAAAATATTGTATACGTAACTTCTATGCTTACCTTGAGATTTTTTCGATTGGTTTATTATTATAATTAACATTTTATATGATAATTATTGAATCAGGATAGAATTGTTCGATTTAAGGAGGTTAAAGCTAAAGGCCAAAACTCATTTCTCTATGTGCCATCCACTAAATGAATTAAAACAAACTTTGCATGGATGCCCAATGGAATTAATTTCAACAAAACATGATTTTTCTTCTTTATTCTAAAAGCTAAATTACTCATTAATAATCTACACATTTTTATTACTTGATTGATTGGTTTTCTATGTGAAACTATTTCACGACTGTAACTGTTACCGTTATTAGAGCATTAACCTTCAGAGGCCACTACTAATCTGTAAAACGAATAGCTTAGAGCTCTCAAAATGTTAATTCATCTAAGGATAAGTATTTTCCAGCTACCTGATCCAAGGGACATCTACAGGACTTAGCTTCGAAATGCCAAATGACTTTATTGATGCCAGATACTGTCAGCTTTCACCGTTTGAAAGATTCTAGAGACTGATGAAACCTTAGAGGGACCAGTTGTATATAACGTGGAGTGTACTAAGACAATCCGGGAGATTCCTTATATATAATGCAGTCTTTTTGGCTATCAATATGTATATTCATTATTATTGAACTATGTTTATGCTTAAATATATATATATGTATATATATATATATATATATATATATATATATATATATATAAATATATGTATTTAATATTTTAAGAGGAAAATAGTATTTTCTGAACATTTACCATCGTTGTGATACACGTTTCAAGATCTGCAATGCGATCTTTAAATCAAGTGAACAACTAACCTAATACATCATTACACTCTAGGTGAAAATAAACCAATCATAAAGTAACGTTGTGACACACTTAAAACAGAAATTACTACCAAAAGTAAAAAACAAACACATTATATATCTGTAATAATATAAGTAGAGAGAAATTGTATGTTTCTAGGACAACCGTTACACGGCCAAGGTCACACAAACATCAACACAAAGGTCAATGACCCCTCGCCCCCCTCCACCCCTCGCCCACAGAGGTCAATGACCCTCGCCCCCCTCCACCCCCCTCGCCACAGAGGTCAATGACCCCTCGCCCCCCTCCACCCCCTCGCCCCACAGAGGTCAATGACCCCTCGCCCCCCTCCACCCCCTCGCCCACAGAGGTCAATGACCCCTCGCCCCCCTCCACTCAGAGGTCAATGACCTTCAAGGTCATTCGATGACCTTGACTTTGGATTTCAAGGTCACACTATGACCTTGACTTTGGGACTTCAAGGTCACCCGATGACCTTGACCTTGGACTTCAAGGTCACCCGATGACCTTGACCTTGGACTTCAAGGTCACTTAATTAGCCTTGACCTTCAGTTGTAAGAACGTTTCGTCATAACACTTGAGTCGTCATACAACTGTGACAACACCTGGCTATACGTAGTTTACTTATTATGTACGTCATACAAACTGTGACGTGTTAGCGTAATGATGTAATACTTAGGTGATTGCGCAGTGTAAACGCGCATGACTAGGAAATACCAGCCACGTGCAGTGCCAGGTTGTTTGTTGCATCAGCATAGGAAATACCAGTGTGATTAAGCCACGCGCAGTGCAAACTTGTTTGTTGCATCACCATATGAAATACATGTGTACTTTACATCCGCCAGAGATATCAGGTGATTAAAAATATGTTATTATATAAGTATAGGATTAATTTGATTGGTTAAAATTAATATAAATCATGATTCATAAGAATATTTTTTTTTATTGACGTCCATAATTTTACTATAAAACCGAGTTATTTGTGAACGAAATCATTAGTAACGAAACAACATTTCATAAAGTGATTATTTAGTTTGTGTGTGTGTGTGTGTGTGTGTTAATACAGGTAATTAAATATGGAACTTCCTAAAGAAAGGCTATTTCAACTTACCAATGTTTTTAAAGTTTTTTGTGCGGAGAACATTTAAATAAAACAAAAGTTGTTTTAGAATTAAACAATCAAACTTTTATATTAGATATTGATAATTGGAAAAAGTTTAAAAAAATATTTTTCTGTTATTGATACTGAATTTAGATTGAGACATAATAATTTCAATGATGATGATGAAGATATAACTGATTGACTTGATTATAGAACAGTATCATTTTTCCAATCCTGTAGTCAGTAAATGTTATATGTTAGATGAGTATGAAGATAGAAAATTCCGAATGGGAACAAAATTGCAAGAGGACAGAGATCGTTTTAGAAAAAAGAATAGCTGAATTTGAAGAAGTGTTTAAATCAATTTTGAAAAAAAAACCAAGTGCAACGTGAGTGGAAAACTTTCATGTGTGTGTTAATGAAAGACGAGTTGTGAAACTTATACCGTCTCAAGGTCGCCAACTTTGTGAACAGTAATGAGTGATTTAATAAACCATTATATTTCTTCACTTCCACTTGAGTTAAATTTAAAATATTGCTTAACCTTTCATATGAAGATGTTTATTTTATAGAAAACGATTATTTTTGGTATCTATTTTGTAAAGAACACTGTATTGAAAAAAAACATGCAATATTTTCTTGGAAAAGTAATGTTATTCTTAATAAAACTTTAAATAAAGATTGTGTGCATGTAGTTTCTTTTTATGCATCTAGATTGTATTTGGGTCAAATTTATTCACATCAAAATTTCTTCAGATTTTGTAGCTTACGTAGGTAATCATTTACATAAATGGTTACATATATTTTATAAAAAGGGAAAATTGTTATGTTGAGGATGGGTTGTATTACAAATTATGCAATATTTGTAGGTGATACTGAATTTAGTCTTTCTAGATTATTAGATATTATATATTTACGAAGTGTTACAATAGATTTTTTGAGAGTCAATTTTTTATGATAATCTTAGAATTATAGATTTTTTCAGAACACAATGGATTATTGTTATGTATCAATATATATAAAAATCTTCCAATAAAATAACATCACTTTTCAAAAATTTAACGATTTAATATGGTTTACTTAAAGAAAATCAAAATGTAGTTGGTTTTTTAGTTTCAATGAACTGCTACTGTTATTGGTTAAATATGCTTGAGTGATAATATTCAGTTCATATTCATTCTACTTGTTGAACTGAACAGGTAATATGGAGTATTCTTACAGTAAAACTTTTATTGTTACAGGAGATATGAAAGTAGTTGTTAGCGGCTGGCAAAACCAAGTTCAAAATTTGTATTGTAAATAAAGATATAAACATAATTTCGCTTATATGGATCTTGATAAATGGACTGATATTTAAAAAAACAAATTAATACTATTGATGGTGAATTTTGGAAGAGATTAAATTACCAATTATAGTACTTAAAATATATTATTTTAATTTTTTGTTTTTATAGGATGGAGTTTATACTGGACTTTCAAGGATTCAAAAACAATTATCAACGATTTTGTCATAAAAAGAGCTTGCTCTAATATCAACGGATGAGCAAGTGTACCAACTGCAGTTGTTTCAACCACCGTGTAAATTTTAACAATCTCCCTACACATTTACAAAAACAAGTCAACTGGTTAGAGAAACAAACATCACGGTTTACAATGGAGTTTCTGGTGTTAAACACTATTCTGAATTGAAAGACGTTTTTAAAAATATAAAAATACAAGGTAAAATTTATGTAAAAGGCACTGAAAAAGAAAAAGAAACGTTTACAAAAAAAAATTGCTATCCGAATTCAATGTTGAAGTAATTAATCTTGAAAATCTCAATTGTCCTAGTTTATGTAATTTAAAGAAAACAAATGAATGTAGATATATTGAAACCATGTGTGTTTAGTCATAATTCATCAAATTGCGCATATATAAATGTACCATGCAATTTTAAATTGGTGGAAGAATACAAAATATGTTAAGGAAAATTTGGAAAAAATTAATACAGCAATCAAACTTTGTTCCACAATTGGTTACACAAATTTGTCAAAATATCAATTAGAATATCTACCAAAAGAATATATATTAAATCACATTGTTAACATTGATTGTATTTATGATAAGTTACCAGTTTATTTGAAAAAAACGACAAGGACATATTAAAATCACTACGTTGTCAAGAGCATTTTTTCCCCAGATTTTGTGAAAATGATGGTCCACAACCGAAAATAAAGGACTGTTACTTTTTGTAATTATGGTGAAAAATTGTGTATAGTAAATAAATAAATGTGTGTGTGCTTTTGAAAAAAAAAAAAAATGTTTTCTTTTTATTTACCTTGCACTTTTTCTTTATAAATATAAAATAGTGTTATTTTACTTTTTCATATCAGCTATGAGTGTAAAAGAGGAAATAGCAAAAGAAACTGCACAGACAAGCGCGTAAAAATTTTTCCTCGACGATATGTAGAATTGAAGGGATTAAAGACTTATATCAAGCGGATTTAGTTGAAATGATACCTTATTCTAAATGTAATAAAGGTTATAAATATATAATGACAATGATTAATTGTTTTTCCAAATTTTGCAATAGCTGTTCCGTTAAAAATCAAAAAGCGCTGCTGATGTTGCGCTAGCATTAGACCCGATTTTATCAATTTCCAATGAAAACATATTCAAAACTGATGCGGGAAAAGAATGGTTTAATGTGAAAGTTCAATCTTTATTCAATAAATATAATATCAATCATTATAAATCTTTCTCTGATTTAAAAAGCAAGCATCGTAGAACGTTGGAATCGCACATTGAAAAATAAAATGTGGATTTCGTTTAGTGTACAAGGTAACTATTGTTGGCTAATATTTTACCTAATTTGGTAAAAACAATATAATAATACCGTACACCGTACAATAGGAATGAGACCAATTGAAGTTAATAGTAAAAATGAAAGAAAAGTATTAACTAGAATTATAAATGCAAGAAAAACATTTTACCTGAAACAATCATTTAAGGTTGGTGATCGAGTCAGGATAAGCAGAGTTCGTAATATTTTTGCAAAAGGGTTATTTACCAAAATGGAGCAATGAAATTTATACAATATGGAAAGTACAATCCACATTTCCTGTTACTTACATTTTGAAAAGACGATAGAGGAGAAATAGTACAAGGTGGATTTTATCAACAAGAATTAAGTAAAACTAAATTTAACGATATTTATTTGATAGAAAAGATAATAAGACGTAAAGGTGATAAAGTTTTAGTACGCTGGCTAGGATTCGATGAATCACACGACAGTTGGATTAGTAAAGAAGAGCTGGTTAAAATGAAATTTATTAAACAAACTGTTCAGTTACCGATATTAAATTTGGATAAGTTAGTAGAAGGAAATTCTGGTGAAATGCAAAAAAAGTAAACGACACGGTGATTTACTACCTGATACAATAAGATGTATAAATATGCGGTCCTTCTAACTGCGGTAAAACTAATTTAGTTTTAAACTTATTATTTTCGTCAAAAGGATTATTTTTTTCTAATGTTTATATTTTTTCAAAATCTTTATTTCAAACAAAAAGTATAAATTTTTACAATGTGTATTGGACAATATAAGTGGAGTAGGATATTTTTTCTTTCTCTGATAAAGATGAGGTTCCATTTTCCTAGTGAAATTAAAACCGTATTCAATTATGATTTTTGACGATGTTATTTGCGATGGACAGAAAAAAACATAAAAAATTATTTGCAATGGGACGTCATTGTAAGATTGACACTTTTTATATTTGTCAAACATTACAGTTTTATACCAAAACAATTAGTACGAGATAATGCAAACTTGATAATACTATTTAAACAAGATGATAAAAAATTTACACCATGTATATAATGATCATGTAAATATAGACATGTCATTTGAACAGTTCAAAGAAATGTGTATCAAAGTATGGAATCGAGGGAAAAATAAATTTGTAGTGATTGACAAAGATAGAAGTTTAAATAATGGACGTTATCGTTCGGGTTTTGATATTTTTTATAACAGGATTTTAATAAAAGCTACAAACTAGCAAGAATTTCATTATTGTAGTCACACGTTTTGTTGAGTTAACATCATGGAGAAATTTGATGATTCTTGGTTTCAAAACAAAAACAAAAGACGATGTGGTTAAAGAAATACATAAATTAAGAAAAAAATATAAAAAAATAAACATAGATCGATTGAACGAGAACAATTTGACACGGAAGAATTGTGGGAAAAAAAACAATTGAAACCTGTATCAGAAACCGTTTAAAACAACTAAATAAAAGAAGAACAACAAGAACAAGAACAAGATAATACTAAAAGAATTGAACGGAAACGAAAATTATTTTAAAAACGAAATTGAATCTGATTCGGTTCCTGTAAAATTACGAGTTGTAAATCCTCCTCAGGGTTTAAAAAAGAAAACAGAAAATTAATCTACCAACAAAACATGATTTTTGAAAGTGATTATGAATACGATGATGGTACTTTAGACATTCCAAAATCTAAAAGAGGAGCAACTCAAATTCCGAATGATGATAACAGTGATATGGAAACAGTTGGAACTGATGAAGAGGAAGAAGAAATGGAAACAACAACAACAACAACTGCTGTTACTCCAGCAAGATCAGACGTTTTTGAAAAAAATATATCAAACCCGGCCTACGGGTGAGGAATTATTAAAAACACCCGAAGGAAAACAACTTGCTAAATATTATATTGATAAAAAATTTTACAGGTAAAATAGCCAAAGAATATTTTTCTAAATTAATAACAGGCACTAAACATATAGATCATAATTACGGGTTACCTGTTGAAGGTGATTCTTGGAAAATCGGTGATAAACTTGTAGATATTGACGGTGATGATTTAATTATTGATGGAATACGATATGAAGGAAACACGAGGACTTTATGAATTAATATTTATGAATAATCCTAATGCATATATTTATTCTGAAGATGATTTAGAAAACTATTATTTAATTATAATGCAAACCAATGTACATAAATCTAATTATTCGTCTTCAGGAAAAAAAATAAGATCAAATAGAGGTATCAAGTATAAAAATATTATTTCTCGATTATTAAAGAGAAGAAAACCGAAAATCTACGAAGACCACTAATACCGATGAAAGTGGTAATCAACAAACAACAACAACAACAAGCGGCCTCAGGTAGTGGAATAGTATTGTCTAATTTTTCTTCTTTAGAAAAAACAAAATCACAGTCAAACAAAGATAATAATAATAATTTTCCAATACTTAACAAAAGAAAAACAAATTCTGCGATGATGATGATGAACACTTATACAGATGAAATTAATCACCAGGAAACGGCAGCAGACAGTGGAATAATATTATCTAATTTAAAACCAGATGTAATTTACTATGATGATCCTAACGAACTGGTCGATAGGTTGAGAATACTATTGGCTTCTCAAAAGGCGGGCAATACAGCACATTCAAATGAAATAAATTCAATATTAGAAGAGTTATATGAATTAAGGGATAAATTATTTTAATAAATAATGATTACAATACTTGTATTTTTCATTTTTATTTCAACCTTTGTATCTGATAGTAGCTATGAGTGTTGATAAGTTTGGTCACTTTTCGAATGGTAGTGGTATTAGTTCTAGTAGTAATCTGAGAGGACCTAAGGGTGATGGATTCCATATCGACGGTGATGGAAACTATGATGTATTAAATAAGAGAATTTGTAATCTAGGTGACGCGGCAAAACCTAATGATGCAAATAAATTTTAGTATTTTCAGCGATGCTATTCAAAATTTGTCTTACAGTAATAAATGATAAAGTTGAAGAATTAAAAAAACTGATTTTCAGGGAAAAGTTAGCGGTTTAATTAATCCATCTTGAAACTAAATTGAAAAATGAAATAAAAAAATAGAGAGCAATCGATTTTCAATATACAAAAATTATTACATCGCGCTGGTTAAAAAAAGAAGGATCGTCAATGTTAGTGCCAGTATTAATGATAACGATGTTGTGATAAGACAAGAACTAAACGCAACTAGAGAAAAATTAGAGCAAACCGATAGAGAAATAAAATAAAAATAAACACTTTAGATTTTAAAAAACGAATTCGAAAATTTTTACTAAAAACGATTTTATAAATTTAAAAAAATGATTATTTAAATTTTAAATCACATGTTCGTGATACGATTCAAGAAATATTAGAAGAATTGGAAGACGATAAAGAAGACGTTTTAGTACAATTATATATTATGGCTAGGAGAAAAAAACAGTTGTGCTAGTAGTTATCAAGGCTCGGGACTGATAACATCACTTGCCAATGCAGCAGGTTCAGTTTTAAATAAAGCAATCGATATTTTACCAACGGAAATACACTTACCAAATTTACCAGTTTTGTGGTCCAGGAACTAATTTGAATAAGAGACTTGCATTAGGTCAAAAAGGAATTAATAAACATTGACTCTTTGTGCCGTCAACACGATATAGCGTATGCAAAGTATAGTGATAATAAAACAGAGATCTATTGCGGATCGTATATTAGCTGAAGGCGCTTGGGAAAAGAGTTAAAGCATCTGATTCAAGTTTAGGTGAAAAAAAAGCAGCCGCATGGGCAGTTACTAATATCATGAAAGCAAAAACCAAACTTGGAGGAGGAGGAGGAGGAGGAGGAGGTGGAAAAAAGAAAAAAGTCAAACAATTGCTTTAAATGTAAGAAAAAAATAAAAAGGAAAGTTAGTAAAAAGAAAACGGTTTTTAAAAAAGGTAAAGGTCTATATTTAAGACCGTATAAAGGTTCTGGTCATTCAAAAAAAAAAATCACAATGTACTCGTCAAAAATAATCGATCGTTTAGCTAATAGAACCATTAACGAATAAAGATATAATAAAATGTGCAAAAAAACTTAAATTACCACATTTCAGAGGGGTTTTTTATGCGTGATTTACTACCAATTAGAATACGTAATAAAGAATCCGCAATTATAAATTTAGGGACAGTTATGCAGGACAAGGTACACACTGGGTATGTTTTTACAAAATAGGTTTAAATGTTGAATATTTCGACAGTTTCGGGAATTTACGTCCACCAAATTGAAATTCAAAAATATTTAAAAAGTGTTGATGGTAACAAAGTGAATATAAAATATAATTATTTTCCTAGACAACGAGCCGGCACAGTGAATTGTGGTCATTTGTGTTTAGACTTTCTAGCCGTGCGAAGATGATTTGTGTTACTGGAAAACATTTCAAATTTAAAATGTTCTCTTTTTCCACCACTGGATTTGAGTTCGTCTGATGAGTGGGAAATGGGATTTTTTAGATTTAATGACATATAATTCAATTCCAAATGTTGAAGAAGATATAAATAATAAAATCAAAATTGGTACAGACGTGCTGAGTTTACCAACTGGTGCATACGAGATAGAAGATATTAAGAATTATATTATAAAAGATTTAGAAGAAAAAAAAAATCTTCTACCACTTTTAATCTTGTTGCAAATAATAACACACTTCATTGTGAAATATTATGTAATCAAATTGTAGACTTTACAGTTCCAAATTCTATAGCGAATCTATTAGGATTTACAAATAGTCAAAATATTAGAAGCAAATAAAATGGCATATATCAACTAATCAGGTCGCCATTAATAAAGTGGATATCATTCGAATCACTTGTAATATTGTTAAAGGATCTTATAGAAACGGGATAGAAGGCCATGTGCTTCATGAGTTTTATCCTGCTGTAGCACCTGGTTATAAAATTGTTGAAAAACCAAACATTGTTAAATACTTACCAATTACAAAAACAATCAACATTAGGGTGAATTTTATATAACATTAGGAGGATCAAGAAGGGAACTTAGTGAACTTTAGAAACGAAGAAATCAATTTAAAGAGTTGATATAAGAAAAAAACAGAAAAATAAATAATAATGGGTATTGTATTTCCGATTAGAGAAAATAACAATAACAGTATTACAACTAGCGTTTCTAGTATAAAGAAATAATAAATTTAAAAAAAGATATTAGTCATGGTCGAACTTTGAAACCGTTAACATTGAAAAATTTAATTTTTCTACAAAATCTTCCGGAATTTTAAACGAATTAAAAAATGAGTAATATATTAAAATGTTAATGAAAATATAGAAAATTGATGAATCGCTTATAGAATGGGAATGGCATTCTCACAATCCATACACATCTAATTCTTTTAAAAATAGTGATGAAATTTCGTATTCCTGTTCATCAACAAGACGCATATACGTGTCCTAATAAAAGTTTTTTTACTAATTGAAGGGAAAATTATTAAATCTGCTGATTCAAAAGATGATACTACTTCAAGTCTAATTAATAACTGTATGGCTTTCTTATTTGATGAAATTAGATATGAAATTTGTGGAACGGAAAATTGATCGTGTAAAAAAATGTTGGTATAACTAGTACTATGAAGAATATACTTACACTGAAACCGGGAGATGAAAACTGGATTAAGAATGGCAGGCTGGAATCCACCATCGATGGGACGTTCTTGCAGATAAAACTAATTTTTCATTTTGTGTACCGCTCCAATTGTTATTGGGGTTTGCAGAAGATTATAAAAAAATACTTTTGAATGTAAAACAAGAATTAGTGCTGATACGCGCATCAACTGATAAAAATGCAATTTTTCAAGCTACACCAAGTCTTCCACGATTGTTCATTTCAAATAAATAAGATTGTTTGGAAAAGTTCCTTATGTTCGTGTTGATGATAATATAAGATTATCATTACTAAAGATTACTGACTCTGATCAGCCCATAACAATGGCGTTTAGAAGGTGGCAAATTCATGAATATCCCTCACTTCCTGTTTCTAAAGCTCAGACTTGGACTGTTAAAACTACATCTTTGGTGGAAAAAGCCTCGATATGTAATAATAGGCTTTCAAACAAATAGAAAAGATAAAAATGATAAAAATTCATCACATTTTGATTTTTGTGATTTGGAAAATGTAAAACTTTATTTAAATAGCAAATATTATCCTTATGATAATTTCAATGGATTGCACAGCACTGATGTATGAATTGTATTCAAGATTCCAGTCTTCATATTATGGCAGGAAGTGATAACCAACCTTGTCTGAGTAAAAATGAGTTTCTACAAAAATTTCCACTTTTCGTTATTGATTGTTCAAAGCAAGTTGATACAATAACAAAAACCGGAGCATTGGATATAAGAGTTGAATTGCAGGCAAACAAAGACTTTCCAGCTGGAACTGCAGTTTATTGTTTTAATTATAAATGATGCAATTGTACAGTACACACCATTATCAGGAATTGTAAAAAAGATTATATAAAAAAAAATAAATATGATTTTTTTTTTTGTAAATATTGATGTGTTATTATTTTTATCCTTATATTTAAATTAGGAAATAGGAGGTAAAATAAGTACAATAGTATATGGTTAATTCCATTGTATGTAAATATATTTGATAATAATACATAATATTAGTACAATATTTACAAAAACATTAGTATAATATTAATAAAAATAATAAAAATTATAATAATAATATACAGAAATGGATATGTAAAAATTAAATTTTCAATTTTGTGTGACCATACGCTAATGTGTGTACTCCGTCTGTTTTGAATACATCTTTTATCATCATTTCCATTTAGAAGCCAACTTGTTTATTGTTACTGTTCTTAGAGTATGTTTTTTTGATTGAAACATTCTCATTTCTTTTCTAATGTTACATGATGAAAATAAACAATTTTTATAATCATAAAAATTAATATGATTTTTTATTACAGATTTTGTTACACACTTTAGCTTTTTTTAATTTCATCTTTTTTTCTTCTAAATACAAATCGTTCATAGTTCTGTAGGTATAAAGTTTGCTCCTTAATCCGATAAATTCTACTATAGGAATACCCATACATTCGTCTTTAAAACAGCCTAATTTTTTTTTTATTTTCTACAAAATTAACATTTATGATTTTTTGGATAATCTGACATATCAAAATATTTTTTTATACTTAAATTATTGAAATCTTCATATAATCTTTAGTGAATATCTCATAAAAAAATGAATCAGTATCAATATAAAGTAAGTTTATTTTATTTGGATTAAATGGTTTCATTATGTTATAATGAAAAATCGTACATGTGAAATTTGCTTAATTCTAAGACTGTAAATCCAATATAAAATAGGTTTATTAAACAATACAACATCTTTACTACATTCTACTGCGCTTAAATTTTCTGAATAAACTATTCGGTTTTTAAAATTAGGTCTGGAAATCAATTTGGACAATCTTTTCTCAGTATTTACTAATTCTAAATTAAGTCTGTCTCGAACATTTTCTATTGATTTGCCAAAACATTGCATTATTAAGTAATTTATAAAAGTCTTTTTCAAATTCATTATTCGACTGTTTTCCTCTTTTCAGTGTTAAATAAAATATATGATTTAAGCCAAGGACTCTGATTGAATTGTAAGATTCGATGTATTCTTTTTAAAAACTAATCCATTATCTAGTGCCTGTTTTAAGTTGACATAATGACACACATAATATTCTTTTCATTAAGAGTAGTGAGTAATTTAACTTGTTTTGAATTTGGCGGACATTGTTTTTCAGGTAGAAATGGTTAAATCATTATGATAATCGTGTAAATATGATGGATAACCAATATTACATTCAATAATATATCCAATAGGACTATCATCATTTGTTATTGATTGTACATTGAATCTTTTTATTTCTTTATTTGTTAACCATCTAAATCCATCTTTTGGCATAGGTTTGATCATGGCCCAGCCATATAAATTATTTGCATCTATATATGTCAAATAATTAGAGGGGTTTATTACAATCAAATAATGTATCATTTAAATCTTTATTGTTTGCTATAGCGTGTCTTTTTATACAACTAGTAATACCGCCACGTATTCCTTTTTCAATAAACATATACATGTCATAATTGTTTAATAATTCCAATTCTACTTCTGTAAATTTTAACATCGCATCAAATGTTTAAACTAGGAAGAGGTTAGGTAATTAGCTGGATCTAATTCATAATTATTAAGACATATAATGCGGGAAATTTTCAAATATATCTGCTAATAATTAATACATCAGTTTTTAGATAAAAATCAGAATAATCACCTAATGTTTGACAGTTTAAATCGTGACCAAACTTTTTTGGCCATGATCAAATTCTTCATTTGAAATATGTTCTTCTGACATTTTGTTAAAAAAACATTCTTTTGCAGGTAATTGAGTTTCTTCCAATTTTTCCCACGAATCTGTATATTCATAAGGATACACACCTTTTCTAGTAACAAAGGGTAAATCATTTTCATTATTAAAAAATAATTTAGTATGATAAAATCTTTCTTTTGGTAAAATTATTTGCTAACTGAGCTAGACTGGTATTTAAAAATCTAAAACTATCAAGAAAACGTAATTTAATTTTACCAGTCGTGTTTTTAGAAAAACTAAACATATTTTTCTGAAGAATTCGGAATAACATTAATTTTTTGTTGGTCACAACCTAACTGTTTAACAATAAAATGTGTGTCATAGTTAGAAACTTCCATGCAAAAATATTGGTAAACATGTTTGATTTTTTCTTTTCAAATTACATTTGGTTACAGAGTAAATTTCTAAAAACGTTCCAGTAAAGTGACAATGATCTTTTACAGGTTGTTCAATCATGGTAAATTCTAAATTACACAATTCACAATTATTAATAGATTTAATTCTATTTCTTTCATAATCACTCAATGGTATCATAGGTCTATTAATATCAATTAATTCTGCTAACAAATTTGCAATTGAAATTAGATAATCCATAAATTTTGAAGCTGCATCAGGACCTCTATAAAGATACGGTTCATTTGGCAATTGAGATGTCATATGTTCCGGAAAGTCTTTATCAATAACTAAATACACACAAAAACTCATTGGTTCATGTATTTCATTAATGGTTGTGTACTTTGATTGCTTTTCATCAACTTTTTTCAAAATACATTCAAAATCGCAGTAAGCAACAACTGGAACCTTAAACTTAAAATGAAAATTTGTAAAATTTTAAAATTGATGGATTATCCGGCATTTGTGCTTTTAACGGCTTATTGATTTTACAGTTTTAATTTGTGAGCATTTAATTTTACTTGTTTATCAATTCCTGAATAATGAGCAAAACATCTTTTACAAAATATCATTTTTTTCGTATTGAGTGAAATTTGTGTTCTAATTAATCTTGAAAAATCATTAATATAACAATAGTGGTTAATACCTTGATCGTTTTGGACAATAACAATAAATCAAAATGATTTTCAGCTTCTTCTTCACATACTCTGAGTGGATAAATTTCGAATGTTTTATTTTATACCATAAAAACATTTACACTTATTCCAAAAATTATTTTTTTCGAATTTTTTAATTTGTTTTAAAGTGCATGGATAAACTAAATCATTAAAAATTGAAGTTATTAATTATAGATGTATATCTTTCATCTACACGTTCTCTATGCTCGCCTTCTACATAACGAGCTAGAATTGACCATTGAAAACATTTATCATCATCTAGATTTTGCGGATTAATAATAGCTTTTTTATTTTGAATACACTTTGGAAGAGTAATGTATGAAGAGCCGGCTAATGGTCTATACTTACTACATCGTACAAGAATTCCATCTACAGAATGTAATGTCCAACCGCTACCTTTTCCTAAATAATCATTTTCTTCACCACAAATTTTTGTAAACATATTTCTCAAGATATTATTTAAAGAATTTTCACGAAACACTGTAAAATTTAGAGGTTTTAAAAAGCCACTTCTTGAGTTCTCCTTTGTAAAAGGTTTCATATAAGTACATTCAACAAACAATGTTAAATTTTAATGCTTCATATTCATTTAGTAAATTTAATTATCAACTGGTTTTATTTCTTCTTTAGAAACTTGTAAAAATTAAACAAATATCTTTTAAATTTTTGTCTTGGTTTTTTCAAATAGTACGTTTTTAGAATACCTTTAAACGCATTTTCAATTTCTATAAAATTTATAATTTGGACATACTAATTTTAATCTGTGTTTTTTTTCGTTTTAAATTGGGAACTTCTAATAATTTATTTTCATCAGAAGATAATGATGATGATGTTGAATGGTGATAGAGAATAATTATTTTCCTGTTCTAATTCCATGAGCTCTTCTTCTTCATTATTATCAATGTTCATTGGTTCAGAAACAAAAGTATGTTTTCTTTTTTTAAATGGTAGAAAAGATTCCATTATTTATGATCTGAAAAAAAATAAAAATAATTATTTTAATCCTGTTGATCCAAAACCATTTTCATCTCTACTAGTTTTTTCTAACACACTGTTTTTAGTAACCTCCTCAATATCAGGCCAAACTATTCGCTCGCAAATTAATTGAGCTATTCTATCACCAATTTCTACACTGAAATTATCGTTTGATAAATTGAACAGCACTATTCCTTACGTTTCCTCTATAATCTGGATCAATAACTCCAGCACCTACATGTATACCGTTTTTTAAAGATAGACCTGATCTCGGCGCTATTCGACCATAACACTCGTCTGGTAATACTATCGCAATATTTGTTTTTACTAATTTACGATCCCATTTTTTTTATAACTACATTTTCTCCACTTCTTAAATCAAAGCCCGCAGCTAATGGTGAACAACGTTCGGGTGGAAAATCCATTTTCCGACAGTCGAATAAATTTTAGAGTGTTACTAGCTGAAAAAATAATAACTAATTAATTAATATAGAAAATTATTGTAAAATCAATAAGACATAGTAAGCCTAAAAATATTTAACAAACTCTACTTAACATTTAGTACGATTTGTCTTTTTTATCAAATGTAACTGTTTCTTGTTTTACACTGTCCATTTTTAAACATGTTTTGACCAACAGACGTTTAACACATTGTTAATTACTTCAAACTTTCTTTTGTCTTCTGGATTTTTTTTTAAACGTCTAATAAAAAATAGCCTTTTTTCGATACTTTTTTTGCCAGTATTGTTTTTCACTTTTACATTTTTTTCAAATCTTTAACATCGGTGATTTCAATTTTAATTAAATGAGTACCAGTCTCGCCAGGTGTTGATATTTTTCTTTTTTGATCGCCAGACTGGTACTGTAAATGTTGTGATATGAATAAGGATTTATTATTTTTTATGGTTAAATAATTTAGCAAATTTGTCAACTCATCATCGTCATCATCAAAGTTTAGTTGATCTGAATCAGACGAATAATCACTTTTTGGTCTTTTAACTCCTTTTCTCAATTTTTTACTCTCTTTTTGTTCAGTATTACCTTCTAATTCTATTAATCTACTTCTTCCGATATCCTGAATCTTTTGTACAATATTTAGTGGAAACGAAACATTAGTAACATTTTTTAATACATCATCAAAAATACTTAATAACATGTCATTACGTGTGCTCTTCTAATAAATAATAAACCTGTTTATCTGCAGAATAAGTCATTATTTTCTACTAGGTAATATTTAGTCAAAGAATCACATAAGTTTTGAAAAAATAAATAGCAGTTGTACTGCTATAGGGTTCATGCAAATGTCTTTTGATTTTTTCAGTTGACTAACCAAATTGTTCCCAACTATCCAAACTTCGAAACCCAATCATCCACAAATTTTCTATAATCTGTGTCAATGTTAAGAAACTCATCATTGCTGACGTACCGAAAGATGAAGAAGTAGACGGTTGTTGTGTCAGCTGCTGTTGCTGTTGCTGTTGCTGTTGCTGTTTCTGTTGCTGTTTCTGTTGCTGTTGCTGTTGCTGTTGCTGTTTAAGTGGTGGAGGTGGGGAGGAGAGACTTAGAAGCTTACGTAGTATTGAAGAATGCTCTTCGGATTGTGTCAAGTCAACGACTGTTTCAGAATCCATTTCTAAAACACAAAATTAAAATCGTTAATAATCAATACAAAAAGAAATTTAATATTTTTTAAATTACAAAATTTAAAATGCACTGTTTTCATCTATTTAATAAAACCAAATTAATACTTAGTTTAACACAATTTGTAAATAATTTACCAATAGTTAGTTTTGGAAAAACAATATATTTTTCAAAAAACGTAGAAAATAATGGAACGTAATTGTATGAAATACATACCTGTATATTAGAAGTGTCTTGGAAAGCATGAAACAGAACACTGTTGGGTAAAACTTCCTCCTCAGCTTATAAAGAAACCTCAAGGCTGTATCACACGTTGCATAATACACTTGTTTACTTTACACGCACTTCGTTGAATCCATTACCATAGTGAATAAATACTTATTATTATACTGTTGCAACAAAATTGCACTGCGCGTGGCTTAATCACTCTGGTCATCCGCTTTATTAATATTAATGAATCAAAAACTCCAGAAGGAAAACTACTTCCTGCGCATGTCTTGTGCCAACATACAATATCAGTAATACCACAAACTATTACAATGATCTCATATTTACGTCATAAATATTACATCATAAGTAAAACTACGTATAGCCAGGTGTTGTCACAGTTGTATGACGACTCAAGTGTTATGACGAAACGTTCTTACAACTGAAGGTCAAGGCTTATTAAAGTGACCTTGAAGTCCAAGGTCAAGGTCATCGGGTGACCTTGAAGGCCAAGGTCAAGGTCATCGGGTGACCTTGAAGTCCAAGGTCAAGGTCATAGTGTGACCTTGAAAATCCAAAGTCAAGGTCATCGAATGACCTTGAAGGTCATTGACCTCTGGAGGTGGAGGGGGGCGAGGGGTCATTGACCTCTGTGGCGAGGGGGGGTGGAGGGGGGGCGATGGGGTCATTGACCTCTGTGGGCGAGGGGGGTGGAGGGGGGCGAGGGGTCATTGACCTCTGTGGGGCGAGGGGGGTGGAGGGGGGCGAGGGGTCATTGACCTCTGTGGGCGAGGGGGGGGTGGAGGGTGGGCGGAGGGGTCATTGACCTTTGTGTTGATGTGTTGTGTGACCTTGGCCGTGTAACGGTTGTCCTAGAACATACAATTTCTCTCTACTAATATAATGCGTAGTCAAAGAGCGGGTTTAAGAGTATCATCTAGAGTAGACCCAATCCCGTTCCTTATTTACTACCACAATTTAGTTTCTGCCGTGCGATTGCATTTACTATTGGCCTCTGGTCAATCGTTGGTGGTTAATCGGCAAATTCAGACCTAATTTAACATGTATTATGCAGTTCATTTTTAATCATCAGTGTTCTGCTTATTCTTTTATAAGTGCATGTTTTAGAATTAGTGAAGTAGACAGACAATATGTTGGTTGTGAATCCTAATACTATGCGTGTAACAACGCTCGGGTATAATTTGTTTATTTTAACCTAGATAGTAACTATGTATTAGATTAATTATTTACCTGAAATAGATGCCATATTGCAGATTACTAAACATAATATTATTCATTTTTGTATTACTGATAAATGGAAAATAACCTTCAAATTTTGTTTCCATTACAACCCTTCCATTGTCTGAAACAAAATTAAACAAAGAAATATGATGATAGTTTGCAATAAATTCATAAGTTTTACTTGATTTAAATAAATTAGAGCTATTTAGCAGAGCTTTTAAATTATTAAAATTTGCCGATTGTACGTTCGTTTATATAATGTAATTGATCTGTAAAAAATTGCTGAATCAACAATTGCCGCGACTACCTAAGTGACTTAAGTATAAAGAGTAAAATATTCTATATCTTATCATTTCCAACCAGTGTAAAAAGATTGCTAATAGTAAATTACATAAAATTACATATATTTCTACCATGGAATTATGTATAGCAATAAAGGCATATTTATTTATTTACATGTTATAAACTATAGGTAATAATACAAATTTTTGGTTATATATATTGCATTATTCCACGTATAGTATCAAATTATATTAGACATCAATCCATCTCTTAGGTATAAGAGGTATCTATACTATAAAAAGAAAGGGGTATTTAGTAATACAGGACTGTAATGTTCATATATGCATCGAATTTAATCACAGTTATAATAAAGGAAGTAAAATAAAATAATTAAAAGATTTTCTGACCTTAGCTTATTATATTTTATTTTCCCCGTTAGTGAATCAAAATGCTAATGGTCCATACAATGTTTTAGATAGTTAATATCCATTATTATCATACTTAATTTAATTGCGATGGTGTAAATAAATTACATGATCTACAAATTAGGCCTATCATTGAATAAGATAAAATCGAATACTAAAATAACGGAATGATTTAGTTAAATAAGACCTGCTGTTTTAATAATATAAGTTTGTTATTCTTTATTTTGCCTCATAGTTACAGGAACGCAATTTCAGAAGAACTTCACTGAAAAATAACTAATTTAAAGGTATTCAGAAAAATACTATTATTCAAGAAAATTTCATTTTATGTAAAGGGGGAAATCTCAATTCGAATTCTTCTTTATTAAAAATAACGTTTCAAACTCTTTGAAAGTTTTCTAAAGTAACATTGAAAGTACCCTAATGACGGAGAAAAGTTCATTTGCATGAAGTAAGTGTCAAAAACTTTCAAGACGCTGAAATATACAAAACTGATAACAACTTCGGTAACAAACTTATCTTTTCGTTTGAATAATATCTTGTTTATTTTTAGTACCTCTCTCTTTGTTGCAATGATAATATTATCGTGAGTGTCATTTGATGAACCTTCAGGTTTAATATATTTGTATGATATACAGTATTCGGGTATACGATAATCAAGATAATAAATTTTTTGTCATCAACAGTCATCTTGACTGGTTTAAGTCAAGCGCGGTTCTTATTATTCGCAAAATAAAACTACATAAATCAATGTAAACTAGATTAAGAACGCTTTTCGGCAGATCACAGCGTATGATTCCAATTACTGTTAATATATAAATTTGAAATGCAGTTAGAGTGGGCTTTGATAGCAGTTCTAATAGTTCAGGCATTTCTATGCAAAATCAATAATCTGTTGAGCTGATCCAGTGACCATTATACGTATCGAACAAATAACCATCTTTTATTGGTGGAATCATCACCTGGTCTCACCTGTCTATGTCCGCCGCCCGGGAGCGTCCCCTAGACGCCCAAACAGTCGTACCGTCGCGTCGGAACCGTTTGGAGATATGGCCCGGTCTCGGTCGATCACAAAGTCTCGTACCTTGTTCTTTCTTTGGAAGAGTAGTCTCTCTCGTCCTGGCTCTCGATGCCCTGTTCTCTATTACTATTTTGAAGTTGTGCCGTCAGAGTCGATCTGTTGATCACACGCTCTGGTCGCGGTCGCTCAAAAAGGCCTTGCTATTGATCTCAGTTGTAGTAAAAATCTTGTCTTGGGTCTCCATGCCCCCTTTTCTTACTTACTAGCCGAGTATTGCCGTTTTGGGTCTCCATGCCCCTACTTCTAGTAATCGGTTTCAAGAGTTATGTCGCCCGGGTGTCATTGGCCTTTAAAAACGCGGATGCCGAAGTAGTGCCAACTTAACTACCCTCGTTGCTCGGGACAGATGGTTCCTTCTAAGCCCTTTGTCGTACTTTGATGCCAGCAACAACATAAAGGCGTTACAGGTTACTCATTCTTCCATGGATCCTCCTTCATCCCTGGAAGCCCTGGACAAACTAGAAGTCCCTCCTGGGATGAAGCGAGGCAAGAACCTATATCAACTTTAACGAGTTGGTACCTATCCTAATTAAGTGCATATCTTCTATATCATGTATGACCTGTCTTTCCATCTCCTCTCTAATTATGGTATCCGTTGGTCGTTTGAGACTCGATGTCTACTTTAATAACTAAAAACGTTTTGTTTCTTTTCGAAACAAATTTCAATCATGACTACACACAGTCCTTTTACTGTTTTTTTTGTTTTTTTTGTTTTTTTTTTCTTTTGTTTTTTTATTTATTTATGAAAGAATAACGTAAAATTTTGAGGTTAGTCGTGAAATATTTGGTTTTATTGAAGGTTGTTAAATTGTAACCTTATACATGATCTAAAATGTGAAAACAATCAAAAGATGGCAGGAACAGTAACTTTAGTGAATATAACAGTTCAGCCAGTACTGAAAGTGCACTGTATAGTAGACTACATTGTCTACTACAGTACATTTTGAATTGAATTGAATCTATAAAACTTTAATCACAACCCCTATTACAAAAACCAAATAAGATTGTGTTGTATAGTGGTAGATCACAAGTTGAGGGGCTGGTTCTAATATTCAGTTTTTTGCATATAGAAGCATTACTGGTTAAAATAATAAATTATATTCACAGCTGAGTTTGACTTTATTGCACATACTAATGACATTTAAATATATATCTTATAAACCTACATTGTTTATTAACCGCTTGTTTCCATTTATACAGTTTAATGTAAATAAAAGTCGTTTGACAGGTATTTGGTCTTCCGATCATATGTTAGTTTGCTTATTTAAACGCATATGTGACAGATACGGCCAAATACAAAATAATTGAATCGGAAAAAAGTAAGCGCTCTGTGGTTGTAATGGTAGCACATTCACCCGGCAAGTGAGAGATCCGGGTTCGAGTCCCGGCGGAGCAAGTACTTTTTGTGATTCAATGTTTATTGAAATTAAATAAGGCTAATGCCATTTATACAGTTTAATGTAAATAAAAGTCGTTTGACAGGTATTTGGTCTTCCGATCATATGTTAGTTTGCTTATTTAAACGCATATGTGACAGATACGGCCAAATACAAAATAATTGAATCGGAAAAAGTAAGCGCCCTGTGGTGTAATGGTAGCACATTCACCCGGCAAGTGAGAGATCCGGGTTCGAGTCCCGGCGGAGCAAGTACTTTTTGTCATTCAATGTTAATTGAAATTATATATATATATATATATATATATATATATATATCCAAGGAAATAAAGTAAAACCAAATTTTTTTGCTGTTTTGGTTCTAACTAATAAGCAAAGGACTGAGATATATACTTCTATGAGAAAGGGCCTACTTATATCTCATACGTTCTTTTTTAGGTTTAAGATAATTTCAATGCTATAGTTCGGTGTGCTTCGTTTCAATAATGAATAAATATACAGGCATACTTAAGACTTAGAAACCTACTATAGTAAAAATCATGTCCCAGTATAGGAGAGAAATGTAAAGGAAGTTTATGCACATTTCAGTAATCATTTGTTAAGTTCTAGAAGTCTGGTTTTTTGGAGTGTTTAAGGTAAAATAATGGCTCATTGAAGCACGTTCATGTACATATGTCACCATACAGTTTCAATAAAGGCAACCTGCCTCGAGTACCTAGATATTCTTGGATAATAAAACATAACATTTATCATTTATGTATTAGTCAAGGTAATTAAACAAATGCTTGTGCTGTCATAAAACAGTTTATTATATTTAGCATGATATTCCAACTAATACTTCACAACCAGTGGGGTGTAGCTTGGAGGAGGGATTATCAAAATTAAATTCATTTAAGGGAAGCTAAGAATTACCATGTAAAGTTTAAGTACAATCGGCTTAGTAGTTTTGGCTGGAAATAATAAAATGAATAAAAGTACTTTCTCGTTAATAATATTATTAGGATTTATATTTATACTAGCATAATTTTAACACATATAACTAATGCAAGAAAACTTTATATATAGCTTATTGACAACATTGTTTTATTATACTGCAAGTAGAAATCAAAATTCTTCTAAATCCGTTTAGACCTAAAAGTAGAAAGAGGAAACGACACCAGAGAACATCAATTACTGGAGCGGTAAATTACAGACCGCATCCTGCACAGCGAGTTTCCGGACCCCTATAGCCACTGCATTTAGTGCCTAGAATTTTGATTCCATAGTTTAATAAATAAACCTGACAATTACAGCTCTAAAACCTCAGTTACACATAAAGGACGGATCAAATCATTATTTTGATTGGTTTAAAAATATCTTAATTAACTCTATAAAATAAGGAAAATCCGTTATATTTTATTACATATTCTCTCTCTCTCTTTCTCTCCAAAATGTAATTATAATAAATAAAGCCGGATATTATAGCAAATTTTTATTTTAGATATTCAATTAATTTTCTAAACGAAAATATCATGAATCCTTAAAATCTATTTGAGTTACTGCCATAATTTAAAAGTTAAGTAACACCTAACAGCAGATAGTAACAGAGCCGTTCTGACTTAAGTTTTACATTCCTTCATTACAAGAGTATAAGTGATTTCTCAACATTTCTAATGTGTGCTACACTTTAAAATACATGCACATTGTATAATAAGATTAAAACTGCTAAATAAAAGTAATGTTGAAGAATTTATAGTATCGCGACAGAAAAATGTACATAAATTGTATAGGAATACCGGTAAATGTCTAACATAGGTCTCTTAATGGCACAGCGGAACCTCACTTGCACATATTTAAATCTTTTCAGATTGTTTAAAATATATCAGACTTCAACATATACTATAACAACTACCTGTACCAATGGTTCAGGAGTATTTTCAACTTTTCAGCAAAATTTAGTCGAAGAGCTCACTAAGTACAATGACAGCAATAACAACAATCTATTATGATATAAACAATTTTCCAAAATTAACTGGATTATAATTTATGCAGGTTACTAATACAACATCATATTCATACTCTAACAGATAAAACTTGATAGACTTTTAACCGAGTAGGCTTTATTCACTACCTTGCTTATTGAATATTTTATGTGGGGAATTAGTAAAGTAAATGTTGGCCAAGTTTCGTCACCAACCAACATAATGTAATAATATGTGTATGAGATATTTTTCATATGATCTATTCCTTTTTATTTAAAGCATTCTCCATTACTATGGTTAATGTAAATTTTTTCGTAAAGATACATGAAAGGGGTGCCAATGTAGTGCGGGAGTTAGAAGGTCAACATGGGATTCGGTGGTTTATGTGGGTACCTATTCTATAGCGGAACTACTTTGGTTTAGGAGAAAGCATTTTTGCCAGCAAAGTTTTTTATTGGAATGAGAGTAACTCGAAATCATCGATAAAGACACACAAATTTAAATTTTTGGTTGTGAAAAAATTTTCTAGCCGATAAACTACCTTAAACCATTTAGGATTTTTATAAATAATCTAAATATAAAAATATTAGCAAACTTTTTTACTATAATGCAGATATCTCAATAATTATGGAAATTAAATACGGTTTAGTTGCTAGTAGAAGGACTTACAGAATAGTAACGCTTAAACAGTTATGCTAAATTGTAAAGGTTGCTTGCATAAATAAATAGAACTTAAATTACCAGCAATAATTTCTCTTTAAGTTACCAAGTTGAAAATAATAATATGTATTGTATGGATAGCGTGAAATATTATAAAATATGAAATAAAAAAAATTTAATACAACATATATAACAAACCTTAATAATTGATATTGACTTGTAAGATATTGGAAACGTAAACATGTCAATGTATTTTATATCTCTTTTATATTCCGAAAGGTGACGTTTAAGAACTTAAGTTTAAGACTTAAGTTTATATGTAATTTTGAGAAGAAATAATAAAACTTTAATCTCTTTTTGAACTATTTTCCACAGTGTTTATATCGTAAGCGTGTGTAGAATCCTTCTAAGTTATTTTGCTGCTTTAGTCTGGTTCCACGATTTCAGAGAGGGTTGTAATCATGTTAGAACTGTTGGAAAACTTGCTTAGAGTTGTTAATTTATGAGTAGCTTTCAGAACAAGAGCAAACAGTAAAGTTTATATCAGTTTGAGGATCTGAACTATGGTCATTAGGTGACTCTTGGTTGATGTTTACCCGTACATCCTTTTTGTGTTCTAAAAAAACAATTGTTAAGATACAAAAAAAAATCTAAAAAAAGCGCTGAAAGTACAATTTTAAAGTTTGAGTTTTTAAATTTGGGTACATTTTGTTGAAATACACTGTACGATAAATATTATTAATTGTCATATTATTATACTTATCATATAAATTATACTAAATATTATACTAAATTTTCATTTAACAAATTATTATATCAATATCCGTACAACAGAAATGTATATTAGTCCACTAATAAAATCAAATACGACTTGGGAATGAATGCTTAGAAATCTAATAAATATACTTAGGGAGCCTTTCTCTAGTGTGTCTCCCCTTTCATAGTAAAACCGTAAATACTGTCACCGAATATTTACACACTAAAATTGAACTGCTATTTTCACATAAATTCAAAGTTTTTATTTTGAATAAATTCCATATTTAAAGTCTAAAGCTCGATATTTTGCATTAACAGAATTGTTATGCATTTTTGACAAACCGTTGCCTCTGAAAAAAGCATTGAAACCGGGGAACTTTTATATAAGATGGCAATTGTAGCTGATACCATTGTTTCCTTGGTTTGCAGGTCAATTTGACATCACACAACTAATGTTTTATTCCATCTCTCACGAGTTCTTGGAAACCTGAGTTGTGTGGACAGGTGACTCAAGTTAGTTTCTTAAAAATTAACATTAAGTTAGTTATTTATTTACAGAAGACAAACTATATCTCCGTTTTCTACGAAATATCTTAATAAGTAATTAACAATAATAATGCCTAACACCAGGTATTTCGCAGTATATTATCAGTCGTAACCATATATTACTGGTTTAACTGTTTCAAACAGCGCTGTCAGACTTGACGTGATATCACGCCACAGTGACGTGATCATGCATGCCTAGCCACGAATTTTACACCTGTTATAATGTTATTGAAAGCTAAATGATACACAAAGTATCATTAATTTTAAACGGTTCATTGTAATAATTATTTATTAAAAATAATTCAAATAATATCTTATATCCATCGGACGACTGTATTACTTGTTCAACAAAAATTTTTATTATGATATAATGGCGGGAAATTATTAATTTTTTAAAGTACTCACTGGACTCTCGCGGACCACCCGGAGGCTCTCACTGACCACTTTTGGTCCGCTGACCTCCGATTGGGAAAACGCTAATCTAAGAGGAAAGAGCCATTTATCTCTGTATAGCCGAATATGTATTGAAATCGACAAATGAATCTTTACTAAAGTAGAAATAAATCTTCAATCACGAAAGTTTTGTTAGAGGTCGAAATGTAGTGGGGGGAGGGGGAGTGTGAAAACGGTTAAAAATATCGTAATATTTCGCTGAATAACTTTTCTAGATAGTACACTTAAAACCGTATCTGCATAGTATCTGGGGAACCATAAGGAAGTTCAGGAGTGGTATATCACTAACAGCAAATGTCGAGATATTGGGTTGGAAGAGTGGATCGAAGTGCTTAGACACGTCACAGGTGAGAAGTATCAGTTTGTTGCTCCTGGAAATTGTATCTTTAAAGTGGTCGTGCTTGCTTATGCATTGACGGATTTCGTTGGTAAAAGTACCGATGGAGTTGATATTTAAATGTAAAGATAGTTGGTGACTTGTTAAGTTCGTATAAATTATGTAAAACAGGTGATGCCCAACAAAAAATTAAATGCTTTCTATTCCCGGATTGTACAAGCGTACTTTTAAAGTAATCTTGCTATTTATGCATGGACGGATTTAACTAGCATGAATAGCGTTGCAATGATAATGGAATTGCTAAAATAGGTGGTGATTAGTAATGTTTTAGAGTTAAACCGGCGATTTTTTATTTGACTTAGGAATAGACGGCTTTTGTTAATATTCAGGAAAATAACACAATTTGATATATTTTTCCCTTATTCATTAAAGATATGTGTTAATTTTGGTATAAAAATTATAAATGGCGGCTAGCGGCTAAACAAGACCTTCGTCGATCTAATTTTACATAAAATCATTTAAATGATGAATATTATCAACCACAGAAGGTTGTGATACCCATGTTAACACCTGTTCATATGTCCATATATATATATATAGTGTTATATATATATATATATATATATATATATATATATATATATATATATATATATATATATATATATATATATATACTAATCACTGTGTTGAATAGAAGAAAACAAAAGAACTATTTTTCACTTCTATATTTCGGGGGATTTAATACCCCCGTCTTCAGGAAGTTTTAAATAAAAAAGAATACAGAACTATAACATGTAAACAAAAATTAATAAAACATAAATGTAAACACAGTGCATATTTTGATAAAGTCCAGCTGACGTAAAATTTTTCTAATTCAATCTTGTTGTATATATATATATATATATATATATTTATTACTGTATGTACATATATTATATATACTCGCCTTCGGCTCTCGCTGGGGGCTACGCCCCCCAGGCCCCCATTTGGGTGTTGGCTAATTTCGGGGATAAGCGTAATTCGGTGATTGGTTAAATTCAGACGTGATGTTTCCAAACTTTATGTATCCGTTCTCGAGAATCTTACGGGTCGTAAAGCTTCGCTAACGCTCAGTCAAAAGATGTGTGGTGTATAATATTAATCAATTGATGTGGTAGAAGAGTTAAAGTTATGTGTTCGCGAAATTTGGAGACAAGAAGAATTTGGTTTTAACCAAAGTCAGAGGACGTATGTATACCATAGGTTCATTTTCCGGATTTACCCAAACTTTTGACTTTGAGGGGGTTTTGCGGCTTAACCGTTAGAGATACGACAAAAAAGTGACTGGACCTTTCTTGTCGGAAATTTAATTTTGTCTTTCGATTATGCCATCAGATTTAAGCTAAGATCTCTGGTTTAGTCGGTACAACGCTTGGGATAAAAGTCTGCACTGGTCAGCTGTTGTGTAAACAGATATAGTGTAAATAAATTTAAAACTACCTTTATCAGAATATTAAGTTGATCAGGGGGTTTATTTATTTAATCAGGAGTTCATCAACCAAGAAATTTCCGGGGGAGAGGGGGGTTTTATGTTCTCGGCGGTTAAAGAACGCGTGGTACTTTTCTAGTAAATTTGTGTCTGGGCACGAGAGTTTTTATCAAAATAAAACGTTGATCAGGGGGTTTAAATTACTTCGGAAATTATCATTCCACGCCAGAGTTTTTGACAATGAACTAATAGTTCATAAAATTAAACAAAACACAATCTCTGTCCCTATCTACTATTGAAGCTTCACTAACGCTCAGCCAAATCCCGATGTGGAGGGGGGTTTTAGTCACTCGTTAACGTAGTAATACAAGGTCAATCTGGAACCAGCATGAATCGCACTAATTATAGTTGCAAAATTTAAAACACCTAAAAGTGACGACAAAGAATTAGCCATTTAGAGCATTTATCAGGCTTACGGAAAGATAAACGATAGATAGCTGCTGGGCCGTTTTAGTAGATCCTATCAATAGCTACTTACAAAAAGTTTTACATTTAAGCTAGGGCCAACGGTTTTGGGCCACTATCGAGCACGAAAAGTAAGTTTTTTAAGTAAAATTTTCAATATAATCACGTTTTAAAACCGCTTAATCATGGAAGATAGAGTAAAAGGTCACTAGACCTTTTGTGTAGATCGCATTACTTTGTATTAAAATCAAATTTTTTAATCTGGGCTAGAACTAAGATTTTGTCTGAAATAGAGCCCAGAAAACAAAATCTCACGTAAAACTCAAAAAAATCAAAACTTTAAAAACGCGTTATGCGGCCAAACCATTGAGGATAGGGCAAAATGTTTACTGAACCTTTTTTGTAGATCACGTCATTTCCTAATTCCTGTTGAAGATTTGTTTTGAGCTACGACCAACCGTTTAGCCATTATCAAGCCCGGAATGTAAATTTGTAGGCGAAAATATCCAAATAATTTCACTTAATAGCGTTTTGCGGACAAACAAATGGAGATAGAGTAAAATGTCCACTTGACCTTTTTTTGTAGATCACCTTATTTCCTAAATCTAACTTTTGATTGATTTTGACCTCCGACCCAATGGTTTCGCCGCTATCGACCTCAAAAACAAACTTTTTCACGTAAATATTACAAAAAATTGCACATAATCACGTTTTTTTTCGGCCAAACAAATGGAGATAGGGCAAAAGGTCACTGGACCTTTTCTGTAGATCGCGCAATTTGCTAATTTGATGGGTCAATCAGATTTGAGCTACGACCTACCGTTCGGACACTATCAGGCTCGAAACTTTATTTTAAGCAAAAAAAATCTCTGGAATGTCAAACATTCCCGCGTTTTGTCGCTTAACCACACGAGATAGGACAAAAAGTCACTAGACCTTTTTTGTAGTTTCACTTCATTCCTGACTAACGATTTTTCGTCAGATCGAAGGTAAGCTCCAACGGTTCACCCGCTATCAGGCTTACAAGAAAATGCCTGCAGGGGTAAAGAATGCGCGATTTTTTGAGCAATTTTTTTTGAGGGGTTTAAAAGTAAAAAAAGTCCGGTTTTCAGACTTTTCCTCCGGGTCATATTGTGAAAGGAACCTGCGTGCCAAATTTTCAAGTTTCCAGCACTTCTAGAACTATGTTAGATTTGTATCTATATATCAGTCAGTGAGTCAGTTACACATGCGGCTGTATAGTATATTAGATATATATATATATACATACAGAAATGTATTACTTTAATTATTATTTTTAAATAGTAATGTTAGGAATCGTATTCCAATATTATGCAAATTGGCTGCCAACTCCCGGACTATTATGGTAATTAATGACAGTGGACCTCTCTACTAGTTGCCAAATGTTTAATATTTCGTTAAATATGAAGTTTAATATGATAATGAACTTCTATCTTCAAAAACAAACTTAAAACGAAGAATGTGGTACAAGTTTTAGTTCACTTCACTTTTCATATATTAAAGTACATAAAAAATAAAATACAAAACTTATATTAATAGTCACGAAAATACGATTTGATTTTGTTTGTACCATTTACATATGTATGCAATAAACACGCAATAAATGTGGCTTTCAAATATAGTTTTGCCCTCTGCTATTATATTAGTCAAAAATGCACATAGAATGTGTTCTATTACATAGAAAATAAGCAAAAGAACTTACTATATTATAAAATATCATTGCATTTGGTCTGCTTGTCATTTTTAAAGTCCAGTTTTTTCAAATATTCACTTAATTAGTCTTATTTCCAAACATTAAAACATTTTAATTGTCATGTAGGCTACTAAGTTTATTTCTCCATTTAACCTGATTCTATATTAGAATAACTTACGGCAAAAAAAATAAAAATATGTATGAACTAGTGTTTGTTACTGTAATTTTAACCATTTTAACAATTATATTACAATGTAGACGAAAATAACGATTGATACCAAGTAATGAAAAGAAAACTCTTACTGAACTATTCAAGTTTCTGATCAGATGTCAAGCATAAGACTTGAACGCTTAACTTATAAATCGACTGGAGATTGTGTATGGAGGGATCTCGTGACGGCTGTCCATTCAAAGGCAAACTCTGATATTTCCCACTCACATGTGATAAATGAGATACTTTCAGAAGAATGGTTCTTATATCTCAGCTTTGTGAGACTCATGTTACATTCATGACTCATCAAGGAACATTTGTCCGTGTAAACTGTTCTCGTATCTCAATTCCATTTGTACTTTATATAGTTTGGGGATGCTTTTGGAACCTAAGAAATCAATGTTAGTAATTTATTTACAATAAATATTAAATATTTTATAAAATATTGCGCTATCATTCAATTTATTCAGATAAACACTGAACATTTCTTAACATCAAGTAAACTAGTGTAATAAATTGCTCCCCTTATGCATTTATTGCTGACAGTTTTTATTATTTTTACATACTTAATGTTTAAATATTTTACATGTAGGGTAAAATTTCAAAATATAAAACGCTGGCTTCTTTAAACCTCACAAGCTAATGTTTCAAATGCTAAAATGGTTAATGGAAAGTATTACTATTTACTGCTAATTTACTAGCTATTTCTACATAGAGGTAGGTGGTATTTATGTCCTTTGCATGCCAGCATAATATACAGAAAATAGGACTCCTGCCAATTTTTACTAGCTGAAAGATGCTGAAACAATGTTTACTTCTCCTTATTACAAGGTAATATTACTGTAATGCACAGCATCATCCTCGTATTTAATTTATACTAGGATATTCATTTATTACGACCTTTACAATTAAGTAAACGGTCCTTTCAGGACTATTTAGAAATAAGAGACTTCTTTTAAAAATGTGTTTGTAAAGTCCAATGTATCAATCCTAATATAAAAAATTTTTATATTGGTTTTTAGTAATTATATTGGTTCTTTTAGATATTTTTTGTTTCCTTGAACCTTATAAAACACACCTGTCCACCTCGGCATAACGCATGCAGCTCAGCGTTATTCTTTACATATGTAATTCTTTACATTTTCCCCTTTTTTCTGATTTAAAATTCTTGAATTCTTGTTTGGAACATTATTTTGGTTCTATACTTGATGATCCTGTATCGGAATTACCTCTTATCTTACAGTTTAAATATTGTATTATATTTATGCTCTTCTTAAATTTATATATGGTTCGGTATCCCAAGGATTTATGCATACTCTCCACCATACTGTGACTAGCTGGTCTCCAACCGGATGTAGTACTCTCCATTTCCCGAACGTTTAGTTTCTGTAGTATTTAGTTCGCTCTACCGAATCTAAATGCTTTGAACTTTTTGCGTGTAATGACCTTTACCTTTACAGGGATTCTTTCTCATCATCTTGGTCCTTATGTATAATGTTCATTTTTATTCCAAATATTTTCTTTGTATACTATTATTGAGCGTTGATACATACGTATTATGTGTGGAAGACGATCAGATGGACAGTATAAATTTTTAACCGCTTAGTAAAAAACACCAACTCTTTAAGAGATATTTGAATTCAAAAGTGGTCTTGGACATATAAATAGACGCGCTTTTGTCGTATTTCCTGATAGGTGGGCTTTGTAATGTTACCCAGTTAATATTATTTTGTAATGGTAATCAATGATCAACGGTATTGAATTATTTTATCTTCTCAAGCTTCCGAGTATTTTAGTGCAGTGATATTGGATTTGTACCCAGTACTATTCTCAATGATTCCAACAGAATCTAAACACAGTTTAATCCATAGTTATACACGTGAAAAAGAATAAATTTTCCCATACATTTTTGGTCAAGTTCTCCATCGAGAATTAGAAACTGCAGAACTGGAACTTTCAAGAAGTAAACATAGTCTATATGGATTTTTGTAGACATCTAGATCAAAAAAGGATACTCCATAGTATCTAGAGCTATTAAGTTACTATATAAAATATAATGATGGTTGTAAGTATGATAGTAAATTGTCATATAAATACATAATATTTAAATATGCAAACTACATTTCTGTAAAGAAATTTCTACTAAGAAATATTTACATAACTAATAAAAAAAATTAATTTAGCACAATAACCTATATAAGTGACATAATTATGACAAAACAAGGTATTCCACTCCATAACTATTGGATTATCACAATAACTTGAACAGCGGTTAATAACGGGCTGGCAGTTGTGGTTATTGGCAAACTTGGTTCATCAAGTTATATCCGCCAGGAAATTCTAACGCAATTATTGCTTAAGTCTTTGGAAATCTCTCAATTACATCGTTTAAATTTAACTTATTAAATTATAAAGACTTGCTATACAAGTAATCAAATTGATTAAACACTTTTGCGTATTATTACATATCAATACTTTCGAATAAAATATAGTGAAAACTAGAATATCGTATCAAAATAATACAAGTTATACATTAATGGAACAAGCAGATAATGTTATATTTATATATTTTGTATTGTGTGCAAAGGGTTTATCGATATAACACACCCCTGTTTTTTTCCGTGCAATATTGTACATTGCTTGGTATACTGTGGGATCATGACAACCATTATTAGATTAAAATCGGATCCTGATCAATAGAACTTAAATGTACCTTGACAAGGTTTTTAAATAAATAAAGAAAACAAATCTCTTGACAGTATTTATGAAAATTTCCCTTTGCATTTGTCACTGCCCTTATAAGTTGCATTCATTTCAAATAAAACTATTAGGTTCCCTGCGGTTCTTAGTCCATTTTCAAAATTTAAGACCTTATACAGTAATAATTAGTAAAAGCACTTATGATGTAATAAAAAGTAATAATGCATTATTAAACGTACTCGTAAGTATACATGAAGTACATAGTATCAGGTATTAGTGTTCATGGTTAACTGGATCAGATTTAAATCTAATTCTTACTTTGAACGTGTTTTGCTGGTACGAGGTGATAATATTTAAGTAATATTATAACTGGCTCTGCCTTGTTGCCGCGTTTGAGTAAATACGAATAGTTAGATCTAGGAAACTTACTTTGACCAAAACCTTATTTATAGCCCTTGTCATGTACTTCCGGTCTAAAATATATACTTGAGTGAGCAGCCAATTTTGGTTAAAATTGTTGCAGTTACGGCCGTTTTAATATTAACTTATGGGGCCTTATTGTCCCGAAAAAAAACTATATACACCTGTAGCTCTTAATTATCTACCTTATCCCAAAAGCGTTTAATTCCTGCTCTTCTAAACTACTTTCAGTCTAAGATATTTCCAGTACTATAGCCTGATTTGCTCTTGTTATTACGATTAATAGAATATAAATGTATATATATATATATATATATATATATATATATATATATATATATATATATATAAAAATAAGCCTATTATGATCTAGAGGAAAATCTCACCTAATATATGGGGTATAAGGAGTAATACTTATTAAGCCCGTGCAATATTTAAAAATCATTTCCCCTTCAGCTACTGTGAAAATGCCGTATCATAAGTAAAGGAATCCTACGAGTTTGCAGTACATTATGGGTAAACTTTCTTGGACTTGTTCATTAAGATTTGTTTGATAACAGTGTTTAATAATTAGTATTTACGAGTATAATGTTTTTAATTATTCACCGGTATAATCTGTAATGAAAGTTATATATTAACTGGGTTTTAGATATTTCCTTTACTATAGTAATCAAACACTATATACATAATATTTTAGGTTAATTTTACTCGCGCTGTTATAATTAATGATAGAATATCAATTGTTGATTTCCTATCAAAAGACATATATAATTTATGGTTTCGTTTTCGACAACGAAATTTAACCACTTTTAATACAATAAAGTTTGTTTATATAAAGTTATTTCATCTCCCTAAGACAAGTAGGCTAATATAATAAATAAAACTGAACTATGGTATAGACCTACTTCAATAAAGATTTTGTAAAATCATTAATAAAGTTTTAAATTGTTTTCAAGAGTAACATATAGTTTTGCTTTTCTGCTTTTACTTCGTGAGTTAAGAGTGAATAGCAACTTAAATTAGCACTCAGAAACCATTAAAACAGGTTTTGAGAAGAACTGTAATTATGAATAGTGGAAATAAAAATCAGAAAAATAAAATAGAAATAAATACAAAACACACCCAAATATAGATATGGTCAGCAAACTGGTCTATATAGTATAGTTACCATCCATTTATAAATAATTCTTAAAAGTCCATTATTGCAAACTCTAAAACGCGTTAAAATACTTAGAGCAATTTACTAGTATTAAAAATCATTAATTAAATATAATATTGTTGTGTTGAAATTTAGATTATTATTAAAAAAGCTTCGATAAGTAATAAAATTGGGTTGTCATTTTATAATTTAATATTGAAGCAGAACCTTACGCACTTCAACAAAATAGTTGAAAATCTTACGTTTTCCGTTTAATTTATTACACACACACATATTTCTATTTGACTTGAGTTACAAGTTCCATCTACCCACTGGTAACCTCAAAGGTTAGCATAATGTTAATTATTAATAATAATAAAAACTACACCAAGTCGTGCAAAATAAGAAGTTTTATATTCTATTTTGCCATGAATAAAAAAAAACAAAATTAAACTATACACCAGTAGTGTATGCATACTATTATATAGCAGTATTTTCTGCCTGTGTTTGGAATTTGTTAATTACTACGTTTTTAACAGGTATTTCACACACACACACACACACACACACACACACACACACACACACACACACACACACACACACACACCAGTGGGTAGATGGAACTTGTAACAAAAAATTGAACAGAGTCAATTTTGGAAAACTGGCTTTATTATAAAACATATGCAAGTAAACAGCATTATGAGTTTAAAATTAATAACACTTTATTATTTCTTTAGGGTGGTGACAGCGTTATAAATTATAAATCGATAAATATATATATATATATATATATATATAAGCTTATATATATATATATATATATATATATAGTGTCAATAAACATTGAATCGCTAAAAGTACTTGCTTCGCCGGGACTCGAACCCGAATCTCTAAATAAAACGTTACTATTCAAAAAAATCACACAATTCATTTTATTTATAAATTGGAATTTATATTTATAGGATTAAAAAAATATCAATTATACCAAAAACTTTGACCTCAATGTCTTATTGATAAGAATATTTTACTATTGTAGACAAAACAGTTGAAATACTATTAAATCAATACTGACCGAAAAAGTGAAATAGGAAACGAGACCAGAGAGCGCCATTTATCGGAGCACTAAATTACAGACCACATCCGGCACAGCGAGTTTCCGGTCTGGTTCAATCTCTGCACTTAGTGCGCCTAGTATTTCAACTGTTTCTATTCATTTCAATAGTTAAATACATATTCAAGTCAATTACCGCACAAGTAACTTCCATACTACAACAGGAGCGAATCAGTTTATTGTTTTATTAGTTTAGAACTACAATTATTGACTTATTTCAAAAAGAAAATAAGTAAGATTAACAAGCTTCCATTGCACCTGTATGACATCATTCCACCATGGTAAAAGTTTTAGTACTTAATAGAAATAATTTGTAAAAATTCATTATGAACACCGTACACTATTTTACTGAATGCACTATAATTTTACGTTGACATTCTTATCATACCTGATTTGGTTATAGGCATATTATTATTTCGAAAATATCTCCGGTCTAACCCGTTTTACTTTATAAAGTAGTGGAAAATTCAATCTAGGTTTCTAAAGCTGTAAAATATCAATTAGAAGAACCTTTGAAATGTAAAAGTTTTATTTTAACAACACTATTATATGGTAAAAAATTTAATTCAAATTGTAAATAAATATTTTTTGAGTCTTAAAACCATAGAAGAAAGATTTAAGTAATAGTTAATATTAATCTAACTTTTTATTCAGTATAAAAATTGGAAATTTTAATACAACTATTATTTTAACTGTACATTTTAGCAAACATTAATTGTTCAATACTTGGTCATTAGTGTAGTGCAGTATCAAAGTCAAAGTTACTGTCTAGCTTTGACTGTAAATTTTAGTTTCCGTTACAAAACCTATAAATAAAATCTGTTTTTGGGGTTGGAAATATAAGTCATTCCATTCAGAAATGCTCATACACGAGCAAAATATTCGAAATTGCGTGAGAAACCGTTGGACACTACAAATGTTTTCTTTGTCCAGTAAATAAGGCGAACTTAACTTATTGCACTAAATATGTCTAAGACCACACGTAGATTGTTAGGGGAAGAAGTAATTGCTTTTTGACCAAATTAAGGTTTTCTGGCATATATTCCATTCATCTTAGGGACAGAGGAGGATTAATTATATTAAGTAATTTTCCGATATAGATAAGTATATATTCTCATAATTGAGGAATCAGAGGAGGCTAACTCTACAGTAGGGTCAGAAATATATTTTATTCGAACCATCAATGTATAATCTTATACGCATAACCCTTTAAATAGGAACAAATAAACATTATAATAACTATTGAATATCAATACATATATTGAACATTTTATTAACCATGTGCACTGAAGCATTCGGTTCTGTGTATAATTTTGTTTTGAAAACATCATAGGGCTTCAATATATTACATCGCAAATCCTTTGACTATGAAAACAATTCCTATTCACCCTTCATTTTTGTAAATTGCGTGCAGAAACGGGTAACTGCTAAAAGATATGAGTATATACGTATACTCCTCATCTGGTACAAAATACATTTTATGGTAAATTAGGCTGCATAATGTTTAAATTTTGTTTAAATGGAGGGAAAGTACAGATTAAGTTATCCATACGAAAACACCACGAATTCTTTTAGTTACTTTTAGTTACCATCGTTTCAAAAGAGTTAAGTTACAGGTAGAAGCAGTTAGTTATCAGACGTCTGTGACTTTAATTGAATTGTTATTCCCTACTACACGGATGCAGATTGTTCTTCAAATTTTATTACTACACTTGTCTGATTATTTCAGAAAAATTAATATAAAGAATATATTACGCATTTTTATCCAAAATTGCCCTCCATGACGAGCTTTCACTACTTCCCGAAGTCGAACATTATAAGGTTCTAGATGAATTCAACCATGCAAAGTCTGATTAGGTGTTTACTAATTGTAAGTCTTGGTTTTGAATTTAAATATATTTCAAGCTAAGCTATGGTAAGAGTATTCAGTTAGTAGGTTTTATTGGAAATACCTACTAAAAAACCACACAATGCATACATACTATAACACATACATACTACAATGAACCAACATTATTTTATTTTAGCGAAATCCGATTAATTGGTTTAATTTTACATAACAACTAACTGAGTTCAGCCATAATTATTTATAACATTGTACCATAGTTATAATCATTCTGCTAAATCGCGGTAGGAAGTAGGCTCTTTGTTAACTAGACGCGGGGGCGTGGACATTGTTTTGTTGGTTAGAGAAGTAAAACAGCTGTTAGAGATCTACACGGTGATACGTTCCCGAGCCGGTTGGTTTGAGAGAGAGGGGGTAGTCTTCGAGTGGAGAGCAGAGCGTCCAGACGCGCAGTTTAGATGCGATAGTACTTCCTCTAATCATATAGTATTGGGATATAGAGTAAATTTTTACCCGGTGTAATTTAAGTCAAGTTTTTTAATTTCTTTTCTTTCCTTAAGTGCGTAATAGTTTCTTTTCAGCCTCCATAGTCTTCAAAGTAGTAAGTCCCGTACCAGCGTTTAGTTTAACATCTTTTATTTTATACTTTGTGTGTTAAAATTTTTAAATTTCCCATATAACAGAGTCTGATAATTAATTCAATTTTGAAGTATTGTAAATTAGATTTTGATCTTAAAGTTAACATCAAGTTTTGTGTTATTTTGATTTTGAATATTTTGAGAAGAGACTTTTTATTTTATTTTGTTAATTTAAACCATTTTGGAGAAGTATCCATTTTTAGTTTCATTTTAATTTTGATCAGACTCTAAATTAGATTTGACCGATTGAGAGAAATTTTGAAGAAAATCAAATCAAGATTTTGTAAACTTTGTTAAATTTTGGGTGAAGTTTAAATTCGGAATAAATTAAGTATTTCCGAAAAGTTGTTCTGATTTATAGAAAATTAGCTCCAGACTCTATAAATATGTGTACTATAATAACGGTACAACATATACATTTTAATATTAGATCTGAATAACATTTTGTATTGAATTCTACATTACAAGTACCCAACCACGAATTGCAGACATATTGTGACCTGTATTCTGTAGTTTAGTTTAATAATTGGTGTTGTGTATAGTTTTTTATTAAGTGCATGTTTTAGAGTTAGTGAATTTGACACACAACATGGTGGTTGTGGTTCCTGACTTAGGCGTGTCGCAACGCTTTTGTATGATTTTTTTTATTTTATCCTAGTTTGTAATTATGTGTAAGGTTAGTTATTTACCTGAAGAAGAGATCAGATTGCAGATCTAGAAACGTAGTGTTAATTTTTTATGTAAATGATGAATGGTGAATGCTGATATTTTTATATCCGTATATTTGTAATGCAATTGTTGAAAACGATGTGGTAGCATTTCGTGTTTGTACACAAAAAATAGAAAACAAAAAAGAACACCTACTACAGTAATGCAAAACTTCCTTTCCCACGACAATCTATTTTTTAGACTTATGAATTATATACTAACTTCATGTCCCTTACGACATTGATAAATACACACACCTCGACACTAGAGACTAGAAAAAAGGTCTAAGTTGTATTCTTCGATAAAAAGCAAATAAAAAGAATCTGTGTTTAAAAGAAATACATAGGCTACATGTGAACTGGAATATCTAAAATGTAGAAAATCATACTAAAGTTAACACATTTTCATTGTGCACCAGAATGCACTATCTGTTCCAATAAACAACAAAACACAATAAAGTTAATGAGCTTTGATCTGGGAAATGTGTTGGATCGGAAGTGAATAAAATGGCCGAAAGTAGAGACTCTTTGACCGAAAAAAACTTTCTTAGAACTATGTGTGCGTTTATTTTATTCATAGAGTAAATTCAAATTTTACTATTTTACTGAAAATACCTTACAGCGGAAATAATAATGTCGAAAAGTAAATGCTTTGAGATTAGAATAGGCTTTTAAGACTAACGTATGAATATACTTACTTGATTGGAACAAGAAAGAATTCATTAACTACTATAGTGCAAATTAATCGCTGCAACTACGATGGTAAGTACTCTGTTTTTTAATAAAGAAAACTTTTTATACCTATTATTTGTATATACCTTCTTGATAGAAGTAACAATGCAAACGAATCTACGGTATCTAAAACAGCTTACATTGTAAGTGGATTAAAATGGCCGGAAAGAGGCAATATTTCACCTAGAATAAAATTATATTTTATTAAATGGGGTAAGAAAACAATTCCACTAGGACAACGGGTATATCTTAACTCGGAAGTAAATTCCAATAACTAAAAGTAGACATTTTTGTCTAAAGTAGGCTTCTAGATTTAGCCTATACCTGCCATATATTATACATTTTATAACATAGCAATGTTAAAATCTACTATTCGTCCTTATTATGAACAAAGAGTTGACTCCCATAGTAATAAAATAAATATTAATGGAAGGGTTTTTGAAGAATACTAACCAGTTATCACTTTATAAAGGATAAAATGATATAAGTGTTATAGCGAAAAGCAGACGCCTTTGGGCACGTTCTCTAAAATACTTGCAAAAAATCTCATTGCCTACTAATGATGCTTAGAACTAGCTATGACTAGAAAATATTTGCTTTAAAGGTGACTATCGTCGTGTTAAGAAAACGTGTTGTGGAATTTATTGTATTGTTTGAATTTAGTATATACTATTTTAGTGTAGTGATTACTTAATAATAGCAACAAATGATAAGTCACATTACGATGACATTTGTATGTTCCGAAACTTTTAATTTGCCGACTTTTAGTGAAGCCTATCACTCGAGAAGCGGGAAGAATTTAATTTCTGCCTGTTGTCGGCATGACAGCTCGATAACAAAATAACCTGTATACACGAAGCTTCATTTCGAAATGAACATTTAGTTAGATAATAGTCCATGCCACACCATGAAACTTTACCATCGATAGTCATGGGGAAAAATATACTGAAAATTCCGCTTTGTAGTGCCATAACTAACTGGGAACTTTACTATTTGAACGTTTCATTGAAACCATTCTTATCCGAAAAAACTGTATATATCACGTGACAAGATATTTCGAGATATATTTCATCCAGTGACTTCAAATTTTGTCTGAAACTCTAATTCTACGTAGGAATTCGTGTGATCGTGCATTCACGTGGTGTGGAACAACTTAAATTAATCTGTTGGTTCTAAACACGTTATAAATTTTGCTGCAGATATCAAAGAAAGGCAAACACATCCGGTGACAGTCTGATCACCAGCTTGTTGCGCCTTTTGATAAAATTCACTGCACAGTTCATATTGAGTCTTGGTACTGATGTGTCTATATAGCTTTGCTTCTTTTACATACTTTTGTTGTAAGATAATAAAAGTTATCTTCGTAACTATTATTAGTTTTCTTTTTTACAAAATATTTAATCGAATGCACATATCTTATATTATTGTTATATTTTTGAATTATATTATTATATATTTCTTACAGTACACAAATATATAGATTAATTAAGTAACTATACTTCTACAATACAAAATATTGTCAAGAGTAATGACGAAACAGTTGCTTCTGAATATTAATTTGCCACATAAATTATTGACGTACGATTATAGCTGTTCATTTATTTAACTCTTACTCTTTGAAAAGGTTTCAATTATCAGCTAAACATACAATGTAAAGTTCACAGTTCCACTTTTTTTGCTTGTTGATGAACCTAAAAATTTAGAAAATTTAAGACTAACATTTGGAAACAAAGACAATATATAAAAATTTTTAACATGGTTATAAATAATTATTAATGACTTATACAATCATACTTTAATTAATGTATACAAATTAGGTGAAAATTTTTAATTTCATATATTTCAAATACTACATGAAAATCTAAGAGTTCTGTCTCCATTGGTGAGTTCATAATTTAAATTCGAAGGCAACATTCAAATGTCAAAATGCCTTCGAGCTACGGTACAGATTTGAAACCTCTCTGTTTGGCTTATTTAGCAGTTTCAAATGTGTTTTTATTGAACTGTTGTTTGTAAATATTAGAACGTGACGACACATTCAGTGTTTATTGAATTAAAGTACAATTTTAAATGCCTTCATAACACAGAGGTTATATAGATAAAATAGTAATTTATAGTGAAAATATAATTATAAACATAACTTTGAACAAATATTAATAATGAAGTGCTCGATCGTTAATGTGGCGCAGATCCTAAAGATAAAGTAACTATCTAGCTTTTGCATTTCATGTATTCTTTTATAAAACACATCTTAGTTGTTATTGACTGAAGTAAGTCTTTTTTAATATCTTGAACCGAAATATACAGCAATGGCCACAGGTATAAAATGTTTGACCGAGAAATCCTTCTCAAACCTGCGTATGTGTATGTGATATTTATCGGGATATGGCCGAAAATTCAACTTTCGTTTTAACATGAATCACATTGTTTCTTAGGTTATCAGTGTGTTAAATAAAAAGCTCAGAACCTCGACTTTAGAATTTCTCCACGCATAAAAAAGTGTAATTGTTACTGTAATCGTTTATCATTAAACAATTGGGACAAAATTATAATTTTTCAGGGTGCTTTCAAAAATTGTTCAATGTGGGATTAATATCACACACCACAAGGGATAATAATTTTTAAGATTTATTAACTCCTGATAATTATGAATTTATTTACAGCATTTTATTTTATATATCATTTAAAATAGTGTATAAGGAACCAAGATAATGGGATACATGAAAAATTAGTAAATTTTTTGTGAATATGATTCGTGAGAAAAAATATAAACTCTATCATGGCGTTATCACTGTTTAAATATACTTTTACTCAAGTATCCGTTAGCGTATTTTTTAAGGACAGGTATATTTCTGTTAAATTTAAACATAATTGTATAGTGTTAAAAACCTATTGATAATTTGGTTTTAACATGGCTCGTTATCATTTTGTTAATAGCTTTTCATAGCTTATAGGAAATTAAAATTATATTAAACATAATTAAAAGCTTTTATTATAAAGTTAAAGTTTGTTACTAAATGGCTGAAATGTTTTAAGTGTATTAACAAAGATATATCTCACTGATATTAAAAGTCACCTACAGAAAACTCCGGCTTACATTGTTGCTGTCACAACACAAAAGCCGCCTTTGTTTAAACACAATAACCAGCTCGGTTTGACATTCAACTTTGTATTACACTCCAGGTTGTCAGTTATCCTGAGCAGTCAGATGCCTCTTAGCCTCGTGAGCCGTGCTGTTGTTTTATATTGTACTATTCCCTTTCTTTACGAGTCTTAGACCTTTAAGCTTTCCTTGAAGATAATCACTAATGATGAATTGTGATTCCTTTGCAGTGTTTATCAGATAAAACCATCTTTTCTAAATCCTTAAAAAAATTAACTTCTTTAAGGGCCATGGCCAAAGTATCACCAAAAATATCTACTGTTATTCTATATTAACGTTGTGTAGCTATTTTCTTATAGCCTATCTTTGTCAAAGCCTGTAGTAGGTACACGATTTCCGAAACTTATTTAATATTTGCTTTGAAAAACACTGCATATTGTTTTTTTTTACAAATCTTCAATAAAGAGTATTTTTTTAAATATTTTGTGTTAAATTTAAATTTAAACACTTAATAAAATTAAACTAAGTGTTAAATTAAACAAATCGGTTACGGGAAATGGATTTTGCAAACTTTTATATAAAATAAAGTTTTTCTCAGCCATTGTATGGCTATTTAAGACATACATAATATGTCGTGATACTAGCCAATGTTAACAGCTTGTAATAGAACAACAATATTTATATAAATTGAGAAATTTTGTCGCACTCAGAACTTAATAGAGACTCATTTTTATTTTGCTAATACAATAAGTAAGCTACCTTCAGAAGAACTGCAAGGTTGGTTACTAATCAATTGTTCCTCACTGGTAACCACAGGAGACATAAAGAATTCAAATATGTCTTATAGAACTAAATCTAGTTATTTATATTACATAAAGCGATAAACACTACACTTTGTAAAGTACATTGGCACTTCCTCATTACTCCTCGAAACATATTTTACACCCAATTATTTTATTTGGCACATTGAAGGAAATTACATATACATTACTTTTCTCATCGACCGCACGGATATACACAATAAAACATTTAAACCATTTGTGTAATAGTGGCTGCAGTAGTCATTTGAAATGGTTGTAATATATGATTTCAGAGATTAAGATTTAATTATACAGGTTAGAAAGCAGATTACAAGATATTAGTTGGCTTACTACATTATTTACTATTGGAGTTTTAACTCGTGCACAGTGTAAAATTAAGTTATTAATTTCATAATTCAGTGTTTTTATCGTTTAAAGCTAAACACTGCCTTTCTTCCCAAATGGAGGGATATTAATATAACATGAATGTAATAGAAATGCAGATTCGCAATTTTAAAACTGTTACACTTTCACGGGAAGGAAATTCGTTAATAATCGTTTTCCTGCGAAGATCAAAGTTGATCTACCTCTACAAGAAATCTAAGTATGGTTAATAAACGTAACTTAATTTTCTATTCCCCCATATAATTTTTAAATAAGCAGATTAATTTTTTTAATAAGGGTAAACATAAAAACATTGTTATTTGGTAAAATGTTATAATGTATACAAATATAAGTTTATAAATAATTATTTCCTTTAAAAAGAATATAAATGCAGCGTAAATATAAAAGCTGCAAAAAGCATACAAAAGTTGAAAGTTTATAATGTGTCTATTATCTATTAATTCTCTGGAGCTGCCTAAATTTTCAGACACATGAGGGTGTTTGTTTCTCAAATGGTTTAACTACATTATTGTAACGAATCTTAAGAGAAAACATGCCTGGTGCAACGTGCAATTATATACATTAATGGTAAATGTAATGCTGTTTTTTATCTAAGTTTCTGATACATATGATTCAAGCTTAACATTTGAATATATTTATAATATAGAGTTACTGCTTTTCTTCCAAATACGTAGAAATTCCCAATTGTTTTCATAAACTATATAAAAACAGATAAGGCTCATGTTTTATATGCCGCTCTGTTCTTCTTAAGCTTATGGATCAAAAATGGCTTGTAATTTGTAACGGATCTTCACGGTAATACATTTATTATTTTCTTAAAACTTACCTAATCATTTGAAAATGTCAGTATAATAATATAAAATTTACGCGTGTACGGTATCATCACGCTATCAGAGATTTTTAGAAGCTTAGAATGTTTATCACTGTGATCGAAATAATAATTATGTAGTACATTTTTTAGTTTTATTGACAAATTCATACTTTTAGTTGCACGTTCTTTTTTTGTTCATAACAATGTTTTTATTTTAAAGTTCTTACATAAAGTATGCTTTTGTAATCTTAGTTGTACGAGTATTAGGTCGGGATTGTTATGTTTGATTTTTTATACTATGTTGAATTTAACATTATAAAACTTAGAACTAGTACTTCAAATCCATAGTCATTTACAGCTTAGATATTTACGAGCATAAACTCTGTGCATATTGCTGATCTAATATATTTAAAAAAATTCAAAATTCTTTATTGTGTAGTATAAGAATAATAATATATAATTTGAATATAATTATTCTTATTATATTTATTCTTACTATAATTATTCTTTGAATATAAGAACATATATTTTGAAATTTTTTGCATATTTAAATTGATAACTAAACATAAATCCATTTCATTTAAAATTCAATTAATTTTAAATTATAAATGAAATGAACCTTAGCTTAAAATACACCATAAATAAATTTCACTATTTATTATTTAAAATATTATGACAAGACCCACTTGCATTCATTTAACTGCATTCTAATGTCCCAAGTACCTCTCCTCTGAGCCCCGAGCATCAAGGCGGTGATCTCCGCCCCGGAGGAGCGCACTTATCGCCGGTTCTGATGCTAACTAGAATAGCATTCCACAACCGACTGCGACAGGCAGATACTGTAAACGATTTACTAAAACTAGTTATTCCAAGAGCTGTAATAAATAATAAGGACGTACCCCTCTTTGTACTACTGAAGTATATTCCTAAATCATGTTTTCACTGGTTAAGAACCTGTAAGTAAAGCAATGTAAGACGGCACTTTGATGGCAGTATTTGTAACTTAAAATATTACTATAATTTAGTGATTTTAACGCAGATATTACAACATTTTGACCAATTTTACAATTTATGTTCCATTGTAAAATTAAAACAATTTTTTGTAATATGAACTCTAATATTTAAAACAATTTTATTTTTACCGTTTTACTACCAGAATAAATTCATGCTTTAATTAGTTAATAATCATGGCCTGACTTAAATTAATAGATGTATATACTGCTTACTTACATACATCAGTGAGCAGTTTGCGTATAATTCTTATATATTTTAATATTAGGGTTAAACAATTTTCATTATATAACTTTAAACTGAGCCACAAGTGTAAAGACAAGGACAGGTTTAGTTGACGACAAAACGAAGCTAACTGTATAAAATGTAGTTGCCCTAACAATGTGTTTCAATTAACAAACACATCGTTCAATGTCTGGAACTGCGTTAGAGTTTATTTATTGCCTCATTAAAACCGCTGTGTGGAGGATGAAATAAACTTGAAAAATATCCTTGTGATCTTTATGCAAAAATGTGGAGCTTTAAAAATTATTTTTACATAAATTATCAAACCTTAATAGTACATTTAAAACAATGAAACTGTAAATATAATTAGTAATGATACCATATGCCAACATTATTAGTAAGTTACTAATTCCCTAATTTAATAAATGCTCTAACGCTTTCTATTTAGAAAGCTTTACAGTTAATTTGGAATCAATAGGTTATAAAGAGTCAGTATTACATATAAGTCACCATGTTATTTAAGTCTGCAAAGTATATGGAGGCCAACGACGCTGTAATTCCTAAAACACCAATATTGTCTAATTGAAAATAAATACAAAACGATTGTATGTAAGCAAGGTAATGTAAAAATACTCTCGCACATACCGATGGTAAACCTATCTTTTATGTGGATTACAAAACGCACCATTAAAACAAAAATGGTTTCATAACTTTTATAACAAAATATTTTAAATGCTACTTTTATGACTAGTTCTTCTATAAAAATCGTAAAACGGTAAGAAAGCCTGAATAATCTATGATAACTTAACCATTATAATTGTACCAACCCAAATCTTATCAAATCATGTGATTTCTTTCACTTTTTCATAAATTTTATATCAAATCACTAATATTTCACTTTAAACCCTTAAAAGGTTTGTAAATACCACTAATATACACTTGGCATTTTGAGGTTAAGAGACAACTTTAATTTAGGTCATCAATGAGAGAACTTAATTTTGTAAGCCCAGAAAAAGATATAGATCTTTCAATTAATTTCTACAAATTTACATTAAAATAATTAATACTCATCAAATATAATATTCCCTATTGGTTTTATGTTGTTTTATTGTGTTTTGTTGTGTTATTCAAAACAGTGCTAGTATTATTGAGAGATATCTTCGTCGTATTAAAGTTTTGTGAGTGTTGAGATCAACTCTACATTACCATTGAATAAACTCCAACGACATCTGCATTGTGTAAAATACATTGACATTTCTTGTTTAACTTTAACACTAAAAAATAAATTACAAAAAGATTTTAAGAATTAGCTTTTTAAAATAAAATTAATAGAAGCAACACGATCATGTGATTGCGTATATTACAATAAGCGTAAGTTTTATGTATTCATTAACACACTCACAAAAAATTTAAAATAAACAAATCTCTTTTTTACTTTATTATATATTAGCCATTGAGGTTGAATAACAATTTAATGATATATACTTATCAAAACATATGTTACATATCAGATTTTTTGTATTTGACTGTAGAGCTTTATTGTTAGTTTTTTTTTATCTCACTAACTGTTTCATCACTGTTTGATTAAGGACACAATATAAAAGCTTGATGGTACCCGCAGTTTAACAACAAATGCAGGCCACGAACAACACGTACTAAGTTGTCAAACTGACATTACCAACTTTTGAATGGATAGAGGAGTAGTCCTTGAATCCTTTAAAAGGAAGTGGAATAAAGACTTGTATTTACTATTTCTTCTTAAGTGCTCTCTCTGGCCAAATATATATAATGCTTTATTAAATGTAATAAAATAATATATAGTGAACGGAATCACATAAGCACAAAACTAATTTACATAAATGGCACTACAAATTATGTTTTTCACTATACATATATTACGCTTTTTGGTACAATGACCGTTCATTTATTTCACAGGTGTAATTTTACTGCTGCAAGTTCAATACAATCCAACCAAATGTGTACAAGTGCTATTCGTTGTTTTTCAAGCTGCGTAGTTGAAGCATTACAAGCCTGTGACAAACTCTTTTAAACATTTCACTGAAAGAGAAGTGGGTTTATCACAGAAACACTCTAATACTATGAGTAGATTGGCTTAATTTGGCTAATTTTAAAGTCTAAAGAATGACATTTAGATGATAAATTACCGCTGCAAGACATGAAAAGTTTTCCATAGGCGTTATGCAATATTCAGTTTGTAGCAGCATGCTCCTTTTATTTTCGTTTTAATTGTGAAGTATAATAAATTGTGATTTTACTGTCTCAAACCAAGTCATATCTTCAAAAACCTGCCAAATCTTTACTGGATCGTATCTTATAAGTGCTATTTGTTGTATTCGTCTATGGTGGACTAAACATTTTGAATGATTTACTTGTTAATCTATGTTTATGTTTAATAACTTTGTCGAACTCCATGTGGATTAGCTTAAAGTAGATGTGAACAGTGATTAACTACCGAAACATTTATTTATTTCGTTCAGTACGCACTTAAAAAGCTTGTCTAGTCAAGAAATGGGTTTAGTCTTCAAAAGTAGGCCTACTTACACATATTTTAGGTAGGATTTGTTACATTGCGTCAGTCTTCGTTTTTATGTACTTTTATTTTATTCAGACTACTTTTAGGCCGCTCCCATGATATTCATTTAAAATTCTACATTATTGTACTTAATAATGATATTACAAGTGTATACTCGTAAAAAAATATAAAGCCTGATGAACACCCCGTATAAAGTTCTATAGGCGTATGTACGTATACGTATGTATGTGTGTGCATTATATATATATATTTATATATTTCGCTACTATGTTAAAAGCTTTATTATCTTTACAATATATTAATGGTTAATTTTACCTACCACATTTATATATCGTTAAAAGTTATACCCACAAACATGTTGCTGCATTTATTTGTCTTAAACGTCACTTTGTCCACGATTTAACGTTATGCTATGCAAATTTAACGTTACCATGTTGTAATGCTCAAAGTTGAAGTAAATTACGACATGAGCTTAGGCGAGAATCGTAAACCTCAAATGAAAACACTTTATTGCGTATACGTGACAGCTGTGTACATCATTTCATTTACGAGTGTTCTTTTTTACAAACGTTACATTAAGGGTTTCTATATGCAACTAATAACAAATTCAAATCTAGGTAATTTATTTTTTCACAGTGATGCTTGTAAACATTTTATGTCAATTAAAAAGCTATTTGTATGGCAATCTACCTAATGGCAAAAACTAATTTCAAATAATATGTAGTACAGTTTGAAAATTCTTTTACGATTTGTTTAAAAATATAAAATAATTCTGAAATGTTTCTTAAACACGCAGCATATTGACATATGAGACTGTGAATCAATTAGTAGTTGACAAGATATATTAAACATTGCCGTCCCTGTTTCAACATTTGTGTAACAATTTTGGGGCGGAATTTCCTGCTGAACTAATGTAACATTAAATAGTAAGTTAATCCAATTTAAAATTATATACTTGACAAAATAGTAATAAGAGATGCTCCCTGGGTTATGTGTTAATAATACTTTGGCGAATTACCATGGATTCAAGTTTAAGAGCCGTGTGTGGAGGCCATGAAGTCGGAAAACGAACCAGATTTTGACTGTTAGGAATTAAATGAAATTAAATTTTTCTTAGAATATGCCTTGATATTTTGATGGACTTCCACCATGATATTTAAACCAAATCCTGACCTTTTTAGTGAGATTCTCATAATGTAATGCAATAAAGTCATATGGTGATTTTAAAACATGAATAGGCATAAATCAAATGGATTAACTTCCTAGGATGAATTATAATTTTTGGCGTCACGTTTAGGCCTTTTTTCGCCAGATCAAGAAAATATTTAAGTGATATATTTTAGATAAGTACTAACTACACTTAATAACGTCTACTTACAACGCATGAAATCCAATTAGGTATGAGGGATGGAGTGAAGAACATAGTTTCCATATGTGTCTTAATCTTCAACAGATTAGCTTTGGTGCCAAATCTCTCTCTACAGAACGTCAAGCGGTCCTCTATATAAAGTGCAATACACTACACACAGACACACCTACATCCGAATCGTTCCTATGTTCGAAACAAATAGTATATACTATGTGGGCTATACTGTTCCAGTTTGTACCTTATGTATTTGTTCTTAAAAATATGATTATCAGTAAATATGGCACAGTTTAGTTTACGTCATTGCTTTTCAATTTATTCGATACCCATAGCTCCCTTGAAGGTTTTCTGTTACAAGCAACTTTGGGTCCGGAATATTGCTTTATGGTACCCTTTGCAATGGTCATGTCACAACGTGCCTGTTTATTTCCTTGAATTATAGTAACGGACTGAATCCATGGTTGAGTCATATAGTAACCTGGTTTATCTGCTTTTTGCTGTTCCACCTACTATAATATTTCTTACCACAATGTAAAAGGGGAATAATTTTGTGTATAAAAGGGATATGTTTTTCATTCGACGCTGATGTTAATTATTGCAAACTTTGGATAACACTACCGTAGTAACGAATTTGCAGCACAATAGAACATATAGTATTTTGTTTATGATTAGTAGTAATATGTCATACGAATATGTATATGTGATATTTGCATATACACAGTATGCATTTAAAATATCGTATAAATCTGTCCACTAGCTTGTGACCACACTAAAATATCCAACCGCCAAATTATTAATCCTCACAATAATTTGTTTTATAACTTTTTAAAACTATTTCATGTTGATTTCAGTGGGAATACTTCATAATACGGTTAAAATATAGATTGAAAAACATTTAACTAATAAATTAGGTTGTATAGTTAAAAACCTGACATAATGCTTTTATGTTTAAGTTAAAAAGTACAAGGTTAAGAAAAGGAAACACAAAACACTTTCTTGTTGTACTCCACTGCCCTCGCTGTGTAGTGCAGACAACAAAACATACTTTAATTAATTACTGACGTTATTATTGGACACATAAAATTATTGACGTACGATTATAGTTGTTCATTTATTTAACTCTTACTCTTTGAAAAGGTTTCAATTATCAGCTAAACATACAATGTAAAGTTCACAGTTCCACTTTTTTTTGCTTGTTGATGAACCTAAAAATTTAGAAAATTTAAGACTAACATTTGGGAACAAAGACAATATATAACGAATTTTGAACATGGTTATAAATAATTTATTAATAACGTATACGATCATACTTTAATTAATGTATTACAAATTAGGTGAAAATTTTTAATTTCATATATTTCAAATACTACATGAAAACCTAAGAGTTCTGTCTCCATTGGTGAGTTCATACTTTAAATTCGGAGGCAACATTCAAATGTCAAAATGCCTTCGAGCTACGGTACAGATTTGAAACCTCTCTGTTTGGCTTATTTAGCAGTTTCAAATGTGTTTTTATTGAACTGCTGTTTGTATATATTAGAACGTGACGACACATTCAGTGTTTATTGGAATTAAAGTACAATTTTAAATGCCTTCATAACACAGAGGTTATATAGATAAAATAGTAATTTATAGTGAAAATATAATTTTAAAACATAACTTTGAACAAAATTAATTAATAATGAAGTGCTCGATCGTTAATGTGGCGCAGATCCTAAAGATAAAGTAACTATCTAGCTTTTGAATTTCATGTATTCTTTTATAAAACACATTCTTAGTTGTTATTGACTGAAGTAAGTCTTTTTTTAATTACCTTGAACCGAAATAAACAGCAATGGCCACAGGTATAAAATGTTTGACCGAGAAATCCTTCTCAAACCTGCGTATGTGTATGTGATATTTATCGGGATATGGCCGAAAATTCAACTTTCGTTTTTAAAATGAATCACATTGTTTCTTAGGTTATCAGTGTGTTAAATAAAAAGCTCTGAACCTCGACTTTAGAATTTCTCCACGCATAAAAAAGTGTAATTGTTACTGTAATCGTTTATCATTAAACAATTGGGACAAAATTATAATTTTTCAGGGTGCTTTCAAAAATTGTTCAATGTGGGATTAATATCACACACCACAAGGAATAATAACTTTTAAGATTTATTAACTCCTGATAATTATGAATTTATTTACAGCATTTTATGTTATATATCATTTAAACATAGTGTGTAAGGAACAAGATAATGGGATACATGAAAAAATTAGTAAAATTTTTTGTGAATATGATTCGTGAGAAAAAAAATATAAACTCTATCATAGCGCTATCACTGTTTAAATATACTTTTACTCAAGTATCCGTTAGCGTATTTTTAAGGACAGGTATATTTCTGTTAAATTTAAACATAATTGTATAGTGTTAAAAAACCTATTGATAATTTGGTTTTAACATGGCTCGTTATCATTTTGTTAATAGCTTTTCATAGCTTATAGGAAATTAAAAATTATATTAAACATAATTAAAAGCTTTTATTATAAAAGTTAAAGTTTGTTACTAAATGGCTGAAAATGTTTTAAGTGTATTAACAAAGATATATATCTCACTGATATTAAAAGTCACCTACAGAAAACTCCGGCTTACATTGTTGCTGTCACAACACAAAAGCCGCCTTTGTTTTAAACACATAACCAGCTCGGTTTGACATTCAACTTTGTATTACACTCCAGGTTGTCAGTTATCCTGAGCAGTCAGATGCCTCTTAGCCTCGTGAGCCGTGCTGTTGTTTTATATTGTACTTTTCCCTTTCTTTACGAGTCTTAGACCTTTAAGTTTTCCTTGAAGATAATCACTTATGATGAATGATTGTTGATTCCATTGCATTGTTTATCAGATAAAACCATCTTTTCTAAATCCTTAAATAAAAAAAATTAACTTCTTTAAGGGCCATGGCCAAAGTATCACCAAAAATATCTTACTTTTATTCTATATTAACGTTGTGTAGCTATTTTCTTATAGCCTATCTTTGTCAAAGCCTGTAGTAGGTACACGATTTCCGAAACCTTATTTAATTTTTGCTTTGAAAAACACTGCATATTTTTTTTTTTACAAATCTTTCAATAAAGAGTATTTTTTTAAAATTGATGTTAAATGTAATTTAAACACTGAATAAAATTATACTAAGTGTTTAAATTAACAAATCAGTTACGGGAAATAGATTTTGCAAACTTTTATATAACATAAAGTTTTTCTCAGCCATTTTATGGCTATTTAAGACATACGTAATATGTCGTGATACTAGCCAATGTTAACAGCTTGTAATAGAACAACAATATTTATATAAATTGAGAAATTTTGTCGCACTCTAGAACTTAATAAAGACTCATTTTTATTTTGCTAATACATTAAGTAAGCTACCTTCAGAAGAACTGCAAGGTTGGTTACTAATCAATTGTTCCTCACTGGTAACCACAGGAGACATAAATAATTCAAATATGTCTTATAGAACTAAATCTAGTTATTTATATTACATTAAAGCGGTAAACACTACACTTTGTAAAGTACATTGGCACTTCCTCATTACTCCTCGAAACATATTTTACACCATTATTTTATTTGGCACATTGAAGGAAATTACATATACATTACTTTTCTCATCGACCGGACGGATATACACAATAAAACATTTAAACCATTTGTGTAATAGTGGCTGCAGTAGTCATTTTAAAATGGTTGTAATATATGATTTCAGAGTTTAAGATTTAATTATACAGGTTAGAAAGCAGATTACAAGATATTAGTTGGCTTACTACATTATTTACTATTGGAGTTTTAAACTAGTGCACAGTGTAAAATTAAGTTATTAATTTCATAATTCAGTGTTTTTATCGTTTAAAGCTAAACACTGCCTTTCTTCGCAAATGGAGGAATATTAATATAACATGAATTTAATAGAAATGCAGATTCGCAATTTTAAAACTGTTACACTTTCACGGGAAGGAAATTCGTTAATAATCGTTTTCCTGCGAAGATCAAAAGTTGATCTACCTCTACAAGAAATCTAAGTATGGTTAATAAACGTAACTTAATTTTATTCCCCATATAATTTTTAAAGAAGCAGATTTAATTTTTTTAATAAGGGTAAACATAAAACATTGTTATTTGGTAAAATGTTATAATGTATACAAATATAAGTTTATAAATAATTATTTCTTTAAAAAGAATATAAATGCAGCGTAAATATAAAAGCTCCAAAAAGCTTACAAAAGTTGAAAGTTCATAATGTGTCTATTATCTATTAATTCTCTGGAGCTGCCTAAAGTTTCAGACACATGAGGGTGTTTGTTTCTCAAATGGTTTAACTACATTATTGTAACAAATCTTAAGAGAAAACATGCCAGGTGCAACGTGCAATTATATACATTAATGGTAAATTTAATGCTGTTTTTTATCTAAGTTTCTGATACATATGATTCGAGCTTAATATTTGAATATATTTATAATATAGAGTTACATGCTTTTCTTCCAAATACGTAGAAATTCCAATTGTTTTCATAAAACTATATAAAAACATATAAGGCTTATGATTTATATGCCGCTCTGTTCTTCTTAAGCTTACGGATCAAAAATGGCTTGTAATTTGTAACGGATCTTCACGGTAGTACATTTATTATTTTCTTAAAACTTACGTTAATCATTTGAAAATGTCAGTATAAAAATATAAAATTTACGCGTGTACGGTATCATCACGCTATCAGAGATTTTTAGAAGCTTAGAATGTTTATCACTGTGATAGAAATAATAATTATGTAGTACGTTTTTAGTTTTATTGACAAATTCATACTTTTAGTTGCACGTTCCTTTTTTGTTCATATTGCATAGTTGTATCCTTTTAATTTGTGCCCACAGGTAATATACTAGAAAAGTAATGGAATACTCTAAATATTTATGTATTTAAAAGATACATCTTCCAACTAATTTTTTACGATTTAACAATGTATTTATTTTAAAGTTCTTACATAAATTATGTTTTTGTAATCTTAGGTGTACGAGAATTAGGTCGGGATTGTTATGTTTGATTTTGTATACTATGTTGAATTCAACATTATAAAACTTAGAACTAGTACTTCAAATCCATAATCACTTACAGCTTAGATATGTACGAGGCATAAACTTTGTGCATATTGCTGATCTAATATATTTAAAAAATTCAGAATTCTTTATTGTGTAGTATAAGAATAATATATAATTTGAATATAATTATTCTTATTATATTTATTCTTATTATAATTATTCATTGAATATAAGAACTATATTTTGAAATTTTTTGCATATTTAAATTGATAACTAAACATAAATCCATTTATTTAAAATTCAATTAATTTTAAATTATAAATGAAATAAACCTTAGCTTAAAATACAGCCTTAAATAATTAATTTCACTATTTATTATTTTAAAGTATTATTACAAGACCCACTTGCATTCATTTAACTGCATTCCAATGTCCCAAGTACCTCTCCTCTGAGCCCCGAGCATCAAAGCTGTGATATCCGCCCCGGAGGAGCGCACTTATCGCCGGTTCTGATGCTAACTAGAATAGCATTCACAACCGACTGCGACAGGCAGATACTGTAAACGATTTACTAAAACTAGTTATTCCAAGAGCTGTAATAAATAATAAGGGACGTACCCCTCTTTGTACTACTGAAAGTATATTCCTAAATCATTGTTTTCACTGGTTAAGAACCTGTAAGTAAAGCAACGTAAGACGGCACTGTGATGGCAGTATTTGTAACTTAAAATATTACTATAATTTAGTGGTTTTAACGCAGATATTATGACATTTTGACCAATTTTACAATTTACCACCAGAATAAATTCATGCTTTAATTAGTTATTAATCATGGCCTGACTTAAATTAATAGATGTATATAATGCTTACTTACATACATCAGTGAGCAGTTTGCGTATAATTCTTATATATTTTAATATTAGGGTTTTAAAACAATTTTCATTATATACTTTAAATGAGCCACAAGTGTAAAGACAAGGACAGGTTTAGTTGTCGACAAAACGAAGCTAACTGTATAAAATTTTAGTTGCCCTAACAATGTGTTTCAATTAACAAACACATCGTTCAATATCTGGAACTGCGTTAGAGTTTATTTATTGCCTCATTAAAACCACTGTGTGGAGGATGAAATAAACTTGAAAAATATCCCTGTGATCTTAATGCAAAAAATGTGGAGCTTTAAAAATTATTTTTACATAAATTATCAAACCTTAATAGTACATTTAAAACAATGAAACTGTATATATAATTAGTAATGATACCATATGCCAACATTATTAGTAAGTTACTAATTCCCTAATTTATAAATTGCTCTAACGCTTTCTATTTAGAAAGCTTTACAGTTAATTTGGAATCAATAGGTTATAAAGAGTCAGTATTACATATAAGTCACCACGTTATTTAAGTCTGCAAAGTATATGGAGGCCAACGACGCTGTAATTCCTGAAACACCAATATTGTCTAATTGAAAATTAATAATACAAAAAGATTGTATGTAAGCAAGGTAATGTAAAAATACTCTCGCATATACCGATGGTAAACCTATCTTTTATGTGGATTACAAAACGCACCATTAAAACAAAAAATGGTTTCATAACTTTTATAACAAAATATTTTAAATGCTATTTTTATGACTAGTTCTTCTATAAAAATCGTTTTAAAACGGTAAGAAAGCCTGAATAATCTATGATAAACTTAACCATTATAATTGTACCAACCCAAATCTTATCAAATCATGTGATTTCTTTCACTTTTTCATAAATTTTATATGAAATCACTAATATTTTACTTTAAACCCTTAAAAGGTTTGTAAATACCACTAATATACACTTGGCATTTTGAGGTTAAGAGACAACTTTAATTTAGGTCATCAATGAGAGAACTTTAATTTTGTAAGCCCAGAAAAAGATATAGATCTTTCAATGAATTTCTATAAAATTTACATTTAAAATTATTAATACTCATCAAATATAATATTCCCTATTGGTTTTATGTTGTTTTATTCAAAACAGGGCTAGTATTATTGAAAGATATCTTCGTCGTATTAAAGTTTTGTGAGTGTTGAGATCAACTCTACATTACCATTGAATAAAACTCCATCGACAGCTGCATTGTGTAAAATTCATTGACATTTCTTGTTTAACTTTAAACACTAAAAAAATAAATTACAAGACGATTTTAAGAATTAGCTTTTTAATAAAAATTATAGAAGGAACACGATCATGTGATTGCGTATATTGCAATAAGCGTAAGTTTTATGTATTCATTAACACACTCACAAAAAATGTAAAATAAACAAATCTCTTTTTTACTTTATTATATATTAGCCATTGAGGTTGAATAACAATTTAATGATATATACTTATCAAAACATATGTTACATATCAGATTTTTTTGTATTTGACTGTAGAGCTTAGTTATTTATAGTTTATAGTTATAGTTGTTATTAGTTTTTTATCTCACTAACTGTTTGATTAAGGACACAACATAAAAGCTTGATGGTACCCACAGTTTTAACAACAAAATGCAGGCCACGAACAACACGTACTAAGTTGTCAAACTGACATTACTAAACTTTTGAATGGATAGAGGAGAGTAGTCCTTGAATCCTTTAAAAGGATGTGGAATAAAGACTTGTATTTACTATTTCTTCTTAAGTGCTCTCTCTGGCCAAATATATATAATGCTTTATTAAATGTAATAAAATAATATATAGTGAACGGAAAAAAATAAGCACAAAACTAATTTACATGAATGTCACTACAAATTATGTTTTTCATTATACATATATTACGATTTTTGGTACAATGACCGTTCATTTATTTCACAGGTGTAATTTTACTGCTGCAAGTTCAATACAATCCAACCAAATGTGTACAAGTGCTATTCGTTGTTTTTTCAAGCTGCGTAGTTGAAGCATTACAAGCCTGTGACAAAACTCTTTTAAACATTTCACTGAAAGAGAAGTGGGTTTATCACAGAAACACTCTAATACTATGAGTAGATTGGCTTAATTTGGCTAATTTTAAAGTCTAAAAGAATGACATTTAGATGATAAAATTACCGCTGCAAGACATGAAAAGTTTTCCATAGGCGTTATGCAATATTCAGTTTGTAGCAGCATGCTCCTTTTATTTTCGTTTTAATTGTGAAGTATAATAAATTGTGATTTTTACTGTCTCAAACCAAGTCATATCTTCAAAAACCTGCCAAATCTTTACTGGATCGTATCTTATAAGTGCTATTTGTTGTATTCGTCTATGGTGGACTAAACATTTTGAATGATTTACTTGTTAATCTATGTTTATGTTTTTAATAACTTTGTCGAACTCCATGTGGATTAGCTTTAAAGTAGATGTGAACAGTGATTAACTACCGAAACATTTATTTATTTCGTTCAGTACGCATTTAAAAAGCTTGTCTAGTCAAGAAATGGGTTTAGTCTTCAAAAGTACTTACACATATTTTAGGTAGGATTTGTTACATTGCGTCAGTCTTCGTTTTTATGTACTTTTATTTTATTCAGACTACTTTTAGGCCGCTCCCATGATATTCATTTAAAATTCTACATTATTGTACTTAATAATGATATTACAAGTGTATACTCGTAAAAAAATATAAAGCCTGATGAACACCCCGTATAAAGTTCTATAGGCGTATGTACGTATACGTATGTATGTGTGTGCATATATATATATATATATATATATTATATATATATATATTTCGCTACTATGTTAAAAGCTTTATTATCTTTACAATATATTAATGGTTAATTTTACCTACCACATTTATATATCGTTAAAGTTATACCCACAAACATGTTGCTGCATTTATTTGTCTAAACGTCACTTTGTCCACGATTTAACGTTATGCTATGCAAATTTAACGTTACCATGTTGTAATGCTCAAAGTTGAAGTAAATTACGACATGAGCTTAGGCGAGAATCGTAAACCTCAAATGAAACACTTTATTGCGTATACGTGACAGCTGTGTACATCATTTCATTTACGAGTGTTCTTTTTACAAACGTTACATTAAGGTTCTATATGCAACTAATAACAAATTCAAATCTAGGTAATTTATTTTTCACAGTGATGCTTGTAAACATTTTATGTCAATTAAAAAGCTATTTGTATGGCAATCTACCTAATGGCAAAACTAATTTCAAATAATATGTAGTACAGTTTGAAAATTCTTTTACGATTTGTTTAAAATATAAATAATTCTGAAATGTTTCTTAACACGCAGCATATTGACATATGAGACTGTGAATCAATTAGTAGTTGACAAGATATATTAAACATTGCCGTCCCTGTTTCAACATTTGTGTAACAATTTTGGGCGGAATTTCCTGCTGAACTAATGTAACATTAAATAGTAAGTTAATCCAATTTAAAATTATATACTTGACAAAATAGTAATAAGAGATGCTCCCTGGGTTATGTGTTAATAATACTTTGGCGAATTACCATGGATTCAAGTTTAAGAGCCGTGTGGAGGCCATGAAGTCGGAAAACGAACCAGATTTTGACAGTAGGAATTAAATGAAATTAAATTTTTCTAGAATATGCCTTGATATTTGATGGACTTCCACCATGATATTTAAACCAAATCCTGACCTTTTTAGTGAGATTCTCATAATGTAATGCAATAAAGTCATATGGTGATTTTAAAACATGAATAGGCATAAATCAAATGGATAACTTCCTAGGATGAATTATATTTTTGGCGTCACGTTTAGGCCTTTTTCGCCAGATCAAGAAAATATTTAAGTGATATATTTTAGATAAGTACTAACTACACTTAATAACGTCTACTTACAACGCATGAAATCCAATTAGGTATGAGGGATGGAGTGAAGAACATAGTTTCCATATGTGTCTTAATCTTCAACAGATTAGCTTTGGTGCCAAATCTCTCTACAGAACGTCAAGCGGTCCTCTATATAAAGTGCAAACACTACACACAGACACACCTACATCCGAATCGTTCCTATGTTCGAAACAAATAGTATATACTATGTGGGCTATACTGTTCCAGTTTGTACCTTATGTATTTGTTCTTAAAAATATGATTATCAGTAAATATGGTACAGTTTAGTTTACGTCATTGCTTTTCAATTTATTCGATACCCATAGCTCCCTCGAAGGTTTTCTGTTACAAGCAACTTTGGGTCCGGAATATTGCTTTATGGTACCATTTGCAATGGTCATGTCACAACGTGCCTGTTTATTTCCTTGAATTATAGTAACGGACTGAATCCATGGTTGAGTCATATAGTAACCTGGTTTATCTGCTTTTTGCTGTTCCACCTACTATAAATATTTCTTACCACAATGTAAAAGGGGAATAATTTTGTGTATAAAAGGGATATGTTTTTCATTCGACGCTGATGTTAATTATTGCAAACTTTGGATAACACTACCGTAGTAACGAATTTGCAGCACAATAGAACATATAGTATTTTGTTTATGATTAGTAGTAATATGTCATACGAATATGTATATGTGATATTTGCATATACACAGTATGCATTTAAAATATCGTATAAATCTGTCCACTAGCTTGTGACCACACTAAAATATCCAACCGCCAAATTATTAATCCTCACAATAATTTGTTTTATAACCTTTTAAAAACTATTTCATGTTGAATTTCAGTGGGAATACTCCATAATACGGTTAAAATATAGATTGAAAAACATTTAACTAATAAATTAGGTTGTATAGTTAATTAAAAACCTGACATAATGCTTTTATGTTTAAGTTAAAAAGTACAAGGTTAAGAAAAGGAAACACAAAACACTTTCTTGTTGTACTCCACTGCCCTCGCTGTGTAGTGCAGACAACAAAACATACTTTTTTCAAGGTTTAATTTAAATTACTTGAATTAAGAATTAATAATGTAAATTCAACAATATCTTGATTTATGATGTGCCTAATGTGCTATTCATTGAACCAAGGTAGGTTAAAAGTTTTAAATACATTTGTGTTAGCAGGAAAACTGTTAATTATTTATAAAATGACTCAATTAATAAATTTTCGGAAACTTTATAACACTTTTATTCTGAATTTTATTTATCAAAATATAATATCGTACGTTAAATTATTTTATTCGGTGTTATTTATAATTTTGTCGTCCTCCTAATGTATTTTGTTACTAAAGTACTACATTTATGTCAAAACTCTGTTGTTTCTATACTAAATTTGAATAGGATACCTATCTGTGTTGATATTATACACAAGTTCTTCTAAAAAGAATATGCGAAATGAATTCCTCTTATTTCATTGATACTTTTTTAACGTACGGAATAAAGTACCGTGTTGTCTACAATACAACTAAACTCGTATTTGACGTAAATCTCTTTGTAAAATTGCGTTGCTAGGTAAAGAAGTCTAGAGGGGAACAAGGGAGATTACTCAGTCTTTCCTAATTGTACACAATTCCATTAGGCTCGGAACTTTTCTTTTCTGTCATTTCCTCTTCGACATATATCTGTATGCCATTTCCAACCATTTTAATTTTAAAGAAAGGTAATCTTAAGTTTTACAAAAAGATTATTTAGATTAAATAAGTTACTGACTAAATTGAAAGTAACAGGTAAACATTTAATAATTTCTTTTAATTATTCTTATTAATTATCCTTCACTCTTCAAAGTCAAGCAAATTTCAAACAATCGTTTTAAAAGCAGAAAAACCAGTAAAGTACAATTATATTTTATTAATTTATTTTATTCATAATACTACGTACCTGCAGGCTAGATGCACCCACAACATTACAGATATATGATTATCAAAGGGAATACGCGAATTTATGTAAAATAATGTTTATATGTACAAACGTACGAAACTATTAGATACAAGAAAGTTTATGGTAAATAAATAAATAGTTTACCTTAAAATATTATTTTATTTATCAAACTACAATTGCCACTGGGTTGTGGTACAAGACAGAAATATGATAATTGAAAGTTAAAAATATACGTTGTCTCTATTATTATTCGGAGAAAATAAATTTTGTGTAAGCACTCAATAATTTTAACTAACAGTCTATTAACTAGCTTAACTAAATGAAAAAGACGAGTGAGGTAAATGTAGTATAAATACAGATTGTGTACAGCCTTCTTACTTGCAGTCTTCTTAACACTCGTAACTATAGCTCACTCACACACTCGTGATGATTGAAAATTAAGAAATAAGTAAAATGTGCTTTAATACTTTAATACTTACTTTAATACTTTACACTATTAATACTTTATTTTAAATATCTTTGAAGTTGAGTGGGGAGAAAATAATTTAAATGTAACGAATTATTATGTTATTTGAAGGTAAATGGAAAGTAAATTAACTAAAAATAAATAATAAATAACAATAATAAATAAATTCTATAAAATTAGTTTATATTATCATACAGTATTTTAAAATAAAAATACTATACATCACACTTAATGATAAACTAACAGTTATACGCTCCTTTATATGCAATCCCATTTAAAAAAAACAGTGACACCATGAAAATACTTTTTAATTGTTTTTTTTTTTTCAAAAAAACTTTAGAGAAATAATATTCACTGAAAAATATTTCAATCTCATGATAGATTTTTGATTTAACTTTAAAAGTGGAATCTTTAAGTAGTAGAGACATTTTCTTAAGTACCTGTAAAATTACTCAAATATCTATACAAAAATTAATGTTATTTTATTGAATAGCTCCGACAGAGTTCTCAAAAACAGTTTTCAAATAAGGATGCGCACACATCTAAACAGAGAAACTAATAAAATCAATGGCAAATTTCAGTGGAATCAGTATATTCGTTTTACGTATAATGCACATGCAAACAAACACACAGGGAGAAATCACTATTTAGAATCAGTTACAGATGTGGAAATAATGAGTTATTAACTGTCACAGTTTGTGTTATATTATGAAAAATATCATACTTAGTATCGAAAGAAACGAAAATATCGGGTACTTTGTATAACATTTTCGGCAATAACAATCATTGAAATGTTGTACTGTTTATTTATTGTAACGTGTCTATAGTAAGGTTAATTTCTATAAAACAATTACAACTATTTTTGTTTTAGTATAAGAGCGATCAATTGGGTTGTAAAATAATAACCCTTTATTTTAACAATGCACAAGTTCCAATGGAATCCAATAATTAAACTCAGTATCAATTAATATAAATTTTAATAAAAATCAACACCAATAATAGATCAACGCCAAGCTATCTTTTTACATTTAATTTATTCTCAATATTTAGTATTTATAAGCCATCAAATGTTCACATGTCCAGCCTTAAAATTAACAATGAATCAAATCATTCAATAATTGTGTCCTTCAAGTTCTCAGTGCTAATATTTTCAACAAAAACTCAAAATTAAAATCTTCATTAAATTTCAAAATAAAATAATCTTCTTCAAATATAAAATGAAACAAATAATTAAATAAGACTTCTTTTCAAAATAAAAACCAAACAAATTAAGGTAATATAAATAATTAATATATGTACAAAGACGATGTTCAACCAGTTAAACTCAAAGTTGTATAATTTACAAAGTACTTATTTCCTGTAATTTTCCAATTTACAAGATTATTGAATTATCCAGAATAATCTGCTTGGCTTTGAATATTAAATTTAGGAACTTGTAAAATATATATAGAATCTCAAAGTATAAAATAAATTTTCTTTATCGGTAGGCTAATCCTGATTTAACCAAATTGAACAAGAAAATATCAAGCAATTTTCTATTTAAATGTTAAATTCTAACTTTTCACAGTAACTCACAATTTCCAGAAGACTCCACTAACTAACAAAAATAACTGTTATAGATTAATTAATTGAAAATACAAACTTTATATTTTGAAAAGAATTTTAATCTTAATACTCAACCTTCCTACCGAAAAATCTATACGGCAAGAGTAGGCTAATCACTTCCACACGAACTTCTCTCTCTGAGCACACAGCAATGACTCCCTTGAAAACCTGCTTGAATCCACCGGAAGGATCTAGAAGTGCCTCCCACCATCTAATCAACCTAACGTTGGCCAATCAAAATTGAGCAAACACAATGTCTGAACTGGATGGTATTTATCCAACCCAGACTTGTAACTTATGCTCAATACCTAGAGTCAAAAGGAAGCTTCTAGGCATTCCTCGAACCCGAATCAACAAGAAATTCAGCGCTGCTGGAAGGATTACAATCTTACAATTCACTTATTATATAAATTTACAATTCTCTTAATAAAATATAAATATTCCTATAAATAATTAAACAATATAGGAAGCTTCCTATATTTATAAAGACAAGACATTTTTACATTAAACAATAAAATTATATGATACCACTATGACTTTATTAGCGATTGGAAATAATAACCTTCTAGGTAAAGGTTACGGATTAACAAATCTATAGGAATAAACTTGATTTCGACATGTTTTAAACAGTTTATTACTACCTAAGTTCATGTACGGGTATGTTTCACCCGTTGAAAATAACAACAAATACATTTTAAAATAGTACCTTAATGAATTCAATATTGGTATGGTTATTAAAGTCCTTAATGATTACAAGCATAAGCAATGAAATAGAGTTAAGTCTTCAAGTATGTACTTTTTAGATAAATATTATAGATATTATAGGCAAATAGTGTTATATGTCTTTGAATCTGTTGAACTGTCAGCTTTTAAGAGCTTTGTAAAGTTTTCTCAACCAGAAAAAGTGGTTAAGGAGATCAAGGTACTAAATTTCAAATACTGGTTCGCCAAAATTTCCGGAGATATTTCACTGTCGTAATATGGGCTCTTCTCAAATATACCTCATTCGTATACTAGTATATTACTTAATAAGTAATATACATAATATGTCTCTGTAGTGACTGAGGCTAGAACGTACAGTATTTCAAATGAATAAATTAAACAATATATATATATATTTTACGCTCATTCAAACTATAAAAATATTTCTTACGCTCATTCAAACTATAACCGTGCGTTTGTTTACTGACTAATTTATTTTTCTTTATTTCAACACGCATTAATGGGATAGTATACGTGATACAAAACATACAAAATTAGGGTATTTTGAGTAATTGAAGTTTACTCTTTAATAGGAATCATATAACCTATAAAGAATAGCATGCCCTTTTTCTCAAGAAAATACCGTTGGTTAAACTTATCTATAAAGGATGTAACTAATTATTCTTGACTTAAATAAATTAAAATGCTTAGTATAACAAAATTGAAAGGATGTACATCAATAAAATTTTATTTGTCGTACTTCTTTGTCTCCAAAACATATGTATGTTATATGTAGTTTTCCTGTTTTAAGTAAAAATGCTAAACATTTAAGTTAAATTATATTTGAAAAGATACCTCACGAATATTCTATTTATTATCTCAAAACACAAGAGAAATACTATGTTGAGACTTAGGATACTGAACCATAATCTTAGCTTTCAAATTGTAACAACCTTTATCAGCTGTATTTTTATATGCTATAAACTGCCCCTTTCCCATGGGAATATACCATAATTTATTTACAGGTCTATCATCTGCGTTTGAGATGATAATTAAAGTTAAAAATTGTGTAAAATTTATTTGCTATTGTTATAAATATAAATATAGTTATACTGTGGTTTATTTTGGATGATATCTTTAATAAACTATTAAATTTTGGAAAATCTTTCCATTTATAAAATTATTAAAGAGCAATTTTGGTATGAAAATAATTGTTCTGATTACATCAAGAATTCTTTGAAAAAGTGCAAATATGTTAGATAAATGGCCTTAAATAATAAATTGTTTTACAGTATTGTTACAGCTATTGTAAAAATTTAAAATTAACTTTTAGTAACAGGTTTAAATAATGTTTGTCAATGCATAAACGAGGGCTATCTGATATCTTTAGGTTATCTCATAAAATAAAATCATAACATTAGAATTTATTTTCTTAATTTGCATAACTAAATATAAATTAAATCTAAGAAAACAGTATTATGAAAGTTTGGACAAGATTATTCATCTCTAGAGTGGGATAGCCCAATACACATGAAAAAATTAAAGCTATTCCTAAGTACCTATTACAAAACATAAAAAGTGTAGAGAAACAGATCGGAAACACATCCTCTCAAAATTTCAAACTTTGCTTTCTATGGACAGATAACAATTGTAATCATATTTTAGTCCTTTCATGTTTATGCCTAATTAGTTAAACATGAATTCAAGGTTGTTTTAATGTATTCATATTCGTCATCTTTATTAAATTTATACATAGATTTAAAATCTTCAATAGCAAATTTAAATGTATTTATTAATAAAGTCGAAAAGTAAAATTATAATGAGTATGTTAGTGCTCGATTAAAATTATGTAGGGTTTTCTTCAGTTGCTACATACGCTTTCTGTAATTCCTATATAAATATTTTTTAATTTAAAAAGTGTTGTATTGAGTTTGGTTTGTATTTATCACTTACTTTGGGAATAAAATAATGTCAATGTGTCCGGGAAGTTATAAACTCGCAACGAGAGATTTCTGAGTAAACTTTGAAAAGGTCCATTGAACTAAGATAAATGAATCAACCTTGACAATTTTACCTTCCTCTGAATTTCAAGAAACTTTCAGAAAATGCAGTAATAAATGATTATATATATTAAAATGTAGAAAGCAGTTATGCATTTGGTGAAAACTTTATTTACATACTAGCTGTTACCCGGGCGAACAATTTTCAATATCTAAATCATGATACTACTAAGTAAAAGCGCTTATCACGTGATATAATGGAGTTATGTGACATTGTTCAAATGTAAGTATGTATATATCTTGTACATATTATTTCAGTGTTCATAGTTCAGATAATCAGGATTTAACCTGACTCTTATATTATGTTTTGCACGTGCAGAAGCATTTGTTCATCGGATTAATTATAAATAAAATACCTCAGCTGTCTGCCATATTGCACCGATAAATAAAGCACATGTACGTAAGTCTCAAAACTTACTGTAGTCAAAAATTGCCTTGTCATGTAATTTCTAGTGTCCCTTGTTTACTTCCCCGACCATAAACACGTATGTACATACGTAGTAGGTCTGAGAATCTTTCTTCGGTTAAATGTTGTCTACTTCCAACCTTATGTACAATTACTTACAGCAATACTTAAATTTTCTTTATTTTCCTGGTCAAAAACCCTTTATTTAATATTAACTGACATGAAAAAACATACAATTACGTAATATTCGTAGAAAAGGAGCGTTAGCAGTAAGTTACTTTAAATATAGTAATTAATATAAAGGAAATATGAATATTACGTAACAATATAACACTATGAGATATAAAAGTTAAGAGCAGTTGAAATAGCTTGTCTGATTACAATTTTCTACGTCACGGTATTTTTACAAAAATATCTAACTAATGCGTCACAGTCTGCAATAAACAGGATGAATAACGTTACTCTTATGGAAAATAAACGATACTCTCAGTGAAAAATTATGACATCACTGTTTAATAATAAAGATTGAAGTGCAGTTTTTAGGATTGGTTTTAAGAGTTCATAAGCAGTTAAATTAACTTAAAATTTCTTTAATAAAGCAAGAATCATATTCTAATATTAAAGCTATAAATGGATATAATTAATGACATAAAGTAACATTTGTTCTATTTTAATGCGTGAAAGTAATTTTATTTAATTGCATTAGAAAAAAGTCATTTTGATCAGCTTAATTTCAACGTATTAAATAATTTAAATAGATTTGCCACATTCAGCTTGCTACGGAACTGTTCAGCTTTATTAGTTCCGGGAAGTTTATACACACATTCACTATAAATTGGCTGCTTAATTTACATTCATATGATTATTTACCACGAATCCGTAACACTGTTCGGGATTTTGTTTGCTCCTAATACCCAATACAATCAAACATTGTTTTGCGATATTATTTTGGTAAAACTTATTATAAATTATGTTTTGTTTTAAAATTTGAGCTTATTAAGTTTAAAAAAAGGATTTATTTCTAACTGTCCGGAATTAATATCGCACAATCATATGGCACTAAACGTAAATGAAGGAGTTAACCTCTAAAAATTACAACCTGTTATCAAAAGGTGAGTCGACCTGATACTGAATTAATGTGAAAGCAAAGAGTTACATTTAGACAATATTTATTGACTTGTTTATTTACTGGATCATTTCCATTAACTCACTCATATTTACCTTACGCAAGAATATAACACATTTTGCAACATTTATATTAACTCTACTTGTAACAGTTTTAACGTGTAATTTTAAAGAATTTGGTGAAGTTAAGTGTTTCATTACAAACCTGGATAGTCTTTAAAAATAAGTAGTATTTGTTTGTTTAAATCAGTAATTAACTTTGTCAACTGTGTTTATTTAAGTAAATGTAGTCGAAAGGACAGCCGAGATCACTCTATAACTACATCCGAACTGCAGCTTATTAATTGCGTCAACTTAAAACCGGCGTTAATTTTAAAAAACTACGTACAAAAATGATAGTGAACTGCCTGACCATCGGTTGTTCAAACAGTGTCACTAGTGGATAAATACGTGAAATTTTACTTTTAATCAGAACTAACATATTATTCCTTGATGACGAGGCATTTATAAGAACTCTTTAAGTTATGGCAAGGAATAATTATGTTCCTATGTAATTTTCCAAAAACCGAGAAACACTTTAAGAGCAAAATCGTTGGTTTTACTGAAATTGATAGAAAAACCTGTTATAATAAAGAAGTCAATTGTAAGCTACTATATATTTAGTGAAGGTTGGAATGAGATGTGAAACATAGGGAAGAATTATATTTCTAAGATTATCCACTTGTTAACTTGGTACACTCACAATGACTATCATACGCATGAGTAATATTTATATTATCAAGAGAAAACTAGATAAACAGTCTGGAAGTCGCTACTTTAAGGGTCAGTATATGGTTGTCCAATGCTGATTTAAAATGCATGTACGTGTCTGAATGTTCATTATAGGGGGATCGAGGTAAGAATATTTATAATTTGTAAAAAAAATGCAATTGAATGTTCTTAAACTTTTGATATAATCCCAATTTTAAACTCCACAAAAAGTTTGCGCGACTACGATGGACTTTGTTCTTAGGGTAAATTTTTTTATAGGTTTCAAGAAAACCCAGGTTGTGGTTTTATATACAACAAAAGGACAACAAGTCCTCAATTACATTGTTGCAATACTGAAGAACTAGATACTACTAGACCGAAATTTGTGTTGTATATTTCCTCAAAATTAAATTTCTAAGGAGACATTCTACTTACTCCATTAGAATGTACCTACCTGGGTAGGTAGGTAGGATTCATCCCACTCAGTGTAAGCATGCCTGTAAACCTTGTTTTGTACCTCAAGCTTCTTATACACTTAGGGAAGTTTATGGAAAAAATTTTACTAAGAAAATGAATCTTTTTTTATCTATACCATCTAAAATGATTTCGTTCTCACTTTAAAGAAAAGGTTATGAGCGGAAGAACGGCAAAGAAAGTTCGAATTTTTTAACTCCTCAAAGGCGATCATTTAAATGTTACTACGCACGTATATGCAGATTGGCGATCCACATTTATGAAGATAATGTTTTTTATGTTCCTGGAATTGAAAAAAATGCATTTTTATTTATGTATAAGCATAAATTTAAAAACTATGGAATACTAGTGTGATATTAAATACCTTCTTCAATCTCAGCTTCATCAAACTTGCAAGGTAGTCAGAAAGAGTCGCGAGATCCAATATATAGCCCATTTCACAGTTGGTGCCCAAGTTAACGATGTACATACATAATAAATTTAAAGGAGTTATGATACAGTCTCAGAATTCAATAACATTTCTTTTATATCTACATAGACATCCGACATATATAAATATTGCAATATGTATATTTTGTTGCTTTTCATAAGTTTTCAAACTATATCACATCAACACTTTATCACTAATTACATAGTTTATCACAATATATACTAATTAAAAACTATATCTTCGAAACAAACAGATCCACCGAACATAGTTTGAACTTAAACACCAGGCTATATTTGGTTAATCAATTACTATTTAACAATTTCATAGGGCGTTCGTGGATAAATCGATTGATCGTGTGTAATAAAATTAAGATTTTGTGTGTGCTCTAAAGCAATAAACATAATAAAATATTTCATTTTTACGCAATTGAAAATAAAATAAATATTTAATATTAATTTTTATTAGTTGTTGTATGCCTTCAAAAGAAAACGTTTATATGGAATTCTAAATGTGTTATGTTAAAAAAACAAGCCTGATTAAACACAAACGCTTCAGTCTATTATCTTTGTTATCCCAGTAGAGCCATAAAACCACTGAACAACTTTACTCTGATGAGAGTTTTTAATTACCGCACCAGCCTTGTAGTGAATAATCAACGGGAATTAACATACGGCGCAGAATGTCCGAGTTTTCTGAATACTGTATTTTATATACACATTATACAACGTTATCTTTATATATAAGGGAAGAACAAGTGTGCACAATTACACTACTCTTTAATGTAACTTGAAACAGTCAAATTTTTAAAATTTGTTGTTGTCCCTTCTTTTTTTAAATATATGAAATTTACACTACTTCGAAACACACACACACACACACACACATATGCTATATATGTATAATCTTTAGTATCCATTTAAGGCAAGACTATTTCTTAGTGCATTTTAACAAAATATATATTCTTCAACATCTGGATTTCCTTTTGTCCCGTTAACGTATTTAATACTCTGTTTGAAAATGTAGTGTTGAAATAAGATTTCACTATTAAAAAAATCAGAGATCCTACACATTATCTTGACACTATTTTCATCTTTGTAACATTAGTTGTGCATCGATGTTGACGTGGCGATACCCACAAAAGGCGATGTATTAACTTATCAGGCTGCTACACGGTTGACCAGACTAACCTTTGGCCTTATATGTGTTTAAACACCGCGTGACCTCTCAGTCAGATTTTTAACACCCAGCAGCGTTTGCCTTTTACCCAAAGTGCTAGTCCATTTGTTGTATACGACTTTGTTAAAATATATATTTGTTTCTAGTCAACTCTTTCCATAATAAAAATAAAGTTACTGTTTGTGTAACATAACTCTAAACTGTATAAATTTATTCCAATTAGTTAACTGTTTGATTTTTTATTTCTATATATCAACTTTTCGAACTGACATTTTTCATTTCTCAATAAAGTACTGCATTGACAAGGTATTCAGTGCATGGCCACTCAATTAGTTACTTGAATAAAAGTACTGCCTAATGCAGAAATTATGGTTTTATAAGAAGTGTAAGCATGTCTAAAGATTCAATATTTCTCAAGATATATTGCCAATATTTAGTTACATATTTTGCTATGTTACATATTAATATATCATATGATTGCACTAAAATTATTCACATCTCTTTTATAACGTGTGATTCTCGTTGTCATAAGGTCTATAAAAATTGTTCTCAAACTCTCAGACCTAGAAGTGACCAGCTCTATCATCTAACTCTATGTGGATGGATATAAATGAAGATTTACATACACTTAGGTGCCTTCCTTCAGAAAATATATTATAGACAGGCAGGCATTCATGAATAACATATTCCATTCACTAGATTCACTAACAGAACGAATAATTTCCATGGTATACTTATTTTATATTAGTAATCATATGGGAGGAGGTGAAATATATCAACTAGTGTTATTACCAAATGAATCTAATTGTATGACATGGAATTATAAGATACGAAGATAGTTTTATTGTTATTATTTACTTGAAGTTTGTTTGAATCTTTTTAAACATAAATATTGCATAACTTTATATTTAATTTTCATCAATTGTAAATAGCTCAAATACATATGCAACTGAACAACAAAGCAAAGAGGCAGACTATTTGTTTCCATGACAGTGTGTTTTAGCCATGACAGTTATTGAGTTAGCAGCTGAGTAAACCACTCACCGCTAAATAAACATGTCCTATGTGTGGTCTATACAGTAACGACGTACAGATTTCAGTTACATTTACTGTTATCTGCACTACTTGGGTTCAATATCACAGTATCAATTCCTGCAATATCATTAATATAAAAAAAATTTCTTCAAATAAATCATCTTGTCTTTTATTTTGAAAAGATTTAATCTAAGAATATACTTATATTATTATGCTATAGTTAACATTTGTATCAGTTGTTATTAGAAAGGTCAAACAAAATATATTGAATATAAATGGGAGTTTTCGGTTTTCGACGGTTGAGGAAAACCCTTTTGCGATGGTCACATATCAGTTTTATATTAGTAATTGACTTCTAACAATAAGTTTCTTTCTATAAAATAAAAAAAATCCATATATTACATACAGTGCGGTTAAAATATTAGAAAAGTACAAGCCAGACAACCCTTTACTGTCGTTGATTATGTAAATTCAGGAATCTTTCTATTTCCTTCGAATTTTTGGACATTAAAAAATAAATAATTATGATTCAAAATGCAATACAATGAGGTATGTAATACATTAAATGTTTATTAGTAATAAACATTAGATTCAAATATACGAAGTACTGTAAATTTGATATATTTAAAAAAAGAAGGGACTACAAATGTTAAAGATTGGACTGTTTCAAGTTACATTAAAGAGTAGTGTTAATATTGAACACTTGTTCTTCCCTTATATATAAAGATAACGTTCTATAATGTGTATATAAAGTATTAGTATTCAGAAAACTCGGACATTCTGCGCCGTATGTTAATTCCCGTTGATTATTCACTACAAGGCTGGTGCGGTAATTAAAAACTCTCATCAGAGTAAAGTTGTTCAGTGGTTTTATGGCTCTACTGGGATAACAAAGATAATAGAGTAAAGCGTTTGTGTTTAATCAGGCTTGTTTTTTTACCATAACACATTTACAATTCAATATAAACATTTTATTTTGAAGGAATACAATAACTAATAAAAATTAATACTAAATATATATGTTATTTTCAATTGCGTAAAAATGAAATATTTTATTATGTTTATTGCATTAGGACTCACACAAAATCATAATTTTATCATACACGAGTAATCGATGAATCCGCAAACGTCTATGACAATGTGTAATATATTTCCTTAATTGATTAACCAAATATAGCCTGGTGTTTAAGTTCAAAATATGTTCGGTGGCTCTGTTGGAAATATTTTGGACAGGAAGAATTTTGTATTTATTAAATATTTTTTATTAATTTGCTTGTGATTTCATGAAGTCTACCCTTACGTGCCTCTTATTTGATATTTAAAATACGAACATTATATTACCCAATAAAACATAATCAGCTTCACAGCGAACGTATACTTTGCAGTCCTATTTATTTGTTTACATTCAATAATTTCCAAAAAAACCTTATTAAAGTGTAATCTTATTACCGTTAATAATTTGTTTTTGAAACAAATTTACTTACAACACAATGATATATAATTTTTATGTTGATAAATATACTGAAGACTTAAAACGTAATACAAGTTCTCGTACAACAGAGTTTCATCAGAGTCACAGATACTGTAAAACCAAACGGTTAAAAACAAGATGCAACAATAATTTATTCTCTGTGATCCGCTGGCAAAAGTTAGTAGACGAAGGGTTGACGATGGGACTGATGGCTTCGCTCTATGTTATGTATTTGAATTTGAGACCTCCGTATTAGTAATTTCACTCTTACAAAACACGTAGACGCTTACTATCATCTATTTATATCACATTAGAGGTCAGTTCGAAACACTTTTGCTAGGGGAAGGTTCAGCTACTGACGTGTTATTTATTATACATCAAACTAAAATTCTTTCTCTTGTAAGCTTGTCTTTAATTGTGTCGGTGAATATTAAAAAATACATTAATTAAAGTAATAAACAATGTTGTCGTGTAACAATGTATTATGCCCTCCTTAAAATTTCGATTCATAATAATTATTAAACATGTGTTATTTCTATTCATAAAATATATTATTTAGAAAATAGTTTTCCAATAAGTTCATTTTCAATGGTATATGTATGAAGTGATTAAATGTATCGTTACTCTTAATAACGATACATTTGTATGACGTTTTAAATTTAGGAGCAATAATGGAGTTGGTAATTAGGAATATATAGAAATGTGCGTTTCCTCACACACGCCGTACAATAAAGTCCTGGTTGTGTATATTTTTATAATAAAAATACAACTCAAAATTCAAGTTATTACCTGAGGTTTGAACACAGTCGGCACATCAATTTGAGCAACTATTAATGAGGGGAACAACGTTGCTGCTGTCTCCATTTCTCTCCATACCATGCACTACAATGTTAGTATTGTTCATTAACAAGAAGGATAACAAATTTTTATAAATATAAACTGTATTAAAGTTTCAATTATATATATAATTACTTTTTTTTAATAACAAAATTAAAGTATAGTAGTTCATGTTCTTGTAATAAAAATTATAAACTACTAGTCTTTCAATTTGCTATCGTATTAATTCTATTGAGCACAAGATTTTGGTACTATATGAAGGTATTGCATTCTAAAGTAAAAAGCATTAGTTTAAATTTAGAATATTATCAAATAAAAATATAAATAATTATTAAAAATTGAACTAACAGTAACAAAGTTACTAAATACAGTCGATGTTCAACGGAAATTAAATTAAGTACTGCCATTTATTCAAATATAATGAATGTAAAGAGAAGTCGTTTGAGAGGTATTTAGTCTCCGATCATATGTTGGTATGATTTTTTAAACACATTTGTGAAATAAATTATCAAATACAGAACACGTGATCCTAAAAAGTAAGAGCTCTGTGGTGTAGTGGTAGCGAACTCACCCGGCAAGTCACAGATCCGGATACGAGTCTCGGCAGAGCAAGTACTTTTTCTGATTCAATGTTTGTTGAAATTAAATTACGTATTGCCATTTATAAAAATTTAATGAATGTAAATAAAAGTAAATTAAGAATTACCTATATAATTTTTACAAATTTAATTCATGTATATTTAATGAACTGTTAAGTTGACTGTATTCAGTAATTATAATAAAAAAAAACCATAATCATTATTCAGGACCCAATATATGTTTTAATAATATCGTTATGTTACCGTTTGTACCATGAATAAAAAAAACTCAATTTTGAACACTCTCACATTAATCTTAAAGTGAGTCTACATTAGTAACCACAGTGGGAATTAGTTATGACATTACATGGAAATATCGTGATGATAACACTTGTTGCAGTATAATTATAATAAATAATTTTTTTGTAAAACATCCGAATATCAAATACCTATCTTACAGCTCTTGAAAATAGGAGAGAAGGCTGCCTACTTTTCCATTTTGTAACCAAGAAGTTGAAAAAAATTTTCCTTGTATTGTAAATATTACGTAATACACCAATTATTATTAAATAATATAAAAACTTGAACTAAATAAAAAAAATTTTTATATACTCAAGATGATTATAGCTCTATTCTAAAAACATGTGATACTTGCTCTTATATTTGGATTCGTTTATTAAGGTTTATTTTCAATATACCTACACTTGACTCTATACATTATAACAGTTATTAGTCATATGTATAACAGCATAATATGTGTATAAATATATGGGGATTACACTTTACTTTTAATAAATTGGAATTAAAACACATAAAATCATGTAAAAAATTACTTCAAAAGAGTATGAAAGTTTTGTGTGTTTGTTATTCAATGAAAGGAACAGAATGTACTACGTTTAACAACACTCAATTAGAAGACCACAAATTTATCAAAAAATATAAAATAATACGAAACCAGACATACACCTAAGTTAATGTTTTGTGTCACATTTATTAATATATCAGGTTGAAAAAAATCACTGGTTTCCTAACGTTTAATATAATCTTAAGCTTTGCTTTTCCCCAAACAGGCATTCGTACAGCAAGACACTATTTTTGGTAATCTATGATGTTCAGTTTAAAATTAATCTTCCATAATTTATAGTTTAGTAGTATGAAAAAGCAACCCTAGCCAATAGTATGTTTATATGGATACGGTAGCTTTGGGAAATCTTGGACAACAAGGTCTTTAACCACAGTTCCACAGGGAGGTTATACTGTATTTTGTGTACTTCGTGGCGTTTTAATTGTAGAAGTTCTGCTTTAATTATAATTGTTTCTTGTATAATATTTTTTTAGTAAATCTTAGTAATGTCAAAAAAAATTTTCTTTCAATACTAACAAAGTGTTAAGTTTATTTTATTCTACATTGTGAAGAAAACTGCAGAATGTATAAGAATAATCAATATAACAAGATTATATATATATATATATATATATATATATATATATATATATATATATATATATATATCCTACATTACATTTTACTGTCTAATGTCAGTTTCCAAGGAAAGATACAGCTGATACGGTAGTGATATATCTGGAAGAAGTGAATTACAAGCCTCACCTTCACTTCTTGTCAACCACAATTTGATTGAACCAGCAGATATTTGAGGTGGAAACGTAATCATTCTTTGTTAAGCTAAGCTTGAATCGAGTATCTCCTGATTTTATTATAAATTTGTCTGTCACTAAATATACCTAACAGGTTATTTCTCATTTAATATATCGTCTAATACTAAACTAAATATATTATACTGTATGTCATTATTGCAGTCGTGTGACTTATTGAAACGTATTTATTTTGTATTAAATAAGACATTTTTCTTTAACTAAAAATATAATGAAATGTATATTCTCTAAAAGGTTTAAATGTTATAGTATTTTTTTATTGTTTATATGACATATCATTAAAATATTTTATAACATACGTAATAGTATCAACTATCCTAATTTTTCTACTAATTTCGACATGTATCGACCAATTATAATATTGAATATTGTATTCACTGGTGAAAATATACATATGGGGAGTATTAAAACACTTAGCAGATATTGTAAGAAATTTTTCTATCAAACAGTAAGCTAATTTTTAACTATACGTTGTCTTTTACAATTTGAATAATACGAATGCTTAGTATAACTGATATGCTATGTAACCCAACGTCTGTCATGGGTGCATGGGCATAGAGGAATCACAGGTAATGAAGACGCAAACTGTTGTGGTAACTTAGGAGCCAATCGTCCTCTAAATGGTTCTGAACCAACGTGTGGGGTTTCATATAACTTAGCAATGAGATCAGTTGCCAAGTAGGTGCTTAACAAACACCGGCAACATGAGAACAGACGACAATGGGCAAGAAAAATGTTTCTCAATGAACCATCGAGGAGAATTGCAGCAGGTGCCCTTAGAATTAGAAGAACGGAGATCCGTAAGATGACTGTTTTTATTGCAGATCATTTGATATTCCGACGTCACCTGAACAGAGTAGGTACTCCGGTTCAGAAATCATTGTGCAGGAAATGTGGCGAGGCTAATGAAACATATGAGCATGTTATATTTATATGACCGGCACTACAGAGCAAACGCCTAAGATCGCTTGGTTTTCTTAGGCACACTGAAGAGGGGTTTGTTAGAGGCAAGCATTGTTCAGAAGATCTAGTGGTTTTGTAAATGCCTGGGGTTTGAAATAGCTTAAACCTGGAAGAGGGTGCACAATAAGCCAGATGGCTGCGAGCCAGTTACTAGGCCCATTAAACCTGGCTCTCTGTAAAAAAAAACTCTTCATAGAATGGTAGATATGAAAAAATAGAGAAACTATGTTAGAGATTTCGATGATGCGTCAATGATTAAAATTTTTGTCTGAATTTTTGCCTAAAACACCTAATTTTAGTTTACTATGTACTTACGTACTTATAGGGCACTTTCGTACTTTTGGCTTGCAATAAAAAAGAGTTGTTATAAAAACTTTTAAAAGATTTCTAAAAAATATAAAAACTTACGTATTGCACTGTTATAAAGAATAATTTTTTGTACAACATTTTGCATAATTTTGCGATAATTGCCAAAATAAATTTCAGAGAATCCTGCAAACAGGTTTTCAAACAATTGCAACTGTTGACTCTGCCGAGTCTCTATATTTTGCAAATAATTCTGTTCTGTAAGTCAAGATGTGTCCTGATAAGAGGCCAAGACATACATGAGTTTGAGACCAGAGGCGAGACAGCTACCGAACTGAAAGACACCTTGCTTATGACCACCTGCCCTAAAAGGTTGGTGTTTATTTAATCAACAGATTTCCAGATTCCATCAAAAGTACCCCAACGCCCCAAGCGTTAACAACTCGCGTATTTTATAATGTCGGCGAATTTATGTCGGCAACTGGGAGACCGATCATTTACATGACTGACGCCGAATTTGGAAGTGGATAGAATTGGCATATGAATGAGACTGAAAGAATGCAAAAACTGTGTGTGTGAATTGATATTGTAGTATAAATGACAACAGTATTTTAATTCAAATTTCTAGAATGTTTTCGCAATAAACATTTTACTTTGATTATGACAATTAGAATAATATAATACGATTATAATTCATAAAAATGTTTATAAATATATTTCTTTATATATCCATACTTTTTAATTGTTGGTTGTAATTAAATTTTCTTTTTACTAAATACAAATGTTACAGTTTATAATTTACACATGTTCTTTCCGTTCATAACGAAATGTATTCTTCCTCCTGTTAAATTTTGACTCTTTAACTTAGTTAACAGAGTATTCCTCTTTGAATTTAATTTATTATTCAATGATGTGCAAACTGAAATAATCTTTTTCAACCAGTGACTTTGAAATTTATGTACTGAAGGCTTGTGTAGAAACTACTGAAGTGGTACTACTTTCGAACTTTTTAATAACTAACTTAAATGTCGGTATTATTTTATTTTACTAAGGCATACAACCAGCAGACTCTTTTATTATGATCAGTCATAATTGACCATTTCAAGTAAGCTGCGAAAAAGCTTCATATAAGTTATAAGAGTCATTTAAAATCTATAGAAACTTTCATTCTTGAATGTCCTGCGGAAAGATAGAGCGATAGACAATAAGCATAAACAAGTTTAAATTTCAAGAAAAAACAGGATAAATTGTCTCAGCATATGTGAGTGGATATGCACAATAATACAAATCATTCTTGTATATGAAAAATGAAGTTACATCCAAATGTAAAGTTAGCAAACGAAATTTTGTCTTGACCAACAGTTTTTCAAACGTTCATGGATTGGTGTGTACCATCATGAACGCTTTGATGAGGGTTTTTGTAAAGGGGTATCTTGCCAAATAATACACTCACACATGTATCCATTTAGTAGATCGATTTCTTATAAATTTCAGCGATAATAAGATCAAATCATTTTTCCAAAAGCTTATGTATGTTGGCGTAGCTGAGCAACGTGTGTTAGTATCTTCCTGGTTAAAATTACTCATTACTGTACTCAGTGTGTTTATTTATCCTGCTATTTTAATGTTTTTGTCATATTATTCATCTAGACACGTATGTAAAAATGTTCGCTAACGCTCACTCAAATTCCTTGGAGTAAAACACAGAATCACCTCTGCAAATCTTCATGCGAAATTTCAAGACTATGGAACAATTTTTAATGTATCGTGTAGTAGTCTAGTACTATCTAATACTTAAAAGAACCAAAAATATGCTGCACCAACCAAAAAATAATTCGTAATATTTCGGTTACAATATAAATAAGTTATAGGAAAATAATCATGATTATTTTATGGATTTAAATATATAGCATAAGGATTATAACAGATTATATTTACATCTTTAAGTTTAATCCTATATAAGTCTCTAAATAATGTAAAAGAAAGAGAAATCATAGTTTTAGATTACATAAGCACTGATACGTAAATCAGTATTGAAAACATATTAGAGAAAATAGAATCAATATTATGTAAACAGGCTTAAGAGGCAATCTCATAGCCCTATGCTTGCTATATTGTCCTTACTTCCCTAATATATTTCCATATACTTTATGCTTTTTTGAAATGTACTATAGATCGGTCAAAATGCATTTTAAATAATCAATCATAATCTGCAACGAGAAAAGTTCTTTGTAAAACATTCTCCATTCAAGAAAGCATAAAAAAGGTTTAAAACAACTTGAATTTAAAAGTGTCCAGATAAATATGTAACGGATTTTAATTTCCACAAAATGAGACATTTACTTAAAGCTTGATATATTTAAATATGAGATTGGTTGACAGTGCATGTTTTATTATAGGATACGGTCAAAAGCTAGAGAAACCCAACTTTCCGCAAGATAGATACTTTAAAATTTGCACATTTTTACAGAGGAATAAATAAATTCTATCATTTATCTATATCTGTTTCATAGTATCTCAAGATTAGATTGAGGTATGTGAATGAAATTGGTCATATGTTTCAATCATGGATCATGGATTTATCACAACTTCCATTGTATATATCTGCTTGTCTGTTAAGACCTGTATATACCTTAACACACTTCATAAAGTGGCAAACTGTACAATAGAGTAGTTATACTCATTACAAGATAGTCATGGAGTTACTTCCATTGATGTGGCGGCTGTGTTTCATACCGAAGTCCATAATGTAAATTAAAATTTACTGTAATATTATTTTTGTAGTATAATATCTTTCGCAATCCGGACAGAACATCTAACCAGGCTGCAAAATGAAAGAAACAAATCCCGATCGTGATAAGTTTTTGAATTGAACGTGGTATGAAAAGTTTAACATTTAAAATAATCTTCAAATCTGTACCAAATATCTTTTCTTTGTTTGAAGGTTATTTTTGACGATGGAAGGATTGTGAAGGAAACAGGATTTTTCCGGGCATTTGCCATCGTTCAGTGAAACAAGAAATCAGTAACACTACGTTTCGAGATGTGCAATCTGATCTCTTCTTCAGGTAAAGAACTAACCTAATACATAATTACAACCTAGGCAAAAATAAACAAATCTTACCAAAGCGTTGTGGCACGCCTAGGTCAGAAATCACAACCACCATGTTGTTTGTCAACTTCACTAACTCTATAACCATGCACTTAATAAAAAACTATACAAAACACTAATCATTATAACCGAACTACGGAATACAGGTCACAATACGTCTTCATTCGTCTACTGACCACCTACGACTTCGTCACACAACTAGTAGACATCTCCTAATAAAATGAGTCTGTATGTCTTCAAATTATTTCTTATACTTGCTCCACATTATTTATCGGTTACTCCATAAATTACTAGGAATATTTTAACTAATCCACAATAATAGAATTTATAACTTTTTAATGTGGTGTAAAACATATCTTTACAAAGTTAACAATTAGCGACCTACAACGCTGAGACAAAACAAATATTTATTACAAGTGGAATCGCAAAGTAATATCCTAGTCAATACAATAGATTCTGTAAAGAAGACTCTTCTTGGAAACCCCGACTATAGTAAAGAAAGTAGATTGAGGAAAACTGAGGTTATATGTTACTTTGCATACAGCAACGTCACAGTCTCCTGGGACTAGACAAAATAAAGAGGTTTCGATCGATTCAAACCTATAAAAATATGTGTATTTCAATAGTTATTGAATATTTTTTGTTTAATTTAGTGAAAACTTTGAAACTATTTTACTTGTGTTCATAAATATTACGTACCAATAATTACGTGTTCCTTCACAGTATAATCGGATGGGGAAGGGTATCGGCAAGGGATCTGTTTGCGTTTCAGTCTGTTACAAAACGAGTCTCGTAATTTATAATTCTAATTCCAGAAATATTGGAACATTACACCCTGAAATATTTGAACGATTTATATATATATATATATATATATATATATATATATATATATATATATATATATAAATAAATCGAAGAGGTTTCTTCACTTCCATCACGACCGATCAGTTTGGATTCCGTAGTGGAGATCCACCACCCTCCAACTCCGCAGAGTTCTAAACTTTTTTACCGGAGCAGTGAAAAAGAAACTTCACTCCACTTCGGTCCTGATAGACGTCAGCAAGACCTTCGACAGAGTGTGGCATGAGGGCATCCCCGCTGACAGACAGGATGTTCGGGCTACTCTGCAGATACCTCCACCACACTGACCTTCTCCGCCAGCGTTGCCCGATCCTTCTCCACGTCTCGCCCAGTTTCTTGTGGTGTGCCACAGGGATCAGTGCTCGACCCGACTATGTACCTGTGGTACCCCAAGGACTTTCCAGTTCCTCCGAGAGTTTACCTGTCTGTACGCTGATGACGCTCTTCTCACGGCCACCTCCGCCAATCTGATGATGACCAGAGTCTACATCCAGCGGCAGCTGTGTCTACTAGAGCCTTGGTTGACCAATTAGTGGATCAAGGTCAACGTTGACACATGTTAAGCCATTAACTTCACCAGGACTCGTAGATAAGCGGATGGCCGACACATGACACTCAACGGGGACAAAATACCTTGCAAGAGGACAGTTAAATACCTTGGGGTACTCCTGGACATCCGACTGACACTGACAACCCACGTCACGAGGATCTGCAACCTGGCAAGGATGGGCTTTGCCAGCATCAGCCCTCTGCTAAACTCCACGAAGCTCTTCAGGGCTCTGATACGACCAGTGATTACCCACGCGGCCCCAGCATGGTACCATCTCACTAGTAAATCCGTTCGGAGAAAACTGCTCGCAGTCCAGATCGTGTGTCTCCGGAACTTCGAATCTCTGAGTTTGATTTTTATTAAATTACAACTTCGAGTGCTTCCAGCATTCATGTTTTAGACTTCTAGTCTACTAATATTCACTTTTTCCGACTACAGCTGCAATGTATATCCAAGATACTGACACTAACTCTTTTTAGTTGACATCAACGTAGAGTAAAGAGTTTAAAATTTTTATAATTATTCAGTTCGCATGTAAAATTTACATTGAACATTGCAACTAATCGACAAACCCTTGTTACTTAATTTAGTTCATTATAAGTCTATTTGGCAGCAACGTGGCAATAAATTATTTTTTTTATATCTGCAAGGGGTGATTTTAGGTTTATTTGCCACTATTAAACATTTAAGTTAACTTTGCAAATCTAGTTTTCATTACTACAACTTCAGTAGTATCCAAGCCCAAGGTATTTGGTATACATTGTATAAGGTGGTTAAGAAGCAAGTTTAAAATGTAAAAGTTTACAGTTACCGTTATCATAGTACTGTAATGAGGATATCTAATAGATATCTCGATACAACGGTATAATTTACTTTTACATTATACTTGGTTGTGTACCAACTGCCTTCCTAGACATCATGGTGAGGACACTGCAAAAGCAGAACTTCGATACGGTGTGTGCGGTGGGATAATGAGGCCGATATTGAAATTTAGTAAAACAAATATATTAGAGATGTAGCCTCGGGAAGTATTTCATACAAATATACAATAAAAAACTTTTGAATACTTTTTTAGGTGTAAATTATTTCTTCATTCAAATCAATGATCGACAGGTTACGCAACATTCCAATGAAAACCAAATATTTTTATAAAGCATTCAATATTATTAAATACATCACCCAAAATAATGGATACAAGTCAAGAATTATTGATATATTATCGATAATTATACAAAGAAAGAAAGTAAGAAGAAAGAAGAAGGAGATATGAAATACACTCAATCAGACTACCTTAGAAAAATATTACCGCAAAATTAGCAAATCGTTTTATAAACATGGATACCAATTGGCTTTCAAAGCTTCCAACACCCTCGGCCTTTTAATAAAAAAAAAGTAATTTAACAAACCGAAATCAAAATTTAACATAAATGGAGTATACAAGTTAAATTGCAATGATTTTCAAAACCACTATATTGGAAAAAACTAGCCGATCCTTAAAAATGATATTTAATGAACATATAAAAGCATTAAAGACATCATAAAATTCAAAATATGCTGACCATTTAAATGACTCCAGCCATATATACACAAACATCGAAAACAGTCTTTGAATTTTACATACATGCAAAAAAATCACCTATTGTCAATTTTAAAATATTTTGAAAATTTACAATGTTGCAAAAACTAATTCTAATGTATTATTACGAGTAAATGACAATTATTAAAACATGTATATATATATATATATATATACACATATATATATATATATATATATATATATATATATATATATATATATATATATATACTATTCGATAGACTTTCAAACCATAGAAATTGATTACATGTAAATTTAAATACAAACATGTAGCTACCAAGGTAGTTAAAACATATGATAATTTGCTTCATTTATTTATTTCCTTCATTTACCTTAACCTGCATACAAAATAAAATTGTTAATGTGTTAAAACGTGTATTATTGTATATTTAATAAAAATAATTTAATAACATACATTTTTTATTCTTGTACAACAAATTAAGTTCGTTTTTAAAATCAATTCAATTACATAATTTGAGTGCCCGCAGTACAGTCGAGAAAACCTTGTATAATACGTCTTTGAATGTAATGTTATAATGTATGTATTTAGAGTTGTTATTATACGTTATTATTGTTTTGAAATAAAGTCAAGAAATATTTTTTTTACGTTATTACACTACTTTAATGACATTAGTATGAAAACAGAGTAAATATCCTATATGTTTTCACCTTCAGAATTTATCTAATATTATTTAATACTCTGAATATTTCGGTTAGTCCACGTTTCCGGGAGAACATTCGCTTTAGCATGCACAACGGGGCACACAATGGGTGAAGAAGGGATAGCAAAACAGGTAATATAATAAGGGAGAATGGTGAACTAGAGAGGGTGAGATGGGATAACTAACAGAGAAGAAAATGTGTAGAGGAGAGGTAGATGATCGTGTCGAGAGTGACAGCGACCATACCGATACAAGAGGTGCAGCAGCACTGGTCGACCGGCGCGGCGGAGGGATTGGCCGTGATAAGTTTATAATTGGTATTTGAGGGTTAACTAATGATCTTCTCGCTTGATCATTAACAAAACTTAATATCCATAATAAAATAAAACTACTAAAAACTCGCAATACGTATTACGTCTCGTAGATTATTTTTATATATATATTAAAACAAAATTGGGTAAAAAAGTATTATAATATTCCTAGGAGTTTTTAAATCTTTGGGTTAATTAAAAACTTTATTTATACTATTAATACTATATGTTTAGAATAAGTTTGGATGTCTAATACTCAATCACGCAAAACTTAGAAACGAGACAGGAACGAAGTTAAAAATTAAATTACATAGGTATCAGAATAAAAAAGGTATATTTTGTTTACAAATAGCACACAAAACCATTTTTAAAATAATGCAAAAAATATTTATAATACTTGTCAAAGATATATAATATTTTTATATAAGGCATTATATTATATATTTATATATACTATAAGGTAATATTTTAGGCAGCTGGTCGAGTAACAGAACGCAACATGCTGTGAATGTATAGGAATCAGCAGTTATAGTGTAATGAAAATAGTAATGGAAAGTAGTATCATATCATTACTATATTATATCATTTTATAGACGGTACCAACTAATAAAGCAAACAAAATTTTTCCCTCTTGACCTTTCTGAACATAATTTTGAGTATGTACATCTAAGGGTTCTCGAATTTGGTTCATTTTAATTGTGGGATTGTATATTTATAGTAAAAAAGTAAAGAACCGAGCACTAACATGCTTCAAAGAACCTTCCGCTCAGTGACTACAAGGAAAGATGTAAACACAGTAAGCCAGCGACCATAGCAAGTGGAATCGCAAAGTAATATCCTAGTCAATACAATAGATTCTGTAAAGAAGACTTTTCTTGGAAAACCCGACTATAGTAAGGAAAGTAGATTGAGGAAAACCGAGGTTATATGTTGCTTTGCATACAGCAACGTCACAGTCTCCTGGGACACGACAAAATAAAGAGGCTTCGATCGATTCAAAGCTATGGAAATATGTGTATTTCAAATATTTATTGAATCTTTTTGTTTTAATTTAGTAACAACTTCGGAACTAATTTACTTGTGTTTATAAATGGTACGTACTTAGAATTACGTGCTCCTTCACAGAGTAGCCGGATGAGTGAGGTATCTGTTCGCATTTCAGTCTGTAGCCAAGACTTCAAAACTCTTAAGGAAAAATGCTTAGGTACATTCGTAATTTACAGTAATTACGTTTACTGATTTCGTAAATCAGTAATATGTTTATAGATAAATCCATAACTCAGCACCTCGTATATTTATATTGCCTCTTATAAAAGAAAATAGGCATCAGGCATACTAATATTAATTACTGATCAGTGATATACGTTAAAGAAATCTCTATTCTTTAAGACGCCTCACTGAAGTAGAGAAAGATATTATAGAGCTCTACAAGGGACACGTATCCCTAACTCAATATCATGATAAACCCATCCTAAGCATATTGCTGAACATTTTAAGGAATATACTTCTTGGCAATTTACACTTCTTACTACAGTCCTGACTGCTCATTGAATCCCACATAAGTGTCAGCAGAAGCCTTGTCATGTATAAGAGATAACCCTTGACACTGGGAAGACCATGATTGTATAATGGAAGAATGCATATTTTCGAATGGGCTCTATCTCTATGCTAGGCCTCAATTTGAATTCACACAAATCTTGTGCCTAATTATAGCATTAAAGATTTGGGTAACAGCAATTTTGGGTATTACCTATCTCTCTTTTGTTCCTATATAGGAAACCCGTGACCAGACAACTGAAATATACAACCCGACTGATAAGCACCTTTTATGATGACAAAATATCTTCAAAAGTATTCTTGTTACATATAACGACATTTATCTCCAAATTATAGTGTGTATTGATTTGTAGACAATTAAATCAACATATTCCCATCATATAATTGATTTATAGTAGTCAGCGGTACGTCAAAGTGTTTGACTATTAAGGTAACGATAGATTCCAATCCAGAAACTTTGTAAGCTATAACGAAGGTGAAAGTAAAATTATATTACCATCTTAAATTATTCATCGTCAATAATTACTTTAAGTCGTAGTACTGGGGAAAAATCAGGCTATAATTAACTATTTTTAGTTGCTTTTAATGAAAGTTTTAATTTCAATGTACAAATATTACTAATAATATTGAGTTTACCCGTACCTTATTTTAAGGAATTGAATTTAATTCCTTATAAATGGTTTAAGTTAAAACTTATTCATCACTTTGTACGCCAATAAAATAAAATCAACGTGACATTACCTAAAATTATTTAAAATCTCATAGGTTTACCTTTTTTGTTGTGAGATTTGATGCTGGAATTTTCATTGTAGTATATTTTTCAAGGTAATTACATATTAGGGTTAGGGTACATTAATTTATCAATTTAATTAAATATTTTACTTATGACCACATTTTGTCGAACTGCTAAATGTAATGTATGTATAAACAGATTAAAGCTGTAAAATATATGAATTTTGATAGATTAAAAGAAACATTTCTTCCCTCACGCTAATGTCTTGTTTAATGCTGAGTTGCACTAAATATACTATACGTTAAGATTTTGCGTTAGGATACTTCCTCAAGATATTATAACCACATATGTATAGCCAGATTTATTTACAGCCAGTTATGTTTAGAAACTTACCATAGTAACGTTGAAATAAAATAATATTGAATGTTTGTTTGATTGAATATAATAATTTGACTTATTTAGACTCTGAAATAATTTTATTTTCAAAACGCTTGGACTTTTCAGGAGTGTTAATTAAAACGTTTTATCTTCTGTTTATGTATCTATAGCTCTCAAGCATCCGTTTCTTTGGACTTATTTGGGTTATACTTTTAAGAAAACTCTCTTTCATTAAATAAAATAATGGAAACAAGACTAAAACTATATTAAATAAAACGATTTTATTGTTAACGATTACAGTTATTTGAATATTATCCAACTACTCTAAATATGCTCATTATATATCTAAATTTGTGTTGCTACAGAAAAAATAGTATTGGCAGTCCATTTAGTCTGCTAATTTACTTAATTAATCTAATTCATAATAAAATAATCTGACCCTTAAATCAAGTGATGATGTTAATATATTGCTATAAGGGATGTAGAATACGTTTGATTATAAACAATCATAAACAATTAAGTTATTTTGCATTAAATGTAAAAGGAACTGAAAATGCATACAACTTATTAGCTAAACAAGCATTTTTACATCACTTTTTTAATAAAAATACGTATATTTTATAATCACCACAACCCTTAATTTGAGACGATTTAAATCCTGACATCAAAATGTCTCACTAGAGTTTAAAATAAAGTTTTATCAGTTATATTCCTCTATTAAACTGGGGACGATTCCAGGAAGCATACGGCAGCCATTGCTGTCAGAGTTAATTTCATGTGATGTGTACTATTGACACGACACTAATGAACCTTTCTACGTATTAATGAAGTATATAGTTTGCTTTTAATATGTTTCCAGACTTATACATTTTACGCAAATGTGGCTTTGATTCGTGCATTTTAATTATGATTGAAACTTATAATCCTCCTTTAAGCAGACAAGGAAGATCAATGTCTCAATTTACTCATCTAAACTTAGCTCCACTTTACTATAAAAGGTACTTTAATGTCCATATGACCGCATCTTTAGTAACCTTAGTTCAGTATTATGTTTAAATTCCTAAATCTGAAAGCACCTAGAAAACTTCATGCCTGAGATAGTATCATTGCCTTAACATTCTCTAGACCTGGCTGTTTTATCACATATCATTGACACTCCTACAACCCGTGAAATTCCTGCACCAACCTACAGATGCCTTACATAGTACTTTTGACAATTTGAAAGTCGTGGTAAATATTAACCATCATATTTTCCCCATGTAGGACATTTCATAGCCATCTCACTTACTTCTTCATAGAGTGAACCATTAACAGCAGAAGGATAAAAGTTAGCCCTTGTAAAGTCAGAAACTGTGATATTAGTCAGTGTCGAACAGTGGATAATATGCTACAATCTAATCACATTATGATAAATAAAATCTACCCTTTATATATAATTATATAAAATACAATGTTCAGATATAATTTATATATATATTGATTTTATATTACTTGCCTATTTTAAAGACCAAATATTTTCAAACTCAACACAATTCATTAAGCAGGCTTTTAAAATATTATGTGAAAATTTCAGCTGTCTAGCAATTACTGAAACAAAATGGTACCATTTTGTACAACTATAATTTAAAAACAGTATTTCGGTTTTGTAAAATTATTTATTGTCATATTCTGCAGAAATAAAGCATTTCAATCATAAAATTAAAACAAAGCCTTTAAAAAGTTTAATACATCTACAGAAATTTATTACTTAAACTAGGATTAGATACCCTATTATTGTAAATTTAAATTCTATTCCCACAGCGATACACTTATAACATTGCTTAACAATAGATCTCTTACAAATAAATTCTGTGCTATCCGGAACAGTTCCTCTTCAATTGATTGTTTTAATTACTCATCATTATTAAAGCTATGAATATAAACTGGTTCCTTTAATTAACCCCATAGACAAATATCACACACAGTTAAATATGGGGATCAGGGTTGGCCAATTTAAAACATCACTTACACGACCAATCAAACGGCCATGAAGGTTGTCATTTAGTAATCGCATGACAGGAATGGGAAATTAGGAGGAGCACCAACTTGTTGAAAGATTGCTTGGTTCATTTCTGAAACCGTAAAATGAGACAAGACTTGTTCCCTAAAAACCTGTTCATACATATTCCCAGTCATTGTATTGTCTGAAATTTCGCAAGATTGCACGCCATTACAACTAAAAGCTGCCCGAACAGTAATTCCTTTTGATTTGAGTAGAGTCTTTTCAAGAATGTGTGGATTACCGGTGTTGTAATAATTACAATTATCCTTATTTACAGCACCATTGCGGTAGAAAGTGGACTCATCTGCAAAAACAATATGAGTATATCAATTAGAATCTAGCTCATAAAACTCAATTATACGAGATCAAAATTCCACTCTCCGGTCCGGGTCATCTTTAAGAAGATTATGGACTAGGTGCCATTTTGTAAAATTTAATTTTGTTTTTATTAATTATTCCCTTATAATTAATTTGTTTTTATTAAATATTTTGAAGACTTTGGAACACCATTTTAAAGTTCAACATTCCTTAGTCATTTCGGTTTTCCTGGATAGTAGTGCATTGATGCGCATACTAGTACTTCTCTTTCCTCATTTCATCCTTTAGAGTACCTTTTTACGACACTTCCAGTTCTTAACAAGAGATTTTTCCACTTAGTTAATGTTGGATAGGTAGGTCGTTCAACACCTGGATTGGCAACTGAAATTGTCTAATTGCTTCTGTGATTTGGCCAAAAGCAATAGCCCACGCACAACACTTCACTTTTCGTTCAACATTAAAAGCCATTTCTTGAAATTCGATATCAGTAAAACTGTAATGGAGGAGGTTGGCTTGTGCTTTTATAGCACAAACAAGATTCTTTAATCAAACAACTGCTTTCAGCAATCAGCGTTATTAAACAGCTGTTCTTTAAAACTACAACGCTGTAATCAAATCAGGTACTTCAAGAAATGAATGTTAACAGGAAGAAAAATTTTAAAACTTTCAATATGTTACCATTTTGTTTTTATAATTGTTAGGGAGCTTTAATTTTCGCATAAATGTTACAAAACGTACTTTATTACTTGTGTAGAGTTTGAAAATGTTCGGTGCATAAATAGGTAAGTAATTTTAAAACAAACGTTTAAACCTCTTCATGGAACACTGTGTACATTGACAACATTACCTTCTATATACCAAATTCAACTTGTTTATTATACAATTATTAATTAAAATAAAAACCTATAAGTCTTTTTTTGACAATTTTGTGTACTATGGTTTAACAGGCAAATTTAAAATATACTATTCTACATTTTTTGTTATTGTAGTTATCACAAATTAGATAATGTTATAAGTTTCCTGTAATGAGGATATCTAGTAGATGTCTCGATACAACTGCATAATGTACTTATTTTTTTAAGTTATACTTGGTTGCGTATTAACTGTGTTCCCAAACACCAAATCGTAGACCAACAGTCAGAACACGGGAAAAAGTAGAACTTCGATAGGGTGTGTACCAATGGGTTAATAAGGCCCATTGAAATTTATTGTTAGATACAAAATAATTTGATACCATACATTTTTAAATAATGTATAGAAAATTTAGTAAATTTTTTTATCTCTTGATTTACATAATACTAAAGTACATTACATAAGACCTCATATACGATGGCTTTACAGGTAATGTTATAAGGTAAGACCGTTGTGTTGTTATCATAATTTTGAAATAAATTTAAGACATATTTTTTTAAATGTTATTAAACTACTTTTAGTTTAGTATGACAAAAAATTAATATACAAAATGTGATAATCTCAAGCAGTTATCCAATAATATTTGTATATTTATTACTGTGAATGTTTTAATAATATTTCACTTACGAATACAGTCAATATTCGTGGGAGAACATACAGTTCAGCATGCATAACGGGGCACATAATGGGTGAAGAATGGATAACACAGTAGGCGCAATAATAAAGGGAATGGTGAGCTAGAGAGGGTGAGATGGTACAATGGGCAGATAAGTAAATGTGTAGAGAAGAGGAAGATGATCGTGTCGAGAGTGACAGCGACTATACCGATACAAGAGGTGCAGCCCCACTGGCCGACCGCCGCGACGGAGGGATTGGCTGTGATAAGTGTATAATTGGTATTTGAGGGTCAACAGATGATCTTCTCGTTTGCTTATAATTAAAATTAATATCCCTAATAAAATAAAATTACTACACAAGTCTTTTGAAATTAAACTGGCAATACATATTACGGTCTCGTAGGTTATCTTTATGTTTATTGAAATAAAATGTGTACATACGAATATTATAATGTACGTTGCGTTAAATTAAAACTTGATTTATCCTATTAATAATATATATTTAGAAAAAGTTTGGATGTCTAATATTTAATCACGCAAATCTTAGAGGAGAGATAGTGACGAAGTTTAAAACTTATATTACATATGTATCAGAATAAAACACATGCATATTATTTTTAAATACCACTAAAAAACATTTTTTTAAATGTAAAAAAATATTTATAACATTTTTCAAATATATATAATGTCAATAATTTGGACTGCTGATCAAGTAACAAAAGGTAACATGCTATGCAGTGCCCTAGTGTTTTAATTAGAATGTATAAGAATCATTAGTTGTAGTGTGATGGAAATAGTAATGTAAATTAGCGTTACACCATTATTTTTAGATATGATACAACGTTACACTAGGTGAAGGCGCGCACATCAACAGATTAATTTAAGTTTAGGTAATCAATCTAAATTATAACCGAATTGTGGCTAGGAAAAATTGAAATGCTACATGCTTCTGTATCTCCTCCAATGAAAGAAACTTTATTTTTTAAATCCGGTGATATTAGAGTTTCGCCTATTGCATGAGGCTTAGCTTCTTGAGCGATTCTTAAACTAACTTTATAATAGCCGTCAACTACCCCGGTGTTGAAAGAAAAAAAAGTTCATTGTGTTTTTGCTTCTTTGCAGTTCACCTTATTATCTCTAAAATAAGCCGCAGGTTTTCCAATAAAATGATTGACTTTTGTATAAAAATACCTCATGATAAGAAAAGGTTTCATACTGTGTTTGGAAAAAGTGTTCATAAAATTAGGATCATACTCTTGTATGACCTTTTTTACTTGTACTAGAAGTCATTCAGGATGTCTGAGTGCTAGTTGTTACTTACTGCTTCAGATTTAGAAGGCGTACGGGTACTGTCATTAGTCTCTAACAGTGTTTACATAATTTTCACTACATTTAAAAATCTTGATTTAGTACCACTGTTTGAAGGGCCTGGTTTGTAACAGCTTAATAACGTATGTATATCAACTGTGTCGAAGCAGAGATCGAGACAAACCTAACCACAACTTGACGAAAAGTTTGGGGTTGCGATACGTGTTGACTGCCACAAAATTGAATAGTCAATAGTGAATGAGTAAAGGACTGTAATGGGGGACTGGCAGAGCCGACGAGCCGAGTGATCGCGATCACTTCTGAGTCGGAGCCGAACTTTTCCGACATGGTTATATTTACGCATCTGATGAATATCGAATACCTGAGTGAATACTGTGCACCGTGCAGAAGAGTTAAAATTTCTCTCATGTTAAAAAGTACTATTATTCCAGTCACTTTCTTTCAATACGGTAAACTTATAAACGTAACTCATCCTCATTTTAAGGTCTTGGTTGCTTGGTCATCACGTACCACAACAGGTATCTCAGGGTACTACGAGTGGTACAGGTAACACAGGTTGTAAACTACTGCAATAAAGCACTAGTAACAAAAATGATATATTGTATACTGATTATAAAGTTGCCAATAATTCTGTGATGAAAGTTTTGCTAACTCCGCATTTCGAATTAGACAAAGTGTCCTGTAATTGTAAATGAAGTTAGTATAGAGGTTCCACTGAAACAGTAGATCAATTCGGTTCCATGTGCATTAAAAGTCTTTAGAAGTAAAGACAGAAATATGTAGCCATAAATATGTTCGTTTATCCATTTCATCTTCTTACATGTCACATGGGATCAAGTATAATAAATTACTGACGTATTTAAACTTGTTTAATTTCTTCAATTGTCATAATAGTTAAGCTTTATATTGTAAAAAATTAAACATATATGCTTTGGTGTTATTGAAATAAATGTTTTCTAACCTCCATTCCAAAATATCATGCACGTAGTTGATTGTAAATATAAAACATAAAAAAACCATAATTCAATATTTTGCTATGTATGGAAAGTCCATGAACAGAATAAACTTACCTTATTTTATTCTGTTATAATATGTGCATAGAACTATAACATAAGACACAATAATATTTTTCTTTATATTTACCCATTTAATGCCAAAAACAATCAATAAAATTAAAAGGAATGAAACTAGCGTTATTAATTTACATTTGTGTGATTAGGTAGTTGAAACTTTTTTAAACACGACACGATGATTAGTATTTTTATAACGCTATTACTCAGCTATCATGGTTTCATAAGAATAATAAGTCTGTCTTGAATTAGATGGGACATCATCTTTTTAATTATTTATGCATTCCTCCATCCTAATAAAAAGATTTTACTCTACAAAGTGTGTAAAACATAATAATGGTGATAGTTGATGTAAAGTTTCATCACGATTATAGTAAATTTTAATGAAATTGGTGAGAAAATTGTAAACGCATTGTTTCAGTAACAAGGACCTAGTTTCCTCTTCAGTATATAAAAGTATAGATGAAGATTTGGGATGAAATATTTCGTATTTATATAATTGTCAATGCCAATAATCTAGATTTTTTTTACTTAAATCCAAGCTTTGTATTAATCTATATACACTTATATACTTGAATAAGGTTTCGTACATCAGTAATAAAAATTTCACGTTACAAATATCTTAAAGCACAAAGATAACAATTTTCAAGATTTATCTTTCTTATATAATAAGTTGCTACGTATTTTATTCGTATTCCAATACTTCCAGACTAAAGGTAGTAAAATATATTATCCTTTAGAGCTTTCTCTGTGTGTACAGGAATACACCAATATTTGTATATTGAACGCAAAATAGAATCGCATTATTACATTGATGGCATTAGACCATTTGATTTGATAGAAGATTCATTATTACAAGTATGTATTTAAAAGAAACTTTTGGCTACGTAATGAAACTAATGAAATGTTTATATACGTAATAGAAAAGTTTAATAATATCATAATGTTTTGGGTAATTTATCTCCAAAGTCAACGAACGTAACAAAAAAATGTTTCAAGGTGTGAGTAATATTTTTTCTAAGGTAAAAAGTACTACTTTTAGTAATGGAACATGATATTGTAAAAGGATTTCTAAGTGCTGAAATGGTGTATTGCATGTGCCACAGGTGCGATATTGTATTGCATTCTTTATTGTATTGTTTCGGTATTATTTTAACATCTGTCTTTTAACATTAAAATTATATTCTTAATGTGTTCCTTGTAAATTGAACACAGAAGCTAACTTAAAACTAAGTGGAAATTGATATGTATATACGATGTTAATTAAAAGTGTTGTGCAAAATATTATAGCTACGTGTGTTTACAATATTGTTTAAAAAATATACATGAAGCAAACCTATTACATAGGGAACCTCATTTTTTCAAAAGACAGTTAACTGAGGACACATTAAATTTGGCAACTAACCAATCAGTGAAATCATACTGCTATGGTTGCCTTTTCTGGAAAATTAACTGATAATAAAACCTGAAGTATCAAACTGAATAGAGATTTATAATAGACCAATGCGGAGTCACAGGATGGTTTTAAGAATTTCACATAGAATGAACTAATAATAACAAAGGCCCAATACTGTCCCTCTTTTTGCCGCCACTTGTTCCTGCTATGATGATTGCAATTTATTATTGGCCTCTGGTCAGATCTATTTGGTTGGCCAGTTATTACAGACCTATTGTGACCCTATTAGTTTTATTATCTAGTGTTCAGTTTCATAAAGTGCATGTTATAGATATAGTGTACATTGAACAAGCACACTATGTTAATGTGGTTCTTGTCGCATGTCGCAACGTTTCGGTATTTTTTATTTACTTTATCCTAGATTGTAGTGATGCTTTAGTTTAGTCATTCATCTGAAGAAATATCGAATTGCAGATCTCGAAACGTAGTGTAACCGATTGTATTGCATCACTGAATGATGGCAAATGTCCAGCAAATAATTTTCCTTCAGATTTAACAAAAGACATTCTCAAAATATTTTATACTGAAATCAAACAGATTTAAACTGTATCTAAATTGTTTTCCCATTGATTTATAATACATGTAATATTTATTTCAAAAACTGTTTTATTTATACTTAAAATATTTAATACTGATTGCTAACATGTTACAAATTTATAATTAACATACTTTATGTTTTTTAAATCAGACCTTGTATGAATTAAAAACCGATTTTATATCGATAGTAGATTTCAAGTAGATTTTATACGAAGCAGATTCTACATTTATATCTAAAAATTTTATATTTAATAATTTACGATAAATTGAAACTGAATATCAACAAATTTCATACTTAATTTTTGTAGATTCTACAAAGAATATGTTTGGATTAATTTTGAAAATACAATTATTAAATATAGTTTATCTGTAACTTTTTCTAAATAAAAGTTTAAAAACTCCTATTTTCTCAAAAATTATTTAACTTTTTATATTAATGAAATGTGATTTCGCTAACTTCCTTTAACTCTTTAAATAAATGTATTTATCAGGAAAAAGTTTTAACGTAAATATATAATTTCAAAATGGAGTAATTATATGAGTGTGGTGTTAAAGGAAATTCTTTACGATTTCTTTACAAAAGATACCTTTTTACCCGATTTAGAGTGGTAAAATGGATAGAATAAAAATATTTCAGTTATAAATGTAAATATTTATTACTAATACCTACTTTGCTCAATGTAGTAGTTACGACAGCGTAGTTTCAGCAAATTTTGACTTAAAAATAACTAATGAAGAGGTATTCAGGAAAATATTTAAGAAATTGCATTTCGTCGAAGGAATCAAATCTCAATTCAGATTGCAGCTTCATCTCTACTCAAAAAAGTAATGTCATAAAGCGTTGAAAGTTTTCTTAAGTGGCGTTGAAAGGAACCTAACGACGGAGCAGAAGTTCATTTGCATGTAATAAGGGTCGAAACTTCCAGGATGCTGAAATCTACAACACTGTTGATAAACTTGGTAACAAACCTATCATTTCTTTTAAATATTGCCTTGTATACAATAGTTTCTACAGCTAAATGTAGATACATCATTTTAAGTGTTACTATCCAAATTTGCAGATATTTTATACTTTTTTTAAATTTGTATCATGCAATTAACTAATAGAACTGTTTTAGGATAGTGTTATATCATTGGTTTTAGTTTACATTATTGAGTTGTAACCGTATTAGTGTTTTGAAATGTAAGAATATTTAGACAAGACGGTAGAAACAATAACTTTAATAAATATAACAGTTTATGCAGTACTTGAACATCAAATATATCAACGTCATAGAGTATCTTCAAGACAAAGTTAGATTAATGTTATGACTTTGACAATAATACTAGTTAAAATTGATTTATTAAAATAATGTATCTAGATTGTATTTAAATTTATTTTTAATTACAAGTATAAACCAATAAAAAGTAAATCTCAATCAGTATTATGTTTTTGTAACCCTACAGTATCTGTGGAAAGAGAACACCATATAAAAAATATTAAACTTGAAATGTAAATTCTATTATTTATAACTATGAATATTGTGAAAGTTATACGTGAACATGTAATAAGTAAAATAAACAAAATTCCTTCCCAATGTAAATTTAAAATAATAAATACTTAGAATTATTATTCAAGGAACAATAATATTTAAACCAATTATTCATTATTTTTTAAAAAGGAAAGGAAATTATAAATTAAATTATAGAACATTCAAAATTATAAAATTACTAAGCGCAAATTTTCTAATTGTCTTACCTTTAGAACTTTACAAACTAAATTAAATTATCGAAATAATTTACCCTTGCTCTAAAAATCCATATTTAATCATGAAATTAATATTAAAAAAATAAAAAAATTCTACGTACAATTTTGAATAAATCGTTATAATTTGGCTACAGAAAATACATTTTGGAGAAAAACTTTTATTTTACGCAAAAGCTTAAAAATACTTGACTAATATGTTAATATGTTTCTATAAGTGGAAAATACAAAAGAGGATATTTAAATGGAACATGTCATCTTATTTTAGACTTTACGGAAGAAAAGAAATGTAATCTTTAAAACATTTTATTTAAGATTTTGCTATATTGAACCACGCAATGTTTTATAATATCGGCATTGTAAACCGGATTTAAAAAATCACATAACAATAAATAAAATAAATTTGTTTGTGGGGTATATTAATACAATTATTTGAAACAAATTGTTTACAGACTGCATTTAAAGTAGACGCACGTATATAGTTCTAAACCATACTAGTTTGTTTATCGTTACAAGAAAATATACAAGCATGGATTTGGATTCAACCCTAAAGTTAACCCTCCAACTGGCGGTCATTTTTTCCTGTAGTGGCGGCATGTTTTCGAGCCTCGAGCTAGGGGTTTTTAAAAAATGTATTAAAAATATAAATTAAAAGTAATATATATAGAAGTATATATTTTTGTGTTCAGAATGAAACATATAATAATATTAGTATTTAAATTTGGCCTTAAAAAAATGTTTACTAAAAATTTTTTTCCATGAAATTCAAAATTTACATGTTTTTTTTTTAATTTGGGGGGGGGACCATACCTAGTAAACCAAGTTATAGTAAGAAAACTATAAAAGTGAGATAGCCATTTTGTGTCAAATTTATTCTAGTTTCAGAAACACATAAGCATTATACAAATTTATGAAACTATAATAACACTATATAACAAAAAGCAGCGATGCGCATAAATTGTGAAAATAGGGTGTATATGTAAGAGTTTGCTAATAAAAGTTTTACCAATACAGTTTTACTTCAATACATGTTATATTGCATATTTTATTACTCAGAGTGAAGTAAACTATACAGCAGTAGTAAAATAAATTCCATAACTTTTTTTTGAAGAGTCGAAAAAAGTTTCAGTTTGTCATTACTCAAAACTTTTGCGAAAAATTTTCGAGAAATTTATTTATTCTAAAATATATTTATTTGCACTACTGCAATATTTAACAATTCACCACACACTAAACACAACACTAAAACACAAATAAACCTACTAAAACTTACTAATAAACACGACTCGTCACATCAACAACTCAGACGGCATCGACAACATGGCGGTCACAATGAATTGAATCATCTTCTTTTACGTTCCAAACTACGAACTTGGTACGTTGCAACTACAATACAAAGAGGAATAAAACTATAGTATTCCTTAGGCTTTTTTTCCCTGAATCCAATGGTGCATGAATCGAATCGATACGTTGCCGGAATATACTGTAATGAATGATTATGCAAGGGAATGTTTGTTCATCAAACTTTTGATGAACAACAGTTAGAGGGTTAAGAATCTGCATATGACACTTTTAATATTTCCTTTTGTGAATTTTGATGGATAATGAATTTATTCAGTTTCTTATGAGCAGACGATGAAAAAATATTTAAGATGTGTTTTTTACCTACTGAATAGTTTTCATCAATATTAGAAATGCTTCAGTAAGGGAACATGTAAAGAAGATTATATATATATATATATATATATATATATATATATATATATATATATATATATATATATATATATATATATTGAAGTAACTAATATTGTAAGACGAACGGCCTCACTTTAGTACACACTCATCACTAATTCTCTCCCTCCCCAACACTACAGAAAGTTGATGTTTGACAAACGAATGCTTAATGACTTAAATGGAAAAAATATGGCATTTTCATGAAGACCAGACATCCACGTGAGTTGAGATCTGGCTACAACCATTAGAATAACCAAATTTGTTCAACATCCTATATCCTAGGAAGATGAAACTTGACACACACGTGCCTAATAACCGAAATATATTTTTAAATACAATTTTTACATAGTTGAATATCCCTTACGAGTTGAAATAGGATTGCAACCCTAGAATAAATATATTTTTATTCTTTAACTTTCCGAAGTTAATAATACACATGATCTTATGCTCTTAAAACCATAAATATCAGCTACCCATAGGGATTTAAATAAGGCTACAACCTGAATAAATACATTTTTGTCATTTTATTATTATGGATATCCTAGGACGATAAATATTACAATACAAGTACATAGTGGCCTCAATGGACAACATAATGAATTTTCATAAAAGTCTACTGCCGATAGGGGTTAAATTGGGTTTATAACTCCTAAAAGAAATGGATTTTGACAAACACGTGACTCATGGTATATATGCAAAACAATAGCACATTCATAAAGGTCAAACTCCCCTGAACACTTCTAGGTTTTCAATCTTGTTTAAATTGGCCTAAAAAACTTAGAAAAACTGCCAACTCACGAAGGTGTGTGAAATATTTTATCTGAACCATGAATGCTTCCGCATAAAATAGAAATGAAATTAGAACCAATGGTAATTTTGTTTGGTTTTATAACCTCTTAACGAGAAACACTGCAACGTTATGTAACTCAAACATGTATACTTACTATTTTAAATTATCATATAGCTCCACTCCATTCCATCTTAAATGCTTTCTCTAAGGTTAGCATATTATTTGTGTACTCTAACTTAAAATAGTTTGCGTTCCTGAAATTGTTAAAACTATTCATTCAAATACGCCACGTTGCAGATGAACGAAGTTTTTACTTTCCTCATGATGGCTTAAACAGTTGCTCTTTAAATGTAAAGCCCAAATGTTTTGAATTGTATCAGGAGATTCTTATTAGTAAAAGTTATTTAATTTCAGTAATATTCATTTTGACATTTTAAAATAGTTATATCCAATATGAAATCAAATAGAAAATGAAATAATCTACCTTCATGTAGTTTCATTTGTATATGCAGAACACACAGATCAATGATGTCATTCCATGGATTTTAAATTTTTATAAATAGAGTAAAAGAAAATGGCAGAAAGGAAAGTCAGCATTGCAGAACATTTTAGTACCTCGAGAGGTAAATTTGTTACATATTACAAATTTTGCACCCTATATAAATCCTTTTCCACGATATGTCGTGTATATTAATTTATTAATTCTATGTTACGATACAAAAGTTGAAACAGATGACAAAGAAAGGCAATTCCGGTGACAGTCTGATCACCAGCTGTTGCACCTTTTGATAAAATTCACTGCACCGTTCATATTGAGTCTTGGTATTGATGTGCCTATATGGCTTTGTTTTTTCCATATACTTTTAATATTAGGTAGTGCAGTTTATCTCCATTTAATTTTAAGTCATTTAAATGCAATATTAGTTATGTTTTTAACTGAATATATAAATAAATTATTGTATTTAGGGATTTTATAATATTTTGACGTGACAACGTCTTAAATAAGGTTGCGGCTCGGAGTCACTCATGAAAAAGTGTAACGCCCGGTAACGTTACGATGCCCGTCCAGTGGGTCCGCCGCACGGGATCCGCACGGGATAAAGCAGATAACTGTGGGTCCGCCGCACGGGATAAAGCAGATAACTATGTTTATTCGTGAAAATGTGGAGTGCTTAGATTCGTCATTTACAACAACTACAACAATAAAGGTAAATAATTGTACACTGATATTTCATTATCGTAAACTATGATTGATTGATTAATTGTTAGATTGACACAAAAGTTGAGAAACTGAGTTTATAGGTTATGTCATACTATTGACAAATGTTGATAGTGTTAAGTAAATTATTAGTTTAAATCACTCTGCAATCAATCGTAATTCAGTCGATTGAGAAGAAACAGCGCGTATTGCTAGTCAAACATTTAAAATAACAAATTATAACCTCTAACCTGTCATAACAGTGCGACCAAACAAACGAACTAAACCGACCAATCACCACGCGCGGAGTTAGAATTTAACTGTGTTTAGCAAGAATTTCAAATTCCAATTTTAGTAAATGTTTTGTTCAACTTTACCATTTACAATAACAAATTTTAATTAATTTCAAATTATGTACAATGTTTTAGTAAACAAAATATATTTCTATAGTTAAAATTTGTGCAATTCTTATTTTCATTCAATTCCTTGTTCCTATTGTGCAATTTAATAATATTCATATCAATAAATATTCTACCGAGAAAAAGACGTTGTCACGTAAAATCTTCGCCCGTAAAACCGACTTTACAGGCAACCATAATTTTTATATTTGTTGCAGTATATAAATACGTAGAGTATTTTATTTATTATACTTTTACAATATAAAATTATGTATTAAATTCAGATTCATAGTAAAAGTTGTTTAAAAAATTATTATTTGCTCCAATAATTATTATATTTGTTCAGTTTCTTTCTATAAACTTACAATAAAGTCAAAAAATGTAATTCAATGAGAGAGCCTGTTTAATTTAATCAACTGTTCAGGATAAACATTGTTTTATGACCGCACAATTATTTAACAAGTATTTTCAATTTACATTTATAATCATGAAAGCTTAGAATAAGCTCGATAGTTTCCCAGGAGGGGTCACTTTTGGTTGGTTTATATCTTTAAAAATTGAAACCACACTGGGCACAGAAAAACCAACGTGACACTTCAATTTGTACAAGTTCAGAAATGCCCAAATGCACATCACTAACATAAATAGGTCTACTCTACTGCGAGAGATACTGTTGGAGCTGGTGGGGTTCCCTAAGAGTTAAATTATCATGCTAGCCTAGACATATGGGCGTGCCACCCTCTGTCTTTGACTGGAAAGACTGGCTTCTCTTCCTTAGAGGTCACATGAATGAGATTAATGTCATAAATTCGGTATTTTCGATTCCGAAAGGAGGAAGCTCCTATCCACTATCTTACCCGTCCAAAATATCCTGTCACTCTGGATACTGCGCAAATATTGTTTTAGGAATAGGTACAGTTTCTTGGCTGTTGGCCTTAGAAAATATAAAAATAAATAAATAAATAAATATATATATATATATTTGTGTGTGTGCGCGCATATTGCATATATGATATAGGCTATTGGTTGCATATTGTATATCTTAAGCATATATATATGTATATATATATATATATATATATATATATATATATATATATATATATATATATATATATATATATACACTTACATACAGACAACTATAGCTTAACTAAAACACCCTCTTTTATTGTTTGGATAACCTTACAATCACCATTGATTATAGAAATTGTTAGAATAAATGTTAGTTTTAAAGCTTTATGATATAAATTGTTATGTATGAAATAAATAAAGATATATATTACAATATTTTATTCACAAGCATAATTTTATTGCCTGCATATATTTTACTCCTAATATTTAATAATATTAAGTATTGTATTAATTATAAATGTTAGTGCTTGAAAATGTGCTGTGTAAACACATCTTAATTTTTTTACAGAAATAGGCCTTTAAGAATACCTTAAACCGAAATAAGCTACAATAACTTTAGGTATAAATCTTCTAAAACCTGCCTACGTATATATATTCTTTATCGGGGCAATATCGCAATATCAACTTGCGTTTCAATATGACATGGAGCCTCATTATTGAATACGTCACGCGTGTGTTCAGAAAAGATATTAGACTTTAGGATTCAAGGAATTTGTCCTAAATTACTTCATTTGTTACTAAAAACATTTAACATGAAATATTGAAGAGTAATTCAAGGTATATAAATATATAAAGACTTGGATTGTAGATATTAATATTCCAGAGTATTATTATTTAAATTATCAATGAGACATCCAAGACGATATAAAATATTTTTCGATTAGTAAGCTCCTAGTGAATATTCAGTACAATTTATTACTAAATTGGTTAACTATTAAATATTATCTGGTTTGTATAAAATAAAAATCACAGTTCTAAACAAAAACAATGGATTTATTTTAAACTACCAAACTAATAAGTTCAACGTTTCAGAATTTTCATCACTCTATTTTCCAAAAAGAATTGACAAACCGTTTAGTAAATTTAAAAGTTCCTTTGGCAAGAAATAAAAATATTAATCAAATATATCAAACTAAAAATCAGAGCTCTATTCTAAAAAAATAATAATAAAGTTTTAAAATAAAAATCAAATACCACTTGGAAATAACTAAAATAAAAATTTTCACTTCTAAGTACACTCACAATTCAAAGAATAAAAATTTAAACTTCTCTTTATACTAGTTGAACCTTAATTCCAAGTCTCTGCAATTTAGATTACAACTCTCTCAAACAATTATTAATGTTCAATTAATTTCCAATTAATAATTCACAATAAAATAGTTCCAGTTAAATATTAATAAATTACTAAATTTCCAACTTTCAATTAAAGTTATTAACAAAGTTCAATTTTAATTCACTTTTCTTGCAAGCATGAACCGAATGTAACTTGCATGATTCAATTATGCTCTATTGTTCCTCTAGAATAAGTTATTCAGATTGCTCAGTAGTTTCTATGAATTTATTTTTTTCCTATAAAAAAGACAACAAAATTAATTTAATATCAGATCTGGAAGACTATTTCAATAAACGTACAATAAAGTTGGTGCTTACCTAAAAATCCCACGCGGAAAAAAAAAATTGAGAAATAAACTTTGCAGGACATCCGCGGTGTTCTCTCATTGGTCCATCTGTATCACACAAGGAGAACAATAGTCGCAACAGAACAAGTTCTAACCAATTCAAGGCAGTCAACCTGCCTTCCTAACAATTTAAAACTACCAGTACTAACTTGCCAAAGGATTACATGTTCGTTTTTACCCTGACTTTTCACAATCTAATCTAAAATTAAATCCCAATATTTCGATCTCAAAATTTTCATTTAATTTAAGTTTTAATTAAAAAAAAATCAATGTAACTTTAAAAACGCTACAGAATATAAACACTGTTTTACACTAAGTATCCCAAAAATACTGCTCTTTGAAATGAAGTAAAAAAATTATCGTAAGACAGACATGTGTTTTAGTGTTTATCACAGAACTAATTTTTTAGTTGTCTAGCATAGAATTGTAGCATTTTGAAATACTATATTTTAAAAACATTATTTTTTGCTTTGTCAAATTATTTACTGTCATATTATAGAGAAACATAGCATTTCAATCAAAAAATTAGGCAATTAAAAAGCCTAGAGTTACAGTCCACAATTATTCGAACTGTAAACCACCCACAATGACACACTGTTAACAAATGAATCTTAAGCCCTTACAGAGAAATTCTGCAGTATTCAGTGATGTTCCTCTTGAATCGATTGTTTTAATTTCTTATCATTATTAAGCTACGACAGTAAAATTGTCCTTTAAGTAATCCCGTAGAAAGAAATCATACACAGTTAAATCTGGGGATGGGAGTGGCCAATCTAAAAAATCACTTCCACGACCGATCCAACGGCCATGAATGTTGTCAATTACTAATAGCTTTACAGGATTTGCGAATAAGGCGGAGCACCATCTTGGTGGAAGATTGCTTGATCGTTTTCTGGAACCGTAAAATGAGGAAAGACTTGTTCATTTAAAAACTGTTCATACCATTTCCCAGTCGTTATAATAATAAAATCAGGAAATTAAAGAAATGAATTTTAAAGAAAACAAACTGTTAAAACTTTTAACATTTAAATATTTTATTTCTACGATTTTTAGGGAGCTTTATTAGTTGTGTAGAGTTAGAAAACACATAAATGGGCAATGAATATAAAATCAAACGTTTAAACCTCTTTATACGACACTCTGTATATACGGTATGATATTAAATAATGTTATAAATCTTGACATTTACATTCAGTTTCAAAAAAACCGTAAGTTAGTAGAGGAGAGTCCTAAGATCACATATAAAACCAGTGTTTTTTTGGTACCCACGTTAACTAACAAAGGAATCTACTTAATATAAATGTAACAATATTTTTAATTTTATTATTTTTATGATAGTTAAAAACGCTATATTTTTTGACAATTAGTTTGTATCACTGAAGAAATATTTACGATTAGAATTCCAGGCATTATTTCTTTGCTCAGTTCCTACTTTATAATTACGAGTATATACAAGTTCCTGGATATATCAGCACAACGTAAAACGTGTACAATAAAACATAAGTTTTGTTCCCTAAATTTAGAAACACATATTATTTTACTCAATTGTGCAGAGCCTTCATATTTTGTATTAAATAAATACATTAATATATATATATATATATATATATTACAATATAAACATTTCAATATTTATAATTATATTTGTATAAGTTTCAAAACAAGGAGCTAACATACGTCCAATAGGCTATAAAATGTGTATATATATATATATATATATATATATATATATATATATATATATATATACAGTACCAATCATGAAATAGAACCGTGTAACCCAATTAACGATTTAAATATTTTGTGGACAGCAATAAACATAGATAAACAATTACACACAACTTAACATTCTATAAGGGCTGAGAAATTATTAATTTCATTAATTTTTGACTGATTAAATTTTAAATTCATACTACGTTTTATTGGAGTAGCAAGGTGTGAAGAATCCGATAAGGTTACACTGTAACACTAAAAAAATGATATTTTCTTGTATTTATAAAGAAAGTTTGTATAATATGTATGCAGACCTATGTTACAGATATTGTAATAGTTTAAAGGCCTGTTAGAATAGGTTGACATAATTCATTTTTTCATAATGTATATTTGAGCAATTTAGACGTTTCTGCCTTTGCTTATATTTAAAACATTATTACACAGGGGTAACAATAATTTGCAGGAAATATTTTAGTAGATAATACAATAATTCTATAAAATGCAGAATAAGAAACAACATAACATCATGTCTTAGCTTCATATTAATATATCTGTTTACCTCGTTTAACCCATAACGAATACCCTTTTTAATCTAAAATTTAAACAATGATATGTCTGGGGTATTTCAATTACAAAGTAATCCAATACGTCCTAACATTTATAAGTACTTACTTACTTACTCTTACTCCCAGGGCCATTTATATCGGAGGTGATATTTAGCCGCACCAACAAAGCTCCTCCATCTTGAACGGTCCTCTGCATCTTCCTCTGAAGCGCCCATCTTCTCCATATCAGCCTTCACCTGGTTCCACCATCTCACTTTCGGTCTCACACGGTACTTAATCTTGTATATATATATATATATATATATATATATATATATATATATATATATATATATATATATATATATATCCATGATTTTTCAAATGGAAAGTTTTAGTAATAAAATAATTGAAAAATTTACGTTTCAAAATTAATTGAGTTTTATTCGTTCTCAATGTATCCTGTAGAAAAATAACAGTGCATGAATTAAATGCAAAGCCCTTCGAGTTTTACAAAATGGCTTTACTAAAAGTTAGCCAGTAATTAACCGAGTATATAAATTTATATTATTAGTGATCTACTATGGGGAGGATGGTCGCATATTACCTAGTTTTATTCTAAGGTCACATACGAACACAGTTCTCCATTTTATTAATTACCCTCATAAAAACACACTTAAATATTTTAACCAGTATATATACAACATTCTAATTAAAATATAGTGTATTATAGTAAAAAGCTGTGTTACTTTTATGAGATTATCAATGTTGCATAACAATAGTACATATCAAACAAAGATGCAACTAACAGAACAATGAAGCTAAAAGACAGACCATTTGTTCCCATGAGAGTCTGTTTTAGCAATGGCAGTTATTGAGTCAGCAGTTGAGTAAACCATTCACGTTAAATAAACATGTCCTATCTCTACAATAATAAAGTGCAGATTCCCGTTCATTTTACTGTTTGTTGAATTACTTAGTTTAATGTCCCAGTACCACTTAATGTAATATTATTTTATATACATCATTTCATTTAATACATATCAGTTTAACATAAAACATTAAAATATATACATATATAATACAAGATTACCTGGTATATGATATAAGAAATAAGACCACATACGTCTAGGTTAGATTTTGCCACAATACTTTTACAAACACTTTGGTATTTCATCAAGTGTTTATAAATTTAATTTGTTTACTTCAGTATACGCAAATAGACCATTAAAACATATATTTTACCAAGAAGTTCCTACGTTAAAATACACATTCACTGTGAATATTACAAACAGGAAGTAAAGTTTCAAGAAAATGGTGCCTCACTGAGTTATATAGCGTAATTTTGGCTTTTTTACATAACATACTGAACTCTAATACACAGCTAGTTTAGTCTATCCGGCATAGCAGCTCCATGGCCGGCCTACTGTTAATTAAACATAGATGGACACTAGCTTGTCAATCTCAAACATAATTAAAGATCAATTTTAAACAAAATGGTTTAGATATATCGAAGCAATAAAATATATAAGGTTAAAAATATTGCGAGTACTATATAAAAATGTATTCATGTAATATCTGGAGAACCTTTTGATACTATTTTGTAATATGTTGAATATATGTACGTCCATCGTTTTTCGAGTATACCATAAAAACTGAAATATTTAAGGTATCAATTGAAATATTTTGATTATTATATGTTATTTAATGTGTGAGAAATGTAAATTCAAAGTAGGTGCCCCATTTAATATTTTCTGTATTGTATGGATAAAACCAATAACATTGCAGACAATTATAGTTATAAAAATTAATGCAATAATATAGTTTGCAGTATAACACTACATCTGGTTCGAGCTAACTATAAAATATTAGAGTAATTAGAGAATAAAATAAAATAGACACAGTCTTTTGAGATGACTCTGGTAAAAAGCGTAATATGTCACTGCTATATGTATGACTGCCATCGTAATAGCCTGAAATCAGATTAAGTTAAAGCACTTAAAATCAATATTATGCGTTTATTTTGTTTACTTACACCCGAATAAAGCGGATAGGTGATTTTACGGTATATATTTTGAGCTTGGGTTATATGATACTGGGAGCTAAATAAGTTCTTGGTATTTAAATAATTTATTGTTGGAGTAGAGCGACCCATCTCCAGAATTCTCGGACTTCTTTTAGGGTGCAAACACTTATGAGCCTTTCCTTGTGTATTAATTTTATTAATAAATCCTACCAATAGGCGTACAATTCTGGGTATTATTAAATTAAAATTTTTTTCTATAATAGAAAAGGTACGTGAAACGATTATGGGGCCTTTGTTGCATAGGTATAATGGAGGAGTTCTCCCCCAAGACCCTATGCTCTTTCTTCACTACAACGGTTTCCTGACAATAATTTTTCTCTCCCTCTCTGATCACTTCCTTCCTGATTGTTCTCGTTATATTCCCAAGGTATTTCATCTCTCCTTTGTTATATTGTATGCTTTAGTTTCCTCTTTTCCTCTATTTTGTTTGAGCCAAATGAATCTATAAAATTCAATAATTTAAAATGTAATAAATGACATTGATATAAGTGAGTACGAGTAATACTCTCGAGAGAGATTGCTGCATTTACATTTTTCCTTACTCAAGGGATTTTTCTTACCAAGCAGAAGATGGAATGGGACAATATTCAAAATTCAGCAGTGTGACTTTGTTACTTACTTAACTGTTAGTGATGTTAACCAACTTATCTTGTATGAGCGAGTACATAATTTAATTAAAATAGACAAATATACCATTCGACAATAAACATCTTTATTACTGAACAATAACTTTGTTATAAATTGGCTAACATTGATAAGATTTTAAGTATAAATATACGTTTATATTTTAACATTTGCATATTATAATGTAAGGGGTGACATTTAAATTAGCATATCAAGTAGAAAAACTATAAGTGCTTTTAGTTTAAGCTCGTGTACACCAAACGTATAGCAATAATTTAAATTTTCTGATCATATACCCTACACACACACACACACACACACACACACACACACACACACACACACACACACACACACACACACACACACACACACACACACACACACACACACACACGCACGCACGCACGCACGCACGCACGCACGCACGCACGCACGCACGCACGCACGCACGCACGCACACACACACACACACACACACACACACACACACACACACACACACACACACCCTCATACGTTTTCTGTTCTTTCGTTTTTTATTTTGGCTGAGCTTTAGTAAAGTCTATATTTCGAGTAGTTGGGAAAACTATCGTTGGTAAAACTGCCTATTTGTCTTATAGACCTAAACTTTTGCATTAGACTCCATTTCTATATTACGCAAAGGTGCATGTCAATTTATGGATTGTAGCTAGGAATGGAGTGTTATCGAATATTTAACATTAGTATTATCAATACTAATTGGAGTGAAGTGAAATTTTTACATGTGACATAGTAACACGTCTACCAAATACCAGCAAGATGTCTCGGAAAGGTGTTAACATCTAGGCTATAAATTTTGAAATTTATTTCTACTTAGAAAACAATGATTTTTATGGACGGACATGCTCATCCAAGGTAACAGGTTGGCACAATGTATTCTTTTACTGCAAGGGGGGAGATAAAATTTAAAATGTTTTATGATTATTTAGCTGTCCGTTGTATGTAGGTCAAATCAGAATGAAATGATCTATAGAATCCAAAATTGAAAGCGGTTTTAATCAAAATTTTTTTAATGTTTAGTTTTAAAATAGATACAGAAATAACTCTAACTTAATATTCGGAACTGAGTAATTACTGTTTTAAAATATAATCCTAATTATCTATTATATTAAAGATACAAAAACATTTTATAAAAATATTTATATCCTTCCGGTATAAAGCTATTTTTAATCAGGGAACTATTGGGTGTATGTTAAAAAAATTTATTCATAGAAGAGACGACCATAAATTAATAAATATTTATAACTTTTTATGTCCATAAAATGTAAATGTAAATGTTAAAAAAAGAATAAATGTAATTTCAATATTTAAATATTAACACAATATAATATATTTAAACAAAATATAAACAATTATACATAGGCTAAGTTTTTAGACTAAATTTAATTAGTGTTACAGATGATAACACACATTGGAACTTTGAAAAAACATTTATTGTAATTGCAAGATAATTATTTGTCACAGTTCTGTAAACATATAATATATTTTTAACAATTATTTATTGTCTTACGTCATGTAACTTGTAATAAGGTTATATTTTCCTATTTAAAAGTGACTTAATATTACACCGAAGCAAGAATAAAGAAATACAATATTGCACCTGTGACACGAGCAATATACTATTTCAGTAATTGGAAATCTTTTTCTAATATCATATTACAGCACCTAAAATGGATCGCAGTATTGAGAACCAAACATGATTTAATTTTGAAGCCTTAATTTGTTGTAATACACATAGAGATAAATATATTTAACTTACTATATAATGTAAATTAAAACATAATAAGCAAGTAATACAAAATTATTTAAGATGTATTTTTACTATTTTAAGAGTGCTTCAATATATAATACATTTTTACAAAAGTTACATTTACAATTAACAATTTCAAAACTTGAGAAAGTAAGCGTAAATAGCCAAAATTTTGTTTAAAAACCAATATATTATATATATAAAACAATAACATAATAATTAGCAATAGTAATAGGAATATTTAATGTATAATGAACTGTGTTGGTGACTGTATTGAGCTAAGAAAACAAACATGATCATTTTTATGGACACAATAGGTGATTTCATTTAAATTCTTAAGTAGCGCGTCTGTTTGTCCTACGAATAAAAATAATATTTTAACGTTCTCACAGTATTTTTATTATTGGTAACCACGGTTAGTTTATTGAAACACATGGAAATATTATAATGATAACACTTGTTAAAGTACATTCATGATAGGCCTATATTCTTCTTCTTTTTGGTAACAATTAAGTACAAATAGTATAAACATTTTGAATATATAGCAGAAATCTGCAAAACATTTCTACTTGACACCATAAGAGTTTAACAACATTTTATTGTAAAATTTACGTTAGGAACTACTAATAATAAAGCAATAGATTGAAAACGTGAACAAAATAAAAAGAATGTTATGTATACAAGTTGATAATAACTCTAGTATAGAAACATTTGTTACGTACTATTATACTCATATAATCAGATTTGTTCATTATATTTAATTTTACATATTTTAAAAGAGAGGATCAGAGTACAGAATGAAGCATGAGTGTTTTTGACTATAATGTACGATTAGTTCAATTAGTCTTCCGAAAACGTAGAAGGCAGATTGATTTTAAATAAGTCTAAATCCTAATAAATAAAATTGAGATTATATTTATAGTTTTAAGTTTATGGTGTATGTTATTAATGATTAGAATAATATTATTTTCTAACTAAAATCATAAAAACGTTTTAAGCTTCAAAGTTAAACACTTTACATTTAATTGTACCAAATATCAAACTGACGCATAAAAGAAATTTGAAATTATATATATATATATGTGTGTGTGTGTGTGTGTGTGTGTGTGTGTGTGTTTTTATTTTTTTGTTAGTCCACAAAGAAAAAATATAATAACAAAATATACTACTACTGTCAACGTTCAATCTGAAAACGTCAGAACCTATGTAGTGTAATATTGCATTATTACAAATCCTTCTAATAAAAGATTATAAGTTCTATATTCTTCTTTCAAATGATAGATGAGAGAAAAAAATCAACATTAACCCTTAAAAACCTAACAAGGGACATATCTTTACTTCGGTACAATGTAAAATTACTATTGCAACTTAATAACTTTAATACTGTTACTGTACTTACCTTTTTGTCAAATATTTACTTGAAAGAATTCATCAATAATTGCAAAATTGACATAAATGTACGTAAACCTACATACAAATTTTGTACCGCACTAATTTATATATATATATATATATATATATATATATATATATATATATATTTCGAATCAGACCTGTGTACAGCAAGCCACTATTTTGTATCACCTATGATAATTGTTGACAATAGTTTAGAACTAAGTGAAAGCACCCCAGCCAGTAGTGTGTTTACAGAACCACGGTAGCTTAGGGAAATCTTGGACAGCAAGAGGTCTGTAACCGCAGCTCGTGAGATGTTATAATGTATTTTGATGTACTGATGTAATATAAAATATAAACCATACACTTTGATCTACAGTCTAATGTCAGTTTCCAAGGAAAGATACAGCTGATACGGTGGTGATATATCTGGAATAAGTGAATTACAAGCCTCACCTTCACTTCATGTCAAGCAGGATTTGATTGAACCAGGTGATATTGAGGTGGAAACGTAATCAATCTTTGTTGAGCTCGACTTCAATCGAGTATCTGCTGATTTTATTATATGTTCCTCTGTGGCTAAATATTAATACCGGGATATTTCACCTTTTAATAAATCCTTGAACACAAATTAAATATATAAAATGGCGTTATTGCAATTTTGTGACTAATTAAAACGTCTTACTTTATTTAAATAGGCATTTCGTTATTAAAAATGCTAAAATCAATTCTTAAAAAGGTTTAAATTTTCACAATTTTTGTTTTTCTATATGAATTATCATTGAGTTACTTTATAGCATACGTAATATTGTCAATCATCATAATTTTACAAATGGGGGTGATTCACTTGTCCCGATATAGATTGAAGAAATGTTATTTTGAAAATAGCATTGATCTGTCAATATATATACACAGGGTCTTTCAGAACTCGTATCGGATAGTTATGGGATCATCCCTATCGTATATTAAGTTCTTTCTAAACTATAAAAGGAATTTTATCTTAAATACTACCGATAGCCTAAATGTTATAGTAAATAAATGACTTATAACCTATAACCAATTTAAGATTTGTGTTTCAATATTTCCGGTTGTTGTCAGTTGATTTCCGTATATGTTAGGTCGGTGGATTTCTAATGGTATTATCACCATAAAGCGAATTATATAAATTATATGTATCATACTTTTTTTTTAATTGATTTTTATTCTAAACTTTTATTTAACACATTTTTATTTTTTATTATTTATAATTAAAGACTGACCATGGGTTCCTTTTTTGATCCACATTTCATACGATATAGATTCTTAATAAGTCTTTGGTAAAACCTAGTCCGTTACTAGCCGCTGGACGAATCTCTTGGCTTTCTTTAACTTATGAAATTTTACGTTCATTTGTGATCTAAGTCTTGAAGTCACTTTCCTTAAGTAGCTTTCTTCGTGAGTAGCCTTATTTGCGTCCTCTTAGCACTTGAAACTTTTATTAAACTACCATGTTCTGGAATACTATGCATATACCTTGACCTCACGTTTTTTGTTTCGTTGGTCCCGTGAACGTCTGTAAATGTTCCTTTTAATCTTTGTGCAAGTATTATTTTAATTTGTAGTCTAATAATAATTTGTACATCTAGATATACATGCTCGTATGTAATATACTTTGTTTACTTCGATCATATTCAGGTCATTTACATATATAGCACTACACTTTCTATACGAGTATGTAACATCATGTACCCGTATTAATATGCCAGTTGCCCAAATTCCAATATGTATAATTTGAACCCTCGCAGTATATTTGAAACATACGTGTATGCACTTTACTCGGCTTTTAAATGTAAGTTAAATCTCAGTCCATTTCAAACCCTTCTCGTTTGTTTGCAGTTTGGACCCAGCTTCTATATTGCGTTCAAGACTCCTCTTCATCCCTTGTCAGCGCTTTTATTTATTATTTCCCAGGTATATATTTCTATCTCTCGGATTCTTTTTTTTGTAAAAGTTATAATATATTATTTTTACAGTCTTGTTAACAATAATGTTTCATGTTAATCGTCCGAGTGACGTTGCAATAGGAGGTAATAGAAGAAATCCGTTATATAAAAACGGAACAATATTAATATGGGTATTGAAATATTCTGAATCATTGTAAGACACATCAGAGTTGCTGTGAGTAGCTTCTTATTCTACATTAGGTTTCCGGATAATACTCTTTTGGGTTTCCTTTAGTTAAACAGTAACGGGATGGAATAAGACGCCGACATGTAGTTTTTCCTTACGCCTACACCTTGTATCACAGATTCTAAGGAACATATCAATGTTCATTGTAGTGGTTTCAGGGATGCTTCTATTGGAAGGAATATTAAAAATCCATTCTAGAGTAACAGGACAGGATTGAGTGTAGAGATTAGAATTTAAAATAATTGTAATTAATTTCAGATCTGTGAAGTTTCCTAGTCTATGTAGGGGTCCATAGCCTCTAGAAAACTCTTGAGTCAAGACGTGGAAAAACGATATGGATCATTAACATGGTGTTCTACAAACGATCACAACCTTAAGTATGAAAGGGAAGCTATAATCATGGTAATGGTCCTAGTGATGTTACAATTAGAAATAATGTAATAAATCCATTATAAAATTACGGGATAACGTGGAGTGCTAAGATATTGGTATTTTCCAAATCATTATCAGACACATTGAAGCTTCTAAAGAAGCTTCCTAGACTGCATTAGTGTTCCAGATTATAGGGACTGCCTTTAAAATATGATTTAGAGCAACAAAACAGGTTGAGTTTTCTGTATGAGGTTTTCTTCTAATTACTAAAAGCAACAGGAGTTGAGTATCCATGAAACCAAAAACTTATAGTGCATAAATTCAGAGGATAGAGCTCACACCCACCTGACAAAGATAATAGATTCCAATTCTGAAATCGTTGTGTTATACTTTTTCTAACATATAACAATGGTAAATGTCCGAAATCCAGCTATCCTGTCAGACCTTCCATCATCAATAACAAACTTCAAACAGAGCCAAATTTGAAGATTTAGAAATATTTCCTATTTAAAATAATTTTCTAGGGAACTTCAATAGCAGAGAAGATGAATTTTAAATGTTCACCAAAATTGGATCAGTATTGGTGGTGGAGAATTAGCATTTAAAGATAGAATTATTAAAATAAAAAAATCTAATTGGTATGAAGGAGAAATTACAAGACATGGAAGTTGCCAAAAAAAAAATATATTTCCATTAGATTCAGACTTTTATGTCCAAAATGATACAGAGAAGGATCTAAAACTAGAAGCTCAGATAATGTTTGACTCGTAGATTGACCTAGCGAATTAAATAAGATAACTTGAAAAAACATTTTTAGGGCTGAAAAAGAGTCATGATATCCCTGCTTTAACCTTGAAAGACTGACTTGCAGACTGATCCCTCTGAGGATGGAACCGCTGAGTAAACAAGTAGTAATAACTAATGAAATACAGTTATACTTTGACCATACCTATGACTGAGCCAAACCAAACTACAAACCACAGGCGTCAGTCTACCCACAAAAATTGTAAACCAGACAACATGTTACATCTTAGAAACGCGGATTTCAGACAGGGAGGTCAACAATAACAGCACTTTTAGCCTGTTTCAATTCATAACAGATCAACTGAAAGAAGGCAAAACAGTCACTGCTATCGTTCTCGACTACTCTAAGGCCTTCTGTATTAGCTACACATACCTTTTAGAGAAAATGACGAATCTTAGAGTAAATGGACAATAGTATGACTGAATAAAAAGTTACATAACAGAACTAAAACAAATTTTTGAAACAATCTTTGTTCAGAGATGGTGTCAGAGTCCCGTCGTAGGTAGGCCAATCTGGACTAATAAGAGATGGTCAAGTGATAAAATTAGAGGTTTAAAAATCATTATTTGATACCACAGAGTCTTTATGGGAGGCTTCTCAGGATACACTATATATTAAAAATGACATTCTTTAGGAATCCATTTAATCATGACATGGAGTAACGTGACGGAGTATGATTCTGAGATGAATATTTCTTTTAACAATCCTAACATAACTCACAGTTGTTAGTGAATACAACGTTTTTACGAATAAATATATCAATACGAATAGTTTAAATAAAATTTCAATTGAACGCAATGTGCAATATGTATCAGAACCGTAGGATATAGGGGAGTCTGGAAGGTAACGCTTCTCAAATAAACATAACCTACCCCACATGCATTTGGGAAATATTTCTACTAGTATGCGGGTTACTCAAAAAGGACTATGAAATATGACGAAGGGCAAAGATATGTAATTTGTTACAGTGATGTAATTGTCTCCTTATTACTATCATTTCTCTCCTAGATTTTAAAATGTATTCTCATGTACCAGTATGGAATAAGTCAAGGTATTTAGTGTTGATTAGGTTAATGCTTTCTTATGAAACAGCATGGTGTAATATAATATAACATACTACTAAATGAATGCACCTAATGTTGCGTTATAGCCCTACACATCTTGATGTGTCATCCTATTACATGTGAGAATACACTCAATTAATAACTAAATATAAACCGACTTTAGTATTTATACTAATATTGAGGAACTTAAGTATTAAAGTACACTTTTATGTTAATATTTTATTACAGCTCAAATTTTCTAACCGTTCTTTAGAATATAATTAGTATTAATTGACTTCTGTCAGCCGTGGAATTAAAATATTTTGTTTCTGTATGATAGTTTATGTATCTGTCCCTACGATATCTAAAAAATAACCTGATATATCCACAGTTAGTCTTATTTTTGAAATTCGTCTTATTCGAATTTTAATACGCTTAAAGTCTAGAGATAAGAAAGCATGATGAATGATAGTTATACACATCTATGGAATTTTAATAAACCCATCCTGGAGATAATTTCGTCTGTTGATTTTAAATTTTACGATCTATGACAATGCATACCATGGATTTTGGCTCAACGTCATTCAAGCACATCCCTCAGTTTACTAAAAGATTTCCTCCATTTTCAGCAGGGATATATAAAAATGTATCTGTGATTGTCGACCGTCTATCTATACGAAGAACATTTAAAGAATAAAATTCTATAGAAACTAGAATTTTTTTCATATATTGTAATTAAAGTCTATCTGATACTTGATGTAACCTATAAACAAAAAAAAACCCTATTTAATTTATTGAAGATACTTTCTATAAGTTAATTCATCGTGTATAACCTTGTTTTATGTCAGTGGATTCGTATAGATAAACCTTAGAGGTTGTCTACTACACTATAACGGAATGGAAAGATATCGCCTTCATAAAGGATCTAGGAGCATTATAAACGTTGTAAACTGCGGTCATATAACACTACTGGTCTTCGGTCCCCAAGCTTTACTGTCAAATTTATACAGAACCGTACAGCTTACTATAACGGCATTCCTTCCTATCTTTTACAAGCCTCGACAAAGCTTCCTGTTCTATTATGCCTCTGGGAGCATTAAATATCCCTCTTAGGTAAAGTACAATCTTTAATATTTACATGAATTATTCCGAAAAGTTCGTGAGCACTTATACAGGTTATTACAAATTAACATCCTGACTAAAAGAACTGCTGCAGTATGAAATAGTCATCAAGTTTAAAATAATTTTATGCTATATACTATGTATACATACATATATATGTGTGTGCGCGTGTGCGTGTGTGTGTGCGTGTGCGCGTGCGCGTGTGTGTTTTCCATATTTACAAATTTATAAAAAATTTATTAAAGTTCGTTTATTAATATTGGCTATCTCCTCATAATTGATTTACTATTAATGCAACGTCTTCATAGAATAATAAATCTAAAAAAATCATGCTAGACTGAAAATATTCCAACGTATATTTTTTCTAATTACATTTGAAAATAAATGCTGCCGATATAAATCTAGTTCCTTTGTTAGTGGTATCGACGAGGCGTCAAATAATTAATAATCTGGGAAACACTTATTTCTAGACTTCTAAGAATGTACATACATAGAGAGCGCATTAATACTTTTGGCTTTAATAAAATTTGAGTGTTTGTATTCACAAGGTCCACTTTTATACACGATGTTTTTATCATCTTTTGTTACGCCTCTTTGAATTATTTATTACATTGCTTTATGAATGGACAAAATGTGTAGGAAGTACATAGTATGTTATTACTTTAAATATTTGAAATGAATTATTAATATACACAAATTTGAACTTCAAGACTTTGAAGATAAATCTTTTATAAGGAAAGACCTTTAAATACATTCGTCACTATAATATAATAACCAAAGTTACAATTAAAAGAGTATACTATGAATATAATTTATAGAAATGTATGAAATTTTTTATATCTTTTAATGAGAATATCGGTTAAAAGTACACGTTTATTTTAATAAATAGAGATAGCTTTTAGTATAAACCCGTTCTTTCCGTTTTATTACGCAATGTTTTCTTCCTCCTGTTTTGACTATTTTACATAGTTAACATTTATTCTTGAATTTCCTCACTTAAATGTCCAACATTTTTTATTTAAATATGACCAAGTTGAAATAGTCTTTTTCAAAATATCACTTTGAATTTTATGTGCTGAAAGTTTATGTTAAAAATACACATTACCATAATATGAAGTAGTATTACTTTATGACACTTCAATAACTTAAATAGTCGGGATTAATAAATTATTCATTTCAAGTAAACTAGGAGCAGGCTTCACAAAAGTGACGAGGGAAAATTTTGGTCTATAGCTAATTTCATTCTCGGATGAACAGATAGACAGATAGGTAATTGTATAAAAAAGTTTTATTGCACCGCAGAAAAAAGAGACATTGTATCAGCCTTGAGAGTGGTAGGCTTCAATGAGGCTAATGTTCATAGTTGGACATGCCCCATAAATAAATTATTCTTAAAAAAAAGTTGTTGTAAACAAATTTTAAATCAAGAGACAAAATTTTTTAAACTACCATACATTTTCGTGTATCATCACAGAACACTTTTCTATTTTTAGTAATTAAAAGCCTACAGATGAAAGTTTTGTAAAATATCTTGCCACATGATAAATTTACATATTTCTTCATTGACTTGGATTTTCTTTTGGAGTTTAAACTAAGGAAGCCAACACATTATATAACCGAAAGTTTATGTATGTGTTGGGGTATCTATGCTATGTGTGACTATATGTCCTGTTAAAATCTCACATGATTGAACCATTGTGTTTTGAATATATTTATCCTGCTATTTTTATAATGCCATCATATTATTCATGTACAATACATAAAAATATTCAATAAAAAACCCAAATCCTTTGGAGCAAAAACTCACCATCATCCTACGCAATGATGCATATGTAGGAATGAAGCTTGATACAATGTTTCTAGTCCATCAGACAGTTCGTCCTATATATATATATATATATATATATATATATATATATATATATATATATATATATATATATATATATATATATATATATATATATATATATATATCATGCAGACAGTCAGATTTTATTATTTTATACTATTTTATTTTATGTCTCTGTTCGATGTATATGCTAAACTATGTTGCACTTGTCTATATATAAATGCTTACTCTTATATATATATATTAGGAACGAGAAAGCAACCATTCGGCTTAAATAAGTGGTGATAAAGAAATAAAAATTTCAAAAGTTATTATGAGAATAGAGTCAATATTTTGGAAATAGAATTGCAATCTTATAAGGCTGTGTTTTCAATATTGCCCTTACTGCTTTACATATTTACACATAATGCATTATTTTTACCACATGTTTGACACATCAGTCAATATGTGTTTTAAATTATTCCTAGTAATGTACATGAAGCTAAATTATGTTGCACTTTCTTCCGGATGCAGCACAATTTCCCTTCTATATATCTGCCTTTCGGTTCATATATTGAGCAAACGGATCTAGTATAAGCTTGTTTGTTTGGCTATATGTCCGTAGGATATCGTTTAAGCTGAGAGTGCTATTAATTTAAAATATTCCAATGACAGTTTAGTGAAGCCTGTTAAGCTACACGTTTTCTGCAGTTATTCAGCCTTTTACAATATATATATATATATATATATATATATATATATATATATATATATACATTTCAACTTGTATGAAAGTTATCTGTAGATTTAAAAAAAATTAATAAAAATGTGTTTATTCTTACAGTATCCAATAATTAAAAATCATTTTGATATACTTTTACGTCAACTATTGTTAACAAAAATTTAACACAACTTTGAACATTACTTTCATTATAAAGAACAAAGCAGTGTTACATTGCATCCGGTGGAGATAGATAAAAGGTTTACACTCACAAATAAATTGTCATTATATTATTAAAGTTTATGCTTGTTATTCAGTTTGTATTACGCTATCTTATTTGCAGTATCTAAGGTGCTTATTTGAGCCTTACGAATATTATTTATATTCGTAAAATAGATGTAGAATATTTAGTCCCATATTTTTTATTTAATGTAATAATTTTTTTTTATATTCCTATTACCCACAAGGTTTCTGGGAGCATCTCTCTTATGTATGTTTTTATATGTGGCTAGAAATCTGTTTACCTCCGGATATCTAAGAACTATTCGATGTATATGCTTAAAATTTTGTGCGTAGGAATATTTGTACTTAGAAAACGTAGCGTCGTGTTTGATAATGGGCGTATCCCTCTATGGAGTTCAGCTTGCTTTTACGATGCACAATTATCCACAGGATATCTCTTGAACTATATCATATGTAGATTTTACATTTTACATAAATATAACTTTTATTCGTATAGACAATAGCCAGTTCAATGATGCTTTATGTCCATCCATAGATTTGCTTTTCTGTTTCTATGGAGGCTGTAAATATTTTTGTTCTGCCTTTATTGCACGATTTGGCCGCAGAAAATCTGGAAAATGAGTTATATACTTTTAGGCGACAGGTAGTGTGGCATAATTCCCCATTGAATTTTAAAAATATTAAGAGGCAAGGATGTTTTAAATTCTTAGATTATTGCGGTATAGGTTGTTTTAAAAACTACCGTGTTGAATATAAATTTCAATACATAGTTTTAGAATATTTATTTCCCTCCTCATATTCTACTAGAAAAACCTGTGACGTGTAATGAAGTAAAAAGGCGTACAATAGAATTGCTATCTTCATTGCATGCTATTCATCACGAGGACCCATTGGTTTAAGGCCTATGTTGAATACTCCGTACCGTATTACTAACTTCAGTTTACGGTGATGTTCTTTTTGTAGTATGATAACATTGATATGCCAAAATGATACGTGATACGTTTTAGAATTGAGTATTGTATGATAAAGTTGGAAATATAAAAAGCTTCTAAAGTCTTTAATAAATGTTCTTTGATTCTGAAGCTAAATAAATTAAAACTTTTTTTATTTGCATCTAAAAATTTTTATTTAACATTTTAATTAATACTTAGCACATTGTGTAGCTAGTATCAACTATAATCCTCAACTGTTACAAGTGAAATAGTAAAAATAATTCAATAGCTTTCGTTTAACTATGATATACAAATTAAAGTTAAAAATAATGTTTTATTAATCGAATTTAGCATGGCGATGTTTCCAACTCTTCTTTATATGTATTCATTGTCTTGTATTCTTTATAATTTTATTTTATCCCGATCTATTAATAATAAAAATTAAGTGAATCTACTAATTCCTTCGTAGAAAGAATAGCGTGGTTAATTTTATGTCATTATTGGGTAATTCTAATTTTATTCTCAGCTACACATCATATTAATAAAACTGTTGAATATAAGGACTGTATAACTGTTCACAAGGCTGTTTAAAGTTTGATTTTGGCAATGAAATATTTGTGAGGTTAACATGACTTTTTCTGGATATTTGCTATCATACAATGGTGCAAATTTCCTGGAACACCTCAGTAAGATACAGAATGTGAGTACGTGATTAATTTTATTGCTATACTGATGATTATTTTTAGGTTTTTAATGATTCCAAAGACTGAAGCGACGCTTAGTAATATTAGTCATGTTATGCATTTACCGTATACGATTCAAACGTTTATTATAAAGATTAAAAAAAAAAAACCATAATAATTTAAGTTTTACCTCAAGACAACTAGGTTATTTTTCTTTTGGAATTAATGGAGATCGCAATGTTTTAATCCGAGTTGGTAATTTCCAATTACCTATGGGTTACGGTCACAGCATTATGAGTACGCTTCGGTCGATATTTGGCTAGATACACCACTCACGCATTCGGCAGTGAACAAGGCTATTATATGGAATATGCTCGATCGACTAGTGCCACACCTCGGAACTGCCCCGTGTCTGACCGTCATGGCGTGAGAATGGATCTTGAAATAAAAACAGCCGCTGTAATTTAATTTTATGTAAATACCACTAAGTAGGACACAAACATATAAAAAAAAACACTGAAATTATATTAAACTAAGTCTCATTTGTTTTTATCGTATTTAAAGTGTTATTGTTTCATTTACTAAACACATAAGGTTTAATAAAGCATTAAATAAATTTTTTTTATAATATTAGAATTGATATAATTCTAACACTGGTTATAATAATATGTAACAAAATAAATACATTGTGTTTATTCTTACAGTATCCAATAATTAAAAATAGTTTCGATGTAATTTACGTTGACTATTGTGTAACAAACATGTAACACGACTTTGAACATTACTTTCATTACGAAGAACGAAGCAGTGTTACTTTGCATCCGGTGGAGATACATAAAAGGTTTACACTCACAAACAAATTATCATTATATTAAAGTTTCCGCTTGTTATTCAGTTTGTTTTACGCCATCTTATTTGCAGTATCTAAGGTGCTTATTTAAACCATACGAATATTATTTATATTCGTAAAATAGATATAGAATATTTAGTCCCATATGTTTTATTTAAACAATATGTGTTTGGTTGATTAATGTACTAGTATGCTCCCATGCATTTAAATATTTTATGTTTTTTATACAGTGTGCTCGGTAACAATACAGTGGTGAGCGATTAAAACATTTTCCTTCACTATTTATTTCAATTGGGGAGCAATTTTTAAAAATCTTTCATGAATATTCGTTTTTATCTGTCCAGTTAGAATGTATGAAAATTTTAGAACTGTTTTACTTATGTGATTAAATACTAAGTTGTAAAAATTACTTGTTTATTCATTCTGTACCGGCTGACATATCTCTTACATGTCTGTTACTAAATCTTTTAAGGAAAGATGTATAATACAAACTTAGTTTATATCCTTAATTATAGAAATATTGGTACATTATAAACCAAAATAGCTGAACGATTGATGTAAATGTTTCATGGATTCAGTAGATCTCAATAGCGTCCTAATATTTAATTGGTACTTATGTTCACTCATAACATATATTATTATTTATAATGTTTTAGTTACCGTTCCACAAAGATGACTGTTATTCGAGATAATTGGACGGGAGGTATGGTTACAAACATAGAAATTCCAAAGAAATATGTCGTTGGATATACAGTAATTATCATAATTACTCTCAAAACCTCTATTTTGACTAAGGTTTACTGGGATTTCCTTTACCTCTGCAAGGACCACGTATCCCCATCTGAATATCATTACGAACTGGTCCTGATCTAATTGCTGAACACCATGAGGAATCTGCTTTTCTGCAACCCACAGAGCTCTCTAATCATGGCGGTTCATCATTTCCTACATAAGTTTCAGCCACATCCTTAGTTTGAGTAATAAGATAACCTTTAGCACTAAAACGTTTTAAATGTTGTTTAAGTTTGTGTAATTCAAATAAGTTACTCGATAAATATAAAAATATCTAATTATTCTATATTGCCTATCACTTCAATTAATAACAACTGTTTATTTCTGTCGGTATAGCTAAATAGTACGTGTCTCGATTTATGTATATGAGACTTAACAATGATATATATATATATATATATATATATATATATATATATATATATATCGGAGGCACGAAAAAAAATTCTACTTGATTTAGGCAAGTTTTAGGTCTACTTGATTGTCCTCTCCCCAGTTTCTTATAATTAGTGAAAAATTTACATTATTCACTTAAAGTTTGTTGTAGCCCTGTACCTAAAATAGTTATCCTTCCTTATATTTTTTCTAAACACTAATAATGTTGAGCCATACTATCACACAACATATAAATAATATGTATGTATGTATAATATGTATTTATGTGTGTATGTATGTGTATACGTAATATGTATATGTGTGTGAAGGAAACAGGATTTTTCCGGACATTTGCCATCGTTCAGTGAAACAATAAATTAGTAATACTATGTTTCGAGATCTGCAATCTGATCTTTTCTTCAGGTAAAGAACTAACCTAATACATGATTACATACTATGTTAAAATAAACAAATCTTACCAAAGCGTTGTGGCACGCCTAAGTCAGGAATCACAACCTACATGTTGTTTGTCAACTTCACTAACTCTATAAACATGCACTTAATAAAAAACTGTACAAAACATTAATCATTAAAACTTAACTACGGAATACAGGTCACAATACGTCTTCACTCGTCTACTAACCACCTACGACTGACCAGAGGGACTAGCCAATGGTAATCGTCACGGCTGGCTAAAACAAGATGGCGGAAATAAAAGGGAAGGGGAACAGGAATGGGCCCTTTTCGTTATTATTTGTTCATGCGAGATGACCTTCTTAAAACCATATTGTGACTCCGCATTGGTTTATTACAAATATCCTTCATAATCCGTCCATCGTCATAAATAACCTTCAAACAAAGTATATGTGTGTGTATGTGTGTGTGTGTGTGTGTGTGTGTGTGTGTGTGTGTGTGTGTGTGTGTGTGTGTGTGTTGTGCCATATTATGTTGTTCTTACATGCTATTTATTATTATTTATTTATTTATTAACGGACAAACCATTTTACAATAAATTACACAATAGCTGATACAAGCGATAAGGCAATAAAAATACAAAAAAGAATAAGTGTATAAATCGAGAGAATGCGATACAATAACATTATGAAGCTTATAAACAACAAGATGTAAACAAAAATATAAACTATTGAAACATAAACAATGAAACTGCAAGATGTGTTCTGCAAATACAGCAATTAATTAACAAAAACCAGATACTAACAACAATACAATATATATAATAATAAATACCAACAATAATAAACTATATAAAAGTGCAATAACAGGAATAAATAAAATATAATAAATATATAAAAGCAATGAGAACTAATATTAACAGCTAATAAACTATGTAATTTAGCAATAACAAGAATACCATATATTAGTATTAAAAATGAGTAATTAATAAGTAGCTAGGAAATAAATTATTATATAAAATTGCAGTACACGACACTCCGTAGAGGCGCTTCCAATTACTCTTGAGCTGCGATAAGTGAGGTGACCTTCCTCCTGAACAGCTGGCCACTGCTGTATAATCAGTAGCTTAATTGGTGAGAACTTCCACTCCCCGTGCGATGGTCCGCGCCTGTACAACCCCAGCAGAAAGAAGAGAGAAGGCCTGCCGGCGAACCTGGTGAAGACCATCGAAGAGAACAGGTCACACCCAGACGCAACCCGATTTCCCAGGCGAATAAACCTTGCGAAAGGACTGTTGAAGTCGAAGTTGGTTGAGTGATATCTTCGACCCAGCAGATCTCGAGATCTTGTGTTTGCCGGAATTCTGAGGTCGATTTCAGCTAGGAGATCTGGACAGTTCATGCGACCATTCACTATCTTCCAGAGAAGGACAACATCAGCCACGTCACGTCGCAGGGCAAGAGGTGACAAGTTCAGATTGCCGGACAGTTCCTCCACAGGCACATCAAGATAGGCAAAACCCAGCCGGACACCAATCAAGCGAAGAAAACGCCTTTGTAGAGCCTCCAGTCTCGTCCTACTGCCAACAGTGTAAGGCGACCACACGGGACTTGCATATTCCACAAGCTGTCTCACAAGGGAACAATACAGAGAGCGAAGAGCAGAAGGGTTGTCGATGCCTCTGGAGAATCTTGCTATAAAACCAAGCATCTTGTTTGCTCTGCTACTGATGTGGTCTATATGTCCAGAAAATCCCATGTCGCTGGCAAATATAACGCCTAGGTCTTTTATACACTGGGACCGTGGAATGGATGTACCAGAAATGGAGAATACGTATATGACTGGAGATTTGATGCGGTGATAAGTTATACAAGAGCACTTACTGGGATTTACAGACATGTTATTCCTGACACACAACACCAATCCTCAATTCCGGAAAGGCTATTTTGAATTTCTTGAGAGTCTTCTGGTGTAGACACAGCGATGAAAATCTTCAGGTCGTCAGCAAATTGCAAGGCCTTTACAGTTAATTTGTCCAGTAGGTCATTGACAAAGACATTGAAGAGGCAAGGTCCCAGCAAAGAACCTTGTGGAACTCCTGAAGAAGGTGAGAACTGAGTGGAAGTGGCGGAACCAATCCTCACGACCAGAGAACGTTTTTGAAGATAACTAGAGATCCATGACAAAAGAGGTTCAGCCACTCCGTAAGCCAGCAACTTAGACACAAGAATTGTGTGGTCGACCTTGTCGAAGGCCTTTGCCATATCGATGTAGACTGTATCAACTTGGTAGTAGTTCTAGCGAAAAGCAGACAAAACATATTCTTGAAAGAGCAGGAGGTTGGAGACAGTAGACTTGCCCTTCATAAAACCATGTTGGGAAGGATGGATTATTTTGGATAGAAAAGGATTCAGTCTATCTACCACGATACTTTCAAAAACTTTGCCAATTGCCGGCAGAATAGTGATTGGACGGTAGTTCCGTATGTCGCTGGGATCATTTGCTTTATGTAAAGGAATGATGAAGCCCAACTTTAAAGAGCTAGGGAAGATTCCTTTGTTAAGTGATTCATTGAACAACACTGTGAGGGGTTCAGCTAAGAGAGATCGGCAGTGATGAAGCATAGATGGCGGTATATTGTCAATTCCAGCTCCCTTTGTAGTGTCCAGATTCTTAAGCTTGCTGAGAACTTCTTCTGTTGAGGTTGTTATGACACAAAGAGAATCGAAGACGGCATAGCTAAAGCTAGGTGAAACTCGTAACGAGGGAGAGTAGACTGAGTTGAAATAACTGGAGAACAGCTGGCAAATGCTTGCTGTGTCACTGGCCACTTCATCATCTAAATGCAGACTAGATGGCATATCAGGAGTATTTCTTTGAGCTTTAACTAGTCCCCAGAAAGCTCGTGGATTAGAAGATATGTTTGATTGAACATTGGACAAATATCGAATGTGGCATTCACGAGACAGCGACCTACAAGTATCTCTCAGCCTCGAGAACTCATAATAATGGGCAAGATTGAAACTTCTCTTGAAACGTGCATGCGCAGCTTTCTTTTCGATAATGCATTTTTTTAGGTCATTATTAAACCACCTAGGGAAGCGTGAGATACCAAATTTCTTCAACGGACTTGCATTTTTGACGATTTTCTCTAAGGAACTTTCCAGAATGTTCCTATGCTATAGCAGTATGTTTTGCAATAACTTAGTTGGAAAATATTGCAGCAAAGCAGAGCTATGATCACCCTCATTAAGACGGAACACTGTTCCATTTGGTTAATATTAACGCGAACGAAAAGCAAATTCGATTTGCTTCAACGTGGTTTAGAATAAAGGGGTCAGTTCTTGGCTTACAAGGATCCCATATATTATGCATTTGTATTTTTCTTCTATTGCCATGTAAAGAATATTGTATATGCAGAAAATGTTTTAAATAAAAGAATCTGAAACAACGGTACTCGGTTGCTTGCAAACCATGATCCAGACGTAATGGCCATGACACGGTAGAAGAATGAATTTAATTTGCGTGTGTTCCATTCGGTTAATAAGTTGACGTTGAACTTTACAAACATGTGAAATCTGTATATAATATGGTTTAATAGGCAATTCTAGGCAATGTTTTTAAATATTATAAAAATTTGCAGAATAACTATATATATATATATATATATATATATATATATATATATATATATATATATATATATATATAGTTATTGGTGAGCAAGGAACAAAGTATGTCACATATCAAAATATGTGGTCCGGGTTGCCCTCAAAAAAGCATGCATTTTCTTTTTGGGAAATTAGTTAATCATAAATATTTTTATTACTACATCTGGAAAGCGACTTTGTTTTTGTGTATGCCCACGTAGTTTGCTCAAACATAATCTCAAAATCAGTTAGGCGTAGAGGAACTCGACCTATCATTAATGTAGGTCTACTTAAGAGTAAGGAATTGATGGAAACTATAATTTTTCACTTTATCCCTTATAACCGAAATTGAATACAAGCTTCAAATATCATTCCATCTTAACAGTATTGGACTTCTCATTCATTATGTAAGTATGCCTATTAGCCTTCCAGTAATCCTCTAAGACTAAAATGACAAATCAGAGCTGCAACACTAAAGATTTACTCCAACCAGTTTCCTCTATGCAAATGCACACACAAAATTTCATGCCTGTGTCTATATGAAATGTTTAAAAAGTATAATTACGCACCAAAATCAAATTTAAAATCTTAAACCTTTCTTCATTAATCTTAGCTGTCTTATTTGTATTTATTGATCCTTCAATACATTGATATAAAAAACATTGATCCTCCAAATTGCAAAGTGTCTATAAATTAGATAATAGTAATTTAAATTTGAGAATGATTTTTAAGACTTGGAAATAAATTTTATATTATGTTATGCGATAAAAAGAAAACATACATGTGTTTTTGTTTGTATTCTGTTTGTTTGGTCTACTTAAAAAATATACTTTTCATTTAAAATGTGCCATGTAATTTATGAAACTACGACGAAATGTGCAGGTAAGGGTTATTGAGAGAAAAAAAAGTCAATGTCGATAAAGTTCTGTTTGGACACAGTGATGGAATCAAATTTTAACTAAAAACTCGTGTGTGATAAGACCGCAAATGATTTAAAACGTATCCACAAATGATAGAACAATAGAGTTTCACTAAAGAGACAATATTAAGCTTAGTAAAAACAATGTAACTCAAAGAAATGTGGGATCAGCGACAAAAACAATGGTCCTTTTATTCCCTGCCCTGTGGCCTCGGCAGAAACCTATTGTTACTTTATTCAGTATAAAACAGCTTGGACAGTAAAGTCTTTATGAAAGTCATTTGTTTAGATGTACAAACATACTTTATGTTCTAGTGCATGCTTTTAACTGCCATAAATGTTGAAAATAAATACACGATGGTATAAGTCATTAATAACTGATTAGTAATGGCAAATGTTAAATTATGTTTACAGCAATAAGTTGCGTAACTGTTGTTATTAAGAAACACAATTATTAACTAACACATTTGTTTTTACAAATTATTAGCTTCTTAATAATACACTAAAATAATATATCTGCTTGGAGATAAAAATGTAAATACTATATTCAGAATTTTGTTATTTATATTATGTAATGATATATACATTCGTCTCCTGTAAATGATGATTTGGATACTAAAAATACTTTCAGTTGTATTTTCAGTAATTCATCATTGGTTTCAAATTATTTGTAAATTCACGGTTTATTTTATAGTATGACTCTAGATTGTAACGAATTATTTTTAAATAAATGTAGCTTGTGTTATTCACGTAGAGGAGTTTGATTATTTTATATGTATATGTATTATAATCAAGAGAATGCCTTCTCTCTAACGATTAGAACTTCATATTTTTAATACATAGTAGTTTCCAAAATATAAAAGTAAGACCAATTCTTAAGTTTACAAAGAAATTTTCTTTTAACTCAAAAGGGCTTTTCATACATTTAATGAATATGTGAGAGAATGTTTACTGCAAGTCTACAAAGGTCTGTAGTTCTAAATCATGTAATGGTTTTTATTAAATATAATTATAATTATAAATATATTAGTTTTATTTTTATTTACTACTTGACATCACATTTACTCTAAATACAATGTAAAAGTCTTTCCAGAAGCTCAGCAAAATCCTATGAATGGCTTGCTCTATGATCATACTTAGTGTTTCTCATGCACAAATGAGGACATTCATGCGTAATTTAAAATCTATGGATCACGTCGTTTTCGAGATATTATGTGGAAGGAAGATAAAAAGTTAGACGAATAGGCAAACAGACATATATCCAGGCCCTTAAGTGATTGGTTTCGTTAAAGCTCAGATAAAAACAATGAAAATAAATATTCTACATATTGATGCTATAAAAATTCAAATAATGGGTATAGCAGGATTATTATCACCTCAATGTGAAATAAAGTAACTGAAAAGATAATGACACCTTCTTTGATAAGCATATTAAAATTTAATTTGAATACAATATACTTTTTAATGTTGATGTAGTAGGGGGAATATATATATATATATATATATATATATATATATATATATATATACATTTATTTTATATATATATATATCTATACAATTATTTTGTATTTGGCCGTATCTGTCACATATGCGTTTAAATAAGCAAACTAACATATGATAGGAAGACCAAATACCTGTCAAATACCTGTCAAACGACTTTTAATTTACATTGAATAAATTGCCGGGAGTCTTCCACATGTCTTCCGATCATATGTTAGTTTGCTTATTTTAACGCATATGTGACAGATACGGCCAAATACAAAATAATTGAATCGGAAAAAGTAAGCGCTCTGTGGTGTAATGGTAGCACATTCACCCGGCAAGTGAGAGATCCGGGTTCGACTCCCGGCGGAGCAAGTACTTTTTGCGATTCAATGCTTATTGAAATTAAATAAGGCAATTGCCATTTATACAATTTAATATATATATCTATATATTCTATTACCATTATTTATTTATTACAAAAATGTCACAATGTAACTTCATTAGATTCCTATTAAAGCATTATTTTTTATTCATTTTGTTACACGATTAAACGTAAAGATATGTTTTCATTTTACCGTTATACATATTGAATGATTTTATTTATTTTCAGGTTTGAAATTATCGATATTAATTATTAAGGGAATATACTAAAGTAAAGGGATACGAATGTACAAAATATAACGTAAGGAATGCATTAAGTTAATAAAATGTATTTTAATTGATTATTGTAATGTTGGAGGATTAACAAATTTTTGATCCAGACTCAGTATAGGTTTTTATAGCACAAGGTGATATAAGTAGGTATCTAAATTCTATAAGGCCATTCTGTCAATAGTTATCACAAAGACAAGTTTATAAGAAGGACTTCTTGGGTCCTTAATTAAGTTTGTTGTTTATAAACGTTATTTGATGTAGGAAAAGGCATTTTTAATGCAGTTATGTTTCATTATTTTATTTATGTTACAATGTATTACAATGTAAGGCTATAGTCATTCACATAAATGTAAAGAAAAATACTTTGGATCACGTATGTCGCTGAAGCCGAAAAAAATCAGTCGTGCCGGCCAGTGTACATTACAACGTGTCATCGAACACTACTGAGATGAATATATGTCAAGATTTTTACTTTAGTAATGTCAATAATGTTTATAGTACCTTGGTAAAACTGGCTGTGCCAACGGAACCCCTACTGTGTATACTTTGGACGATTGGTTAGGTAGTACCTAAAGTATCAAGGTGTTATTACCAAAGCAATCGAAGTCCCATTGCACACGCTGATATGCTGACACACCGGATTTTATTTAAGCATGGGCATCTACCCTTGAAAGTTTATGAATGTAAGGATCTCATAAACACAAATTTATTTTCTAATATTTCATAGTATAATTATCATATTCAGACCTAATAAGTTTCATAGAATTAATACATAAGGGTTAGACTAGTTTCTGTACATTATATATCTGATTATAAATTCATTTAAATATCCCATTTAGTAACCAATTGTAATATTTGTAAAATATTTTTTCTATTATGCATTAAGGGGATTTTGTAAATGTTGATTAAGTTGGTCTTTATACTATATTCAACCGGACCTCTATTTGACGTTTCCCTCAATTTCCAAGAAATATTTAAATAAATTGAGTTTTTATGCGGTTAAAATAATCAAACGTAATCAACATGATTATAAAATCGTTTTATGGGTGGCATATTTGTATACAAGACGAGTCTTCTGTTCATTTAATCGTTTGTAATTTAATTCAAAAATTGTTCTTTGAGAAGCAACCCACAATTGTATAAGCTAATATATTACTGAAAAGAGGCAAAATCAGGGTCTTTCAACATGTAAAACGTTCTCAAGCATCCATAGAGTTAGTTATGGGTACATCTAAACACAATTCTCCCAGCATTAAATAGGCACTTGTGTATTTATCAAGACTGTGATCTCACACCTTCAAGTAAACATAAATTAAAGGGGTATCAACGGATATTTATATACACCTAGGAACAAATAGCATCCTAAAAACGAGATCAACCCATGTTGAAAGAGCCCTGGAATAAGTTGTGAACAACAACTCACTAAGTTTCTTAGCGTCAGATATATGCACTTTAAAAGTTATTTGTTTAAAGTTATAAATTTCGATGAATAATGTGCTCTCTTTTCTAAAACAAATAAAATATATAGTTTTGCGTGTGAAATATTTGTATTTCCGAATACAGAAGCACAGTCACTATATCGATGGGCTCATTTTTGTAGCCGGTGAAGCGTGTGTTTGAAATCTCATTACTCCGTTCATATTATCGGTACCTACTGTATTGTCATTGAGCATCGAATAAATAGTTATTGAATATAGACTCACAAACAGAAAAATCACAACTAGAAGAAAATTAGAACTTAAAAGACTACAACAACGTGTATTAATTACATTTATTTGTAATCACCAAATTTTAAATCAGTGGTGTAGTGTTATAATTAGGTAATATTCCTGATTTATTATATTTTCTTTAATAACAATCATATTTTATTTTATTTCAATCCTTAAGCAAAATTTTAATTCCAGTGTATATGTAAAGAGTAACAACTTTCTTTGTAATACACGATTAGTTTTACGGCTATAAGTATCATAATATGTAATGTAAATCAACATAATCGTGTCATACAAATAGTAAGCAATTACAAATTAAGTTCCTCTTTAGCAGTAGAACCCTGCAGCAGGAAACTGTTTAGATAAGAGCAGGAGAGTGGCTTTATGTGTGGTTCTGTTAAAGGGGCGCGTGCTTTCCTTTTGATTGTGTCAATTCCCTGCGCGTGCTCATCCAACATTTTATACTTACTTACCTTTTAACTAGATTTCTGAAACTATCATTTGGGATCCATTCAAAAGTTTAACAGTTAACTGAACTAAAACCAAATTTATGATTGGGAATATTGTATTATTTTGATAAACACCTCCACTAGCAAGCGGAACTTGGTGCGGTTCATCGTGATCATGACACTGCCTTCAGTAATGCTGTGTTATAAAAGCGCAAAATCGGCACATCTGATTATTAGTCAGCAATTTCGTTTAAAAATCACGGTAATTTAATACTGTACTCATGTTTAAATTTTTACTGATAAAAACTCTTAATATAGTGTCAGCTAGTATTTACAAAAACTAATTTTTTGAAACTAATTTACTCCATATTCTTACACATTATAAGGAAATTAAATTCTTGTAGAAAATGTGTCCTTCATGAATATTATGTAGTTATGTAGTATAAGAGATAAAACATAATGATATACATAAATCACAAGGAATAGTAAGTTCTGATTAAAATATTTCATTTTTACTTTTTTACAAGAAAGTATATTTTGACACAAAAATCTAGCTGCCGTCACCATATATGAATGTTTTTTCTGACCGGTTTTTATAAGTAAAGATAAAAAATTAAATAAAGTATAAGCTAAAAAAAATCAAGATTATAAAGTTTATACTAATAGTTAGATCTAAAATTAATAATTCACGTTCTAAATTACGTAGGGATATATATATATATATATATATATATATATATATATATATATATATATATATATATATATATATATATATCGTATGGGGAACAAAGGCAGCTATCCATAAATAAATAAATTAAAAATCACGATTATTAAAAAGTACGTAAGAACAAAGTTCTTGAGTATTTCTTGAGGGGGGTGAAGTTGTTCGCGTCCGTAGCTTGCTACACGTGCTCCCTGGGTAACGCTAAACGAACCCTGCAATTTTTGGTAGCTGGACCGTCACTCTTGTGATCTCCCAGTTATGGCAGCTATCGAAGACGTAGGGATACCAGTCAGATAAAGAAAAGAAATGTAGGTTTATTGTTTTGTGTGAGTTTCTCATAGACGGGTTTCTTTTGAACGTTTTGATATATTATAACACACGACCATTCACATGATATCATGAAGAATACATATTTATGGTAAATAATACACGAATGAAATTTACAAAATTGCTGAGTTGGCTAACCTGCCAATTTGCTTCTGTTTGTTGTCTCCTCTTTTAATATTTTTGTTTCTATAACACTGATCATAACATTACAAAGTGTAAGATTGATTGTCGTGATAGTGTTTTGTGTGTTAATGAAATCTTATAGTTGCAATTGACTATTCTTTAATAGATATACTTTCTTCCACTATGCCTCGAAGTACCAAGATATTTAATAAAAGGATGTTTTATGGTAAGACAATAAAGAAACAACATAGTTCTACAGTTATTGAGAAAAAAAACCCCACACACCAGCTAATAGAGTCGAGGCTAGACCTAGTTCCTTTTCACCAAAAAAGGTTAGTAATAGCCTAAATTACTATTAATAGAACAATAATAACGATTTTGAATTTATAATTTTAAAGTTAACAGATTTTAAGCACAATACGAACAGTTTAGCCTCTTGTAAAGTTTGTTGTTATCTGATAACATTAGAGGAAATTGTGTTTGTGGTTTGGCGTGTAACACTTTTCTAAAACGTATATATTGTGCAAGCAAAGCCACGTTTGAAACTGCTAAAGTGTCACATTTAGTAGCCCTAAAGAAGGAAAGCCTTACAAGCTGTACGAGCTGAATATTAGGCTAACACTAGAACTGCTTACTATAGGAAAGTGCAAAATCACTGCCAAAACACCTCTGCGCTGTAATTAACTTAGGACCACCTACTCAAAGGTTCTTCCTGCATGAAAAATATTTAGGCATTGCTGCTAAAAATGCTTGCAATGAGTCTAAGATGAATGATTGTGTGAATCTGTTAAGCTTAATAATAAATAAGTGTTCTGATATTTCTGTAGCCGTAGATGAGTCGTGCCAGCAAAGAAGCCAATCACTAAATGGCGAGTTGACAGTCACCTCGCTGGACGACGGACACGTTTTAGATGTAAAGTGATGTCTAACTTTTGTACTTGTTGGGATAGACTAAAGAATATCCATGGTTACAGCTTTGAGGCTAACTTTAGGGGAACGAGAGGAGCTATGAAAGTGACAGGGACAGTGAAAGTTTTTCAGCGAGCAAAAGCTAAATATACTGTGCGTTATGTTGAGAACCTTTGCAACGGAGAGAGAAAGGCCTACCCTGCTGAGTGTGAGAGGAAGCCCTATGGAAGTACCAAAATAGAAAAAATTGAATGTGTAACGCTGTAGCGTTTTTAAAGCTACATTTGTTTATTTTCTTATTAAAACTTAAATTAAATTAAAATTTTGGGAACGAAATATTGGGATTTAATTTTAAATTAGATTGTGAAAAGTCAGGGTAAAAACGAACATGTAATCCTTTGGCAAGTTACTACTGGTAGTTTTAAATTGTTCGGAAGGCAGGTTGACTGCCTTGAATTGCTACAACTGAAACCTTACATCGCCGCTCGCACACCCACAGCAAACCATCAGGGAAGCGCGCGCCCATGGTGGCGAACGGGATGCCGGATCAAAACTAAACTAGGTGAAAATAAGAACACCGTGGGTCAGTATACTCAGTTCATTCACTAAGACAACATAACATAGGCCTATCCAGTCAAAATAAAAAGGTATATAAATTATACTATAAATAAAAAAAAATAAATAAATAAAAGTGCCTGCAGTTGTATATACCTCGAAACAATTCTTGTCAGGTGCACCTGCATACAAAATTGGAAACGCCATAATTTGAAACAAGAAATGCCAATTCCACCCGTATCCTTCGGCTAAGGGCGGGCTCCTAATGAAATCCAAGAAATAACTAAATAATATCTTAAAACTAACTTAAAATTAAATAACAAAATATAAACTATATAAATGGCAACAATAACAATAACAAATAAATAAAGAATATGAGCAGGGTATCACAGATGTTGGTGTAGCAGTAATGTCCATCATGGTGGCTGTCCTTCAGCAGAGCGCAAAAGAGAAGGTTCTCTGCGACCACGCATGATGGAGAGATGACAGGAGAAAAACAGCTCATCTCTTGGACCCTGAAACCAGGTTCAGCCTAGTACCCTTTTAAAAGTTAATAATAATTAATAAATAGTTGCCAAACAATATAGATTTTAATAAAAGTAAAGTTGCCAAAAGGTTATCTACCAAGAATTTTAAGTTAAGTTAAATTACCAAAATTTCAAAATATCACAGACCAATCAATTACTGATAAAAATTAAAATAAACCTTAATATAGAAGCTGGTAAACATTAGAAAACAATAAATAAACAAGATATTCCATTTAAAAGACTAAACAATAAGTTATAAAGAAATTTATTCGAGGTATATGCAGTAGCCTACCATACGTAACAATTTGGTTAAAACATTTTTAAAACAGGCATTTATTGACAGAATTTGCTCAAAATTGGGTGAAAAGCAGGGGAAGGGCATCCTGCACTTAAAATAAAAATTCCCAACTCAAAACAACAACCCCAAAGAAAGTTAGTATGAAAATCCCCTCTGTCACAGAACAAAATTTAAGCGTTTTACTCTTGGTGAAAAAAAAAAATTTAATTATTAGAAAAAAAAACTGATGGCCAAAAAGTAGCAGCCTATTAACAGGAATCTAAATTTAAAAATTTGATGGCAGAAGGCCTTAAATTAACCAAGTAGGCTATAAGACCCGAAGAAGAACGTTTACATCTCTCAGAAAGGCTTAAAAAATTTAGTAAAATGAACCTTCAGCAGTCTCTCTGGGTTTGTTACAAAAACTACATAACAAGTGACACATTACAAAACAATATTGGCTGCAGAATAAAAAAGAAAAACTGTAACATATAGCCTAGGACTGTCCTCACTGAGAGACAGAAAATTAATTTAAGCCGAATAGAAAGGTGTGAAAACTAATAAAAGTGTAAGAGAAATTAATTTGAAAGCCAATTTAAAATTTAGTTAGCAGCCAGAAGTACTAAAAGTTAATAAAAAGCCTAAACTACAATTTGGAAAAACCATGTGCTCTTAACCTTCACAGTTTGAAAAATAAAAATAATCACTAAATTTTAAAAGAAAGCAAAACTTACTCATCAGTGAGGGGCCGTAAACTTAGCCGCAACATGTTAGAAGGAAAACAGCTCAGAAAATCCAACAAAACTCTTAAATAAACCAAAAAATTTTAAATCTGGAGCTACTCACCTAACTTGTACACCACGGCTCGGAGACTTGACCACTCTCCCGGAAAAGCCAAACGCCTTCAAAAGGTCAGTGGCCTCTGCAGCCAATAAACCACACACACATACACTATATAAAACACACATGAGCCGGGGAGATATAGGTATTGAACCGGGACTCAGACTCCCCCCCCAAAAGGAGGAACTCCCCTCTGTTAACATTTCTTCAAAATGAAGAAACCAAACGAAATGCCTCTCCCCCCAATGGTTGAAGAATTATAAACCGGAAAACCCTTAAGTCTGCAGAAGGGGAAAACCAAGAAAATCCAGTTGGAGGCAAGAAATCCTTCCAAGAGTAGCGTGGGTACAAAGAAGAAAACAGGAACCTTGATCAGGAAGAAGGAGCAGAGGTGATCAGTCTCTGGACCTAAAACCCTCCTGCACAGACTAAAGAGAAATCACGGATGACTCCGGCAAGGCTTTAGATGGGATATGTGCGCCTTCCTGAAAATCTTCCCGGACTGAGGATCTCCCAGTCGGGCAGTCACCGGAGTCAGAAACTTCAAGATGCGGTGGGGACCAGTCCACCTGTAGCAAAGTTTAGCAGCTCTTTTATCCACAGCTGAACTGACTGGGTGAGCCTTGCAGTAAAACTAGATCCCCCACCTGGAAGGGATTGGCAATACGACCCCGGTTGTACTTCCTCCTTACTAACTCCCTAGCCCGAATGAGATTCCGCCTGGCTGCCTCCCAAGTGGCTTTCACATTGGGAGTACCAGGAGGTGGCAGAAGATCGCTAATTTTCCAAAAGGTTCGCCAAAGGGTTGTTTGGCGGAAAGCCAAATAATTAACTCGAAAGGTACCGCCTTGTGACTTTCATGCTGGGCTGTATTAAAGGCAAATTGGATCCAAGGTAGTTGTTTGATCCCAGGTGGTCTGAATTTTCCGCATGAAAAGGCAATGAGAAGCAATCGAAGATTGCGATTAAACCGTTCGGCGTGAGAAGGCTGAGGATAGAAAGGGGAAGTAGTCACATGGCGGATTCCGTGCCCAAAGCACATTCTTTTAAAGATATTGGAGACAAACTGTGAACCATTATCGGAAACTAAGGTGGCGGGGATTCCAAAGTGTTGAAAAAAATGGTTACGAAGTGCTTACACCCGTGAGCTGCGCGGTAGCACTCCGCCAATGGGAACAACCAAACAAACTTGGAGAAGGCATCCACACAAACAAGTAGGAACTTATTTCCGGACTTGCTACGCGGAGAGGCCAACATCAATGCCGGTGTATAGTGCGGCCTTGCCAACATAGTCAAATGAAAACCTTCTCCAAAGGTTTTTCCGCCACCTCAGATGACAAAAGACCCAACTTGGTATTTTGAGCGGGTTTGCTTAGCGAGCACAGTTCACAAGAACGTACTCGAGCTGCAATATCCCGGTCCATACCTTTCCAGATGAACTGATCCCTAATCTTCGCGATGGTCCTTATGAATTCCTAGATGTCCGCCCACAGGAGAAGAATGAAAATACTGATAAGACCATCGTACAAGAATGCTTGGCAGCACTAACTTAGGTTTTCTCCGCTGCTTGTCACGGCAGCATAGAGCACCTCGGTACAGAAAATAAGGAGGGTGGGCACCTCCGTTTTTAAGCTCATTGATGATAGCAGTCAGCTCGGGATCCTTAAGTTGGTGTGGAACAATGTCCGAAAATGCCAGAGGAAAGTCTAGGAGCACGCCACAACATGGCGGCTCTGATAAATTCTGGTGGTCGTTGGGTAAGTGATACATGCGTGACAGAGTGTCCGCTATTATATTTTGGGTGCCTCGCACGTGCTGCACTGTGAACCTTAAAGGGCAGAATTTGGACTACCACAGCGACCAATCTTCCCGAGCTGAGACGGGGTGGGCAAGGAGCCAAGAAAGTGCCTGGTTGTCGGTTTCCAACAAAAATTTCTTTATGTTCTAGTAACGCCTGAACTTGTTAATTCCAAACACGACAGCCAAACATTCAGCTCATAAACAGAAAACAACTCTTCTTCTCACAAGGGGTTTAACGTGCGTGAAGCATAAAGCTATGGGCTGCCGGATACCATCTACTTCTTGCGATAAAACAGCAGCAACGGCTAAGGAGGAAGCATCAGTTTGCAAGACGAACTTACGACCGAAATCAGGCATAGCCAAGACTGGAGGCTGCATCACTGCCTCTTTCAGCTGCTCAAAAGCAGCCTGTTGCGCTTCACCCCACTCAAACTTGGCACCCTTTTTCCTAAGAGAGTTCAGAGGGGCCGCCACTTCAGCAACATTGGGGATGAAACGACGATAAAAATTTATCATTCCCACAAAACGGGCAATCCCCTTGGCATCCTTAGGAGGAGGAAACTCCCCTGATTGCCTGGGTTCTCTCTGGATCAATACAAACACCTCGAGAAGAGACAAGATGACCCAGAAACGATATTTCAGGCTGAGCAAAAACTCACCTTTTCAGGATTGGACGGTAAGGCCAGACTCTCGCAGCCTAGTTAGAACTTCCTCTAGATGAGTCAAGTGCTCCTCATAACTCTCACTGTACACAAGCAGGTCATCCAGATAGTTGAACACGAACTTAAATTTGACATCATGAAAGATAGAATCCAGGAGTCTGGTGAGTGTGTTTGGGCCCCCACAGCCAAGCCCATTGGCACTCGGGTGAACTGGTACAAATTCCAAGGCACACAAAAGGCAGTGAGAGGTCGAGACTCGTGTTTTAGAGGAATCTGATGGTATGCCTGATTAAGATCAAAAATGGAGAAATACTTGGCCTTACCAAACCATTCGAAAGCAGAATGCAAATCGGGGAGAGGCACGGAGTCAATTTCTATCTGAGCATTGAGCTTTCGATAATCCAGGACCAATCTGGACTTCCCATTAGGTTTAGGCACTAGAAACGCTGGACTGGAAAAATTTGAGCAAGATGGCTCGATTACCCCACTCTTAAGTAAATCATCAATCATATTTCTCAGAATTTCCATCTTGGGCGGAGCAAGCTTATATGGATGGGAACGTACAGGACGGTGTCTGTAAGACGAATCTCGTACTCCAAGAGATTGGTCGTGCCCAGTTTGTCAGTTAGGACTTCAGGAAAAACTGGAACAAATCTGCCTTATGTCCTCAACCTCTTTCGGCGTAAGATGTCCTAGTTGGTCAGGAGGAGTCAAGCTCTTATCTTCCATCTCTAAGGCAGCAGTCCCACGAGACTCAACATCTGAAAAGGGAACGAGCACCCGCCTGGCGAACGCAAAGAAAACATGACTGGAGGCCAAATCCAAAATCATGCCAGTTTTTCCGATAAAATCTGCTCCCAAGATGAAAGGAAAAGTCAGGTCCTTAGCCACCAAAAAGCTCCAATCCCAAGAGAAATAATTAATTTTGATGTGAATCTGGGCACTACAGATAATAGGTAAAGGTGTGCGTGAAGCAGTCCAGCAGATAAGTGAACTAGGCTCAACCTGCCGTATTAGCCCAGAGGATTTTAGATCTTCAAAAAACGACAAAGAAATCAGGCTGCGTGCTGACCCAGAATCAACCAGGGCCTTCTGCACCACATTCCCCACAAGCACATCCAGTTGTGGGCAGGTTGAGCGGGCAGCCCTTACTCCCTGCGCAGCCAGAGCAGCAACCTCCCCTCTCGGCCAACGATGATAACTGTCCCCAAGTCTATTTCTTTCTGTTTTCTTTCTGTTCTGTATTAAACCAGCTACCCTTTTACCATCAAAATTAGGTACATTTTTGCCCTCAAAATTACCTTTACGGCACGAGTCGGGCTTACTCGTCCGCAAGCTTACTAGTTTTTTTTTATTAAGTGGACAAAACGGTCTAATATGTCCCACTTGCTTGCAGCCATAACAGGTAGGAGGCTGCCTACGGGAAGGAGCAGCTGCTGGCTCAGACTGCACCGGAGCATGGACCGGCCCCGGAGGCAAGTGAGGAAGATGCCTCGACATGGCCTCCCTTTGATCATCCGCATCCTGAACCCCTCTAGAGATGATGGAGAGGCGGTCCAAATCCGCAAAAGATGCGGGACGGCTACAAAAAATCAAACGGGAGCGTTCTTCAGGTTTAATGCCCTCCAAAATAAGGCTCACCAACTCTGTTTCGCTCAAGCTCAAGCGCAACACCCGGGCTACATCCCGTATCTCCCCGACAAAATGGCTCAACGTCTCGTCTGGTGCCTGAGGACGGTAAACGCGTTCCACCCGCAAGCGCTCCCTAACCCGAGCAGGTACAAAGAACTCCAAGATCTCGGCGTGGAACTGGTCAAAAGTGGCACCTCTCTTAAGGCAGTCTAGAAGGTGATCAAAAAGCGGCCTTAAGGAAAACTGCGCTAAAATCTGCATAAGCATGGCATCTGTCATACCAGGAAATTCTTTTAGCTTAAAAACTTCCAGAAGGAAATGGATAAGTAAATTAGTGTCAAGCCCATCAACTCTGGGGAAGTGTTGTAAAACACTCCCCAAAGGATGGGGCAGTTTGCCAAAGCTGGAAAAAGAAGGAACAACTATAGATGATGCCTCACCAGCCGCTTCAGGAGGGCCACTACCCATCGGAGACATAGTAACTCTGGGAGGCTCGAAAGAAAGAGCCGGTGGATGGTTAGCAAAAGTAATGGTAGTGGGAACCTCCGTGGGAGTGACAGCGGTAAATAGTACCCCTTTCTCTTTCACCGAGCGCACCTCACTCAAACCATCTAAGGCTTGTTTTAATTTGTTACTGGCCGAAAAAGCCCAACTTTTAATATCAGAGTCTAAACTAGGAGCTGACATAAGTAAAACTATTCTGTCACGCCAATGTAAAAGCTGAGATGCCAATCTAGCCTTTGCTGACCCGGACATGGGAAGTGACTCAAAATTAATGTCGTCTTCTAACTCTTCCATTCGGGTTTTACAAAACTCAAATTCAGTATTAATTTGGAACTCTGCATTCCAGCTGCGGTCCAACGCTATACAAGCCCGTAATTGAGCTCTTAATGCCCTCACATCTCCCTCGGGCTTCTGTCCTCTCGCCAGGACCTCAAAAACCAACTCGGGCTTGCGCAGATGTTCAGGCACCAAGGAAAACGCCATACCAAACAATTAAGACAAAATAAATACAACAAAGCGTACGCAACAATTACTTAGTAACCTAAGTGGACTCAACTCACAAAGGGCTTACACTGACGAGGTCCAAGTGAAGAACTTAATACCTGCCACCTAATAGAAGGATACCCTGCAAATATACACTAACCACAACCTACAAACACAGAAGCAATAAATATAACAAAACAACACATTGATAGGGGAGAAGTAGAGTACAGTTAGATAAATTTAGCGGTTAAGCAATTTAGAGTCCCTTGCTCCCTGCAAAGGGTAAGTCTGCAGGAAGCAAGACACTAAACCAATTCCACCCGGTATCCTGTGCTAGGGCGAGCTCCTAATAAAAAAAAGTTGTGTACTCTGACCTCCCCCTACCTAACACTAACCTACACTAACAAACAAAACCAGAACTGAGAGACAGCTGAGAGAGCAGCTAACCACGCTCTGCTACCATTGAAACCTTACATCGCCGCTCGCACACCCACAGCAAACATCAGGGAAGCGCGCGCCCATGGTGGCGAACGGGATGCCGGATCAAAACTAACTAGGTGAAAATAAGAACACCGTGGTCAGTATACTCAGGTTCATTCACTAAGACAACATAACATAGGCCTATCCAGTCAAAATAAAAAGGTATATAATTATACTATAAATAAAAAAAAATAAATAAATAAAAGTGCCTGCAGTTGTATATACCTCGAACAATTCTTGTCAGGTGCACCTGCATACAAAAATTGGAAACGCCATAATTTGAAACAAGAAATGCCAATTCCACCCGGTATCCTTCGGCTAAGGGCGGGCTCCTAATGAAATCCAAGAAATAACTAAATAATATCTAAAACTAACTTAAAATTAAATAACAAAATATAAACTATATAAATGGCAACAATAGCAATAACAAATAAATAAAGAATATGAGCAGGGTATCACAGATGTTGACTAGCAGTAATGTCTATCATGGTGGCCGTCCTTCAGCAGAGCGCAAAAGAGAAGGTTCTCTGCGACCACGCATGATGGAGAGATGACAGGAGAAAAACAGCTCATCTCTTGGACCCTGAAACCAGGTTTCAGCCTAGTACCCTTTTAAAGTTAATAATAATTAATAAATAGTTGCCAAACAATATAGATTTTAATAAAAGTAAAGTTGCCAAAAGGTTATCTACCAAGAATTTTAAGTTAAGTTAAATTACCAAAATTTCAAAATATCACAGACCAATCAATTACTGATAAAAATTAAAATAAACCTTAATATAGAAGCTGGTAACATTAGAAAACAATAAATAAACAAGATATTCCATTTAAAAGACTAAAACAATAAGTTATAAAGAAATTTATTCGAGGTATATGCAGTAGCCTACCATACGTAACAATTTGGTTAAAACATTTTTAAAACAGGCATTTATTGACAGGATTTGCTCAAAATTGGTGAAAAGCAGGGGAAGGGCATCCTGCACTTAAAATAAAATTCCCAACTCAAAACAACAACCCCAAAGAAAGTTAGTATGAAAATCCCCTCTGTCACAGAACAAAATTTAAGCGTTTTACTCTTGGTGAAAAAAAAAATTTAATTATTAGAAAAAAAACTGATGGCCAAAAGTAGCAGCCTATTAACAGGAATCTAAATTTAAAATTTGATGGCAGAAGGCCTTAAATTAACCAAGTAGGCTATAAGACCCGAAGAACGTTACATCTCTCAGAAAGGCTTAAAAATTTAGTAAAATGAACCTTCAGCAGTCTCTCTGGGTTTGTTTACAAAAACTACATAACAAGTGACACATTACAAACAATATTGGCTGCAGAATAAAAAAGAACTGTAACATATAGCCTAGGACTGGTCCTCACTGAGAGACAGAAAATTAATTTAAGCCGAATAGAAAGGGTGAAAACTAATAAAAGTGTAAGAGAATTAATTTGAAAGCCAATTTAAAATTTAGTTAGCAGCCAGAAGTACTAAAAGTTAATAAAAAGCAAAACTACAATTTGGAAAACCATGTGCTCTTAACCTTCACAGTTTGAAAAATAAAAATAATCACTAAATTTTAAAAGAAAGCAAAACTTACTCATCAGTGAGGGGCCGTAAACTTAGCCGCACATGTTAGAAGGAAAACAGCTCAGAAAATCCAACAAAACTCTTAAATAAACCAAAAAATTTTAAATCTGGAGCTACTCCTAACTTGTACACCACGGCTCGGAGACTTGACCACTCTCCCGGAAAAGCCAAACGCCTTCAAAAGGTCAGTGGCCTCTGCAGCCAATAAACCACACACACATACAGTATATAAAACACACATGAGCCGGGGAGTTATAGGTATTGAACCGGCTCACAACTTGTCTTGTTGCGACTATTGTTCTCCTTGTTTGATACAGCTGGACCAATAAGAGAACACCGCAGATGTCCTGCAAAGTTGCTTGGAGGGAGGGAGTATAAAAGCGCCAACTCATAATTTTCGCCCTTCTTTTGGTTATTTTCGTGAGTTAAGTTAATTACAGTGCGCCGTGTTTCAAAATTTTTTTTACGTGAGAGATTTTGAGGTAAGTACCAAATTTATTATAAGTTTTATTGAAATAGTCTTCCTGATCTGATATTAAATTAATTTTGTTGTCTCTTTTTATAGGAAAAATTATATTCATGAAAACTACAGATCAATCTGTAATTTGTCAATAACTTTAATTGAAATTTGGAAATTTAGTAATTTACTAATATTTAATTGGAACTGTTTTATAGTTAATTATTAATTGGTAATTTATTGAACTTTAATAATTGTTTTGAGAGAGTTGTAATCTGAATTGCAAAGACTTGAAAGTTAAGGTCCAACTAAAGTGGAAAGAAAAGTTTACATTTTTATTTTTTTGAATTGTGAATGAACCTAGAATTGAAAATTTTTATTTTACTTATTTCCAAGTGGTAGGTGATTTTTATTTTCAAACTTTATTTTATTTTGTAGGAGAGTTCTGATTTTAGTTTGATATATTTGATTACTATTTTTTATTTCTTGCCAAAGGAACTTTTTAATTTACTAAACGGTTTGCAAATTCGTTGTGGAAAATAGAGTGATGAAAATTCTGAAACGTTAAACTTATTAATTTGCCAGTTAAAAAAAATCCATTATTTTTATTTAGATCTGTGATTTTTATTTTAGACAAACCAGATAATATTTAATACTTAACAATTTATAAATAAATTGTGCTGAATATTCACTCGGAGCTTACTAATAAAAAAGTATTTTATATCGTCCAGAATGTTTCATTGATAATTAAAATGTTAATATTCTGGAATATTAATATCTGCAATCCAAGTCATTATGGAGCCATATACAACAAGGCTGAAAACACTTAAGTTTAAAACAACAAAAATTCCAAAACTTTAACTCCGTAAGTAAAGGGCATCTGAAAAATCTGCCGTTTATCAAATCCAAAATTAATATGGACTGTGATAAGAGGAAGTTGTATAAAGCATGTTGATAGTATGTTCAAAGCTATGAGGGCTGAGTACTATCATCTTCTGTCCTCAAATGAAGACCCACGACTTGGATTTTGTGATGAAACGTAGTGTAATTATCACCTGGTTATGAAAACTCTATATTCACAGCCAACATTTAATTTTATCTCTTAATATTATGACTTTCATTTACACTATATTTACAGATCTATCAGACAAAAAGATTGCTAGCAAAATGTTTAAATGGCAGATTCTAAAACCAGAACGAATCGTTCAACTGTGTAATGGAGTTACATTTAAAAATTTGTAATCGTGCAGATAAAAACCATAAAACCTTTCGCAAATATGGCTGTGTGAGGATCTAATGATTGAGGAGTATGTATTTGTAAAATATTGTTAAATTCTGGCCTTGAATTATTCAATCATTTGATTTGTACCAAGCAACAATTTGACAAGGACGAATTTATGAATACTGAGAAAGCGCAGGATGATCTGGCAATACTTTTAGAAAGAGTCAAAATCAAAAAGGAAATTGGAAGACAATTTTGAAGAGGAAGAGGGTGAAGAGCCTGGATAAGCAGCAAGACTTTATTAAAATGAGTAATATTATATTGATTGTTTTAGTAAACTTGGATTTTCCTCTCAATTTTTTCCAAAAGGTTGCTTTTTCATCACTTACTGTATGTTCCTTTATCTCAGTAACCGCTTATGATATCACCTTTATGTTTTTGCTTGTGTATATAGGCCTGATACAGAAATGGAAACTAGTAGCAACTCAGTGTTATAAAAGTAAAAAATATAACCTAAGTTGTATAAATTCATTAGAGGCTTATTAAAAGAAAAACATGTACAATATGTAAGTTGCCCACAATAATATTAAAATAAAAAATGTAAAATGTATAAACGTGTAATCTTCCGAGGAAAACAAAAGAAGTAAGCTATCTTGTATAGTTTATGAGAAACAGGTATATAAATTAACTTTCTGGAGATAGGTCACACCACACCACCTTAACCACAAAATTAAACTGGTGATAAATATTTTAAATCTAAAGAACCTATATCCAGGCTAAGTGGAAACTTTTTAATATAGAAAGATCTTCAAAAAAGAAACTAGTTAGTTTGGACATAAAGTATAGTTTATATAGTAAAGAAGAGAACATCAATATTATTACGGATCTAATTATGTCCTCAAGTGCTTTGTGAAGCGTGTTAGAATATATTAAGAACATTTCTTAAATCACTTGGCTAACTTTGAGCTTAGGAAACCTTTAAAAGTAAGTAGAGTCTTAAAAAGGTAGTGTTTTCTAAAACTGTTTGGAGTCTCACTCTTTATGTCTTCTCCTAAGTATGGGTACAAGACTGCGAAAATTAAAAACCGAAAACAAGGGGATAGTGTTGCCTGATGGCAAAAACTTAGGAAGTAAAGCCATTTATTATCAGCTCTGATAGACCTGCTACAGATTTACTATAAACAAGCCACCCGAAAAAGCAACTGTAGTGTTTAAAAAATTACAAAACGATTTGGGAACTGTATGTTTAGAAAGTAATTGCAGATGAAGACCCTCATCATGGATTATATCCAATGGCCGCAGATATCTTTTGTAAATACCTACAGACCTTTGTCAACGCACAAAAGGAGCATCGCCAGGCCTATAATAGAATTTATAAAGCTTGTCGGCAACAGTGCTGTATTAAAAGTTTCTTCATGGTTAAACCTTAAATTCGTATGAAAGTGTCAAAAGTGCAATTTATTTGTCGCTGACGATATTAATAGGTTTGCCTAAATTAATAAAAACTGGGTTTAATTTAATATATAAAATACTAGCCTATTAGTATATAAAATGTATAATGGAAATTATTTGTTTCTACCTTTCTAAACAATTTTTAAAACATTTTATATCAATCTGAACATATATCAGGTGTGAATATAATTCTCAAGGTTAAAGTTGAGAGATATAATTATTGCAGTATTTAACCCTTTAAGGACGGTGATGAGTGTGTCAACGTACTGTGTCGACACAAATCCAGTGATGTACGTATATCTGCGGCGGACACTGGTCATGGGAGTACATTTTAATCCTGCTCTTATTTTTATTCTTCGTGTGTAGTTTTTTCAGTTTATGTATGTTATGATACTATATGCATTATACATATTTAACTATGGTTGATATGATACTATTTAATTAACACGTGTTTTGAATACCTGTTAAGTGGCGTTTCATAGTAATAAGATGGCATAGTATTATTGACTAAGGGTTAGCGGACCCTATTACTCAAGGAGGTAGGCAAACGTTATTTCGTCTTTATATCCAAACTAAACATACATAACGAAACAACAGCTTGAAATTTAACCTCGATTTTTGATAGGAAACATTGAGTTAAATGAAAGTTTAAGATCAAGGCATTTGACTGAGGGTTATTGAACACGTATGGTAAACAGGTCGAGTAGGTAATCGTGATGTCAACTAGAAAATCAATTGCCTGAGTGGTATTAAAGCCTATCACTCATTAAAATGGCACAACTTCTATGTTGTCTATAGGGATTATGTAAAATGTAGTCGGTCTGCCGACAAAAATGTCAGGAATGAAATGAGCTACATATTGGATATTTTGCATGGAACCTCAGCGGAGCTTGTTAGGCGACATGTCATTCGCCTACTCCTACACTGTACTCGTTAAGTGTGCGGATAACAAAAGCTAAGGAAAGTGTTTTGATAAATATACCTTTTTATAATACGTGCAAATACACTTGTTTCCCCCTTAACCGAATCAGGTAGACTTATTACTTCTCGTGGTAGTCAGTTTGTGATAAGCATGTTTTGTTCACGCCTTTGAATAATCAAGATGATTATGTTTGTAGAAATTTCTACCTAAGGTAGGTATTTTTGCCCCAACGTCTATATATAAATAGTTTTTGTTGTTAAAATATAGCATGCATTACTGCTTAACAAATTTGCCTCTTCCTATATCAACGTATATTCCTTTTAGTTACATAAACAACTAAACTATTCCTTGTATGTTTTATCATAATTGACGAATTTTTTTCTTGGTAACGATTAATTAATGAATTGTTGATATATTCCGCTAATACTGTTGATAAATCACAACATAAATAATAACTCAAGATATTTATAAAAAAACTTTTACCAATTAGTTCATGCTTATATTGTCGGAAAGATGAGTGAACCCCAATAAACCCGTTCAAGAGACCAATAACGTACCAAATAGTTATTCTGTACTTATCTTTCTAATATTCCTGGTAGTTATATATCCACATAAAATTATATATAAAATAAAGAAACAGTTACTTACATGGGTGTAAATTGTGAGGGTAAACTGTGATGTTGGCTTTTCAACACGGTATCACAAGTTAATTCAGAGCTTAAGCCTAGTTCATTATACAGAATGTTTAGGGCAGCGGCAATCAAGATGAAGCGCTTGCAATGAACGTGACCTACATACAGATGCTATTTCGTTTCGTATTTTATGTAGAACATTCAATCACAAGTTTTATATAATACAAATAGAATATATAATGGTAATAAATTCTTGCTTACTTTAAATTTACTTCATACACAATATGTATTGCCATTATTGATTAAGCGTTCTTTAAAGCATCAACGTGATTTACAAAACATCTATTATTGTTAACAAAGTTTAAAGTTTCAAATTATTTAAAGTAAAACAATTATAATACATTATCAGATATACAGTTATCCTTTAAAAAACACATTATAGTCTATATGTTTATAGCAGAATGTTTATTCTGCAATTTGATAAGTTATTAAAAATATTAAAAAATCGAGAGTACAAATTTTACTATAATAAAATATGTTTATAATATCCTGCTTAAATGCAGGTAGCACTTTATCTTAATAACGCGAGGCAAAATATGTTTAGTGATAAAAAAACAATTTCTATATATTTGTGCTTAGGAGAGTCTGCTATGCCAACCTATTGCGTACCGTGCAGGCTCACCATGGTGAATCGTTATTTTTTTTGCATTATAATATTTAATATAATTCCAAAATTGAAAACGCTCTAGCATCGATAAGACATTTTTAACATGAACTCTCGAATATGGTTAAAGTTTATAATATTGCAAAATTTCTCTCTATTCTACTCTGCAACTTTATTGGAACAACCTTGCTATCTTAAATGAGACTTCAAGAAAAATTTATGATGGCATATCAGATTGTAGAAAATATTACTGAGCGGAGAATCGATAAGTTCACAGACACTGATAATATTAAGCTAACTTTGTTATTTCTACTTAACCAGATCCTTACGATGTTAAATGTATCAATAAAATGATCAAATAATAAGTGACATGAAGGTCCATAGTTTTTTTTTTATCTAAAGGAATAGTTGCTTCATTTGCACTACTTTTTAACGATTAACCAAAAATGAACTACATACATTTAAGAAAGAAATCTTATTATGTAGTGAAAGCCAATAATAATTTCTTTCATAATTTCAAGTCAGTGTTTCCGCGAAATATCTTTAAGTTGATTCTGAGAGCTTGTAAGATGAAAGTCGCTGTAAATAATGGTAATAAGATTTAAAATTATAAAAATAGGAAAAAGCATACTCTGTTTAAAAGAAAACATACTGACCTTAAACAATCGATGAGAATACCAACGGTTCTAAAATGTATGTCGACCAAGAAAAAAATACAAGTTTCGCATTATTAACCTATTAACCCATTAGTGCCCAGTGCCCACTTTTTGTGGGCGCTGCATTTTAAAATACGTCACAATACACTAAAAATTTATCGAGGGAAATTTGGTGCTGGAATATGTCTGGTTGGCCACTCTGCACTCACTAAAGTACCTGGTGTACTGTAGTTGGCAGTTGTTTACAAATGACAGCTCTGTTTTGTTGTGTATTCTAACCTCAATGGATCAAAACAACTGGTAAGTAATACTATAATATTTCAAATACAATCTTATAAAATCATAATGTTATGTTTGCTTTTACATAGACTTAAACTACTATGTTTTTATAGTTTAGCCCTTAAATTCAAATAAATTGTAAGAATAATTTGTAGTTAAAGTGAACTGCCCACTTTTGTTGGCAGTGGGCACAAGAGAGTAGGGGTATTTTTTCATCAATCTGCCACATATGTTGGCACTATGCTGGGCATATATGCTGGTGGTGTTTTATTATTATTTAATGGTATATAACATGAATCAAAACTGGTAAAAATTATGATTCACTGGGTAGTAAAAATAGAGGCCTATGTAACTGTAAAAAATGTGATTCATTTATTTTTTTTTTTATACGTAAAACTAAGATTGATCAGTGGATTTTGAGTTCTTTGAATTCAAGACTAATTGTTTTGCATGATATAAATTTATGGTTGATATGTAATGTTTTTGCTCCTTTACAGGTTAAACGTTGAAGAAGTCACTGCCTTATTCGATGAAGTCGACTTTCTGGAGGCTGATGTTTTTATTCAACCGCGCTGAAAACCCTCTCTATTGAGTGATGAGGATAGCGGTGACGATGGCGACACCGACTTCACTCACTTCACAGGAAATCAACTGCGTGGAGCCGCAGAGTTTAAAGGCAAAACAGTTCACAAATGATGGTATTGTACAAGTAGATGTATGTACAGAACAAGACATAGTTGATAACAATCTAAGCGGCGAGTCTTCATTACCTATAACTGTAATTCCGAAAGCAACTTACAAAGACAATACATACCTACAGAACCAAGCACTTCTCAATCTTTACAAGTGAACAATATAAATCAATCACAATACCTTCCATCTCAGTCGCCGCTCCCAAGTTTGAAAAGAAAAAATTAAAACAAAACCGAGTTCCCACAAGTCAAATGCAAGAAAAAAGACAAAAGCAGATAAACAAAGAACATGGAATAATGTTGACATTCCTAATAAGCCTGAGAGGGAATTTGAAAGGCCTTCGTGGCTCGAAAAAGATTTCACTCCAACAGAAATGTTTGAAAAACTTTTAACTAATGAGAGATTATCGAACATGTTGTTGAGAGTACTAATATTTATGCCTTGCAAAGTGGTAATGAATCTTTTAATGTTTCAATAGAAGAAATGCGCATATTCATGGCAATATTGTTTCTGAGTGGATATTGTATTGTACCACGGAAGAGGATGTACTGGAATATTATCTCCGGACACTCATCATGACCACTGTGTCAAAAGCTATGAGCAGAAAACAAGTTTGAAGAGATTCTTCGATATTTTCATGTCTGTGATAATGCAAATTTAGATGTCTCAGATAAATTTGCCAAAAATACGTCCTTTGTGGAATATGTTGAATGAACGATGGCTTCAAGCTTACCCTGGCGATGCAAATATAAGCATCGACGAATCAATGGTTCCATACTTTGGACGACATGGTGCTAAACAGCATATACACGGGAAACCTATACGGTTTGGGTACAAAGTTTGGTGTGTATGTACCCGCCTGGGGTATTTGATTCAGGCTTGAACCATACCAAGGTAAGAAAAACAGTAACACCATCCCTGAAATTGGAGTGGGTGGTTCAGTTGTAATAGATATCCTTAGTGAGCTGCCTCAAAACAAGACATACAGTATTTATATGGATAACTTTTTTACCTCTTTAAAACTACTAGATTATTTGTCAGAAAAGGGGCACGATGCTACAGGCACAATAAAGGCTAACCGAGTTGAAAATGCCCCACTCAAGGAAGCAACTGTTTTTGAAAAAGGAATCACGAGGTTCATACGAATAAACTTACTGAACAAAAAACAGGTATCACCTTGGTAAGGTATAATGACAACAATGTTGTAACTGTTGCTTCAACAAGATGTGGCGTACAGCCCATGGGTAAGGCCAAGAGATGGTGTCGTGTGGCAAAGCGTCAAGTTGATGTTCAACAGCCTGCCTGTATCATAAATTACAACACTTACATGGGTGGGGTTGATCAACTTGACCAGAATATATCAACCTATAGAATTGGCATTAGAAATCGGAAATGGTATTGGGCACTTCTAGCGTACCTTTTAAATGCTACAATGAATAATGCTTGGCAATTATACAGGCTCACCCCAAAAGGAAGAGAAGATCCCAAAGACCTACTGTCCTTTATAAGACATATTGTGCAGACATACTTCCAGAAATATACCCCACAACGTCAGAGAGCTTCCCGTGTGTCTGTCACTGGAAAAAGAACGGGTTGAAGAAAGTGTGCGGCTTTCCAACAGTCTTCATGTCCTGGAAACTAACCCGACACAAATACGATGTGGCCTCTGTAGAAAGAACACATGGAAAAAGTGTAAACAGTGTCTTGTTGGATGTCATATAAAATGCTTTGAAAACTTTCACTCCTGAACTTGACAACATGTATGTAAATAGTCCTGCCATTTGTAACATTTTTTAATTTTTCTTAATCCTTAATGGTTTTTATATATTTTGTAATAAAATAAACAGAATATATGATTACAATTGTAGTGGTTATTTACCTAACCTAAACCACTAACTCTGTATTTTTTTAACAATTGCTTAATAACTTTGACCCTACCCATGTATGCCCAGTGCCCACATTTGTTGGCACCTCATAATATAGCATTTAAGTATATACTGAGCCTAATACACATATATTTGGTGTTTATAGGACTAATTTGTTAACAATATTAAAGAAAAATCTAAATCTGAGAAAAAAAAGTTCCTGGGCACTAATGGGTTAATATAGTCCTCTTGTACACGACAATATAAGGCTTCAAAGGATCTGAATAACAATTAACGAAGTTGTAGAACACTATTGTGTGAGATATATTGTACTGGAGTAATATTTCTTTATTCTATAGACGTCACGTGGTTTTGTCATGATCGTAACTCAACCTCTTATTGGTAGTGTTTACGTCGCTCGTTACACCATCTTTGGATAAATAAAATATAAGTAATGTTTAATCAGGGGAATTTGACCCTAATAAAAGACGTTTTTCTTAATGTAGACCTTCTAAGAATAAATGTTCAGATCATCCTAACACAAGTTACAGCAGCACCGTTGCCCCACGACGATGGCGATATACGAAAAACGTCTTTTGGTGTAGTACCTATTAGTAAAAAATAACATTTTAAATGTTCTGATCACAATTGCCTTAGAACTTCGTAAACAAAAATAATGTACATTAACCCAATCATTTCTTCCTATTACCTTGCATGAAATAGTAGTTTCACTTTGAATTTTTTATAATTCATTATTTGTCATTATAATACTCTAAAATATTATATTGTTATAGTAAATGTAATAATACATATCATTTCCAATTTCTTTATTTTTCGTGCGAGGCCTTTCAAAACCGAAGGTTTTGAAAGGCCTCGCACGAAAAATAAATAAGTTGGAAATGATACGTATCATTCACATTTATTAATGCTTATAAGTTTTTCCAATTGCTCCAATAGTCTTCAATTATATTGTTTAGTTTTGTTTAGAAGGACGATAGCTTTACATTAATGAAGCTAATCTCGTTTCCAGTGTGGTAATAATAAATATGAAAATAATGCAAGCAAACTGAATCAAGCTTTCAACAAACCAATAGTCTAGAAAACAAACTAATGCAAAAGTTTAATTAATATGCAAAAATAACATAACTAAAACTTTTCATTGACGTATTATGTACTTACACAGCATCTGATAACTTGCGATTATATTATAATAGTTTTTATTGATTTAAAAATAACACAGATTACACAACAAACACGAGTAGACGTCATTGTCGAATAGACCCGACGGTCTCGTATATGTAGTATTACTGAACAGTTTTGAGCACAGAACTCTCAGATAAGCTATAGAGAGTAGATAATTGTGGAAATGATAGATATCACACATCATAGATAATCAGTGCACAAATATAACTACAAATTTACATTTGAATTATTAAAAAAACTCATTTATTTTTTTATTTCCATCTCTTGAAACAATACATGGTTTGTTCACATGGATGAGCAGAATACGTTAATAATGTGAAATCGTGATTTGCCGGCTCGACCTTCAACCTCATAGATATCCTTATATTTATGTTAGGTAGCTATACAATTTTATTGTATATAACACCATTATATTTATAAAACGCTTAAATGTTTGAAAGTTAATTATGTATTAAAAATATTGTTTCCAATAAACAATAATTTTCGGATTACTTAATTAATATAAAATTAGTAAAGAAATGAAGCATAGCTTAATGTTTGAAATCATGTCTGAAATAGGATATGTAAGCAGATGAAAGATCTATTAACATCATCAACATAAAAAAATACCTACTAACATTAATATTATATTCTGTTATAATAATTATTTATCAAATTTATATTCAGCTAACAAATAAATGTTATTTTAACGTTGTATTTTCGCCAAGTGTTAATGTGGAAGTAGTTTATTACAAAAAGCACATTTAATGGTATATTTCTTTGTTATTACCTATGTGATATTGATTTTAGAAATTTACCTTTATATTATGTGTACACATATTTAGTATTTTACCACAGATTCATAGTCTAAAGGTTACAGAAGACGTTGCTACTACTACTTTACGTACTAGTAATTCTATCTTAATTTATATTCAGCTCAACAACACTTTTTAATTATTAATAAAACAGAATATTAGAAACAGAGAGTTCACCTGCTCACTAATAATGTGCATCAAACACAAGATTACACAAAGAACTGTCGATTTCAATCGAAAAAAACCACTATGACCGTTTAAAAAGAAATAAATAAATTTCTAATATTTGCAATAAATTTATTGAATTTCACTGTTTCTTATTCTAATAAGATTTTTTCAGCCGTGAAATCGAACAACACCGACATTGTTCCCACTTTCCTTGTTGGATATATTATACTTCTTTCAAAAGATGTTAACACAGTTTTGTTATCCCCTCGCTGAACTGTTATAGTAAATATCATAAACTTTATTTTACTGTTAGAAAGGTCAGTTTCGATTGACAGTGAACCGTCTAAAATATTTTACACACTAATCTCGTTTAGAGTAAGTTATGTAATGATTTATATTTCATAATCTTATAATATTGAAATATCCGTGTTACTATGGTTAAGAAACACATGTACTGTATATATTATATTCATATAGTTTTAAACTAACCTAAAAACACATTTTAATGTTTTAAGTTTAAAACAAGGTTAAACAGTTTAACGAATAATAATTATTATATACTTCTAAAAGTTGTAACGGATTCTTTATGAAAACTAGAAGATATGTTTAAAATACTTTAACAATTCGTTTGAAATTGCTAGGCAATATTATTTAAAAATCAATATTAATGGTGTGATTTACCCGAGCTAACAGTTTACAGAACGGTAAATGACCGAAATTATTAAACAATAATTGTCTGAGACTATCTAACGAACATGTTCAGGGAATGTGTAAATAATGTATTAATACTAAGTTTATGTTTAAACGGCTAGAATTTATGGAAATTAAAATGTTCTGTATTATTTTAGCAATGTTACTGTATAAAATTACTACTGATATTCATAATTTGTACTAATAATATATAAAAAATATTGGGGAATGTCAATTGCTAGACTCATGAGTCTAATTGCTATTGCTACTCATCTGAATAAAACACTTGATAGTTTTAATTTGCGATTCATAATAATAAAATTATAATCATTACTTTTAAAAGTTCACAGACTCCATCATCGAAACGGAAAATTCATCGAATAAGTATAAATATTAGTTGTATTAAATTGTTTAAAGTTACAGAGAAGAAAACGTGTAATTGTGCATGTAAATAGCAACCATCTTAAAAAGTTGTTATTAGTTAATATTGGTTAAAGTACTTATTCAAGCTTTGCGTGGATAGTGTCTGTAAACAGATTACTCCGGCCTTAATTGGAACTAAGGCAATTATCGATTTGACAAGTGATGTTAATTATTTTGAAGATATAGGTTGTACAATAAAACAATGATAACACCATTATTTATTAATTTGTCTTTCATCATGTATACAGAAAAGTTTTTAAATAAAACAAATGGGCGTAGGAAAAATAAATACGTACATTGATTTGTTGGGTCATAACTCACAACCGTGACCACATTTCTTCCAGGCGATTGACCTACGGTAACGTTTGTTCTCCTAAACAGCGTGCTGTTCAAGAATTCGATAAAATTTATTTAACTGAGCAACTTCAACTCTGCATCTGAATTCGTATAACGCACGTTTTGCTTATTGTGTCCAGTTATTTTACTAATGCAAATGTTATCGTATGTTTTTTTTATTAAAATTGTAACACTAAACATCGATTCTGCTGGTAAAAGAACTTTCGCACTAGTTTTTTTTTAAGATTCTATCCTAAGCATTAAATTAGATACTTTATTACAGCGAAACACTATTATGCGCAGTATGTACACGTGAGCCCAATACTTTTTGTGATTCAATATATATATATATATATACACACACACACACACACACACACATCCACATGGGAATATCCTTAATCCTAAGATTTACTTGGAGTTTCAAGCTACCAACTCGGTGAGGTCCTGGGTCCAACTGATAACCCCCGTAAAACTTCCTAACCTCCATTATAATGCTCTTGACCTTGCCGGACTCAACACGCCCCTTCGGAGTTATAAATGGCTAAAACACGCCTGTCAGACTAGCTACCGGTTGGTCAACACACCCGTCCGGTGTTCCGCGGGCTCAAGAAGCCAATGGGGTATCGAGGCTAAACACGCCTGTCTGACCAGTTACGGGTTGGTCAACACTCCCGTCCGGTATTCCGGGGGCTCAACAAGCCAATGGGGTGTCGAGGCTAAACACGCCTGTCTGACCAGTTACGGGTTGGTCAACACTCCCGTTCGGTATTCCGGGGGCTCAACAAGCCAATGGGGTGTCGAGGCTAAACACGCCTGTCTGACCAGTTACGGGTTGGTCAACACTCCCGTTCGGTATTCCGCGAGCTCAACAAGGCAATGTAGGGTGTCGTGGCTAACACACCTGTCTGACGAGTTACGGGTTGGTCAACACACCCGTCCGGTGTTCCGCGGGCTCAACAAGCCAATGGGGTGTCGTGGCTAAACATGCCTGACTGACGAGTTACGGGTTGGTCAACACTCCCGTCCGGTGTTCCGCGGGCTCAACAAGCCAATGGGGTGTCGTGGCTAAACACGCCTGTCTGACGAGTTACGGGTTGGTCAACACTCCCGTTCGGTATTCCGCGGGCTCAACAAGCCAATGGGGTGTCGTCGCTAACACACCTGTCTGACGAGTTACGGGTTGGTCAACACTCCCGTTCGGTATTCCGCGGGCTCAACAAGCCAATGGGGTGTCGTCGCTAACACACCTGTCTGACGAGTTACGGGTTGGTCAACACACCTGTCCGGTGTTCTGCGGGCTCAACAAGCCAATGGGGTGTCGTGGCTAAACACGCCTGTCTGACGAGTTACGGGTTAGTCAACACTCCCGTTCGGTGTTCCGCCGTTAAGGCCCGATTGCCTTTCCTGATTATTACCCTTGTTATGTACTTATATAGTAAATAAGGTGAGAGGAAGTGTGGCATAGTGGGGGCTGACAAGCAATAGGGCAGTGTTTAACTTGTAGTTTTTCTTTATCGCCTCTTTTTGCTATTTTATTGCATTTGATTTGATTCGTCAGATCCTAAATTATCCTACCCCAGTACCACAACGTCTCAAACAATTTGTTGCAAAGTTATGAACATCACATTTAAAATTGTTTATTCATAGTAAATTATGTTATTGTCCATATTTCATTATGAAAAATTTCTTCCATTTTCCAACAATTTGTCTAAAACCCCTCTCTAAAAATGTATTTCACATCTTCAATATATTAAAAACTTACTATCATAATAAAATCACCTTTAAATTGTAATGCTATAAACAAAGTGAAACAGGTTTTAAATTGTTGAGTACGAATGCTAATTTTATTAGGTAGTTTATATTGTGACTACTTAGCACAATGTGACTTACATACTGAACTTATAAAAATAATGGCTTCTAAAATCAATACAAATCCTACAAAGCCCAAAAGGATAGTAAATGTTGAACCTTTACTATCAATATATAAACTTAGTTTAACTACTAAAGGTTAAGATGGAGTTTCAAGAGTAGAGATAAATTGCAATACTTGAGGTTAGAAAACTCATTACCAAGTTTTTTGAATAGTCTGAGAGGCAATCCTTTTTATTGAACCCTATTTTTATTTGTCTATGGTTTGATTTCTACAAACCAAATGATTTTTTGTTTAATCTACTATTATTTGCTCCTAATTTCTAGTTAACATTTACAATAGTAATTCGTTTAAGCAATTTGTATAAATTATAAATTTGTTCGAAAAAATGAAAAATAGTTATGGTACAATTATTGGTACACATTATATTTCAAAAATTTCTCAAAAACGTATAGAATTGAATGTTTTCAGTCTGTTCTTAGGTTCAAGAAGAACATTTGTAATTGATTTTAACTGACGAGCAGTAGAAATATTAAACCCTGTCTTAGTTGATTTAAGTGCCCAGACTAGATTGGCAAAATATTTCTGTGGTTTGCCTTTATATCCAAGCAACACTTACTTAACACGCGTGTGTTGCAAGGATTGATGTAATAAGAATGTTAAGTTTAGCTCCGATTCACCTGTTTGTGCAGCGATATATGATATGATACTCTGACACTTATCTACTGTAGTCCATATCTATGTAAAGGGAATCAGCAAGAGCTAAACAGCAGAGTACTTTGGAAATACTATTTAATACTTGCCACAACTTCAATATTCACGTATTCTCGGAACATTTGCAGTTTTCTTGAGTTTTTAGCTGGTGTAATATTGCGTTGTTTCGACATTAGAAACACTAACACCAAAAAGCTTGTATTCTTCATCCAGCAGACATCCTGTGCAATTTAGATAAAGAGAAATTGAATTAATACATTACGCATGTAGAGAACGAGTATACTGAAAACACCCTTAAAAATAATTATATACACGAATTTAACATAATTAGCAGTAATTAGTTTCACAACACGATTAAAAATACAGCAGTTATGCACGTTACTCACTATATCTGTCCTTTTTATATTGTTTCTGAATTAAAAAGCACTTAAGACTCGTTCAATGACTTGTATGTGTGTGTTCTTTTTTATGAACATCATTTAAGCTTAGTTATTTTGTGAATTAAAAACTAACTATTTTGTATATTGGTAAGTTTCTTTAACCTTGTTTTATATTCAATTTGTAATAACTTAACTATACAAGATACAAAGTTAAAATGACATTTGGTTAAAACATATTTGACGGTCAAATAATATTACAGTTTAATGCTTCATTTAATATATATCATAGTAGGTAATGCCAGGCTGTATCACAACTTTTATTTTTGTGCTATTGCTTTTTTTAAAAAAGGCAATTTAAATTTTTCTACTGTGTAAAGTGGTACAAAGATGGAGATTTTATCTTGGAATTGAGTCCTTGTAGTGAGAGTTTGTTTCCTGACAATTTCCTCCGCACAATGCAACAAATCACACCCGGAAACTCAAACGACAAAAGGAAAGCAGTTTGTAAGACCCTTTTACTAAGTGTTTCACTCCATTGCATCATACCATATTAAAACCATAAAATATAGTTTAAAGTATTTTTTGATAAAGATTATACAGTTTCTAAAACTTAAACCTTCAAACATAACGAAAATATCTCGACATAAATAGGAGAGGTATTCCTTAACATTTTATATGTTTTTACAGAATGTAATTTGTGAATCATAAAGTAATATTCACTTGTATTAATTAGACAACGCATATGAACTATTTTTGGATTGACATTAAAGGAGTTACGAGTGTTTAATTCATGAACTATTTATTACTGCAAAATATTTTGGAAAAAACAACAAAACCATATAATAACAATTTAAGATAGTAAATTAAATCAAGTTTTTCATCCAATACTTTATATATCACTTGAAAAAAAATAATATTTATCTTTTATTATGTTCATCAAAATGCATATTAGCAATTTTTATTTATATATCACAACACGATATTAATTTTAGTAAAAATAGACTTTAAAAGAAATTTAAATAGTAAACTAATATATTCATTTTATTTACAAAAATTCTTCCATAATAAATAATTTGAATTTTTTACGGAGGAAGGAAGTGTGAATCTGGCGCAAAAGGTTGAGAGTGAATATAAGATTCAATAGTTTCTGTATGCACCGCTTCTACCGTGAAAATACATTTATTTAGGAGAAAGAGTTTTCATGTCAGATAATTGTTTTACTTGAAATTAGAGAAATTTAATAACCGTCATTATACTTACACAGGTGTGAGATTTTTCCGTGTAACTACTTATTTCTTACAGGAGTTATAGGTGTAAAGTAATTTTAGAAATGTATATCCAGTATGTGCGATGCGTAATCGGAAGAAGTTAACCAATTTCTAAACATTTTAAATAACTTTTCTTCTTACAGCAATAGGCAAATTTACCGGCCTAGATCGTTAATATATATATATATATATATATATATATATATATATATATATATATATATATATATATATATATATATAATATTTCATTCGATCCGCCCTATTATGTACACTGTTTTTAAACAAGATGAGGTACCTGGTAACAACATTTTACGTACGAATTGTTTTCCTGAAATGAATATCGACTATGAATGATTTGCATAAGAAGGGCAGAAAATTACAGAAAGTAACACATTTATATGATGGCATACTCTAAAGATTCTACACTCTTAGTTTTAATTAGTTTTTTGCACTTTTAAGCAAATTTTAGAACTAATTTAGCACACTAACCTATATAATTGACATACTTATGACAAAACAAGCGATTCCATTCCAGAAATTTTTGGATTACCACAATAACTACGAACAGTGGTAGTAACAGCCTGGCAGTTGGGGTTATAGTTAAACTTGGTTATTCACGTCATATCCGCCAGGAAATTCTAACGCAATTGTTGCTCAAGTGTCCGGAAATATTTCAATTACACAGTTAATTGTAAGTTTACTTACTTTATCAACACATTAAGTGCAATGGACACACATTACTACTATTCCAGGATGTCCTAAGCTCGATGCATGACTCAGCCGCAGTGAAAGTGTTCTGTAGCTATAGATGTACCGTAATTTAACACATTAAGTTCAATGGACACACGTTAATTCTATTTTGTGTCCCAAAGTTGATAAATGAATCTAGTCTTCGTGAAAGTGTTAAATTATACAGAAAAATTATGCAAGTGCTCAGATTTATTACAATTATTTGTATGTTCATTAACACCTGCTCTTTATCTTGAAAGGAACAGTGATGATTAGAATAGCTTATCTAAATTGTATAATAATACATATTAATTAAGTAAGTAATACACTTTATAATTTAAATGTTTATAGTAGTATTGAGTTAATAATTGTTACTAAACTTTATACATTTAAATGCGAAATTCCATTCTGTTACTTGTTTTATTGACTATTGTATCTAACTCCTACCTATATTATATTAAAATTGACTTGTATTAATTGAACTATTGAGCTAGTAAAATATACGATACATATATTAGTATAATGAATAGTCATCTAAAACCTTTCTTTTAATTATTTTATTACCTGACAAGTGTTTTGGTATTCAACCATCACCAGTATGTATTTTAAACTCTAAATAAAATAAACAACTATATATATATATATATATACAGGGTGTTCTGAAAAAAGGTGCCCATAAAGTCAGGGCGTGATTCTTCACATCAAAATAAGAAAAAAGGTCTAATTAACATAGGTCCGAAAAATGCTTAGTTACCAAGTTATACAGGGTGAAAGATTTCGTCTGAATTTCAGTTCCCCTGCTGCAACGAAAGCCCTACGGGTATTTGTTGGCTGTTAATTAAGATGTACAATTTAGCGTAATGTATGTAAAATGAACTGAAAAATTGAATAAAACCATTTCCAGACCTGTAGCTACAGTAATTTTTAAGATATGTGACGAAATACGCGAAACTTGGTCCCGAAAAACAAGTTACATTTAGGTTTGAAGCAGATTTACTATGTTAAATGTACAATAAACACAAAATATTTTTTCACGGTACTTGTAGAAAAATTTAATTTCGAAGAGAAAGATGTAAAAATAAGTCTATAATAGACAAACGCAAACTTTAAAAAATAATCCTTAATTACATACAAAACGCATGAAAAATAGACAAATCTGTTGTTAAGCTCTCTACAAATGTAATATTGAAATTAAAACAGCTGTTTTATTAAAATTATTTGATTTAAGAAACAAAATAATTTCTATTTAAAAACATATGTTTTTAAACAATGTAACATTGTTTATAATAATTTAAATAAACATTACAAGCAGCTATTTTTTTCCATTGCTCATTAAGTGCGTGTGTGTCGATCTGTACTTTAATACAAGTTAGTGCGAGTGCCGTTGAAGTTAATTTTGATAGCTAATAATATCTTATTTCATCATGGCAGGTAATATGAATATTATGTACACTAATGGTGAAATGGCAGACATGCATTTAATGTACGGTTTTGCACATTGCAACAGTCGTCAGGCTAGACGACTCTATCAGGAACATTTCCTCATAGACAGTTACCGACTCATAAAATGTTTTCTTCCATTCATTAGAAGGCTAAGCGAGACGGGAACCTTTAAATCTGGAAAAGTTGGTAGATCAGGACGGCCACGTACAACGTGTACAGCTGAATTGGAGGAGGGGCGTGTTGGGACGAACTAGAGAATCATCCTGGAAGAAGTACTAGAGAACTAGCCTTGGATTTCGGTGTTAGTAATTCAATTGTCTGGAAGATTTTACACGAGCAGCAGTTCCATTCTTATCACTATCAAAGGGTCCAGGCTCTTTTGCCTCGAGATTACTTTCCTCGTGTTCAGCTATGCCAATGGCTTATCCAAAGGTGCAGAAAATCCACATTTTTTAAATTACATTATCTTTACTGATGAAGCAAAATTTTCAAGAATGGCTATTCTTAACACCCACAATACTCACATGTAGGCAATTGAAAATCCACGTGCTATTTCAGAGAACCGTCACCAATATCAGTTTTCTATAAACGTATGGGCTGCTATTCTGGGTGATAAAATTTTTATTAGTTTTTTACCTGATACGCTCAATGGTGAAAAATTATTTACATTTCTTGACGACTAATCTGAATGAGTTACTCGAAGATGTGCCACTATACACACGCAACAACATGTGGTTCATGCAGGATGGTGCTCCAGCTCATTACACATTACAAGTAAGAGAATTTTTAAAATGAAGCATATCCAAACAGATGGATTGGTCGAGGAGCCCCAGTAGCATGGCCTGCAAGGTCACCTGACCTCAATCCTCTAGACTTTTTCTTATGGGGACATTTAAAGACGCTTGTCTACGACTCGCCTGTGGATACCATAGAAGAGTTGCGAAATAAGGATTGTTAACGGGATTCAAAGGATACGTGAGACACCTGGGATCTTCGAAAGAGTTCGGCAGTCTATGAGAAGACGGCTGGTGGATGCTTGTATTTTGAATGAGGGGAAACATTTTGAACATATACTGTGACGTGGTTAGTTTTTTTAGGACAAATGTAACTTTTTTGTTGAATGATAATTCAGATAACTTTTTTATGTATGATAATGTATGATTGTTAAAAATATTTACTTGATAAAAAATAATAGTAACTCATTAATTTGTTTTAATAAAACAGCTGTTTTTAATTTCAATATTACATTTGTAGAGAGCTTAAACAGATTTTGTCTATTTTTCATGCGTTTTGTTATGTAATTAAGGATTATTTTTTAAAGTTTGCGTTTGTCTATTATAGACTTATTTTACATCTTTCTCTTCGAAATTAAATTTTCTACAAGTACCGTGAAAAAAATATTTTGTGTTTATTGTACATTTAACATAGTAAATCTGCTTCAAACCTAAATGTAACTTGTTTTTTTTCGGGACCAAGTTTCGCGTATTTCGTCACATATCTTAAAAATTACTGTAGCTACAGGGTTCTGGAGGGAAACGGTTTTTTATTCAATTTTTTCAGTTCATTTTACATACATTACGCTAAATTGTACATCTTAATTAACAGCCAACAAATACCCGTAGGGGCTTCGTTGCAGCAGGGGAACTGAAATTCAGACGAAATCTTTCACCCTGTATAACTTGGTAACTAAGCATTTTCGGACCTATGTTTAATTAGACCTTTTTTTTCTTATTTTGATGTGAGGAATTACGCCCTGACTTATGGGCACCTTTTTTCAGAACACCCTGTTATATATACAGGGACCCTTTGATAGTGATAAGAATGGAACTGCTGCTCGTGTAAAATCTTCCAGACAATTGAATTACTAACACCGAAATCCAAGGCTAGTTCTCTAGTACTTCTTCCAGGATGATTCTCTAGTTCGTCCAACACGCCCTCCTCCAATTCAGCTGTAACACGTTGTACGTGGCCGTCCTGATCTACCAACTTTTCCAGATTTAAAGGTTCCCGTTCTCGCTTAGCCTTCTATGAATGGAAGAATACATATATATATATATATATATATATATATATATATATATATATATATAAATGTCGACAATTTATCCAGATGTTACATTTATATGACACAGTTACAGTTTTGATTAGCATTCTGTATTTAATATTTACATTTTTTTATTTGGGTTTGTCTTATTTTTCATATTGCTATTTAAAATTAATGGTATGATGATCTTTATTATAATTAAGATATATACGTCATTCTTCTTTTGTGTTTCTTTATTCTCCTTTCCTTTCGATATCTAAGATTTGTACCGAATGTACAAAACACATGGAGTTGGATACCGTTGAGTTCATAGTAAAGAATATTAGATTTGCAAAATTTACTTATATGTTTAATTGTAGCAAATAAACATAAAAACACCACCAAAGAAAATAATGTATTCTTGCCAAATAGAGTGATAATGAACTAAATGATATCCTGGGTGTGGACCTAATCGTTCCAATGTTATATGGGAATTTTTCATACAAACCTAATAATAATAAAAAAAATAAAATTGACTTCCCTCCACGTTGATCTTGATTCACAAGCGCGGGCGTCAGCATTTTGGCTCGACATTGCAGCTGTAGTCAGAAAAGTGAAGTAATATAGACTAGACGTTATATTCATAGTTAAAATCAAACTCAGAGACTTGAAGTTAAAAACAGACAATCGAAGGTGAAATAAAACACTCGAAGTTGAACTTGCCTACAGCAAAATTGTGACGGTATTAGCCATTTACCAAGACAACTTAAGATTCATTACAACGTGGTCCTTTTAAAACGAAATCACTTCACTATTATCAATATTATTCTGCCAAATAAAACATCAAAAAAAGTAAGTAAATTTATTACTTTCTACTTTACATTATTACATTCAAAATCAGATCTCCTGCATGAAAGGGCTAATTTATAATTCAAAAATATAAATTTCACCCACGGGCATGGTGTGCGAGGAGTTTCTCGGTAGCAAAATTATCAGCTGTTGAGAGAAAGAATGTAATACACGTGCGAATTAGGTTATTATCAGCAAAGCATTTAATTCCAAGAATATCGGATGTAACATGAATTAACCGGTAACGAGTAACAGGGTTGTGTAATTTATTACTAAAAATGTATTCGTCTAATACCAAATTATAGAGTTTACCGAATCTTTTACATTCTGGGGATTATTTTCATTTTTAATTTGTCAGCTTGAGGTTTATTAAACTATACTCGCTTCAATTTAATTTGTAATAATATAAAATTTTCAATTTACTTTTAGATCCACACTGTGCACTTTTTTGGCATCGAAAAGATTTTCAGTTTGTTGGATTATGCACGTTACTAGACTTGAAAAGTATAAAATTCTATTAATAGGAGTGCTAATTAGGTTATTAAAATGCCAAGATTTTAGTTCCAAGAACATGACATGTAACATATATTATATTAAGTCGCGAATAACAGGGTTGCGAAATTATGTATTATATAAAATCCAACTAAATAACGGTGTAAATTTCCATGTTATTTTCAATATTTATGTAGTTATGACCAGTTTGTAATAAATACTCAGCAATATTTGATTTTATTGTACTCGCTTTATTTGCTTTTAAAGCTTGTATATGTTCTTTTAACCTTTTATTAAAATCTCTTCCAGTTTGGCCAATTTAATAGCTTTCACAGTCACTACAGTTCATTTTGTCTACAGTAATATTTAGTTGTTTATTATTTATTTAAAGGTTATTGTACACATTGATGATGATTGAATACCGAAACACGAGTCTGGAAATAAAATATAAATAAATAAAAAAATGGTTTTAGTTGACCATCTATTATACTAATATAATGATAATTCGCTAATATGGAATTAATAACGTAACGATACAGATAATTTACAAATAAATCTATAAGAACCTTGTTTTTACTTCCGTTCTATTTATATATCCACTTGTTTCTCAATAAAAATTTAATTCTAAATATGACTTATGGCATGAACCTTATAATACTCAATATAGAGAGATATAGAAAGAGTGGGAGAGAGTGGGGGGATAGATAGTGACAGAGATACAAATTTTATTTTTTGTTTATACTAAAAAAAAACGAGCTATTAGGCATTTTTTGTAGCCTTTGTGCAGTAAAAATAATTGTTTAACCAATTCTGTGTGTTATTAATACAGGCCCGTTTTTAGATTTTGCAATACAATAATTTATTATTACATTATTTTTTCTATAAGAAATAATATAAATGTTTTCAAAGCTTTTTCAGTTTCAGGTTCTAATAATCTACTTTTAATTTTTGTTTTTACTACCAAAAAATATATTGAGAAATAAAACAACTGTCATTAGTTATGCAATTAAGATGTTTAAATAAATTTAATACTTTTTAAAATTATTTAAAAGCTTTCCACCTTTATGGTGCTATGTTGGATGAGATAAATCTGATCCATTATTGAGCTAAATCATGAATAAAATAGAAATGGCGTAACTTACTTTAATGTAGATTTCAAATAATGACATTCCACTTAATAGGATTGTGTTAAACGAATTTTTTGGAGTTTATTGCTTCTCGCCTAGTGTAAACCGATGATGATTTATATAATTAGATGTGCAGGTCAATGCGTTATGTATAATTATAACTGGCTTTAAGATTAAAATACTATTATGTTTACACTGAACAAGGTTATTAGGACAGAAAGAGAATTGAGATCGAAGTGTTTTGTTTATAAATAACTCTCAGAGATTTTATGGGAGGATAGTGCTATAAACCTCTGAAAAGAGAATCAGTTATGTTTAGGCACTTATTAGCTTTCTATTACCAGGCGATTAAGGATATAGAGCTTTCATTTCTCCAATCGTGGTCCTAAGTCATACCCAGAAATATTTAATTGCCCTGATAAGTCTTCTTCTCGACTATGCCTTATTTATCTTAATTAATTTTCTTATATAGTTAGTAAGGTTAGAATGTACATAATTATATATAAATTGAGTACAAAATAAACATTTTAATCAACACTACAATTAGAAAAACATGGAGGAAACGCAAATATTATTTTATGTTTCATAGTAACTGTACACCTGTTTTAGGATTTTTTTTTCATTTGACTTTACTTCAATAGACATTTACTGTAAAGTAAGCGTGATCGACAGGTACTAAATTTGGGTATTGTGGGATTTTAATATTACTTTTTAGGGTAGTAGGAAGTCTATAATCTAAAATGGAATACGTGAAATAGATTTCCCGCAATGACACCGTCAAACTTATATTTAATGATCTAAATAAGTATATCTTAATGTTATTAGATAAATATGTGCAGAAAAGCCAAATAAAAAAGGTGCAAATCGGTAAATTGTCATTTTAGTCCTTCCTCTGTATTAAAAAAATATTAAAACTAGTTTTTTCCGTTGTTACAAATATAGGGGAAAATGGTAACCATTTTATTTTCCTACAGTCTGAAGAGACACCTCACGCAATAATCAGTGCAGTAAACACTAAACATGACAGGAAAACTAAATACAACTGATACAATGTAATTTGGATTGCCCAGTAGGGATTTTTGTTCGTTTATAAGAGTATAAATCCTTACCAACTATTCTTTAAAGCTGTAGTTGCTGTGTAATTTCTCAGGAAATTTACCAGAATTATTTACAGGTACATATATAGGTATAATAGTTGTGTACAGAAAAAATTTGAATAGTTATGAGTAGTAAACAATGTAGAACGAGGGCTATCTGAAAATCTTTGGTCATCTGCTCTTAAAACGTTAAGTTTTTACTTTTTTCCTTACTGAAATAAAAATGTAAACCAAGAGAATCATATTTTATAATTTTTGAACAATATTTCTTGAACGGGGTAGCTCCACACTAATGGAAAACACATTCTGAAACAGAGTTCATATCACTTTAAATTTAACGTCCTGTAATTATAAACGTCTTATACTTAAAAATCTTGTCTGGAAAATAAACTGATTTTACGGTGTTTAAGAAGTTGGAAACTCGCAACCAAAGAAGATTCCTGAGTAAACTCGGAGCTGATATATTGAACTTAAACTGAATAAGTCAACTTTGATAGCCTTACCTTCCTGTGGATTTCTAAATAATTTCTGAAAATGTATTAATAATTATCATTTTTTTTTAATTAAACATAAATGTATGTATTTGTTTTTAGATTTTAATAGGTATTATTTGTCCATTCTCTGGATCCCGTATCTAAACAAATTTAATTGTTTTGAACAAAATAGAATTAATTTTTGTTGTTGGAGTCTCTGTAAACTAGGCTTAGTGTAATGTTTAAGCAGGTTCTATTTAAATTTTAATAGTAATAACCACACCATCGATGTATTAAGGTAAAGACATTTTAAACTTTCTTAGTAGTGTTACTAAATGTATTGTATCACTGAACGATGGCAAATTCCCGGTAAAAATTATGTTTCTTTTAAACAAATCATGCTACATTGTGTGTAACTTTATTAAGAAACATATCTCTTTCTGTACCTTGGCTTTCATTGAAGTACGTTTTGTGATTCAAAGTTTATTGAAATTAAATTACGCTATTGCCACTTATACAAATTTAAGAAATGTAAATAAATTTCATGTGACAAGTATTTAGACTTATGACTATATGTTAGTTTGGTTATTGAAAGTCATATGTGAAAGAAACGGCCAAATACAAAATAATTGAATCGAAAAAAGTAAGGGCTCTGCGGTGTAGTGGTAGCACACTCAGCCGTCAAGTGAGAGTTCCGGGTAGTTCTAAACTATCAAATAATGTAGTGGTGACCGCTTATTATACTGCATTCGTTGGCTGCTTTCCTATTGCTGGTTGATGGTGTCCAGCTTACCAGGTTATGATTTGGTGTAGGCAATTTTTTCTTTGTTTCTATTTAGTTATCTTTAATTTATTTTGGTTTAATATTGGTTTCATATTAAATTGATTGACACAAGTTAGAAATTACTCTTTTCTGTATTAGAAATATATAATATTGTGTAAGACATATGTATTATTAGTAAAATAAAATTCATAGAATAGATGTACAGATAGTTGCTGGAAAGGAAGTCTCGTATTGCAATTCGAGACAAACATCCTCCGGATGTAAGTAGATACGCACATCCGCCCAGACGCCGATGGTGAACAAACAGGAAATGCTTATTTGTAAAAAACCGTGCGACAATGTAAGGGACAGCCATGCTGATATGGAAAATTGTTACTCACCAATTATGATGGAGAGATTGGCAGAGGCGTGGTCAATGAGCTGGCGGGAGAAGAACATCAAAACTGAAGAACAAGGAGGAGAGGTGGAAGTGGAGGCCGGGAATTCGAAAAGTTGAAAGTTCGGGAGTGTTTGTGTTCGTGTGCGGAAAAATATCTCTAGGCGTAATAAGTGTGATGTGAAATAAAATGTAAGTAATTTTAAGAACTTAGTATATTTTTAGGGTTCATTAATCATTTTCAATTCCATATCTATTTAAATGTTCACAATTTCGAAAATATAAATTCATGTAAATGTTTAGCTATTTTTAAAGAAAGTTTCTCATGTTAGTCCATGAACTCATTATTATTGCAACACTACAAAATTACTAGTAAATGTTATAATGAATTAAATTCAAAATAAATTGTAATGAATAATTTAATATTAAATATGTCTTCAAAGTATTAAGACATTAAGTTTTGTGCTTAATATGTCGATTGACGCAATCAATTAATCAATTTAATGAAATGTTGTCACAAATAAATGTGTTTGGTTCATTTGAGGGTATTTGTACTGCCAATCTAACCTATTATTAAATCCTCTCACAAGCAAACCCTTTGCTCAAAATATGTCACAACCTTAATCTTAAACTAAACCCAACCCTACAAAAACCTTTACATGGTGGAGGCGCTAAAACACGATTGGCATTCAAATTCCTCACATGGGCGAGCACATAGTTTCATAGGCTAGGTATAAAATTAGAACTAAATAATATTTTATAAGAAAGTATTTAACTAAAATAGCCTACTTCAGTGACAAACCACTCATTTACCTAAAAGATAAATTAAATTTCCAATAAACCTCAAAAATATTTTCAAACCCGTAATTAGAGTAAACGCCAAGTAAACTAACGAGGTACGTCAATGGACATGTATAATTAAATGGAAAACCATACTACATGAAGATTTAATACCATTAGACACATATAGGACTTCCAAAAGTGACATAATAAAAATATTAAACGAAAATGGAATTCTATCTAGAGACACAGACACTGTAGCAGACCTCAGACCTATCCTAGCGGCACTTAAGAACTTAAATTAACACGTATAAGCGCAAGTCACCCTAATATTAAAACCATATTTAATTATTTAACTACACGAAAAACTCACCTAAGTGAAGAGGACAGGGAAAACTATAAGGATCTAGCTACAATCGAGGATTTTCTAGTGCAGAGAACAAATTTATACGACATAGTACATAACCCTGAGGCGGACATCCAAGACACAAGCACCCCCACCCTTAGCACAACATTACGAGCCACTCACACTACCTGACAGAACGAACACAGCAACCATGGGGGAAAAACATACCGCTAATATCAGCTGGGACTTACACAGGTCTCCAGAGCGAAAATTCACAAGATTTTTTAGACAAATTCTTAGTTGCAGCAACTTCAAAACAGATGGACAGATAACACTAAAGTTAATTTATTCCCAGCGCATTTATCAGGCACAGCACTAACTTGGTTCAAACACTACAGGCAAAAACAACGAGGGGAAGCCATACAATGGGATCAACTTGCTAAAAGTTTTCATAGAGGCTTTCACTCCATTAGCACATAACCCAGAGTCTACAAATGATTTAAGAACACAAAATTACAGGGAGAGAACGAGCCAACACTAAAACAATTTTTTAGATATATTAACAACATGCCGAAGATATGACCCTACAATACAGACAAGCAAATTATACATTTTATCATACAGGGACTAAAACCAGAAATCTGTGAACGAGTTATAGGACTGAAAAACGACACCTTAAGTGATCTAGAGACTAATTTAAAAATTACAGAACAGCTAGTTCTAACACAAAATGAAAAACAAAGAAAGATACAATAGGGTTGCAGCAAACAGACCCCTATAGTAACACCCTTATATGAACAAAACATCATCCATAAACTACAAGCAGAAGTTAACACCCTAACCAATTTAGTAGCTACCCTAACTACAAACCAAATTTCAAATCATAACCACAGGTACGAAAGGCCTCCATCCCCGTATGAAAACTCAAAATATAAGCCAAGATATGATAGAACACCTAGTCCTCACAGAATAGACATATGGAAAGCCCCAAACTAACCCCAAACAAACCCAAAGGCCACCTATGATTAAACACGTTACTTTCAGTGATAGGAGAAGACAAAACCATTCCCAAATACAACCTGCTAGACAAAATAGGTATTGCACTATTTGCCGTAAAAGACAACCATAATACTGAACAATGTTGGTTCAAGCAACGTTCATTAACTTCTCAACCCCAAAGTAACCGCTTAGCACACCTAAAACCAACAATACACAAGAGCTGTTTCTGCAGGTACTGCAAGCGAACAAACCACAATATCGAATCATGTTACAAGTCTAATTATTATAAACAGAATCAACAAAAAAACGGGAAATAGGGGGAGGTTATACTAACCCTTACCGAACTTCCCCTTACTAAAAGCGAAAACAAATAACACTATAGATTTTAACCAAAGGAATCGACAAACTTACAAATGTATAAAGTCTATGACATTTACTCCAACTAACCCCAAAGTAATACCACTATCAACCCCTGGAAAGACCAGTTCAGAAGTGATATTTAAAAGCCATAGATTATAATCAAGAATTCCCCACCCTTAAAGAAGATGGAAGAAATTGAACAACCTATTATGCAAAAGCCTATACACACCATAAAACTTCAATCTGTCTTCAATCCAACACCAACCCTAAAGCGAACCAAACCCCTCGGGGACAACAAATATAAATAAACCCAGCTTTACAAGAAACCTTGCAGTCTCAGAAAATTTCACACGACAGATAAAACCTAGTGTATTAAAGGGGGTAGCGCCACGTAAAACAGGACCCAGATTGTAGTATGGGGGAGGTAAACACACATACTGGATTGGAAGAAACCATTGAGATAGACACTATACAGATTTTAAATCACATAGAGCAACAGAAGAAACAGAATATGATAGATTGTACTAACTTGCAAGAAATAACGCAAGACAAGGATACACAGATCGAGGAAAAATAAAACATTATTATGAGGGCCGCTTACTGTACTGCAGATGTAATATTCATAGATGGTACTAGTTTACGGTATCACTAAACTAAATTATCGGTTAGGGTACACCATGTGAACTTTCAAGTGGTCAACACCACAATCGAATCTAAGGGTATCAAATTATGGGTTATAAATAACTAAAGTACTGAATATTGTGGTGATGACAGTTTGTTGTACTGCAGGTGTTGGCTACATTGCTGTTTGAAGATATTCATTCTACCAAATGGTGATTTGGTGTAAGCAGTGTGGCCTTTGTTTCTGTTAAATTCTCCTTAATGTATTTTCATTTAGTATTGGATATTTCAGCTGTTAAATTGTTTGAAATTGCCAATTGAGTGACAAGCCATTACTGTATTATTATTATCAATAATAATGCTAGGCCTACATAAAATAGCTATTTATCTGTAGTTATTTATTTGTAAGGTTTTTAAGTTATTAACTGATCCTGTTAAACAGAGAATAGGAATATTCCTGGAATCATGTCTATTTAAATTGGTTGTAGTTCATTGTGTGGCCATTAGGTTTGTGATTTTAGGCTAGTAGGTAAAGGGTTTCTCACTGTGTGTTAAATCAGATTAATTATAATTTAGTTAACTATATGTAGTTTATAGTTAATTAATGTGGGCCTCACACAATATTGTATTTGATTAGATAGGCCTAGTTTTAGTTTAAGGTATGAATATGAAATTTGAGGGATGAAGATTGTATTGCATTAAATTGGTAGCTGGTTGTACGGGTGTCAGGGTGTGCATTGATATGACGGCTGCTCATTAAGGTACCACAAAACTGTGACATTATTGAATTTTAGTAATCTGTTTGCCAGTTTCACTTGATTATGTGAAAAACTTTTTAATATCCCCAGTGGATTCTTACAAAACTTTAACACACAGCTTGGCAGAAGTTGGTAGGTTATACCGCTTCAATAATAATAATACATCAAATGATATGATAAGCATAACATAACTCAATATGCAATCGTCCTTTTGAAGCTCCTACGATAAATAAACCTTGTTGGATGCTCGGACTTAAAAAATGGTAGCCCATGTACTTAAATAATGTCTCTGGATTTTGGACGTGCCGGATACAAAATCACCGGCAGTATTACTGCTGTGCTTGACCCTCAGGATAGAGAATGGCACGGGTTCATAGTTGCGGTAACTAATTATTGAGATGTGTTAGGAATATATAACAGTTAATAACTTACATTAACTTCAAAGGTTTTTCAAACATTGAGGTAATAAAAAATTTAGGTAAAATCAATCTGTTCAAAATTAAAATTTTTGGAGCAATTATACTATAAATCAGAGAGAATGAGATTAGGAACTGATCACGTTGTTTGCACTTATTATTAATTGTTTTAAATAGTCTTTAAAGACTGGTTAGTTGTTAAAAATATATGAACACCAACAAAAGGAGACACAAACACTAGGAGACACAAACACAAGGTAACACAAAAAAAATTAAATCAGGTTTCAGGGTAGGATTAAATAAATGCATCACTAGCTGCTTTATTTACGATTGATAACAATCACATTTTTTTGAATTGTTTAAGTTACTCGTGCTAAAGCACTGCAAGTTTTACTTTTACGTTATATTCATATTCCCATAAACTTCACGAACCAAGGTTGGGTCGGAACGGAACAGTCTGTAAGTGTAACTAACTATCGTACGCTGTAGTCTTACGATTAACAGCTGGTGTAATACAGTTTTTTGTAACCAGAGAGACCGGTGGGCGGAGTAAGTTAGGAAATTCATCCCCTTCCATGAATACTGCATACGGTATACCCTCACGGGATTCATAAATCCAATCTATTGAAGTATGATAAAGGTAAGCTATAATAATTAGTCTACAACTGTAATATAACATAGCTATGATTTGCAGGTGTTGTGCCGCTGGTCTTTAGATTAATTTGATTGGAGGCAGCGGTATAGATGTATATATAAGTAGGCACTTTTTGATCGCTTTCATGGATTTGCCCACTTGTGCCACTAGTAGACCCAATAGATTGTACTTTTCTAGCACTTATGTTATATTATAATTTTATTTTTTTTCCACCAGTATATCACAAAACTGTTATTATTGGACCCCGCTGACAAGTTCTAACTTAGCGGGGCCAAATGCATGTATGATTGGTGAATAAATAAATTCTATTCTATTCTATATTCTACTCTATTCTATTCTGATCTATGGAAATATAATTAAACACAGTATGCAGTGTTTTATTAAATAATACTGCTTCTACCCATATTGAATTTTACAATGAATGAACCATAATTACTTATCGTTCAATATAAGTTTTAATAATGTAATAGTAAAAACACCAAACAGGTTTCATCTAGTCTTGTGTGTATTTTTAAAACCAGTAGAGTAATGTCACCGCAGAGGGTCACAACTAGCAAGGTACCAATGCTATATGGACGGCTTTTAGGCTTATTTTTGTACTTTTATGGTTTTAAGTTGTTCCTTTTCCTCTTGAAATCTAATTTATTAGGTTTTACTAAGGTTTAGGCCTTTTAGGCCAGATGGGTTGAACATAATGTGATTCTATTTTTCTTTTTATATAAGATTTTAGTTTTATGTAAACATTTACAAATATTCTACATACAGCTGAATAGAATCTTGTAGTTTTTAGCATTACTTGATAAAATTCTTTCTTTGTTACGTTTTTAATTCTTGGGTTGGGTGCTGTCTATGGTTCATTAAATCAGTATGTTTCTGATGAATGGTCCTGAGAACTCTTAAATTAAAACATGTACACTAGTTTGTCTTTTTTTCTTTAAACTTTGAACCACTTGGAGCAGAATATGTTTGTATAATATTTGACATATGTTTTATGATTGTATTATTTGTTATATAATTTTAAAAAATCCTTAAACATCAAAATAAAATTATGTTTCCTTATTAAACCAGTGTAACGTTTATATAATCTTACTTGTGACTAACCGACGTAAGTGTAATAATTACATAAACTATTTAAAAACACAAAATACATATTCCATATTTGGATTTACAGTCTAAAATGACTATTTCTAAGGAGAGATACAGTAGAATCGGTGGTGATATATCTGGAATAAGTGAATTACAAGCCTCACCTTCACTTCTTGCCAACCAGGATTTGATTGAACCAGCAGATATTGAAGTGGAAAAGTAATCAATCTTTTGAGCTCAGCTTAAATGTAGTTCCTACGGATTGTATTATCAATTCTTCTGTCCCTAAGTATTACTATTAGACTTTCACTTTTCACTTAATACTTAAATACAAACTAAATATTTGAAATGGCGTGTTGCAATGTTGTAATTGATTTAAACTACATATTTTAAAATTACAGTAGACTCTTTGGTCATTTAAAATTTAAACTTGTTTATTCTCTAAAATATTTCACTTAAAAATTTTTTTATGTATACGATATATTTTAGTTACTTTATATATCGTGTAATAATATAAATCATCATAATTGTCAAGCTGTAGGTGAAACTACAGTCTTAGTATGGATAAAAGTTTCCCTATATTTACGACAGTATTCATCGGTCAATATAGGTAACCGCTGTTTCAGAATTCATGTCGTATATTTACGTGGCCGTTTCTATTATTATACTAAGCTACGCTAAATAAGGATGGGATCTTATAAACTGTAAATAGCGTATATAAGTCAATAAATATCTTATAACCTAAATAATTTTAAATGTCTTGTAGGCAACTGGCTCGAGTAAACACTGGGTGCGCGTACTATCATTGCTTATGTTGCAATATTTACGTAAATTTTTTTCTCGATTTGCATTCATGATATGTTTTTTGGTCGTATAATAGCATTTCTTAAATACATTAAATTATATAAAATATTTGTTTGATGTCGTTTCTTTCAAAAACTTTCATTTAATACGATTGCATACAAATATAATTATTTTGTTAAATCTAGGGTTAGGACCTATTATAGGTTAATTATTTTATAAAAATTTCGTAATATTAATAAATCTTTCATTAATATACCTTTGATACAACCTATTACGTAACAAAATGGCTTGCTAGTTTAACTTTCCTTAATTAATAAATTTTCACGTTCACTGTCGAATCAAGACTTTATATCTTCATGAGCAGCATTTTTATATCCTCTTCTTAAGACAGTAAATGTCGAAAAAACACCATATTCTGGTATCCGGAAATTTGCATATAGTAAAGATGGCCCTCAAATTTTGTATTTTGTTTGTCTTGTGAAAGTCTGTGAATCTTAAAGCTGTAAAAACTCTAAATTTTCCTACAATAATTTATGATAGTTAAATTGTCTTTCCTCTTTAACCCGGCATTATTTCAAGTTTTGTCTAATATTATTATATACATATAGTTATACATTTTTCGCTTCAATGGTTTTTTTTCCTGTAATTAAATTCGTGTCTGTATGCATTTTACTTAACGTCTACATATAAGGCAATTCTAGGTTCATTTGAAACCTTTCTTTTTCTTTACAGTTTGGACCTGGCTTCTATTTTGCGGTTACAGACTAATCTTTATCAGTTGTTAGTAGATCTTATAATATAAGTATTATATTATAATACTCAACAGGTATATATTTCAAACTCGCAGTATCAGGATCAGTATTCTGGATATCAATATTTTTATAGTGATATGCAGAATATGATGAACCTACATTTTGTAACACAATCATTGAAAAACTACCATATTGAAATTCATTGTATCATGCATTTTGAAATACAAGTAATTAAACCACTGAGATAATAATAACAACAATAATGAGATGAAATACAGGAAGAATACATGGATGAATTGTATGTAAAAGGTTAAAGTTCTAATTTTTTAATAGTTAAAAATAATTAAAAATAATTTTAATAATTAAATTAACTTGAGTAATTTTTTATTTTATGTAAATTTACTCATTGCCTATCACCCTATATTTTAAATCAGTAAACATCTGTGTTTTAATAAAATAAAGAATGTCTAAGCAAGAATTATGAATCAGTTAAAACGATGCTACCAAGTTAATACTAATACGTAATAAATTTAATTTTAAGAGCTAAAGTAACAATAGAAGACCAGAAATAAGCCAGAAATAAGTACAAAAATAAGCCTAAAAGCCGTCCATATATCACTGGTCCCTCGGTAGGTGTGACTCTCTGCGGTATCCATATTACACTTTTGACAAAAAATCACACACACACACACACACACACACACACAAAATATTTTTGGTGTTTTAATATTATTAAAACTATGATGAATATATAAAATTATGTTTAGTCCATTCAATGTAAACATACTATGTGTACATACAGTGTTATGTCATAAAACACTGCATACTATTGTAATGAACGGTTGTATTAGGATTGAATTATATTTTATTATAGAACTTTCCTTATTTGGATATTAAATTTTTCATTAAGCGAAAACTATAAAACAATTGTGTAAAGACTATGTATATAATTACTCCAAAATATGAGTACCCTTTTGTTTAAAATTGTTTGTATGATTCTGATTTAAATTCATGTAAATTATGAAATTATTCAGCAGCTGTTAAAATTGCTTTGTATATCATCTGATTTTGTACTGAAATAATGATATTTATTCATTATAGCATCATATCAATTCATTCAGTAATTAAGTACTGTTAACCATACAGGTTAGTTTGCCCATAAATACGAATGAGAGGTTCTGCTTGAAATTAACTGTGGTCGATCAGTAATCGCTGGAATACCAAATGGTAAAATACTGTTTAATCCTTATTATCATGGTGCCAGTATTGAATACACATAGTTTCGAGTATTCAATAGCATTATTTAAATACATATTAATCCAATAATAAATAATTAACATGTCTGGGAATTTGTTAAAAGGTAAATGGAACTAAGTACCTTACATTGTATCATGGCCTGTTCAAAATGGGAAGGGAAACAGAACAATTAAATGACTCGTATGAATATTAGTCCTAGAAAATAAAACAAGGCAGTTCGTGTTAATTAAAGGGGAGAAAATCTATTACACTGCTATACTAGGTAGTGCAACTTTTACAGGTCTGGAACACTATTGTAATAATGAGGAGTAAGATACTGATAAATCTTATATATACGATACGAATAGATATTATTAACTTATTAAGTTTCAGGTCTGATGACCAAGAAACTACACAATGAAGAGCTAATATACGCACCGTACTTTATCTGGTTTCCAGAGGGTTTAATTATAAGTTCGAAGTAGTAATGTTAATAGCACGGGATGAGCAGAATGATCCAGTGGAGGATACTTCTTCATATTGAAAATTAACAGATCTCTATTTTCCTAAATTTGGCCACTTAATGAAATATCCTAGCCTAAATACTATATACATTAGTATTGTAGTGAACTAGAATTATTTATTCACTCAATGGTATAAACGTTTATGCTTCTTTCACACAAGAGTTCCAAGGCACACACATGTAAGAGTTATTCGAAATGTTTCTTTTGCAAATATTAAACATTCAAACAAATTAAATTTGTATTATTACATTTCAATTCTATTACATGGCTCCAGCATATAACATCATGGCCTAATCATCATACATAAAAAGATGGTAACAAAACATTCCAAACACTTTTACTTTATGTGTTCTATCCCAAAGCGGCTCTCTGGATATAGGGCATACCATTATGTTCGCTTAACATTTTAAGATAAAAATATACCATTTTAATACAAAATTCGCATAGAAATTTGATTTTTAATATTACCGATCTTTCATGCAATCTCAGAGCTCTGATAAGTAACATTTTCAACCTAAGCATATAGTTATTTGGGATCAAGTCATACAGATCCACAGAGAATTGTTAGTTCAATGTGAAAATACAAGGCATGTCTGTTGTTCTAATAAAGGTTGTAATAAATAAACTTTTTACCTCAGCTCTGTACTCACTAGGTATAGTTTGGATAACTTAACAACATTTTAGGAATGCATTTACAAATATGTGAATAATTCACAAGCGTAATATCATATTTACTAAGTAAAACAGTACTTACATTTTTCTAGTAAATATCACAGTGACCATATAATACAGTAATCATGAGTTTAGTGTACTATATGTATTAACCCTCCGAGTGGTGAAAGACGCTGCAGCGTCTATTAAATCTCGTTCGCGAGTGGCAGAGACGCTCTAGCGTCTATTACCGCAAGCCTCTATTGTTCCGGTATTTCCGATGTTATGCCGCGACTTAAACTCTATATATTAGGTATGGTTAGAAAGACCAGATTCCAAACTTTAATATGATGTAGTATTTAGATATGCTGGCACTAATGTAACTCTTATAAACGGTTCATCCACCTACTGTACAACCTCCTGGACCAAGTGTAGATCTTCCTCACGGGATTGCTTATTTACCAGACTTTTTGCAATGTGTGGACACACCAAAAAAGGGGGTAAAAGTCACTTCTGGTGCCCAGCTTGTAATTTTTGGGTTCATAGGGAGTATTTCCCTTACTTGGAACATTACTGGAGGCCTCTCAAACCAGGAAGAATGAGGAGGAATGAGGTTGGCTCTGATACTGACTAAAATGCAGTAAAAAAATTGTACATAAAAGTTTTGATCAGCAACTAGTGCGTTGTTTTTAGGAATAATACACATAAACTATACATATTTTGGTTCAGAATTAAATTTTAAACAAAATGGCTATTTTGGATTTGTGTTACAAAATTAAATTTAGGAACATTTACTCAGCCTAACATAAAACAAAAAATTTGAATTTTTACTTTTGGAATTCAACCCATTGGTTTTTACACTAATCCAAGGTAAGTGTTTCATATTATTACCATTCTATTTTGTGTGTTATTTAGTTTAAATCGATGTATGATATGTCATACTTATATAATACACAGTATTTTATATAAATTTTCTTTTGCGAACATACAAAATCAGTAAAAATGTCCCGCTACTCGAAGGGTTAAACAGTTTCAGGTATTACATATTTTGAATGTTCATATGCCATTCTTAAAAATGAAAAGTACAATGATCTAAGTGAAACAACTTATTACAGTTAAAAATGTAAATTTGTATTAAGTTGTTTTATAAAAAAACATTATTAAATTTTTTCATTAATGTTATTTCCGTCCAAATCTCCTTGTGATGCTATGATATTAAAATCCTGATTTTAAATAAGTACCCGTACACAGTTATTTATTTTTATCCAAGCGAAGCTTGTACGTAGTACGTGAGGTGGCGTATTTCAACTTTATTAATATTTAATTTATAAAAGTCTCTAACAATTTTAGAAAGTAATATATTACCTATATATCCTGTTCTATTTCAGGAGTTCGTCAAACGTCAACCTTAAGAATTTTCCATGATGCTATAACTGGATGGAAAGATATCTCGTTCATAAAGGATCTAGGAGCATTATAAAGGAGGTAAACTGCGGTCATATAACACTGTTGGTCCTCGGCCCCCAAGCTTTCCTGTCAAATATACAGAACCGTACAACTTACTGTAACGGCATTTCTCCCTATCTCTTACAAACCCCAACATAGTTTCTTACTCTATTATGCCCCTTTGAGCATTAAATATCACTCGTATTTTTCTTGGTAGACAAGGTATTTTAATGTATAACGTAACTAAGCCCAATAAACGTCTGGCTGTAATACATACTACAGTATCATGCAGTTCCAGTAAGCAGTTATCATGCTTACAAAATGTATATACTATGCTACATCTTTAATGCTCAAATATTGACAAAACTGTTAGTAATAGGAGTTTACAAGAATGTTGCTTGATAATAAAAAATAATTGAATCGTAAAAAGTGAGGGCTCTGTGGTGTAATGGTAGCACATTCACCCGGCAAGTGAGAGATCCGGCTTCGAGTCCCGGCGGTGCAAGTAATTTTTGCGATTCAATATATATATAATAAATATATATTATATATATATATATATGTAATATCCAAACCAATAACTACATTCGAATTTCAATCCTAACAAATTGAGAAAGTCTCCTTGTTTGTTAGTTTTGCTTATATTATTCAACAGATTGTATTGAAATTTTACATGCCTTTGTTGCCTATATTGAAATAAAGCTTTATACAAAATTCCAGGTCCATTAGTCAGTTCGTTTTCGATATATTGTGCAGACATAAATAACATTACAGGAATATTTAAACAACGCACATGATCCTTTAACAAACAAACAAATATCTAAAAATGTATATATGACAATATTAAGTGTTGTAAAAATAAGCTACTATGTGGATTTAAAAAAATAGCATAAAAAGTATGTAAAATAATTGTACGTCCATCTATAAGTTTAGTTATAAATATATAAGAGACTATGAATGATAGGACCGGCGTAAATAAGCCCTGATACGCAAACCAGGACTGTAAAATACTAGCGGAAAAATAGTTAATATTATGTAATCAGTCAAAACTCTATATAAATAAATAAGTAAAAAATTGTAACTCTTATAAAATGAAACTTTAAATATGAGGAAAACTAAATTTTGACATATAAAAATGCAGCTATATAAATGTAAATATACCATTTCCAGATATTATAACAAATATTAGCAACTCATTTAATTTACATTTACACACATAATACAAATGCAATACTTTGCGTATTTATATCATAGCTATATATTTTTATTATGTAAAAGTTCTGTATTAAAATAGGGCTGTAATAAAATAGCCACTTATAACATTTTAAAATATTTCCCCGTAAGTGTAATTTCCGGGAGTTTAGATATCTATATTGTAAATGTTTAATAAATTTATTAAATTTGTTATCTTGTCTGAGGATTCGAAGAGGACTTATAGCACAAAACTAATATTATATTTTATATGAAGGAGTGCTAAGAATAATTATACGACTATGTTGTGGGAATTTACAGGAAACGAACGATTGATAGGAATTAAAACAATTAAAGACTCATGAAATACATGAGTTTGTGTTCAGATGTGGAGCATCGATCATCCCACAGCGCTTATCTTATTGACGGACCGTAGATTTAATATGGTGGGATCTAGTGACGGCTGTCCCTTCAAAGGCAAACTATTCTCCCCCGCAAACAAGAAGACATTATGGAATATGGCTGATTGAAAGATTTAGTTTACTGCGCAGGATAACTGTTGGACTGAGTGGTACTAACGATATTTCTATAAACGAGTATTGAACTCTGTCCGCTTTGATTTAAAAAGTTTAAAAAAGTTCCCTCCCTCTTCTTTCTAATAGAGATAACAATGAAAGTGGCAACAATCTATTCCAATAGTGGTTATTATATTAGATCTCGCATGGAGGCGGTCGCTGATACTTCGCCTACCATTTCTGACTTTCCTGTCTCTCTAGAAGCAAATTAACGGCCTCTAAGCGTAATAAGATGCTTCTTGAGCTTTTTGTCCTAAGCGAATAATATAACAGAGAAATTTACATAGTTACCAACTTCAGACTAACATGGCTGATTCTGTCTCACGATGGTGTTGTAAATCAATATTTCAGAAACAGTGTCTTCTTTAGCACTCGTCTAAACTACCTAATCTAGCAACACTCATTTAATGTGTTTTTATTTTGACTAAATAAAGTATAATTTTCTATTTTATTTGATTCTTATGTCTTTATATTTTATTCAATTACATTATTGTTGAATTACTTAATTATTCAGCCTTATGTTGTTCTGAATTTATGTTGTATGGAAAATAAATTCCACGCTCCTAATTTAAAATTGCATTGTATGCCATCTTGAAAACTAAGAAAGTGGTATTTGACATAAAAATCTATCCATATATCCAGGACCTCCTTGATTGTAGAAGCGCTCTTGGAAGCCTGCCCCCCGAGTCTTCTACTGGAGTGATATGGAAAGGAAATAGAAATGAGAACTTCTCTAAATTATTTCACTATCTTAATACAGTTTACAGCTCATGTAAATGTGTGGAAAGTATATCTTGCCCCTTAGAATATTTGGGCCTAGTATAACAAGTATAAATAAGCTAAAAATGGATACTTCCTACTGTACAAAAATTACTGTCTTTAAATATGCTTGTAAGCCTTTTAATAAGCAAGGTGAGATACTTGATTACAATAGTTATAGATAAAAATCAGTTTTCTGAAATAGATTTAATACTAAAACTTATTTAAATTAAAGGTGTAAAAATTTTAAGATGGTTCGTATTTATATGAATGTATGATCTAACGATCATATACTGTTAGGTTGAATTAGTTTGTTACTATTTTCGTGAAATTCAAGAACTAGTTTAGCACACTAACCTGTATAAGTGACATAGTTATGACAAAACAAGCTATTCCACTTCAGAAACTATTAGATCACCACAATAACTTGAACAGCGGTTAATAACAGTTGTGGTTATTGGCAAACTTGGTTCATCAAGTTATATCCGGCTGGAATTAGTAACGCAATTATTGCTTAATAGTCGGTAAATGTTCAAATTGCACCATTAAGATTTACTTCAATAGTTAGCCAGTTCTCCAATATGTTACAAACGTTTGAATGTTAATAACGTTTAACCTTTAATTAAATTAATAACTCTAGTAACTTTTCTAATTTGAATATCATAGAATAATTAAGTAAGAAAACAAAGCTATACTTTACATTTTAACTGTAATTATTTAGTTTATACATATTACTTACACTTATATATTTTCCTGCAATGTTTAATTATTGTCACATATTTTATTTACTGTTTAGTCTGTCAATTTACATTTTGAATATAAGTTAAATAATAAATAAACAAATATCTCAGAACGGTACTTTTCAAAATTTCCCTTTCAATTAGGCTCTGTTCTTATAGCTCAGCATTATGTATACATCAAGTAAGAAATAAACATGATCCACGTAATACTCATATTAAGTTGATACAAGATCCGTCCACAATATACCCGGACCATGACTTATTTATTACTTTCAACCTACAGAGAATATCTCTCTCTTATTGTGTCTCATGAGTTCTGTTCTGGATGTGCATATAGATAATAGAAGATCAATGTAATAACTTAGTCAAGACTTGTAACGGAGTCTCCTCTAAAAACTGACATTAAATCTTATCTGGCTAAAAGGTTTTGTGTTGTATTAAAACAATTTAGGTTTATAAATTAATAATGTATACAGAGCAAGACTGAAAATATAGTCATTATAATTTTTGCATACTCGTTGATGGATACTTCTAAAAAATTAGGCAATTTCTTGGATAATAGCAAGAGGGTTTAGCATTTACATTTTTTTCTTTCAACTGTTTAAATTTTTGGGTTTAAATTGTGTTTTGTGTGCATATTTAATGTTACAACTTTTCCATCCAATGCAGACTGTGCGATAAGCATGTAGACTTCCAGCATAAAGAGTAGACCATGTCCTTCACTACTCAGTAATTGTTTGTGCTGCCTTAAATATACTATTTATATTGAGTCTCATTAATATCCTACCTATTTTACCAATAAATACTTGGAAATAAGAACGATAGTCCAGTCCTAATTATATCTTTAATCTAAACTTGATATAATGTGTTTTAAATTGCTAATAATGAATAATTATTTTATGGAATTCTGTGCAAGAATTGTTACGAAAATGGTAAGTTATACAAGTACATATTCTTAACTCAAAGCCTATTTACGTATTACTTTATTCATGTTATTAAGTTTATTTTTAGGTTTAAAAACAAAATACTCTCTATTTATCGTAAGGTACAATTAAAGTTTAATAAATAAAATAAAACTATTACGTGGTGAAATGGTGATTTGGTATCAAATACCAAAGGGTACTTAGTAAAAGTTTTATATATCAATAATGATCATTTAAATGTAAACCTATTTTTTTGAATAAGTGTTGTTTAAAGTGATAGGACTATTCCTGTAAAGATTGATCATAAAACATCTTGTGCATATATATATATATATATATATATTTTTTTTTTTTTTTTCAATAAACAATGAATCACAAAAAGTACTTGCCCTGCCGGGACTCGAACCCGGATCTCTCACTTGGCGGTTGAATGTGCTACTATTACACCACAGAGCCCTTACTTTTTACGATTCAATTATATTGTATTTGGCCGTATCTGTAACATGTGCGTTTAAATAACTAAACTAACATATGATCGGAAGACCAAATGCCTGTAATACGACTTTTGTTTACATTAATTAAACTAGTATAAATGGCAATAGCCTTATTTAATTTTTTCAATGCATATCTTCATAAACATAATCAGTACTTTAGTGCAAATCAAACCCTCCTTGATGGATTTCAGCCGTATAAGTTTTACATTGAGACTTTTGGCCAAGAGCTCACTACGCTAGTTTTTCCTGAAATTTTTTTAACGTAGAGGATAAATCATTGACTCATAATTGTGTCGTTTAGAGGCAGTATTTGTATATTTTTCTTATATTAAATCAAAAATATCTTTATAGATCTACCCACAATATTTAAATATTTTAAATCGTAACATTTTTTTAACAGAATGTTGCGTTTGGGTACTTGCGATTATTTAAAGCTATAGGTGTGGTGCTCATCCTAAATTTAAGTCTCAGTATTTTTTGCAATTAATTCTGTGATTTGTCAGCATAATCTATAATTTGTTTAATTTTTAACAGAATATGAAGACATATTGTAAACATGTTTCCTGTTACCTAATATTATAACGTTTGAATAACTATCTTTTCATAGAAATGGAATTTAATTTAAACCTCTCAATTGTATATGGTATAAAACTCTTTCCCAACAAATTGGCTGAAATAGTAGTATGAGTACGGTAATAAATTTTTTTATAAACCCATTTCTTATGTGAAAATACCGGTAATAGTTTTGTGATTCAATACTCAAAGTTAAACAATGCAATATTATAAAAAAGAGAGATAATTATCTTACAATCAGAAAATACATTATTACTTCAATCAGGTTTATTTTAAGAAGTTAAACTGTAAAAAATGCATTCCAGTTATGTTTTGTATACAACGAATATGTGTATTATGAAGAGATAAGAAAAGAAAATTTAATTATAAAAATTGCTTTCTATATTAATTCATGCAACATTTTTGTAATGGGGTTTAGAAACAGTTTAAGAGATTTTCACTGTTACGTTGTAGTACCCTGCCTAGTTTACTAAAAGTTTTTTTTAGTATTTTTGGAACATCGTTGTAAAATATAAATTTATGAAAACATATTTGAATATTATATTTGTCAAGAAAGCTCAGGACAATTTTCATCCAGTGGCTTAAATTTTGCATTGAATCTCGTTTCTATACAGACATTGATGTGTGTGTATTGTGCACGCCCAAGAATGGAATTTTCCTGAGCACCATGAAAGCCAATTAGTAGGCTAGTACAATTTTTTCTTTTTTCTTCTAGGGTAATGTAAAAACGTATTTTCTGTAAAACTTTCTGTTTTGCTAACATTCTGCAGAACACTTCAAAAATGCAATGAGCTTTGGATTTGATTTTGCATTACATCTGAACGAAGGCTGTTAGGTGACACGTGGATTGGTGTATTATCTTGTAACATAATTGCAATGCCTTATGTCCAAATTTATTTAACACTTGCAAGTATTTAATTTAAATGAAATAGTTTGGTATTAAAATTTGCTTTTTATTAGGTATATTTGGTTAATATATTGACAGTTAATTTTAGCTATTATTTATATAAATATATTCTATTAATCATAAAGTAAAAAATAATCACCTAAATTTGTTATCATAGAGGGTTAGATTATTGGTATATTGTTATATGAATTTAGAAATATAATTTACACAAAAAGCATGAAATATATATTATTGAGTAAACTGCTTTATTGTTTAAGTTTTTGCTCAGAGAAAATTCAACTAGCAACAAACGAAAAATTCTACTGAATCCGTATTGACCGTGAAGTGACAAGAGGAAACAAAACCAGAGAGCGCCATTTATCGAAGCAGTAAATTACAGACCGCATCCGGCAGAGCGAGTTTCCGGTCTGGTTCTACCTCTTCATTTAGTGTGCCTAGAATTTCCAAAGTTTATTTTCTTTTCAATAGTTTAACAAGTATTCCAATCAATTACAGCTCTAGCAATTTCTAAAACCCAATATATTCGTATTAATTACTGTTTTGATTTACTTAGAACAAACGGGATTAACTTATTGATTGAGGAAAATAATTTATTTGATTATAAAGTTATTTTAAACTTTGTTCGTCCTATTATAAACCTTTAAAGCATATCCATGCTGAGCAACATAAAACCTGAGGAGTAATTATTACCGTGATTATACATTGTTGCTATTTTCTTATATGCTACTTCGTGTAAATCAAAAGGAATTAAAATACACTTTTTATTTTTATAAAATGACAAGGAAACGTTACTTAAATTTGACGTAAAATTAATGTCCAAAATTTGCATTTGCTTCAAGTTTTATAAGTTTTAGTGTAACAGTTACGTATTTCACTCTTCAGTATATTCAAGTTTTTAATTCGATCTTCTAGTTTACTAGTACGTCTTTCTCTCTACATAAACTGAACTATAAAACTTAGTACAAGAACATAGAATTTTACAAGTAACATAATAATCTTTACATATAAATGGAAATTTTTAATGGAATCTCAGTGAATGCTGTTGTTGGGAACGTAGTTTATAGTATGTAAATACAACAACAAATCCAAATTAGCTATTTATTTTATTTTGTATTTTTATTATAAACTTTAAGCTGAAACATATTTAATTTTTATCGTAAATTATTGTCAGTCAGTATCTGTAACTTTGAATGTCAGAAATTAAATAATATGATTGCTGGAATAAAACTGGAAAAGTTGTGTTTCGGAAGGATAGGTACACCATGAGGGTAGATGCTATGACAGAGGAAATGAAAATTGCTGTTTTGTACTCTTTATTTCATAGTTAAATGTAACATTTCTTTATCGGTGTCAAAAATTATGGATATTTTATATTAATAATGAGAATAGCTACAATATGGTTATTGTTATGATATAAGAACTGACCTTGTTTTTAAAATACTTTCATCAATAACTCTTGCCATAAGAAAGACACTAATAGTGATATAGTAGTTAAGATTTAGAATTAACATGCTTAAAAGTTGTGCAACGATTACACAATAGACGAGAAATAACCATTGATATTTTATGCTATCAGACACTATAGTTGTCAGATGTTAATAAATATCTCATATTTACGCTAGTACTAAAGGTTTTACAGCTTCAGTTTTACATCTAAGGTGGTCAACAGAAGTTTATTAAAACGTGAAGATCATACAGACCTAAAGTACTAAAGGATAAAGCCCTAAATAACTCACGAACTCATAACTGAAACTCCAACATCCCTAAATCAAATAAAAAATAAACGGTAAACTTGTGCCTGATGACTTATATATAAAAATAAAGCAATTTATAAAGACCAGGCATCTGCAGGAGTTTAAATAATGCCTAGTTACTAAAATAGGCAGATAAAAAAATCCTTTAGCTATCCTATAGGAACTATATTGTTATTTTAAAACTTTTCGATGTTTTGAATAATAAAATTGGATACACACGGCCTTGTTCTTTTAAATGAATAAATTGAAGCCACCAATAGGGTTCTATATAGGGTTAAAACCCTTAGTATGGCTATATTTTTTGTATTTCTACCTTCCGAATTCCTAAAAACTTACAAGAGCAATAACAGAAACATAAAAGTCCCTCACCCTCTCACCAGACAATCTAAATAATGTTTATGAAGATATACCACCACTAGTGGTTAAAGTGGGCATTTAACTCATAAATAAACTACTTTTCTCAAACATTTCAGTGTCCTAGAAATTTAAAATTTAGAAAACCCGTGCTTCATATCCTAAACAGAAAAATAAAAGCATATTCATTAATTAAGATACATTTTTTCTTAGCGATTTACATGGGGCAACAGCCCAATAGTAAGAAGAACTATGGTTTTTTACTTTTCGATTGCCTAGAATCGTGACATTTAATTCATGTGCTCTAAGCATTAAATTGAAAAATAAATATTTTTATGAAGCTTAACCTCCTACAGGATCGGGAATACGAATGCTGCCCCTGTAACAACATATTTAGTTTTTCAGCTTCTCACTCACCTTGTATGGTTTTAATAGACGATATGTATGTGCATTACGGCCTCAGTAGACTATTGGTCTTAAAAATTACAGACTGGAACTAGACACAAATGGAAGAAGGATATTGAGATCTAGATATATTTATATTTTCTTGATAGGTGCAACAATGAAAACCGTACTGTGGCACCAGAAATACTTTACACCGAAAGGTTGATTATACTAGCCAGAATCAAACGTTTTCAGACTAAAATTGACTTTTACGACTAACGTACTATACATTCTTACAAAATTGGAATAAGGCAATAGCTTCTATAGTGAAAAGTAGTTGCTTTTTTACTCAAAAAGACTTTTCAGGCCTGTATCTGTATATATTTTCTTCAATGGAGAAACAATGCATTTTTAACGCACTGAAAAACAGCTTAGATTCTAATTGGATTGCAATGGCCAGAAAGATACTATTTTTGACAATGGATGATTTTTATGTTTTCTTAAATGGTGCAAAATTAAAATTGTACTAGAGTACGTACAACACAAATTATGCCGGAAGTAGATGGGAAATTATTGAAAATACACACTGACTAAGGCTTATTAAACCGAGCATATGACCATGTTTATGATTATGGCAGTTAAACTACAGTGGCGTGTGGAATGTAATTGATTTTGAACCATAAATGCAACTTCATGCGCTGAAGATTTAATAAGAGTCAGTGGCTATTTTGTTTAGATCTTGAACCAATTAACCATAAACACAGCAAAAGTATGTACCTCAAACATGAATACTTCCGGTTCGATGTTATTATAGGGCTCCATGCTATCCCACCTCAAGTGCTTTCTCTAAGACTTCTACGGACTTAGTATTTTCCACAATGGCCTAAAATAGTTCAAGTGTTTACTTAAAGTTGTTAGAGCTATTTATAAAAAAATATTGTGTCATATTGCAGAAAAACTTGTTTATTGTTAGATCAAGAAATTTCCAATCTCCACTTTAGGACCCTAAAACATTGCTCTTTAAATTTTAAGTCTAATTAATTTTAAATATGACAAGAGATATAATTTATTTTCAGTTGTGTTTATTACACCATTTAAAATAACATGGCTATAATGTACGTGCTATAGCGCGCAAGGCCCTATAGTAGCCGAGTAACTATTAGTAAATTTACAAAATACCGTGACATGAATGTCGTGATATGTCATATCTGATAAACAGATTTTGCCATCCACTCTATTCTTACATACGTATGTGGTTAATGGTAAGACGTGTATAAAAATCTAATTTATCTCACTGTTTTTAAGAGTTTTAAATAATGAATCAAGTTTATGTGGTAACTTCCATATTAATAAAAAATGTTATAGAACAGTTATTTGGAGATAGAAGAATACTTGATATTGATAGCAATAAATATTTCTGTTTTTCTTTCCTGGTTATGTATAACCAGTTGAACACCATAACTAAAATATGTAAAAGATGTTTTCATAGAACTTATAGAATATAGTTGTATAGATGGTAAAATAATATACTTGCTATAATGACGCTTTAGGTCACGTTCTCTAAAGTATTTGCGAATACTCTCCCCGCATACTAATGATGCATAACTGGAACAAATATACTTACTTTAAATTTACCCTCATTGTGCTGTGAAAACCAGCTGCATAATATCTTTATTAAAGTAATAAGTATAATATTTAACATAGTGAGTACTTCAAAAAAGCAACAACTGATCAGGAAAACTGCAATGATACTTTAATGTTTTATTAACTTTTTAAAGGCTGATTTTCAGTAATTTGTCAGTCGTGGACTGAAGAAGATGCATATTTTTGTATATCTGACCGAATATCTGTCAGACTGTCAGAACTATATCTCGAAAACGAAATAACCTAAATGCACGAAGGTTATTTTCTCTAAGAGAAACACTGAGATTGATAACAGTGCACGTCAATCCATGGGATTTCTCATTTTATTTATGAAGTGAAAGAAACATTTTAGAGTAAAGTGAGCACTGTAGAGAAGTGTAATATTCTTGCTCAACGGACAGTTTAATATTTGGACATTGCTGTGAAACCTTTTAGAGGGTTTTTTGTTTATTTTGGAGAGTTTTTCCCTAGAAAACAATATGCCTTTAGTGATTTACTTGTTTGCCCTTTTAGGACAAACTCTGAAATGGTTATAGCTAAATGGAGATTGATAAATGTGACTTATAGGATTATATTAAGAAGCAATGGACATAATCAGGATAGGACTAGAGTGTTTACTGCACGAGGAAGCAAGATACGGTTAAATAAGTATATCATTGGAAGGAAGTGGTTCTACAGCACTTACTGATGTTATTGGCAACAGCTATGAGAGTAAAGCCTAGCGACACAAATGCCCTCTGATGCTGTCGTCACTACGATTTTGTGCACGCGCGCCAACAGTCTGTATACACATATCTTTTGTCCGTGGTATTACGATCCAGGCTTTCAGTTATGCAACAGCCAGATGCCACTTAGTCTCTTGAAATATGCTGTTCATTTATATTGTACTATCTTGTTTTTATTACCTTCAGGCAACTTCTAATAGTGAATTTGAATACTTATCAGTAACTAGCAGATAAAACAACCTTTTCCAAACCATTCCTCAACCCAAAAATTAAATTATATTTTAAAAGAGCAATTTAAAAATATTGATAAAAAACGTTACTGAATGTTAACAGTGTCTAGCTATTTCAACTTATATAGCCACCAAAGTCTCTAATGTATTTTAATTTGTTAAATTTAACCAAACATATTGTGGGAAAGTGATGTTTTTACGGTTCGATTACTTGGGAATATTTACAACATGGAAATCAAAATATATATACATCTAGTAATCGTTTCCGCTCTCAGAACAAAATTAGCACTAATTTTTAAGTTGCTAAGATATTGACTATGCTACCATAATAAATACAACAAAACCCATTTATACTGGCCACTTGTTCTTTAACGGTCAGAACGGAAGGCGTAATGAATTATTACAAAATTAAAACTCCCTATTGAGATAAATCTGGTTATTTATTTTACATAAACCAATAAACAAATTTGTGAAGCATATTCCCATTACCTAAATTCGTTTCAAAACATATTTAACTCTTATTTATTTTACTCAACACATTCAAAGACATTAATTATACGTAAACATCTTTCCTTATAAACATCTTTCCTTAAGTACGTGATACAAAAAACTTTAGTCATTGTGGATCAGTGGTTGCAGTTATCATTGTGAATTGGTTATAATCTCTGATTTCAGCGATTTATATTAAATTTTCTCAGATATAAAGCAGATTATAAGACATTATATTAATTACGCAATGAATTAAATGTCTGCTGAGAGTGCTTCATGATATTTCTGTTGAGATTCTTGCATCATGTGCATGGGTGTGGAAATAAATGTGATCTGGAATACGTTCCTGAACCAATGATTAGAATATTAAGGATTCTGTAAAAAGATTTCAATTAAGGAGTATTAAACGAATTCAGGAACTGTATACATTCCATTAATTTATGCTTATAACTCCTTAAATTAGATTTTTTGTTTTGATGTTATTTTTTACTTAAAAAATCCTATGATGTTCGTAAGAATAGAATATGAAAAATTTTAGCGTAGCTCAAATCTTATAAATTTATTCCAAAAACTGTCCATCCGTAATGGTAAATAATAACTACTGCACTTTATCTACAATTGATTTAACTATTCAAAAACTCTGCCAGTATAATATAAAAACATAATAATTTTTTTTTTTATTTAGTGTGGAATATGCTAATAGTGGCTTACGAGTATTAAAATAAATTTAATAAAGATAAAGACTCCCAATTTTCAAGTTTGTAAATAATTGTAATTATTTTTAATTGTGTTTCTGCGAAGAAAAATTATGAACTTCTAGCACATGAAATATATGTCTATTAAAATTGTATGGTAATAGAATAGTATAATTTTCTTTTTTACAATACGTATTTCAGGGTAAGCATAATCAAGTGTATGGAACAAAACTATACTTAATGTCTCTATCGATTATAAAATCAATCCATACTAATTTAAGTTTATATACAAATTTGTTTGAAATGAAATGTATTTACCTTATAAATATTCCCAAACGTTCGTGACGTCTCTATTAGATATTAATACATAGGATCTTGTTAAATTTAGAGATGCCTGAGAATGAGGGTTTCTCAACTGGTTAAACTATATTGATGTAAGGAATCTCAGAGAAAACATGCTTGGCTCAATGTGACAATATTTTGTATAAATTGTTTTTTAGTAGGATATGGTGTTTTATCACCGAAATTAAACGTTTTAAGGATCATCCAAGCATAATGCTTAAACATCTCTGCATAAAAATATGTTGTCTGTCATAGAAAAATGCAGTCTGCTCCAAATGTTTTTATGAAACTATGAACAAAGATACAATACTGTTATTTTACATACCAACCAGTTCTTAATCACACGCGTCAATGATATCGTATTAACTTCCTTTTCAAATGTAATGCATTTATTATTTTCTGGAATCAAATATAAAACAGTCTAATATGGTTGTTACGGTAGCAAAACGCTAACATAGATTCTTAATGACTTACAATCATCAATTGTGAGGGAAATTACATTTATGAAGTTATTTATTAATATATAGTATAAATATTATATTATTTATTATTCTTATTAATTATATATTATTTATAATATACATATTTTTAATGCATGTTGCTCGTTTTTGTGCTTGTAATGGATAGCTGCATCTTATCGTCATTTATGCAATTATGATATATACTACGATGATAGTTAGATTTTATTGATATACATTACATTCAAAGTAATACAAATAATTTTCGTATTTATAAGACAAATCATCAAATGTAATTTACCATTTATAGGCAGTAAATTGGTTTGGAGTACTTATGTTACAGATTCTTCTATAATATTTGATGTTATGAGAATTTCATCAGGATTTTAACGTTTGTTTATTACTGAGTGTGGTAACGACATTTCGAATTAGACTTTATATAATTTAGAACTACTACATCCAATCCTAAATGATTAGTTCTTTATTTATATCTCAGAGAGTTATGAGTGTATTATTTGTAGAATATGCTGATTTTAAGCTATTGGTGTGTAATATTAGCATGATTTATTTGTATGTTTGGAGTGGTATAAATTATAATAAGTTTACAATTAATGTTCCGTTTTTAACTTAAAAATATGATTAAAATGAACTTGTTACTATTATAAATATTATATATATATATATATATATATATATATATATATATATATATAAATCATTTATGGGTTACAGTTTTGTTACCTATTTTAAACTCATGCTATGATCAGTTAATAGCTAGGCCCCGATTTAAGTTAATAAGTGCATTTGTATCCATGAGGAGTCCGCGTGTAGTTCTCTACGTAAAGTTAAAAATGTACTAATGTTCGGGTTATGCACGATTTATTCAATATTTTAAACATTGATTACATAAAGACGGTGTATAAGTAGCCATGTGCTCTTCCTTTGACCGGAAGATATGGATGCCATATCTTCTTTTCTCTGAGCTCATCTACTCTCCGTATGAAATTTTAGATTCTGTAAGCAATTTCTTCTATACAGCACCACAATAAATGATTATCACAAGGTATGATATCAGGAGAACGAGGTGGCCGTTTTATAGAACTACTGAATAGTACCAACCCTAAATTGTGGAAAATGATACTACAAACACAGTCATACTTACAAAACCTGGTGTCTGAAAAAGGACCGTCAAGCTGAAAAACAGGTTTTTAATATGCTGGAGTTCAACAAAAGAGTGGCCCCAACAGTCTGTTGACCATAATCTCACACTAAACATAGATTTCCAGGTAGATATTATTATTCTCGTGTTCAGTTATTTCTAGCTGGTGTTTGTGCCCCATACTCTGCAATTCTGTTTTTATTTTTTCGAAAGTATGAAATGTAGATGCGAAAACAATTCAGGCTGATCTCATAAGATGAGCATTCTAAAGAATACTGTAAACACGGTTAAAATTCCTATTAGGTTTCCTGTTAAGTATACGAGGCTTCTCGTTACGTTTTGACCATCGTACAAGTTGTAACTTATAAAGTTAACAATTAAGTCGCATCCATATAACCTTATGGACGGCATATTGAGGAATGTTAAATTCCCATCTAACAACACAGATGGATTTAGTGGAAATCCTTTAAAACGTATCTCAAAAATCATCTTTTTAAGTTTTAAACACTCTTTTAAGACAGACTTGCCTGATAAATGATAAACAATAATTTGTTATTGACATATATTATACCACTAGAAAATCTACGATATTATGATTAGTATTGAAATAATAATTTTAGCAACACGGTATTGTTAGAAGTAATTTCTCAGTTCTCAGTTTTGTTCATAATTGTTTAGAAAATTATATACGACGTTCAAAGTCTTCTTTCTGGATCTCGTGTATCAAAGTAATTTCCATATATCTTGAAAAGAAACTATTCCAGAATCTTTTTTTCATACGTAACAAAAATGTAATAAGATTGTGATGCTGATAGTAGGGGTTCTTATGGTTCTCATTAAATATCTGCGATACATATGAAGATATTACTAATCTTTCACAGTAGTTGATCTTCCTAACACACTCAATTATATGAGAAGGAACATTAACTACCACAGAAGTTATTTCTTGGATCCAGGAAGCATTTAAAAAGGAAAATGTTTAAAACAAGAGCATAAAAATCTTTTTGTATTTTTAATGACATATATTTTTATTTAGTACAAAATTGTTTATGTTATTATTTCTTTTATTCCGTTGTGTGGGTCCGAAGATGTTCTCATTCAGTACGAAAGGCATCACAAAAATAAAAACTTATATTATTGGAGAGTTTGTTTGAATTAATATATAGACAATTTCTTATGAAAATACACAAAATTGATAAGAAATAAATTAAATAAATTTCTGCCGTATTTTATGAACCTGAGCAATAAAATATCTTGTGTTCAAGAAAATGCCTGTATTTAAAGAAAATCTCACTCTACAGTCTTTGCTTAGATAAGAAGTCTAGAGAGGAACAAGAGGGATTGCTCAGTCTCTTCTAATTTTAAACGATTCCATTAGGCTTGTAACTCTTCTTTCTTGTAAGGTTGGTATCATGTATCTGTATGTCTTTTTTCTTTTCCTTAAAATTTAAAAAATATTTTTTAATTGATACAATCAATGACTGAATAAGTTAACGTTGATAGTGAAATGAATTAATTTATTTTAATGTTTCTTATTTACTGTCTTTATTCTTTTGTCTAAGACATAATACAAAGAAAAATAAATCTGCCTTCTACACTTTCAATATTCAGTACTAATCCTTTGAGGAGTCAGGGGGAAAAACGATGAAGGTGCAGTTTTTTTACATTTTAAGTTAGACACGGGAAGTTGTAGGTTAAAGGCAATAGAATGTTGTTAACGAGACCTTGGCGCTAAAAACAGTGTGGGTTCAAAAATATTAGCAGTTGAAATATCCATGCAAGCGGGAATAATGATAAACGTGGTCGCCTCAGGCACTAGTAACGACGAACATCACCTCACTGCTCCCCACTCCGCCTCCTCTATCAGCTGTTTATTGTTTTGCAGAAGATCCTGTTGTGACAGGAAACTGCAGTAGCCGGTGCTTGTCATTATAGTGTGTTTAGCTGTATTTTTGCTTGGTTTTCATTGTGGGAGGCAGTTGTTTAATGTGCGTGTGAGTGCCAGTTTAAAACTGAGTGGTGTGCTGAGTTGTTTATAGTTAACCCATAATGGATGAAGAAGGTGCTGTTCCGGACAAAACAAAAGCTAAAAAAGGCAGAGTCTAGGAAGAGTGATCGATGCTGCAAAATAAATGAGGAAACACACCCATGAAACAGGTGAAAACTGTAATTGTAAGGTATTTTGTTGCTTTAGTAATACAACTGAAGGCGAACGTAAGAAGATTATTTTGCACTTTAATGGCCTAGAAAATCGAGATAGCCAAAACATTCGTTTAAGCGGTTATAATTACTTGCAATTTAGTGAAGCAAAGAAGAAACAGGCCAGACGCAAAAAAACAGTAAATTTCACTCTTACGCATATCGTTATAAAGTACGTGTGACATGTGATAACGAAATGATCGAGGTTCCTGTGTGCTACAAAGGTTTCTTGCTATGCATGGTATCGCTCCAAGGCGCTTACAAACGATATAGCAACAACTGACTGAATTCGGGAAAGTATTACCAGATAAACGAGGTAAACACTTGAATAGGCCTCACGCCTTGTCGGAGGAAGTTACCAATAAGATCCATGAACACATTCAGTCTCTCAGGGGGAGAAAGGCTCATTATTCTCTAAAAAAGATGAATTAAACATTACTAAGCTTCATGAAATGTACAAGGAAAAGTTTCAGAATTTCCCAGCCTCTTATGGTACTTATCGCAAGATTTTTGAGGCAAACTACAATTTTTCTTTTGGTATTCCCGTTCGGATACTTGTAGTCGTTGTGATGGGTTAAATGCCGAGATAGAGATAGTAAAAAAAGAACTAATGAAAAGTGATTGCCCTAACGCTGCTGACCTTAATAAAAAATTGTGTGAAGTTCAACGTGATCTAGAGTTACATAAAATAAAAGGCGATACATTTTATGAACTGCAGAATAAGGTGCTTAAAACTTGCAGAGGAGGAAGCTATCACGCTAGATTATCAGAAAAACTTATCAGTTCCAAATATTGCGACAAATACTATATATTATAAGAGGCAAATTACTGTGTATTTATTCAACATTCATATCCTGTCTACAGGTGAATCTTTCTTACATTTATGACCAAACAGTTGCTAAGAGAGGCTCAAATGATGTTACATCCTTGCTTCATAATTTCATACTTGAACAACTCTCTCCCAGCGTAAAAACTCTTCACATATTTTGTGATTCGTGCGCTGGACAGAAGAAGAACAGTACTCTACTTCAATACCTTCACTACATTGTTCACTACATAAAACGTTTAAAATCCGTGACTTTAACATTCCCAGAGCGAGGAAATTCGTACATTGAATGCGACCGCAACATGACTTTAATTCCAAAGAAACAATTTGCGGAATTGCCTAAAGGCACTCACAACCTAATAAGAGAGGCTAGGGCTAAACCAAGTCCGTTCAGAGTCATTGAGTTTGAGCAAACTATGTTTAAGGATTGGACAACTTTCTTCAAAACCAATAATGAATATGCAAAAATACTTGCTATGCGAACGCGCCCTATAAAGGAGCTGAAAGTTGAAACGGATTACTTCAGTACCATAAGTCACAGGTCCTCCTATAACGGAAACTGGGAATCTTCCATTGTCATTGCTACAAAGAGGACTTTGCAGAAGAAGAAAACAGAAGAAGAAGCAGAAGCTTTGTCTACAGGAGAGTTCTTTCTCCCGAGCAATGCCTATGATGCAAGGCTCCCACTTCCAGAGGCCAAATGGAGAGATATGCAGGTAATACTTCACATTACTAGGCATATACCTTATTTTTATGTTTTATAACGTAAAAATAATTTATGAAATCGTACATCCTGACCCAAATAAAAAAAAAAAAAAACAAACGAGCCATAGAATACTCCTGAACAATGTGGGTTTGAAAACTAAAATAAAACTTTTTAAATGAGTTTTGTGATTTAACTTTTCATCATTTCAAAGTAAACTCCTATACAATATAAACTTGTGTTTGCACAAATATGTTCCTTTTACAGGACCTAACTCCGTTCCTGACAAGTACTGAAGCGAGAGAGTTCTACCGTAACTTGCCCCACGGAAACGTGATTGATGAAGACGAGTGAAGTTGATGTCTGATGAAAAGCAGTTTAGGACTATTAAAATAAGTTTTATCATTTATAAAAACTGTAAATTTAACTTTGAAACATTAACTAAGTACTCAATAAAAGTCTATTAGATTGTAATCTGTTGTTGTTAATATTTTCCTGCTAAATTGCTGCACCTTCATCATTTTATCCGCAAAATTATTGTACCTTCATCATTTTTTCCCATTGAAAAAGTACAAATTTTACTAATAAATACAATAAAAGGTTCAGTTTTGAAAACACTAAAATGATTTACTTACTTCTTATAAGTATCTAATATTGGTGATAATAACTAATTATTAAAATTTTTACACATATCAGAATAGATTTCCTGAAGAGTTCTAAAATCAATATATCATTTTCCTGAGATTCAAAGAACATACACCTTCATCGTTTTCCCCCAGACTCCTCCTTTGTTTAATGCATGCTATTAGACTCGTGCAGTCAAAATGCTCCCACAAAGTAACAGAAATATGCTTAATAACATTATTTTATATTTACATTTGTAATATAACTTTTTTGGAGGAAGTTCTAAATATGTCCCTTCAATAGTGCCAGAATTCCTCAGGCTCATTGTCCACAAAATACTGGCTAAAAATCTCCTCAGCACCAAGGACACTAGCCTGGAGATGTTTACGAAGTTTCTTCGGGCTAGGCCTGTGAAATTACACCACTAGGGCTTTCCTCGTTGGGGCAATCAGGGTTTGATCTGTTCTATAACCTCTTATATAATGTTTTTTCACCTTCAGAAGAACTTTTGGTTCGGATTATTTTCATTCCTAACGCGACGGCTGAGTCTGCCATGTTACCCGATCAATAAAATACAAACACATAGTTCTCGAAACCCACTTAGGTCAACAAATATTTAATTTTTGTCCTTATAATTTATTTCCGATTTAGATGTTTTTTAGTGCCGTAGTAGAGTTTTTATTATTTTCACGTCTTAGAGAAAGTATGTACATATGTAGGTCTGAGAAGCGTACTACGCTAAGGTGTGTACTTCAGAATGTATAAAATCACTTACGTTTACAGTTAAGTATACCTTATTGTTCCTATCGAACATTTATATTTAATATTTCCTGGCATAACAAAATATAGAAAATTATTTACTGAATTAAAATAAAAATTTTCTCAAGTTCGTAGAAAAAGGGACGTCAGCAGGAAATTATTACTTTTAAATAGAGCAGTTAAAAGATAAAAAAATTAATAACGGTTCATAACACTATTCAATATAACAGGCAGCAACGTTTTAAATAGTCTATATGAGTAAATGTTTCACAGCATTTCTACAAAATATCCAACTAATGCGTCACTAATGTATTAAACTACTAATAACTTTCCTCTACGTGGAATATAATGATAGTCTTAGAGGTAAACACGCCAGCACTTTTTAGTTAAACATTAGAAATTACAGATTTTGGGTTAGTTTTATGGGATTCATAAGCAATAAATATAACTAGAAATAATTTTATTAATGCAAGAATTATATTCCAATAATAAAACTATAACTAAATTGAAATTAAATACAGTAATATTGCTCTATATTAATGCTGAAAAAACGATTTTGTAAAACTGAACGAAAGCCATTTTGTTCAGCGGAAGTTAACACATACATATTAAATAATTTAACTTGATTTGTCATATTCAGCTTGTTACAAAACTGTCACGTTCATGTATATTAACGAGTTCCGGTAAGCTCTTGTGCAAATGCATGTCATTTTGATACACACACTGACTGCAAATTGGATTCATAATTTACATTCAGATAACTATTTCGTATTTAATACATAGAGCATCATGTACTACGAAAAAAGGATTGTTTAGGATTCAGATTATTCCAATATGAAATTAAATAAAACGTGTTTTATTGCCATATTACTTTTTAAAAAGTATTGTTGATTAAATTAAGTGTTGTTTAAAACTCGACCCTAATAATTTAACACTGAATTATTTATCTCTGCCCAGATTAAATTCCTTGCTGTCATTTTACACAAAACGTAACAAAGAAGATAACCTCATAAAACCACACCTATTATCGAAAGGTGAAAGGACCTGCTACTTAATAAATTGTTCAAGCAAAGAGTTACATTAATGATATTTTATCTAGAATCTGTTTTATTTACTCACCCGTATTTACCTTACTAAAAAAATACATTTCCTAGCATTTAAATTTATTCTACTTCTAGCAGGCTATTTGTAATATAGACATAACTGCAGGAATTCAGCAAACGTGTTATAGATTTAATGCACTTTTACTGGTAAAGTTAACTTTGTTTCAACCCTACCCGGGTAACTCATCTTTAAAACATGAGGGATATTTGCTTGTTATTCTATTGGTAATTAACTTTGTCTTTCAAATGTGTGTCTAAGAAAATAAATTCAAAATGACGGCTGAGATTACTCCATAACTATATCCGTACTACAGTTCATTCATTGCTACAACTTTAAAGCGGCGTAATATTAAAAGTCACTAAACATAACAGTGGACTTTGACTATAGGTTGTTCAAACAAAGTAGTAATCAAAGTTTTCCTTCCTATATTAAAAGTTCAAACATAAGATACAGTAAATACAATTACGTGAGCTGAACGATAATGAGCCTATCTGCTTGTTCCTAAGATATTGCCAGCCTTATAAACTCGGAAGATAATATCAAACCCCTTCCTGCTTTATACAATATAGTTGGAATATTTTAGCTTAGGACATAAATCAACATTAAGACTAGTTAATATAGTGTAACGGTTTAAAATATAATGAATTAATTTAATGAACGTTTATAAGGATATCATATTATATACATAAACAGCCACACACACACGCGCGCGCGCGTGTATATTTGTAATTATACAAATATAATTATATTTGTATATAATTATATATATATATATATATATATATATATATATATATATATATATTTAATAATTAAACAGTATTAAGTCTTATTTTAGTTTAACATAACTATAAGATAAATAAACATGGATATGCATGTATGTGTGTGTAGTTGTTGTTTATAATATAATATTAATTATAATGTAATATATATATATATATATATATATATATTATATATATATATATATATTTTATATATATATATATATATATATACTTACACATATATATATATATATATATATAGATTATTTAACATAGATCAAAAATGTATATTAAATACTATAGAAAGGACGATATATAAGCCAAGCGAAAATCTCTTGTTCAAAGATGAGAGTATCTTACCATTTGTATTTTAAATCTTTTAAAATCATTAAAACAACTAAAAAATATCTTTATCAATTTTAAAGTCCTCGTAAAACGAATAAAAAATCTGCTACAGTAATGAAGAAATATTTGGCAAGAAATGAAAAAGATTTACAATAAAATCACAGAAATCTATCAAAATAAGTTTTACAGATTCCAGCTAAAATTGTAAACTTTGTTCTCTCCGCTTGTTTCTTAGAAAATACTTCATTGTCTAGTTTTTTCGCATCTATTTTTAACATACTATATACTCTTCCCAATAACAAAACTCTTCATTAGCTTTTTACATTTTTTTTAAGTCGCTCACCGCTTTGGTACTCATATTTGAGGTAAAATCCACGTTTTAGTTCATGTATGGTTTTTTATCAGAAGGGCTTTATTAACATGTTTCTAAATCATCCCCTGTTCTAGGTAATATTTAAAATTTCTCGAATGAACCACATATTCCATTTCGTTTAGTTAAGTTGTGCACAACTTGTTTTTATAATGATTTTGAACAAGAGGTAAATATCTATGATTGTAAATTTTCTGGATACTCTGGAGCAACTTTAAGAACACATCCATAATTATCATCTCCCGAAATTTCTAAAAAAAAATTATGTCTTTCCGCTTTTATATTCTATACAAGAGATACTGAGGTGTACAGAGGTAACTATATAGGTAGTTATAATTTGTATAAATAACAAAGGAGATGTTAGGAAATATGTAAACAAGACCTGTGTCTTTTATAAAATATGCAGTTCACAGGCACTCTATAACGGGCTGTTAAATAAAATCTTTTGTATCTTATATCTTAGTATATATTTTTATTATACGTTGAACATTGAAATTAAATACATTCACACCTGATGAAATCTTCTAATAGAAACCTAATAATATCCCTTTTTGTATTGTAATCCAACTTATCAAGCAATTGTTTAGTCAAACTATAAACGTTTTCACCTTCTATGTAACAAAAACATTTCCTCCCTATATTTTCTTAAGATGATAGTTTTCCTATGCATTATGTACCATCTTACAACTTTATAGTTAAACTTTTAAATGTTCAAAAATAGTATTTCTCTTAGTTTTGGCACATATTGATCTTGCAATCTGACGAAACCATTTAGAATTCACGTGTGTTTCTAGGATCGATTTTAGTTTTTTTTCTACTAATACAAAAATATGTGAGTCATTTAACCTACGATCTTTAAGTGTTAGCTATACCTAGGAATCAATTATACGTGTTATAGGAATCAATTATGTATGTTTGTACTCAATATATCCCATTTTCTACAATGTTATTGCATACATTTTCGTTTTTAACGACCTTGAAAAAAATCACTTTAAAATTATGTTCATGCTTAAAATATGTTAAAAAAAGTGCAGTTAATTAAACGATAAAACAATAATTAAAACAGAGTGTATATACTATTTGTTTTCACAAGAGATAATAGTATTGTAGTGTTTTGTATTAAGTTTAATATTTCCACATTTTGGAATGTAAATTTGAAAGTAATGAAACAAATTATACCACTAAACTGAATTTAATTAGTATATTGGATGTCTCTTTTTATTGTATCATCTGACAGACACTCGCTGTGAATGCAGACTCCATGTGTACGTGTTATTTCATTCGGAAGTAAAATATTGCACAATTAGTGCCAATTATAGTGAATGAATTGCCACTCTTCTGATAAAACACTATGCATTATTAGTTGCATACGAATAATAAAACATGAAAATACACTGATGAGTTTTCATACAATTTTTAGGGTACGAAACGAACAAATCATAAATGCTGAGCAGACTTTCCTCTACAGCTAATTTACCAATGCTGCTACGTATATTGTTATACGTTAACAGTGAGTCCCTTTTAATGGGTTTTCAATTTACGTCGACTGTTCCGATATTAAGTTCATTCAATTATTAACTTAACAATTACACATGTTTTTATTTCTTCCTAGAGTTTAGGCATTCTGATTGAAAACCGATACTAGCCAGGTATTGTAAAATATACAACACAATAATTCAGCTCTTTATGGAATTGTGTGTAAGATATAATTGTTGATGACTTCTAGTGGCATTAGTTATAATTTAAATTAAATAATACTAATTGGGAACCTAGCATAATCCTGTTGTTTACATTATCAAAATATTCGATTGCTGCTGACTATTTAAGTATGTGATAAATGCCAATACGTCAAATAAACCCAATTTTAGTCAGTTAACCGTACTTTTTTTAATATAACGAGGAAAAGACCAATCTAATCTTCCCAACTAACTTGATTTAACTCCTACCTTATTTCAGTGTACAAAAACATATTCTTGGCAACAAAACTTAACGTTATAAGTCTACAGATCTGGACCTAGGAATAAGGCAATTGAAACAACAGCCAAAGGAAATTTAAAAATCACCTAGTCACCTCATAAAACTCAGAACAACAAAAAGTGCACTTTTATCGCAGCCAGTACAAACGCCGTTAAACCTATCTTCTAGGCACTTTTCACGCACAGTCAGAATTATCTGACGATTTTTATGTTTTGATTAGTACTTTAATAAAAAAAACGCCCCATAGAATCATTATGGAATTATAAACATGTTGTCTTGCAGGAAATTGTGTTTTCTGATATGCACCATGGGTAAGTTGTAAGATTATGTGTCGGATACCGTTAAGTCGAGGCATTTTCATCAAGCAATTTATTTATATTTATTACTACTAATATATTTATTCATATAATTCTTTGAGTAACTTATTACAATTTCTTATAATAAATCAGTGGTAGCTCACAGAGAAGTATTTAGTAAAATAACTCAAAGAAGTAATTTGTTCTTCAGAAACTTATCATATTTTGTTTGGATATTATTAATGAAATTTTTAGATTATAACTATAAGACTCTAATTTGTATAATAATCTATTTCATCAAATTAAATAGTAAAATTTTGGAGACGATCATAGAATGTCTTTGTATATTGTTATATAATAAAGCAAGCATATACAAAAACTTGAACTATTTCATTTATTTTAAGAAGAATTTTAAAGTTAACTATTATATCTACGTAATGTTGTTGAGGTGTAACTAATTAGGGAAGTAGATGACCTAGTTATAGAAGTTATTTAATCAGAAAATTTGGAAAATGTTGTCACTACATTTTAGAATTCCATACTAATACTAAGTACATATTATTTATGTATGTTATTTTTTAACATGTATAGATATATTCCAAATTCCAATTATGCATTCCGTGCAAGAAAAAAATATGGAATTTGCATCCTAATAAAATCATAAAATTTTTTGAAAGATGTTTTATCCATGAAAAATGTCCTAATGCTGAAAACCCACTTCTATGTAATTAAATTTCTAAAATACCATATATTTTATACGTTTCTGTGGGTTTTGTCATAATTCATAAAATTTGATTTTTTATTAAGGGAATTTTTACTATGATATTCGGATGGTTGATAAACTTAAATGACATTTCATTGCAAATATTTTTGATCTCAGCTGTTTAGTGAAATATAGGAATTATACGAGAAGCTGAGTCTAAAAATGACAGTTACCCATAATATCTTTTAATATTTAGACCAATAGATAGCAATTTTCAAAATGTACTACATTTTATAATAGTATGAAAATAAAAATATAAAAATACCAACATAATATATTAAACAAACTAATAACTTTTCAAACACTTGTTATTTTACTCTTACTTCTGCTGAACTAAAGGTTTACATAACTCGACATCACTGTTTTTTTTATATATAATCTCTAACAAAGTTTACAGATGAATAGAGCAACACGCAGGGTGGACATCGTAACATGCGCGAGATGCATAGATGCCGATTCAGGATATGTTTACTGGTATAAGAGTATATTTTTGTGTTCCTGTGATATATTATTGATCTAAAAATTATACCTATACATGGAGTTAAACTTTTTCGTGATAATAATACGATCAACTGAGTATCAAACCATGCATCTGTGTATTTCTTTAAGACTCAATGTGTCTAAAAAGAACGATTTACAATTATTTTTCCCTATAACAAGACGATGAGGAAAACCCTCATTTAATTCAGTCCTAAAAGGATCTCTGTGCTGTTTCCTGAGTGACAGGATAATTACGATGGGCATGGTTGGTGTAGGAGCCGTCTCTCATCGAGATTCCTTGAAGAGGAATATCTGCCACTATCTCAGTAACGTTACCCACCTTAATTCCAGCCTCTTCCGGTTAAAACAATTAAGGTGATTGGGGAATGACAATACCCCTTCATGTTTAGTCTTCAATATTACTGTAACATTATGGGTGCCTCCACCACTTCAACGGTGGTTATAATTATAATAAGGTGCTTGCTAGCACTTCAAATTATTATCTTCATGCAAAGAAAACAACACAGGGTTGAAGATATAACAATGAACAGTCAAAAACATAACAGTTAGTCGTAAATAGGCATTAAATTATTGTAACTTAATTAAAACAATAGATAAATATAATCTAAAAATACGAAACACACTGAAAACAATTTTTTTGATTGCTTATCTTATTCTCCAAACGGCAGCACATTATATAATTAATCACTCCATTACGTGTTAAGGTGTGTGGTTTAGACACCCGATATGTAAAGCGTTGGGCTAATATACCAGGATTCGCAGATGTTCCATACAAGACTTAATATCATGTGTTCATTTCATCCTCGAGATATAATGTAGACAGATAGACAGACTGAACATCATACATAAGAAAAAACTTTTAATCCCTGGCAAGACAAACGGTAATCTCGTAGTTACGCAGGCTTACTAAGTGATAGGCGTTAATAATTCATTATTGAACTCCATAGATATTCGTTATTCATATCTATGGAGAAATAATATTTTCTTCAAAATTTTAAGATGTGTAAAAATTATATCTTTCTCGAGATATCTTAATTCTGTTTAGGCTGCTTCTTTAGCTATGTTACATATCAATGTGCAATTTTTTATACTAAGATTACCCACAGTCATATTTGTCCTACGAATATCGTTCTCTTAAGCACTAACCAAAAATATTCTCTCTTTCAGTAAAATTCTAGCAGTGATATCCTCCATAATTGAACTCCAAGTGGATTGATTGAAATGGCGCTTAATATAACACTTTAAGTATATACGTGCCTTCGTTTTGATGACATATTGCAGAGAGGCTGGCGGACAGTAATAACACATTTTCATTGCCTCGAATTTCGGAAATGGCTTCATCTGTACGAAAAGACACTGATTTAAACACATGTAAAAACAAATATCTCAGCCTTTAAATTTAGAGTTCATGGATTTTAAATAACCCACAATGCATTAATATATCAAATAAAACTAAAGAACGGAGTTAACGGATAGACCATTCGTTCCAATTACAGTGTGTTTTAGCCATGACAGTCATTGCGTTAGCAGTTGAGTAATCCACTCACCACTAAATAAACATGTCCTATATTTGATCTACAACAGCGACGTACAGATATCAGTTTTATTAACTAGTTTCATATGTACTACTTGGGTTCAATATCCCAGTATCACTTCCTATAATATTATTTTATATGTACAATTTAGTCAAATACAATTCAGTAAAACTTTTATTTCCAAAGGTTTTAACATATGAAATATATTTATATAATTATGTTATAGTAACATTTTGTATTAGTTGGAATTATAAAGGTGAAACAAAACATATTTGTATGTATATATACATATATATATATATATATATATATATATATATATATATATATATATATATATATATCTTCTGTAATGCAAATCGGCTTCAATACTATTCTAAGTACTTTAAAGTGTACACAAAAACCGAAACAAAAATTCAGTGCTCATGTTTAATTTTCGAGTTCACAGAACCGAATAGTTCTGATGAAGGGTTCTGTGAACTCGAAAATTAAACATGAGCACTGAATGTTTGTTTCTGTTTTTTTTTTTTTTTTGTATACTTTAAAGTACTTATATATACGGTAGTTTTCATTTTTCTAGGGTTGAGGTAAACCCTTATGTGACAATCACATATAAGTTTTAAAACAGTAATTTATTTCTAGCCTAAGTTTCTTTCTATGAAAAAAATAAATCCATATAAAGATGTTATGCCAAAATACAAGGGAGCTGCAAGTCAGCTGATCCATTACTGTCTCAGATGATGTCTAATTCTAGTTCTACAGAGATTTTTTGTGTAATTGTGTGAGTTTCACAAACTCAATCATGTATTAACCACTGGACCAATTGTATTGAAATTATTCATGAATATTCTTCATATCACTGGTTAAAATTTAAGCCTATTTAGAACATCTCTTTGCGGGCTACGACCCTGAGTTATTGAAAACTTTTAGCTTAACCAGCAAATTTTAAATGAGTTTTTATAATCAAGTATTTGTTTTAAACGTGACAACACAGTCATTTATTTAGCTACCATTCTAAATGCCTTTATGTTTATAATACTGAAAGCATAGATTAGGGTTAAAACTACTAGCAATCCCTATTACAAATATTCTGTAATTTATATGCTCAGAGGTTATCCAAATAATAAATTAGGAAATTTTTTTTAAAAATGCATTTTTAATTGAAAACTTTGAGAAACACAAACTATACAGTGCTAGATCATTAGTGTAACGAAATCTCAAAGACAAGTTACTGTCTGACATTTGCTGAAGATGTTACTTGTTATAAAGTACATTGTCGTTTTCTTTATTAACTGTACTGATCTTTTACAATAAAATTATACCGAAATATGTCTATTGGTATAGAATGTTTCGTATATACGTGTATATATTATTGGTTGGTGTGTAAATAACGTTTAATCTCTATTGTTCATTACATCATGAGTGTGTTACATCAAAAGGTAAGAGTTGGACTTTCGGAATCCTCCACACAAAGCTAAAATTTTTTATTGACACTGAAATCGTTTACAATTAAATATTGGAGATAACATCGAGTTATTTCATTGTTTATCTGACTTGAGGATGCCAAAAGTCTGCTCTTTAAACTTAAATCTGAAATAGATCAGTAGATTAGACAATATTAATTTGATTATCAGGAGTGTTTAGAATGTTATTTAAACGAAATATGCTCACGGTGTCCTAATTTGACAGTACCAAATTGTGTGTTATGCCGAAGGTAACTGATACACAAAAATAAATGTATAATAAGTATTATTTACATACATAAAAAATGCAAAAAATAATTATTACGCAAAACACGGAAATTGGTGTATTTCATTATAATATTTAGAACTTTTTTTATTTTCTATAATCTATAATTTAAACAACTGTTTAAAATAACCTGAAATTAGTCAATAATATTTGGTAATTTTCATTCGCGGGAAAAATTCAAACTCAATAATTACGTTTACGTTACTTAATATAACGTATGTTTTAAGGTCAGAGATTATTATGTCATGTTTAAACTTTATTGTATTATTAAATGGTAGAATACTTTTCACAACCCAGGTTGGTATTTAATTATTTAGTTATTAATTCTTCATACCTATTAAGAAATTAAAAAATAGATTAGAATCAAACTAAGTACAACAATGCTATTACTAGGTATAGCATAATCCACTTCATGGCTGAACCTTGTTAAATATATTAAAAAATACATACCACTGATACTAAACGTCAACTACAGAACACTTCAGCTTACATTGTTGCTGTCACAACACAAAAGCCGCCTTTGTTTAAACACAGTAACCAGCTCGGTTTGACATTTAACTTTGTATTACACTCCAGGCTGTCAGTTACCTAACAGTCAGATGCCACTTAGCCTCGTGATCCCGGTTGTTGTACATAACAGTTTTATTTTGGACTATCCTGTTTTTGTTACAGGTACTATACATTTAGCCTTTCATTCTAATCACTAATGCATAGTTTTGAATACTGTGCAGTGATTATCACATATCCTTTAGAAAGTCATCCTATTACTTTAAGTGACTGTTATTCTAAAAGCTAAATTTATTCACTGTTTAACGTTCTTTAGCCATTAAAACAGCACAAGTTTTCTAAAACTCCTACTTTTTTGCGCTGATGAAACTCTGCATGTAAATCTTTTTACATTTCCCATACATAATCGTTAGAGAATTATTTTTAATAATATATTAAATTGAACAAACCAAGTTGCAGGAAACATATTTTATTATTATTATTCATAAAACTAAGTTTTATAGGAACTTTTCTTGCAAAAATTTTTTATGACTTACGCAGAAACGATATAGCATATAGAAATACTTACAGATACAGATGAAGATAGAGATACTTACGGAATATTTACAGATTGTAAGGCAAAACAAAGATCACATCTTACTGCAGCGTCTGGAACCTGACGTTGGTTTCACAGACCAGATTCCTGGAATCCGAAGACATACTCGTCCGAAGAAAGCCAGCGACGAAGACATCTAAACTAGAAAATATACAAATGTGGTATGTAAGTGATGGGGTATTCTTATTGTCTCATTCTCATTAGATGCACAAATGATTGCACTAAGTTACTTCTGACACTATGGTTCTAGACGCTTCACTAATAAAAGGAGAAATGCAGCTAATTCAATATATTCACTGAATCAACACTTTTCACCATAGTCGTAGTTTGTTTATAATGAATTAGTACTCATAATTTAGCCTAAGGTTAAGCTTACCTGTAATAAAGAAGAGCAATAAGTAAAATATATTTAAATTTACTGTTTCAAATTATTTGGTATAATTTATTTAAACACGACGAAATTTGCAAGGGAGCTGTTGCTTTATACAAAAAAACTTGAAAATGTAAGCGTGCGTAAATAATACAAACACAAATCTTATATAATAACCTATATCTTATAAAAAAACAAATCTTTTTTACACAATTTTAGATTAGTCCCTAAGACAGAGTAATATGTCAAGGATAAATACTCAAACAATTTGTTTTACATTTGTAATTTGTTGTGCTTGACTGTATGGCTTGATTATTCGTTAGTTTAAACCCAATATATTGGTTAAATATACCTTGATAAAACACAAGACAAACAATCTCAACGATGCCCTCAGCATTATAACAATATCCTTCAGTAGGAAGTGGAATAAAGATTTTAGTACAGTATTTCTTCGTAAATATACTCTATTTCCAAACCATTATATATTTTTATTTTATTTAATAGATACCAACTAGTAAGCGGACACGTATAAGCACAAGACCAATTTAGGTGAATATTACTGAAACAATACAAATTTAACAAATATGTTTATTTTTACAATGAGCGTTTATTTATTTTAAAGAACACAAAATTTTACTGCTAGAAATTTCAGATTTCCTAATACTTAAATTGTTCTTGAGCAACCGAATGATTATTTGTCTCTGTTCAAAAAGACAAATTCTTCAAATGACAAAATGAAAGTTTAACTATTTCAAGTGCCATTTAGAAAAGACTATGCATATATTAAAGACTTGTGTTATAGAAATGATAATTTTTTTTATTGTGAAACATATTGACTGGATACAAATATATCCTATTATAAGTAGTGTACAACGAATAAACTAGTACTTTGGCTAAAAGCCAAATGCTGCTGGCAGTTGGAAATCTTACTGAGAGTTTACGTGGTGTGGGAACACATATATCAAGCCAAAGGTGAGCCTGGTCAACTGTACAGCAGCCTGATAAGTGGAAGTGTAACACATGGCCTTTGCAGATATCGCTAACCCAACTTCGATACAACTGTTATCACAAGTATGAGAATAGTGACAAAATAATGTATCTGAAGCATTATAGATACATTCATTTGTGAATTGTAGCTATCATTTATCTACAATATTACTGAAATACAAATTAATAATAATTTTGGACAGGATACAACGAAAAGTCTTGCTATGTAGTATTAAATTATATCTCACTAAAAATTTTATAAATTGCTCAAGAGAGTTTCAAGCAGAGTTGTAATTATATTTTGGATATCATGATAAAAAATAATTTTGACTTATTTCAATACTCTGTATTATATTCGTACCCTAAATCTATATTAAAAACTATATAAAACAGTATTAGATTAGTCACCCTGGTAAAAGCGGTATTTTTGAATTATAAATAATTTCAAACAATGAATGAAACCCTAATACTAATGACAACTTTCTATACCTCGCCAAAGAATAGGTAAAAAAATAAGAAAAACTGGAATGTTTATGTCCAGCATTCGGGAAACTCAGATATCATACACCGCATGTTAATTCTTGTTGATTATTCACTACAAAGCTGGTGCGATAGCTAAAATCTCTCTAAAGAGTAACGTTCGTTGTTCAGTGGTTTTATGGCTCGCCTGGGTTAATAAATAAAATAGAGTGAAGCGTTTGCATTTAATCAGTGTTGTTTTCATTTCCTCTATCGATTTCTATTTTCATCCTACAGTATGAAATCATTCTCGGATTGTAAACCATTACACAGGATGTAATGGGTCGCCTTATCATTACTATCTCTAGTAGTACTTAAACATTTTTCGTCATCTAACTGATATATTAATATATTCTTTAATAGCAAAATATATGTTCTGATAAATTTAATAATTCACTTAAAATAAAATGTTTACACTACCACACACTGCGGACACTGTTTGAACAACCAATGGTCACAGTTCATTATTGTGTTTGGTAGCTTTGAAAAATGATGCCTCTTTGAACTTGTAGCAATCAATGAGCTGATGTACGAATACAGTTATAGGGTGACCTCAGCTTTCATTTTTCATATATTTAACTGCAACACATACGGTTAAATAGTAAGCTTATTTTCAAATAAAACAAATAATTATTTTACCTGTTTTAAATTTCATTTAGATGACTATTGAAACACTACATTTCTTCAGTAAAAATGTTTTATAATTGCATAACATAAATCCCTGTATTTCAAGTTTTGAAATTAATAATAGCGTGTTAAATTTTATAAAGTAAACTATATTTTGGTGTAAGTTATATATAGTCGAGTAAATAGAAATATTCCGGTGATAAACGATTTCGCAAATAATTTTATTGTATCTCCCACATTTCACACAATAGTTTAAGACCCATGTCTTATCGCACTTAAATTCTTATTTTCTTTACGTTGTGGTTTTATAAGGTTATAAAATCAGTTAGATTTATTAAAATATAAAAGTACGATATTTAATTTGATCAGACGAAAATCAACCATTTGGTATACTTATTAAGGTAATTACAGTTGCTTTATTACAGTAATCATTAGAAATTAAATAATAATCAGTACTTAATTCATATTACTAACTATTATTTGCATTAAAACAAAAGAATAATTTTTACGTAAATTATACAGGCAATTTGCAGTCGGTGTTTGTATCAAAATAGCATGTATTTGCACATGAGGTTCCCGGAACTGTTTAATACACATGAAAATGACATTGTTGTAACAAGCTGAATGCGGCAAATCAAGTTAAAACATCTAATATTTATGTTTTAACTTCTTGATGTACAAAATAGTTCTACCTTTTATACGATAGTTACAAAAGCCATTTGATTGCATTTGGTATAATAAATGTTAATTTTATAAGTTATAATTGTAATATTTTATATTAATTATTTTATTAATAAATAATTTTTTATTAAAATTAAATTGCATATTGATCTCTAACAATCCAACGAAACAGAAATATAATAGTATTGAAATCATTACAGCGTGCTGGTGTGGTATTATTTTCGAGGGTTATCATAATATTCCATGATTAATACTGATATTGTTTAATAGTTTAGTACATATTATGGTATATTAGTTGGATATGGTATTTTAAAATAAAAAAAACTTTCTGTAATAAAAAAAAATTAGAAGCGAATAATTTAACTTTATAAAATGATTATACTGAATGTTATTAAATTTCTATGTACTATTTATCATTTCTGTGTTAACTGTTCTAGTAATAAATAATATCTTAATCCTAACGTCACATTTATATGAAATTAAATAATTGAATTGTCTCACGTACTACTATTTTTGGTCATTACAGCTAATATAAAGTTAACGAGAAACAAAATACTGATTCTTAAATAACTAGAACTTGTCTATGGAAATAACAAAATGTCACGTTCTTTAATCTCAACACATGTTCTATAGAAAGAGTTCTACGAGAAATAATTAAAAATTATTTTTAATTTTATTGCGGTGTTTGCGATCAGATTACATTTTAAAACCATTAACATTATAACAGTTTGTTTTAAGTCATATAGAACATAGTGAAATTATGGTTTTCATTTTTATTTATTACAATATATGATTATGAGAGACAGATATGAAATTAAAAGTTATGAAGTTAAATTAGTGCAATGTTAAGAACACTGAAGTCGCATGAATTGAGGTTAAGGGATAAATACCACCTGCAAGTTCTTGTAAATAAAAACAAGAACCATTATTTCATAAATACATTATAAATTCACGCTAGTTTTCAATGTTTTAAATGAAAATGAAACAAAAATGAAATGAAATGAAAAATGTCTTTATTAGAGGCGAAGTTAGGACCATAAAGTCCTCTCTACCACTTAACCTCGATTTTTGGAGGAGTCATCCTATATCAAGAAAAAGGAAAAACTCACTCTCTGCCTTGGATAAATATTTGGTACAGTCACATCTTGATTTTCAAGACACGAATTGAATTAGGCTACACTTTTTTGTGTGCTATTATGCAATGACTCAATCAAAATTTAGATACTAAAAAATTATAATGCGGTGCTTGGTCTTATTTTAAATCATATTCCAAGTATAGAAATTAGTAAGGCCATTGGTAACATAAATAATAGTCCTTCACATAGTTATAAATAGCCATGCAAATATTATTAACTGTTTAAAACAATGAATAAAATGTTTCTTAAAATCCAATTGTCTATAAATAACCGAGTTACTACCGAATTATTTGTTTATACATCCTGCAAATACCATCACATTAATTAGTTAATCACTAACTTTTGTTAATGTGTGTGGTATGGACACCAAAAACAAACCTTTTAGTGGTAGTAAAAGTACCAGGCTTCAACGGTGTTACAAGCAAAAATCCATTTCATAAGCTCTTAAGTTGTACACAACCAGATAAAAAGTGTTATACAAGGAAAATATTTACAATCCCCGTGGATACAAACTATAATAAAGTTATGCAAGCCCACTTAGTGATAGGCCTTGTAATAGAACCCATTTATATTTTAAGAGAAAAAGTGTTTTATAAATAATGTTAAGTCGTAAAAAGATTATAACATTCTCGAGATACGTTTCTTATATTTAGGCTACATCTTTTGCTGTGTTACATATTAATAGGAAATATTATTACGGTCACATTATTCACAACTATATTTATCCTGCGATTCTTGTTGTTATCAAGGCTAGCTTTAAGATTTCTTTAATCACCAGTAAAATCCCACGAAGTGATATTCACTATCATTGAAATCGATGTGGATTAATATGAATGAAGCTTTATGTAGCTATTTAAATATCTATGTGCTTTGGTTCTTAAGATATCTTGCAGATAGGCCAGACAACATAAATAAAACATTTTCAAGCCATTTGATTAAAGAATTTAAAAAAATGCCTTCACTAACATCTAGCTAGTAATTTCCAGCATATATCTATTTATGTTACTAGTCATCCAAGATATATCAAGAAGTGTTACATATATCAAATAGTGTTATTCACGTATGAATATTATATTATATGTAAGTTAATAAATAAAGAATTCTGGTTATAAATTATCTTGAAAGAAACAAAGTAAATTTAAATATTTTGTCTGTAAATTTAAAGTCCATGACTTGTAAATAGGTCGCAAAAAATAGTGCATATCAAATAAAGATGCTACTAAACAACAAAAAAATATACACAATTTGTTCCACGATAGTTTGTTCTAGCCACGACATCATGACAGTGTGTTTTAGCGATGGCAGTTATTAAGTTAGCAGCTGAGTAAACGACTCACCTCTAAATAAACATGTCCTATGTGTGAAGTATACATGAACGACGTACATATTTCAGTATAATTTACTGTTTTATACACTACTTGGGTTCAATACCTTATTATCACGTAGTATATCATATAGTATACACAGTTTCGTTCAATGCAATTCAGTTTCACCTTTGTGTAGAAACTGTTTAATATAATGGCTAAAGTTATATCACTATGTTAAATTACAATTTTTTTATCATATGGAATTGGAAAGATCGAGGTAATTTTTTGGTTTTATATGGTTGAGGAGAAAATTGTTGTTACGGTAATATGTCAGTTTTATATCAATAATTGACTTCAAATATAAGTTTTTTCAGTAAATAAATTAATCAATTTGTTTTAAACACTAGGAATTTTGCAAGTTTGATGATCTGTTAATTAAGATTATATCTGATTAATGAATTTTGATGTAGCGAGTTTTGAACTGTACCAAATAATTCATAATGGTTACACAAATTATATATAGGTGCATTTAATACATATAATATAGGTTTAATTAATATTTTATTCTAGTATAAAAGCAGCTGACCTATACTGAAGAAGGGTATCGTATATGTATAATGGACTGTTCACAGTGGAACTGTGATCTTACTGCCGAATCGAGGGGACTATTAGGGATCTTATTTTGAAGGCTTAACAAATCCATATTGCTTAAAAGGAGGATAATAACTGCTAAAGTGGCTTTAAAAGCGTTGAGAAAGTTGAGGCACGGAAAAATAAAGATTACGCATTTAAAACAATTATTTTTAGGTGCTACCCCATAATGTCTACATATATAATAAATCTTAAAATTGTCTGTGGAAGTAGAAGTGCTTTTGGAATAAGTTCATCCAAGTTAAGGTCATTTGATGGACGTGTGTTTAGCATTTGGGTATTAGGGTGAATCAGAGATGCTTCCTAGGATTTTTTTCTGTAGCTACTACAATATATTCTCCTGTTTAGTGAAATATCGTGGCTAAATTTAGATATTATAATTTTGAAATCGGTTGGTTACGACTGTAAATTGATGGTGTAAAGCGGATAGAAAACATTTATAAAAGTTCTATGGAAGTGTATATGACTATGGAGATGATGGGAGGAAAGGAAACTGAAAGTGTAAAAGAATCGGGATTTCAGGAGAACCTTTTTATAGACTCAGGCTGAATATAACGGTGGATATAGAATAACAGGTCTTGTTTCAATATTTCATTTGCAGAGTCAAAGATAGTGTTTCAGGTTAAAGTAATTTTCAGGGCTAAATGATGCACTTATGATAAGCAGATATTGGTGGAGAACCAGATGGGGAAATGATAATGTTCTTTTATTGTAAACGTCGAGTTATGGAACTAATCAATTTAAGATATAATATGGGCATTAGGATTACTTATGTCTAGGAACAAGAAAACTACTACTTAGCTTATCCAGTGGAGTACTAAACTGTTACGAACGATGCAGTAAAAATGGTGGAAGAGAACATACATGGGATCTTAGAGTAAGTGTTGTAGATCAATAACTAAAGTGAAAGACATGACGATGGCATTTTGTCATAGAAGATGTCACGCCAGAGAAGTCTCCGGGAATGGCGGGATGTGTTGAAATGACCACACAAGAAAAGATTTACATATAATTTTACATTTAGGAGAAAGATTGGGGGTAGGATTTCAGGCTGACCAAATTCAAAATGGTTGTACCGGTTTCAGCTTTTTGTCAACTACACTTCATAGATGGTCAATGAAGTGTTAGTTATGACAAATTTAGTTATTCATTAGTGGAAATAGATGAGTAACAAAATGTGAATTGTGGGAAACAGACAGATAATAGTGTTTTGAATATCAAAAGAAAAACATTATGTATATTTAAAATTTGCTGATTTGATGAGAGACTGGAGAGCTGACAATGAAGTGACAATGGGGTAAGGAGACAGTAAGTGGAAGTAGTGAATTAGATTAGTAATTATTTGAATAACAGTAACATATTAGAGTGTTATAGGAACAGACGTTGCCTAAATTTTAAAGTAAATTTGTACAACATACGAATATATTGGGCAAAATATATATGACTAAGACCAGAAACTTTCATGAACAGTTCCATTCAAGAAATATTTGCTCGTTTTTTCCATATTTAACTTACGTCAGTCTAAACCTCTATATACACCAATAAGTAAAATATGTCAACATTAAATAGATCCTCTCTAACCGGTTTCTTATTACAATATCCTTTTTAATTTTACATTGGATCCAAGTATAATTAATATTGCAAAGTTTTTTTGTTTAAATATAGACAGTATATACCGAACTGAGGAAATATGGGGTAAGAACTATAGGCTGTAGAGTATTTCAAAAGGGAGAAACCGCAAGAAGTAAAATGTTTAACTGCCTGTTGATTGTAACACATACTCTCTCTCTCTCTCTCTCTCTCTCTCTCTCTCTCTGTGTGTGTGTGTGTGTGTGTGTGTGTGTGTGTGTGTGTGTGTGTGTTGTGTGTGTGTGTGTGTGTGTGTGTGTGTGTGTGTGTGTGTGTGTGTGTGTGTGTGTGTGTGTGTGTGTGTGTGTGTGTGTGTGTGGTGTGTGTGTGTGTGTGTGTGTGTGTGTGTGTGTGTGTGTGTGTGTGTGTGTGTGTGTGTGTGTGTGTGTGTGTGTGTTGTGTGTGTGTGTGTGTGTGTGTGTGTGTGGTTTAAAAGTCAGTAATCGTTTATGTCTCAATACATTATAATTCATAGAAATTAACAATCATACATAGGGTGCTATGATAACGCACAAAGTAACACGAAAAAAAAATCAAGAACCCTTATAAGTATAACATCGTTTATATTATATCTAAATTTAAAAGTCGGAGACTGTTAATATCTCACCATGAGTGCCGTACACTCTCTGATTGTACTAATGAGTCAAAGCCACTTTACTCTGAATACTTACTCAATTAGAAACACTAGTTACATGGCGTCAGTGTATATCAGATACAAATATAACCCTGAATAATTATTCATAAATGTTTATTTAATAAAATTGATTTGAAATTTAAATTCCAGCATTTGGTTTACATAGAATGACAATTGTTAAATACTATAAACAATATTCTACTTTGCATATTGTTTATATTTCACAGATATCAGTATATTGCATTGCTTACATATGAACTTTATTCAGTTTATAGCTCTCATGAACTTAGCTTGGATAGGCAAACTTAAACAACCAAACAATTTTTTAGATGGCGGCTATTGAGTTATTTTATTTCAGTTGGAAAAAAATATTTATTTATATCAAATTAAATCAATAGAAAAAAATGATTATTTCATATATTAGAAAAACAATTAATAATGATAGCAGCTATTATAAATGTAATTATCTAACTAGCAGTTACCCACGTCTTCGTACGCAACTATGCAGAATTTGCACGTGCATAAGCGCTGTTGGTTCGAATGAGTTATTTTTCCACCACCAATTTATAACTTGCCTTCTTGATTTGATCAAGAATATATATTAAATAGCGTATATTCATGGCAATTATAATTGACTCCGGTCTTAATTAAGGCTATAGCCATAAAGGATTATTAAAAAAAGAATACATGTATATACATACCAGGGACCATAAGAATATTTATGTAAAATTTCAGTACAATATGTAAAATAGTTAACGTGAAAAAGCAAACAAACTAATAAAAGCAATTTTGCATTTATAATATTACCCATGGCTTTGCACGCTATTTCTTAGGTTCTTCCCTGTATTGAACAATTCTAATTTGAGTTAACTGTATTCCCGACTCGAATGTTGAGTTTACTTTCTTGCTACGATGTAGAAAATTTATTAAAAGTGCATAATGGACATTTTAATTTATTCCATTCTTAATATCTTTTGTTCCTGTTTGATTTTTCTATTTCCCAGATCAAGAAATTATACATACGTACACAGCTTTGTGAACCCTATTCTGTCAAATGAGCAATAAAATAGACTTCATAACATTTTTTAGACTTATAGTGGAAGTTAGACTCTTTTATTTTTACATCTGCTCTGCTTCCAGCTACCCACTGATTTGCACGCAACTTAAGAGGCGTTGCACGAGTATAATCACTGCTTAGTCTGTGTTATATTTCCAAAGCCATTGCTGAGCTTACGTTGTTGCCACGATCTAATAAATACGTAAAACATGTTACATACACTTCAAAATTGAATTTCAATTGGAAATGTATTGGTGTCGTTTGTTGTTCACCATTTGGTAAATCTTTTGAACTATAAACTATTATATTCACACTATAAACAAATATGACCTTTATATATTTATGCTCCTTTAACATGTTCTCAGTAATTTCTTAAAATTTCTTCTTTTCAGATTCTAAATATGGATGAATATCAAACATTTTCTATCTGAATTAGAGAGGATACATTTTTTACAATATTCTCCATTTTAATGTGTTTCCTTACAGTTTCATGTAATAAATCATTACCTTCTCTAACTGAAAGTTTGCTTTTAACATCTTGCCGTTCCTTCTGTTAAAAAGGTTTAATTCCTGCTTAATTTAATGATAAGATTTCATTAGTTCTTTGTAAATTTGTCTACACTCAATTTCTGACATTTAATATTCCTGCCCAATCTATTAAATTACTACGTTTAATATAATTTATTTCATTATTTTCTAGGTGTTGTTTAGTTGCAATAACGGTTACAATTTACTTTGACAAATCTTCATTTTATTTTAGACCACTAGCAGTTACCCGCAGCTACGCACGATATTTCGATGGTTTTGCACCTATATCAGCACTTCTGCTTCGAGTTACCTATATTTCTGACACCTATGTTGAGTTTTTTTCCCAAGATCAATAAAATATGTTAAATCTATAATGAATAATCCTCTTTTATGTCAGTGATTTAGCACAGAATAACATGAAAGACTGCCTACGATACTATTACAGAATAGACATTTTTTATGCTAGTAGAGGATTTAGGATCATTATAAACTAGGTAAACTGCGATCATACAACACTGCTGGTCATCGTTTATCAAGCTTTTTTTCAAATACACAACTTAATATAATGGCGTTCCTCTATTTAGAGTGATAGGCGTCAATTGCGGTCAGCCAAAATCCATGGTTTTACATGAATAGTCACAGAAATAATACTTATCTATGATAACTGAATTTGTATGGACAATATAAATTAGTTAAGGGGACCTTGTAGTCCCTATACTGCGCATGTTAAAAATGTAATGTTTAGGTACCCTTAGAACAAGAACTACTTGGTGTACACATGTAAAACTTTGTACATTGCTTATTTGTATCTTTCTGAATAATGTTTACTTATCCATAAGTAAATATAACGTTAAAACAAAACAAAAATTATGGTTGCCTGTAAAGTCGGTTTTACGGGCGAAGATTTTACGTGACAACATCTTTTTCTCGGTAGAATATTTATTGATATGAATATTATTAAATTGCACAATAGGAACAAGGAATTGAATGAAAATAATAATTGCAAAAATTTTAACTATAGAAATATATTTTGTTTACTAAAACATTGTACATAATTTGAAATTAATTAAAATTTGTTATTGTAAATGGTAAAGTTGAATAAAACATTTACTAAAATTGGAATTTGAAATTCTTGCTAAACACAGTTAAATTCTAACTCCGCGCGTGGTGATTGGTCGGTTTAGTTCGTTTGTTTGGTCGCACTGTTATGACAGGTTAGAGGTTATAATTTGTTATTTTAAATGTTTGACTAGCAATACGCGCTGTTTCTTCTCAATCGACTGAATTACGATTGATTGCAGAGTGATTTAAACTAATAATTTACTTAACACTATCAACATTTGTTAATAGCATGACATAACCTATAAACTCAGTTTCTCAACTTTTGTGTCAATCTAACAATTAATCAATCAATCATAGTTTACGATAATGAAATATCAGTGTACAATTATTTACCTTTATTGTTGTAGTTGTTGTAAATGACGAATCTAAGCACTCCACATTTTCACGAATAAACATAGTTATCTGCTTTATCCCGTGCGGCGGACCCACAGTTATCTGCTTTATCCCGTGCGGAACCCGTGCGGCGGACCCACTGGACGGGCATCGTAACGTTACCGGGCGTTACACTTTTTCATGAGTGACTCCGAGCCGCAACCTAATTTAAGACGTTGTCACGTCAAAAATTACTTAAAAATAAAAAACCACTAAAATTTTCAATTTTTTGCTTATAAATATTTACTTTTATTTTTTTTCTGACAGTTTTAACAATTTAATTATAGTTAACATTGTAGGACACACAGATATACATAACATAAAAAAATTCAGGCTTTTAACCAAAGAGGTTAATGAAAAAAAGTGTACCTGAGTGTCAGGAAAAGTGATTTTCCGGTAGGTGCCAAAAACTGCAAACTTGTCCTTTTGTCACACTAAAAGAGTCCAGCACCATACACAACAGTTTTTTCTTCTTCCATATCTTCCCTTTCTATTTTGGCATTTCGTTTTAGTTTTCTTTTATTTTTAAAGCATTCTAAGGCTGCTTTGTTGGCATTTAAAACCCTATTTTGATCAATTTGTTTTAGGCCGACTATACAATTTTCTCCAGCATTACCACATACTTTCTGAATAACTTGCACCTTACCCAGAGCACCACAGTTACATGCAATTATGGCATCTAACACTCCAACTTTTAATGCTTTTATTCAAACAAAGTTGTTTTTGGAAATTCTCGTCCAGATGACGTTATTTAATGACTCATTTGGATTTTGTGTGCGGCCATAAAGACATTTTTGAAGTAAATTTATATTTGAAAGGTCCTTAAAAATAAGTTTTATTTCCAGCATAATAGGCTCAGGCACTGCATTTTTATGGGTATATTCATCACCGGAAAACAGGCACTTTTGGTATTTGCATCATGACGATTCACCCTTTGGGCAAAGTTCGTGCTGGGGAGAGTTGTCAGTCGAAAGCAGATGAAAATATATCGCCCACACCGCCTTTCTCATTTTATCAACATTTTCAAGGTTGTCTCGGATTGCTTTACCATAATATGTTTGAATACTGTCAATAATTGCATACCACGTCTTGAAATAGGTTTCCCATCATTTAACTTTTGGCCTCGTAGTTTTCAATATACGTAAACGACTACCCATCCTTTTTGGACGTGTCCTTATACACTCCAACTTACTGATTTGGATACTATCACCATATGGCTTGGCCTGCTCAACAGATGAAAAAGCAGAGCTGTCACCACCACCTAGATATATATATATATATATATATATATATATATATATATATATATATATATATATATATATATTGTTCTGACACGATGGCTAAGTGAGATTTGAGAGGTAAGGAAAATCTAGGTCGGTATGGCATTCTTTAAATACTTTTTTAAAGTTTAAATACACATTAGATATCGAAGTGTTATATATAAAAATGCTCGGAAATATATGTAGAATCTAAAAAAATATAAAACTAAAATTTATTTTTTTTTTAATTTTTTGACTACAAGGTTCCCTTAAGAGATATTAAGAAAATCATTTTCAAAAGTTTAATCACATAAATAAAACGCACGATAAGGCATAGCACCAGCTTACATGAGCGCTGATACACAAATCAGTATTGGAAAACATATTAGAGATAATAGAATCAATATTATGTAAACAGGCTTAAGATACAATCTTATATCGCTGTGTTTCCAATATTGCCCTTATACCCTGATATATTTTCACATAAATCATAATTTTTGAGACATGTTTAACAGATTGGTAAAATGAATTTCATATAATTACCAGTAATAATCTGCAACAAATAACTTCTTTGTCCACATGCACTTTTCAGGAAAGCGTATAGATAAATAACGGACAAATTATAATTTCCACAAAATGAAATGTTTCCTTGAAGATTCATATATTTATATATGAGATAAGTTTGGATGACAATGCATGTTCGTAATGGGGTTTAGTTCAGATCTACAGAAACTCATCTTTCCGCAAGATATTTCATAATCGGATTAAGGTATAGACTTAAAAATTTTTACATATATATTAATCAGTAGTGAACAATTATATCCTCTCTGTATGTATTCCCCAGAGCATCTCAAGATTGATGTAAGTACCTGAAATTTGGCATATGTTTAAATTATTTGTGGAAGTACCATAATTCATAGAGTGGGGAAATATCTCTTATATAAGTATATCTGTATGTGTATGTCCTAAGTATATCTGCTAAGTATTAGGAGCTATTGATTTAAGATTTTGGATGAAAATTTAGTAAAGCCTGATACGTTACACATTGTGTGCAGAATTACTATCTTGTATAACATATAAATATATATAATACTAGTATATAACAAGTTTAACTTGTATGGAAGTAATTTTTAATACATAATATTCAGTTAATAACGCTAATAATCTTAAAGTTTCAAGGGATACTTTCTATAATTCCTGCATGTATATGAGCCTGTATGTCTGTTTACCGCACTGTCTCGATATCTAAAGAACTAATTCAAGTATGGGCTTTATACTTTGCAAGTAACGTAATTTCTACTTAAAAATATAGCGTTTCGTTTGAAATCGGGCATATCCTCCTCAGCCTGCTTTTGCGTCACAAAAGATATCCGTAGGCTATCTCTATAACAATTTTATCCGTAGATGTAAAAGTTTGCACGAAACCTAACTCCTAATCGTATAAACAATAATTAGTTTAATCAAGATTCATGTGTATCTTTAAATGTCCTGTTTTGTATCTCTGGAGTCAGTAAATATTTGTTCTATTTCATTATATATTTGACACAGGTTAATCGAAAAACTGAATTAGGCCTTTTAATTTTGTACGTAAAAAAAAGTTTAGATACCATAATGTCTTCAATTCTTAGATAATTGCGGTATAAACCGATAATCCGCAACACAAACAACATAGTATAATGGGGTGGCAAAGTGTACAATAGAGTTGTTATCCTCATTACGACTTAGTCATGAGGAGCTGCCATTGATCCTGCATCACGGCTGTGCTGGATACTGTATAAAGTATAACCAACAATTTACTTTAATAATCTTCATATTGTGTAATAAAGTTCGCAACGAGAAAAGGGCTTCTGAACAGCCTAGTTTCTTTAGTTAAACAAAGTTAAACATGTTTTAAGCATTTAGTAACATTTCACTTAATTTTTTAACTATTTTAGCTGTACTTAATGTAGCTAAAATTATACTTGTTTCTAATGTTTCAAAAGTTATGCAATACATCTTATGTTTTAATTCGCTATAAAAATGGAAAATTGGGTTAACATTTGTATTAATTTAGACTAAATACAGTGATGTTTTTTTTTAATATTTTGTATATCTATTAAATTTTAATGTATTCTTGATAGTAACCTTGTTCCTAATCTAGTATTGTCAAAAGAAAACATAATCAACCACTGCTAATGTTTAGAATCAAGAGTGTGGTTCATCTCGTGTCATTGATGGTTTCAAGTAATTTTATTCTGAAATATGCTTTATCTCAGGATATCAGTGATTATCAGGTCCGCATGTCTATTCTTGAGGCTGTTTAACGTTTTCTTATATAACAGAACGCATGTGAAGTTAAGAGGGATCTTCGGATGAATGCTACCGTGCAATAGTAAACATTTCCTATTACAGCTTAGTAACACACATATTTTATCAGAATAATTCTATAATTTTAATGATAATAATTTCAAATTTATTTATTGATTATCACGACTTAAGACAACTTTATCAATAGTAGTCACGTTATGATTTTACTGGATATGATGATAACGTTTATTATAGCAATTATTACAAAAATACTATAGTAAGTTTATTAAAATGTTTCTGCAAGACTTAACTTGGCTATATTTTTCGGAGTTATTGGAGATCAAGTCATTTTTATTTGTGCTATAAATTCAAATGACGTATTTGTTATGGCCACAGCAAATTAGTACGAGTGTAGTTTTTTCAACCTCCGATCTCAGGCCATGATGGCCAGGCATGTGTCAGGTCCGTGGTATGCGCAGTAGTTCGTCGCGCATTTCTCCATTACTACATTTGTCACTGTCTAATAGCAGTAGTCAGTTATGAGCTGCAGTCGCACATACATGACCGCTTCTATTGGTTCTCCTGCTAAATGTATATAGAGGAATTTCCTGCAAGCAGAAGGGAAATGTACCGTGTTTTCAGAGAAAACATTAAAAGTTATAGTGCCGTACGTGAATCGCGTCGAAAGTCGAAATACGGTCGAATGTAAAATTTATGGATTAATTAGAGAAATTTCAATGTTAAAGCCATTTGCCGAGTTTTATGCATTTAAAATAATTTACTTAATCGAGTAAAAAAGTATTATTTCCTGCCACTTCATGTACAGCTGAACGATAAGTTTATAAATTTATGATTTGAGGACACGCTTTTTGTTTCATTGACACATATACTTCTTTGGTTTGCTTGTACGAAAGGTAAGGATACTCAATTCAGTAAAGGTTGGTTTAGAAGCAAAGGGTTACCAAAGAGCCTATATATGACTATATCGGGCTTTATATTCTGAGGACATGTAAAGAAATTCGTATATTGAGAGTAAATTTGAAATAAATTAAATGTCAGACAATGGATAGTCGGTGGCGTGCACCGTGTCCCGGACGTGGTGACCAATACATTGCAAAAAGAAGAATTGTATTTAGGTGCGTCTCATAAAGTTAATGAGGCTGACATTAAAATTTACTCAGTAATTAAAACATATTAGATAACATAAATTTTTAAGTTAAGTATAACAAAAAGAATAATATTGTGTTATTCTTTTTTTAATATCTAAATTCAAAGGACGACTTATAAAGATTTGTGAAAACTTTGTTTCGAATGTTTAGTATAAATGTTTCATATCTGTTTATGAAAACATAATGTGTATTCAAAAAAAATAGTTGCATTTATAAGAGTTTTGGAAAAGTGTCATTCCTTTTTCGATTTTAGTATGTTTGAAGTAATTTAGAACGCACATCACATATTTTTAACGATAAAACATGGACATATTTTTACCCTCAAATACCGCACACAAATACTATTAAAAGTAAAAAAAGGCGATATTTTTATAACTGTTCGAGTCACAGAGTGCAACGTGCTAATATTTTGTATTTTAATGAATTAAAATCAGGGGTCATACTCAGTTGAAAATAGTAATGAAGATTAATATTATAATTTTTTTTATTGATGAAAGCATTGAAGAATTCTAACCAGTTCGGTAATTCAGTACCATTCTGAACGGTGTTTTATTGGATAATATTGTTAATGTTTACATGTAAGGTACTTAAAATTAATTGAAATTGTTGGCCGGCATATTTATAGTACCTAAAGCAAACAAAAGCAAAAGCAAAACAAAACAAAAAACGGATCGAGTACGAACATTAGTCAAAGAACCATTCTACTTGACAACAATTTGATGTAACAAAAAGCACAGTAAGCTCGAGGCCACAGCAAGTGGAAAAGCAAAGCAATATATTAGACAAAACATACAATATTTTTGACAGTGCCTGGTCCTATTGTAAGGTTTTTAAGTTCGGTTTAGTTTAAGATTAAGTTTGTGAATACTATGAGCAAGGGTTGCTGTGAGAGGATTTAATAATAGGTTAGATTGGCAGTACAAATACCCTCAAATGAACCAACACATTTATTTGTGACAACATTTCATTAAATTGATTAATTGATTGCGTCAATCGACATATTAAACACAAACCTTAATACCTTAATACTTTGAAAACATGTTTGATATTAAAATTATTCATTACAATTTATTTTAAATTTAATTCATTATAACATTTTACTAGTAATTTTTTTGTAGTGTTGCAATAATAATGAGTTCATGGACTAACATGAGAAACTTTCTTTAAAATAGCTAAACATTTACATAAATTTACATTTTCGAAATTGTGAACATTTAAATAGATATGGAATTGAAAATGATTAATGAACCCTAAAAATATACTAAGTTCTTAAAATTACTTACATTTTATTTCACATCACACTTATTACGCCTAGAGATATTTTTCCGCACACGAACACAACACTCCCGAACTTCACTTTACGAATTCCCGTCCTCGACTTCTTCCTCTCCTCCTTGTTCTTCAGTTTTGATGTTCTTCTCCCGCCAGCTCATTGACCACGCCTCTGCCAAATCTCTCCATCATAATTGGTGAGTGTAACAATTTTCCATATCAGCATGGCTGTCCCTTACATTGTCGCACGGTTTTTTACAAATATAAGCATTTCCTGTTTGTTCACCATCGGCGTCCTGGGCGGATGTGGCGTATCTACTTACATCCGGAGGATGTTTGTCTCGAATTGCAATACGAGACTTCCTTTCCAGCAACTATCTGTACATCTATTCTATGAATTTTATTTTACTAATAATACATGTCTTACATTCCCCTGGCTTAATGACGATTCTACCTACGAATCGTACTTATAGTCTAATTAAGGTTATCCATTGGGTAGTCACGTTCATGTACTGTAGGCTTCAGAAATTTTATTTTGATGTTGTTAATGTGGATGAAGTAGAGGGCTATAAAAAGAAGTAGTGTTATTATAGAAGTCCAGGCTAATAAATATGTACAAAATGAGTTCCATGTTGTTTACTATGTTTTTGTCGTCGTGCTTTAGCTGGAAGTGGTGTTGTCTTTGTAGATTGTGAACAAAAGCAGGTGAATGCGCAGGTAGCTCGGAGAGTAGGTAGTGTTTGTTGTGTTGAGAATGCTGTGTAGACATCTTCCTTGTTGTCTGCCAAGTCATGTATTTGGTGTTCTGTCGCAATGTCAGAACACAATTCGAAGAAATCTCCGACGATAACGTGAGCAATCTTCTGTTTCTATCTGGTTGTTGTCTTTGGATGAATGGGAGGTGTTCTGCTACCATTTGTTGATGTATGAGGGTTTGTAATGTGGAAAGGTTGTTCTGTATCTTGCTATAGGTTTGGGAGTTGTTGAGGGGTTTTAGGGCAGACTTTTAGAGAGGGTTCGTTTTTTTGGGTAAATTTTGTTGTATGTTGAAAGGAATTTTGTATATGATAGGGATGGGAACTGATATAAGGTAGTGTCTGAGGCATTGGAGTAAAGTACGCTCCTGTGAAGATTTGTACTAGAGGCTTATTGGGTTCTTCTGTGTTGTGGGTTGATGTGCTGGGCAAAGGTGGTCGAAAGAGGCATGGAAAGTGCTGTCAGTAGTAGTAGTAGGAAGTACTGTAAGGACTTCATCTGTCTCGTGGGTGGTCGGGGACGGTTAGAGTGCTGTAGACTGGTGTCTTGTAGATTGGTGTCTTGTAGACTGGTTTCTCAGGTTGTGTGATTGGGTTTTTTCTGGGTGTCATAATTCTAAAACTTAATATCTACAGGTTACATATACATTTTAGTTTAATATTTTATAATTAATACATATTTATGCCTAAGGTTTTATCGGCGTCTGGGCGGATGTGCGTATCTACTTACATCCGGAGGATGGTTTGTCTCGAATTGCAATACGAGACTTCCTTTCCAGCAACTATCTGTACATCTATTCTATGAATTTTATTTTACTAATAATACATATGTCTTACACTATGGACATTGAGTCCTTTTACCACTGATACCACTGATAAGGTGTAAATTCATTACAAGTATATTAATATAAATCCTAGACTGAACCAAATAAGCAGCATGATGTAGAGAATAGGTTTTGGGAACCGTGAGTATATACTGTGCTACCTAAAGTTTACGTATATGTATTCAATAGAAAAATTAATACCGAGGGAAAAACATGGGTACATTCCGAGTTCGCCGCAAAGTCAGCATATATTTCCTCTTTTTTAAGTTACTTAATCATAAATATTATTATTAAAACGAGAGGTATATAACATGTTTCTTTGTGTTCTTGTATACTCCAACGTATGGTTTTACAAACATAATCTCTAATACCTTTTGTCAAACTGGGACATGATCTAGCACCAATGTAGGTCTGTACAGAAGTAAGGAACAGCTGTATGCTAGGATCTTCCACTTTACCCATTATACCCGAAATAGAAAACAAGCGCCGGAATTAAACGCTGTTTATCATTCTTTGTTGAAGTATACCCATTGGCCTTAACAGTAATCCTATAAGCCTGAGGGAGATAAATCAGAGTTGTATCACTAAAACTTTATACTCCAAGAAGCTTCCTCGAATGCAAATGGCCGAAATAACAATGTCATAATCGTGTGTCCATGAAACGATTAAAAGTATGACTATGCTCTGCATAAATAATCAAAGTTTAGAAATAAAAAATTTCATCACGAATCTTAACCTCAATACTTACCGATGAGCCAATTTCCAATACGTTTCTACATTATATAATAATCATTTAAGTATGAAAATGATTTAAAATACTTGGACAAAATATTAATAACTGTATATGTCATAACAATAAAAATTATGGTATATTTGTTAATAATGTGTTTGTTTGGTCTGTCATTTTACAAGGGACGTGTCATTTAAAATTCCCAATTTTTTTATTAAATTTAGTGGATCTAAGCAAGTAAGTGCTAGTGGGATAATAAATATATAATATTGCCAATGTCGATAAATTCATTACTTATTGTTTTAGAAAACAAAATTATAGCAATAAATGTGTGTTATATTGAAAACACAAATTATTTAAAACGTATATAAAATAAAAGGACAAAGGAGTTTCACTAAAGAGACATTATTAAGCCTAGTAAAACAATGTAACTCAAAGAAATGTGGGATCAGCAATAAAAACAAAGCCCTTTTATTCTTTGCTCTGTGACCTCGGCTGAAAACTATTGTTACTTTATTCAGTTTAAGCAACATAGACTATTTACTCTTTATGAAAGACATTTGTTTATATGTTAACACGTACTGTATGTTTGCAGTGTATTCCCTTCAGTGATGCAAATATTGAAAATAAATACTGACATAGTGAAAGCTAACATAACTTTTATTTACTAATCTTTGTAATAATAAAAGTAATATATTTTATTTATACATTTGATTCTACAATTTAATAATTCCTTGGTAATAAAATCAAATAAAGTTATATTATGCTTTAATTTTAAAATATTTAAATCTTCTATTAATTTTTTCCATCTATACATATGTATGATGAATAATAATTCTGTACACATAAAAACACTGATTCATTTTTATTTTCAACGATTCTTCTTCGGTATCAAGTTAGTCTCAGACTGATAGTTTAGTATATAATCTCCTGCTTGCAATGAAAAATTTCTAAATAATTGTATGTGTCCTTAACGTCTAGGGATTTTATTATACTATGTATTTTATTCTATGTAATACCTTATCATCAACGAATATCGATACTATTTATAATATATTACGTTTCCCAACAATACGATCAAGGCTAGGGCATAAGTTTTAACTATCAAAAACCAGATTACATGGCTGTCTTCACAGCGGTTTTTATTTGTATGGATTAGTCGTATTCTTAAGTCAATATGTGGGAAGAATTTTAATCAAGCCTTATAAATCGTATAATATTTTTGACTTAATATAATAAAAATTAAGTTATTGTGACATTTCCCCGTTGCCATCATAGGTAAACATTTGACCAATGTAAAAATACTTTCTAATTCTTATCATAATCCCATGGAGTGAAATTTACTATCACAGAACTCTGTGTTTCTCATTTATAAATAAATTTTCAAGAACTATTTAAAATCTTTGAGTCAGTTCGTTTATTTCATAACCATACAGCTAGAGATACAGAGATAAATGAATTTTTTCCAGCCCCTTGAGTGATTGCCTTTGCTAAAGCTCAGGCTGCAACAATAAAATCAAATATTCTACATATTATTGTTACATAAATTCATATAAAGTTCTTAGTAGGATTATATGACTTGTATATTACAAAGTAATTCACATAATAAAACAATGACAATTTCTTTAAGAAACTTTTTACAGTTTAATTTGAATACAATATATTTTTTTAATAATATTAAGAAGTACAAATGGTATTTAAATACTACTTATTTAGTTACAGTTAATTAGGATTAAAATGTTATACTTATAATATTAATTCTTAAAAAGTGAAATGCTAGTACTCGCCTACAAAGGGCCACAAAAACACTAAAATGCTATAAATTGTAATTACATTCGTATTAGAGTATAATTTTAAATAATATTAAGACTAAACATAAGAATTGTTATAATGCAAGCTTTTTTGGAATGCTGGTGTCCACAGATTTTGTCGTCAAAAAGTTAGTGGCAGTGGCTTTGAATTATTCTCCCATGATTTATAAAACACGTAAATTCGATCAGACCGGTTCTAAGAGAAACAATCATGATGTTACCCTAACTGAGTACGTGAGTCACAATCTCTACTCACCATATATGAGTTCACCTAGAGTGTTGTTTACTTTTCAAATATTATTAAAAAGGTTTTATAACATATAAAATAAGCTTTATGATTTTAATGCAAACATATTTTAGAAGTATTAAGCATTGTACGTTAAATGTTATTTATTTATAGTATTGAAATATTTTAAATAATTGTAATTTTACATTACATCACTGTACTGTTTAACAAAGCTAATTAAGTCATGTTGTTCAGTCATTAACCTATTATTTTCGAGAATTATGCTCTTTGGAAACTATATTTATATTACAATTTTGGCTTTAGTACATAATACGCTTTCCACCAGTTTTCCTGCATTGTGAGCTAAAAATTACGAAAATCTACTTTTTTAATAAAATTAACAAACATAAAATTATTACATATAAAAATGAATCAAATGTTCTGAGTACATTTTATCCTCCAAAATATTAGTCAGTTAAGAGATAAAATATAATAATATACTTAAAATCCTACTGAGATAGCAAGGTCTGAGAATAATATATTAACATTTATTAATTTTTGTAACGAAGTTTACACCAAAATACGAGACATAAAACCTTATTCACTATCTTCAAAATGTAACTAGAGTTACCGTATGATTATACAAGTAGCTTCACATCATAATGTACGTAGTTTTTATAAAGTTGTAACAACTAAATCAGTAATAAGCTACAAAAATTTCAGTATTTTGTTTTTTATAATTATATTTAATATGAATAATTTACGTTCTAAATTACACTTAACTTAATAAGGAAAATTTTAAACGTAGTATTACCTAAATTGTCAATACGCATTTAATCTTTTATCCTACATTTCCATATTCTAAAAAGCAAGACAATGTCTAGAATATATTTTGGAAACTGTTGGTCTCTAAGGACATATAGAATAAAAAATGTGAAGTAAACAAATTCGTTTTATTTAAATCTTTTCAAATCTAAAAAAAGTTAAGTACACGAAAAATATTCTCAGTAATTAACAAATGATTTTTTTTACTAGATAAGAAGTATATACAGCTTAATACTGATATTCCAGTTACGAATATAGAAAAAGTTTAAATTTGAGAGATTTATTTATTGCAGTGCTTCTCCTTTTGAGCAGGTTGGTAAATGTGGGTACGACTCGGATCGATTCAGCTCAAGTGATGAATATCTACGGTGGACACCGGCTATAGGGGTATATTTTACTACTGCTCTTCTTTTTATTCATACCACGTATTTAGGTTAAGTGTAATGCATTCTAATTTTTTCGCGATATTCCCAAAGTAATACATGTTTTAAAGACCCGTCAGTTGTTGTTTAGTTATAATATTATTTTAAAAAAAATTACATGCTATTATTGGTGAAGTATTATATCACTAAAGGAGCTGAACATTTTTAATGCTTCTGTCTATCCACACTGCATATCGAGACCTAACTCACGTATAGACTTGCAATCGAAGCTTCATTTGTATATAGAAAACTTCGAGTTCGATGATAGTTGGCAGACCGTTACCGAACATTGGGTACTCATGCTGCAAACTAGAAAGTCATAAATGGAATAAAGTTGTAAAAAACTGAGTAAAATTCCTGTAACATTAAACATATGACTTAAAAGGACATGTAGACTAAATCTCCAGAATACATCTGTAAAAGTATCTAATTGGTTTTTCTGTGGGTCTTTTGTCTATCGAAGAGTGTAAAAAAAGGTGTGTGTGTGTGTGTGTGTGTGTGTGTGTGTGTGTGTGTGTGTGGTGTGTGTGTGTGTGTGTGTGTGTGTGTGTGTAATAGTATAAATAAACTAGTTTTCACCTTAAATGAATGAGGCACACTTACTCAATCTCGTTCTTGTCAGATTTAAATAATCATGTTTTTTAAGGTTTTGCTGTAACCAAAATGAGAATGGTGGGAGAGAACTGAACTGTATTATTTTAGGTAGGAATTTTTGCTTTCACGTATATACAAATGGCTGTATGCATCAAATATGACTTTTTATGCTTCCGATATCGACTTACGTTAAAACTGATGTTATTCTTATTTATTTCTTAAGTGAAATATTTTCAGATATGTTCAATTAAACATTGAGAAGTTTTGTATTAGTAACAATTTTTAAATATAGTTTTGCGTGGTAAAAATATACGCCATAATTTATATCGCTACTACTATATTTATATTTCAACGTAAATAATAAAATTTTTTATTACCATTTTAGCAAAGGCCTTAACAATCCTAAATTCTAAATGAGCGTTGCAATGCTAAAATATATTCTACTAATATCTATGATAAATTAATACCTACTATCAAGTGATAAAAACGTTGGGTTTAATATGCTTAATGCACCACTATAATATAAAAGAATGATTATTAAAATTTACATAAATAAAATCTATCAATTCATATAAATAAAACGCGCCTACCTAGATCAACAATAATATATAGTTATATTGATTTTATTAATATAAATTATAAAAATACAAACAACGTACCAAATAACTATTTTATACCTATACTTAACGATGTCATCCACACAAAACTTATCTAGATGCAACAAAGGAAAGAGGTATTTACTTGGTATTGGAATGGTAAGGCAAACTGTGATGTTGGCTTTTAAAACGATACCAGAAGTTAATTAAGAACTAAGGCCTAGTCTAATACAAGATTATTAGGTCACCGGCAATCAAGATGTGGCGCTTGAAATGAACGTGACTAAGATACAGATGATATTTTGTGTAAGCGCTGTTATAAAGTTTTTATAAAGCATATTATCGTATAATTAAAATACAAAATGTTTATATTTTTTATCTTAAAAATTATTTTTATTTTTAGTTTATGATTCATTCATTGGCCAAGCGTTCTTGCAAGTAAAGCTTTGATTTACATGACGTCTATTATCATTTGCAAAGTAACAAGTTTCAAATTATTTTATAGTATAATGAAACACAAGGCATTAAAATAAATATTTAATTACAATTACAACGCATTGTAATTTATATAACAATATTTCAATTTAAAAAGTTTTGTAAAATGAACATTCTAATAACGGGAATACAAAGTTTAATTCGATAGAAGAATTTTGTAATATACTGGTTACGTTTGGAGTAGCCTTTTATATTAACAGCAGGAGATAAAATATTTTAAGCTACAAAATATACAAAAATTACTTAAACATTTGTATGTACGATATGGTATGTGCACTACGCAAACCTATTGAGTACCGTTCAGGTTCACAATACTGAATACTTCTATTTTAAGATATTCATATATTACAGATAGGTAAAATAATATAGACCTCTTGTAGCTGTGTAATGTTTTTGAATTTAAATAATTCATATAATAGCATTATGGACAACCCTCTAGCATGACACATTTTATCATGTACCCTCTATCAAGCTAAAACCTTGTAAATTGTATAAAATCTTTTTGTCCTATACTGCAACTTTGTAAGGATAATCCTGCTATCTTGGACCAGACTACAAGTAAAATTCATGACAGCATAAACTAATCATATGAAGTGTTACTGGGTGGATAATCAATATGTTTGCCGTAAGTGGTAAAATTAAGCTGACAATTATATCTACTTTACTATACATTAATAGTTTTGCATATATTACAAAAATAATCAGTATATATTACAAAAAAGTCATCGACGTTCATAGTATTTTTTAATTTAAAATAATGAATTCATTAATTCCATTACTTCTACAGCAAACAACCGAAAATGAACTACAAAAATGTATAAAATAACACAATAGAATTTTGTAAATTCCCGTAAACATCAATTCATTTGTGTTAGTATTTCTACGAGACACAGCTTATGCTGAATCTGAGATTTTTTTGGGTAAAAGTAGCTATAAAAAATTGGAATAATCTTGCAAAAAATATAACTTTAGCACAAAATAATAGTATAGTAGTAGCACAAAAGAAAATATACAGATCCTAAGCATTTTCATTTAAGGAATACAGACGTTTCCAGTGTAAGAACAATATTTACTTTAGATCATAAAACAGTTTTCAGAGAATTGAGAAGACAATACCCTTTAAAAAAAAAATGATGTAATTAGTGCAAAATCACATCGGCAACAATGAAAAACGTTTTGCAAGTTCAGATCATAAGCTGTCAGAATATTTAAGTATGAAGAAAACTTATCTATTACAATAATTTAAAAATCCATAGAATATATGAAAATAAAACTGAAGGAGGGATGAAAATTTTGGGAAACCTAAATTTCATGTTTCCGATCCGAATAAAAAAATCTCACTCATTTATCTTCTACCAGAGATAGTACATGGATAAAAAAACAATAGTTGTTTTATTATTTTCATTGTCTTATATTAGATAACTAAGTAAAAGAGAATTTTATAAATACCAGAAATTTTATTTCCTTTATAATATATCAACTTGTCTGAAAGTACACTTTTACATAAACCAAATATGGAAAATTAATTGATTAAATGTGAAGTAACTTTTTTTGTAACCAATTATTTGAACTAAAAAATAAAAAAAGTTGTCAATATAAATCAAATTGAGTTAATTGTAGATTATTCTTTGTTTCTGGTTAGCATTTATACATACATACATATATATATATATATATATATATATATATATATTATATATATATATATACAGGGTGAGTTTTTAAAGTGATCCAATAGCTAACTTTTTAATTATACGACTTAGCACCACACTTTAAATTTGGAACTTGCTCAATTTTAAGTTTCACTCAGGGTGGTTCCAATTTTAAGTGTGGTGCTAAGTCGTGTAATTAAAAAGTTAGCTATTGGATCACTTTAAAAAACTCACCCTGTATATATATATATATATTATAATATATATATAATAGCCATGGAATATGATTTTAGGAATAAAAGATTGCATAGTAGTTTGAATGCTTTATCTTTATTTTAATTATTAAAAATAATATATTGTCTACTGTAGTGGCACTTGTCAAAGCCTTGAGTAATGAAGAACAAAACATGATTTGCTAATAAATGCCTGTAAAGCAGCTATTCTAAGTGTTGTATGTTTCGCATGTATTATGGCAACAGATTAAAAATAACCAAATCGAAATGTTTCATTGTGTACCATTGTTGTAGCATATAAATTACTTTTCATTCAACTGTAACTAATTAATATAAAAAAAATCTTACCGAATGTAAATTTAAATTAGACAATTAACTAATAATGTTTGATAAACCGAAGGTCGATTGTTCCTAGTATATGTTATTTATATTTTGCCTATTTTAGATGAAAATCAACCACCAGCCGTGAGGAAAATGCCGCCTCGTGTGATATATTTTTAGCTGACCATTAGCGAATCATATCACTCTTATTATGGGAAATATTTATTTTCTGTCTATATTTCTATACAGAATATATAAAACAAACTCACCTGTATACTTTTAATTTTTCTCAAAGTTCTATATAAGCAAAACTGAGTCCAATGATGGAGTGTGTTTTACATGATAAATATTTTATTGGTGTAATGAGTAACGAGAAAATATCAGAATAAATACATTTTTAAACATACTGTGTCTATCTTATAATATTTTAACATGCAAAATATCTACACGTTTATATTGACCTACAACAACACACATAAAATATATTAAAAACAATTTAATTAAATTAAATTATGGAAGAAATAAGAATATCTTTTACATTACAACAGAACATACAACGCCATCCCTTGGTGTGGAGTCTTGTATTATGCAAATACTGCTCACTTAAAAAAATGTAAATATGGCATGTGAAATATTCAAAATATGAATACTACAATATGTGACAAGATATCTGGGAAAAAAAAATCTGATGGCTAAAAAATTTCACGAATCCTTATTTTTACATAGATATGAATGAGTTTTATGTTGATGCATGTCCAACTATGAAAATTGGAATGACCTTCATATCACTCAGTAGGTTGTCACATTTTCTCTTTCTTTGCGGGGGGATGCAAATATGTTTTTTTATTTATGACTGTCTATCGCAGATAAGCGTCTGCAGGAAATTTCGAAAACTAATATGAGCTATAGGCAAATTTTAAATGCAAAATTCAGTGAAGTCTGTTACGTGACATGGGGCGTGGGTTACACATAAGTTGTTTTGTTCTGCATATATAACGATGATAAACAGATTTGATACAATTTATAATATTCTCAATTTAAAGTGTTAGGACTAGAGAAAAACTATAATGTTATTGTATAACCAACATAGTTTTTGAAAATCATATCGCATCCATCGGTTTATGTGATAACTCTGGATATTAAGGTCAAACAGTCTTAAGATTTTTACATAAGTATTAGCCTTCGAAATATTGATACTTATTTTAAGGTCAAAATCTAAGAGGGCTCTCCGTCTGAACATATTTGAGATGACTTTTGATAGGGAGTCAAGGATCCTTGAATATTTGTATATAGTCTGTCTTCGAAGAGTTTCATTGACTGTGGAGATAAAAGCTGGAACAAAATATGTTCAAATATGCGATAAATAATTTGTTCTGTTCGTAAGTGCTGAGCGATTCAACGATATTTCTTTATTATTAATATTAAATAAAAGTTTCGTTTAAGTATGCGTAATTCCAACACACTTTGTGTTTATTTACACAACATAATTAAATTATTAATAAAAACGTAGAATTAAAGAAATAGAGATTCAGGTTTCTCACTACTGATATGGAAGAAATCTAAAGTAAATGAAAGTAGCGGATGTCACTGTTTCATATTCTAGAAAGCTTCTTCTGGCGATATCGTACAAAAATCCCAGATAACGTTTTATAACTTTTCTCAGAAGGTTGAATAGGACTTCTTTCAACAGATGCTAACGTAATATTGTTATCATTTTCCTGATATTGTATAGTAAACATAATAATATTTTATTACACTGTTACAACAATATGTTTATATTGACGATTTACAATGAAATCGATTATAAACTCTAATCTCCAGTGGGTATTTAACTACAAATATTTATTAATAAGTCTCGTAATATACGAATATAAATGTGATTATGGTTAAGAAAAAACAAGTTGTGAGAATTATTTTACAATAAAATTTTGAATAAGCCTAGTCTGCGTTTTCATACAAAATATTTTGGATTTAAAATTTAATTTGAGTTTACTAAACTAACAAATGTAATATAAAATATTAGTTTATTTTTTATTATACTGTATCATTTATGTTGTAATTCTTCCTTACATTATATGTCACGTGTGGCTGCCATCTAAAATTTTTGGTAAGGATTGTTAATTTAGAGGTGTAATTAGGAAAACAGGGAAGGGTTTATTTTATAGTAGAAGATGCACTAGAAGGAAGGTGATCTGGACATACTTTCAACATTTATAAAAGTCAAAGTTATTAAATACTTCTATACAGTTTGAACAGAGACTCTGAAAACCATAAGATTTATTGAAAAAATTATACATAAATTCGTGAAATTGTTTAACAACACTAGAAAAATTGGCTTTTTTTAATACATGGTAAACTACTATAGAAAAAAATACATTAGACAAATTATTATTTATACCATCTGAGAGATCGAAGTCTATATTTTGCTCTACTATACATGATAACTGAGCTATTATCATTCCATTTATAAAGTGTTACCAGTCGCCTTCTTGAAACGTCTTCTTAGGTAATGTCGAAAATTACAAAAATATAAAAATTGTGTTTCATTACCGACAGCTTTTAAGAGTAAATGTAATTTAATGATCGAATAGCTAACATCTTAAAATTTTGGTATTAAAGCAGTCACCCAAACTATTTTAAAAACAGCTTTTCTATAACAATATGAATCGGGATATAATTAGATTAAGACAGTATTCGAGTTCAGATATAAAGGTAATTATTTTGATCGTATACTTTACATAAATAAAATAATTTTATACCATTATTTATTGATAGGTCTCTTATTGCTAATATACAATGACGTATTTGTTTAAACAAATGGAAGCCAGAGAAATAAAATAAATACATTTATTTTTTTGATAATAACTCACAACCGTGTCCAAATATCTTCCGGATGGTTGACTTACGGTAACGTTTGTTCTGTTAATAGCTTGTGTTCTAAACTAGATAACAATTATTTTACTGAATTAATTTCAACTCTGGAACACCCAAATGGTACAAGGAAGTTTTTTTCGTATTGTACCCAGTTCTTTTATTTACATATTTACACGTAAATTTTAAAATTTTTATATATTATAACATATTTTAATTTTTGAGATTTTCATAATATTTCTCTTTTACACTTTACTCAACGTGTATTAAACTCCTTCAATGGCTTGTATTACAAACATGCGATTCTACCAAATATATTTTACATTGCTCTACTATAAACCTTATGCACTGTGATAAAGAACTAACGCCGAGACTAAAGAAAAAGAGCATAAGACTAATATGCCCCAAGATTAAGATGATTTAGTATAACAAGACTTAGATAATTAGTAATCTTTATATCACCCTAAAAAACCAAAGTAAAGACTGTGGTGAGGCCTTATACTCAAAATATAAAATATAAAGTTTAAAGAGTAGTGATGAAGTGAATTACTTAGAAAATTCATTACCTGCATTTTTTAAATAGTTTCAGAGCCACTTCTTTTTATATAACCTTATTTTCCTTGGCACAGTAGAACACCTTGCAAATACTACTTCGTACTTGTCTTTTTTTCATATTTACGAAATTGCGGCAAAGACTATGAGTTCTTAGGTATATTTGTGTTGCGTCGTTTCAACATTAGAAACAATTAGGTTATAAAATAGCTCCGTCTGGTTTATCAACCACAGACCCTGTGCAATGCAGATGAAGAGGTATTTATTAATGGTGTACACCTCTGCCTGAACCAATGCGAAATAGTAAATGGTATGCAGTTGGAACATAAACGATGGAAACATAATCAATCTGTATATTAATTCCTTACCTCTGCCCTTGCTGTTATATTTCTGAGTTGTAAAACATTTAAGAATCCTACATTAGTTACTTGTGTTTATTTTCCGACGAATTTCCGATTGGTTATATTATAAACTGTTAAACAGGATAATAGCTATATCACTCATTTTCTTTAATTTTGTCTTATATAACTTTCATAAACAACATTGAACTTAAACTTAGAAAGTATTTCACGGTTAAAACAATAACACTGTTTAGTGAAAAAATTTGTTATCTCATAGTATAAAATGACAGGATTTTTTCCTGTTACTGTTCAAATTATACTTAATTTCTGTCTATCGAATAAAGTGGTACAAAGAAGAGATTGTATCGAGACCTTGTAGTAAGAGTTTCTTTACTGAAAATGTTTTTTCGCACAATGCAACAAATCACGTCCGGGACTTCTATTTCAATTTATTTTCAACAAGTCTTTGCGTATATATATATATATACATATATATATATATAGTTACAGGGAAAGGCAATTGTTGATCTAGCGAAAGGCTACGGTAGAGCATGGGATTTGTAGTTCGCGTGTATCTAACTGTGCCATTGTAATACATGAGAAATCATTTTCTACTAAAATAATGGTTTTCTTTTAATCAGAGGAAATTATTAATTTTCATTTTAGTTACGTACGTTTCAGTTCTTTTTTAAAACTCATATACATGTGGGAGCTTGTAGATTTATTTTTAAACGTTAAAAAACTAATCTGAACTTTTAAACCTTTAAGAAAGGTATATAGTTGGGATATCAATAATAAATTATGAAAACAAAATTGTATTTATTTTTCAGAAATGCAATACGGAGTAAATCAAACTAAAATAATGGAAAATTAAAGTTTTATGTTTTATAAGAATAGCATTAAGGTTAATTAAATTACTTTCTCTTGCACTTTCCCAATCTATAAATAAATTCTGTTTATTTCTACAGCTTATAGAACCAAAAATCATTAACATGGAATTTTTTCATGTTTGCAACAAAATTACTAAAGGGTATGTAATATACCTATAACTGAAATTTTATTTTCCTTATATTTGTGTAAAATTTAATAAAAGGTATTTTACTTATAATAAAACACAATAGTCAAAAAACTTTATATTACACAAAAGAATGTGTGTAACATAGTATTTTTGTATTGAACGAATAATTACTTCGCATATAATCTTAAGACCTCAACATTTCCATTACGTTGTATCTCACGTATTGGATGTTTAAGATACTGGATATGTATATATATATATATATATATATATATATATATATATTATATATATATCTCAAAACGCTGATTTTAAAAACTTTGTTTCCAAAATTACCGCATATATTACAGGAGCAACACCATTTAGTATTGTAACAAGAAAATAAGCTATGAACCGAGCCACACACGGACGGAGTGTCATTTGTTAATCTAAAGCTTGAAACATTTTATAGTGTAAATAATATTGCATCTTTAATGTTGTAAAAAAGGTTATAAAACTTTGTAAAAGTCGCTTACTTCAAAGCAAAGTTTCACTTAATTGTAAAATTTAAGTTCTGGTAATTATTTTCAAACGTTTTATTATATTTCTTACATTTTCACAAAATTTAATGAAAGAGTCCCATTCAGGGACCTCATAGACGTTAGTCAATTCTAAAATAGTACGCTTTTGATCGTATTCTTAAACGGTGTTGTTAAAATTATAAGCTAAAAAGTTTTATTGGCACTTTGTGAGATTTACTGTAGAATTAAAAAGTCGATGAATACTTATAAAAAGAAATAAAAATATCCATTTTTATTACTGATATCCAAAATCATAAACTTCGTCTTTACATCAAAGCTTAAGACAAACAATCTTATGTATACTACATCCAAAACTGTTTAGATGTTATGAGGACAGTAAAACTCGTAATAACAAATATGATCTAAAAAGCTAATGCTCAGTAAACTAATTACTGTTCTACATGCAATGAAAATATGGGGGTTTGTTTACAGTAATTTAAAGGTAAAATTACGCCACACCATGTGTCACTTAATACGAGTTACTAAATTTATGCTATATTTCTATTATGCGGTTAATTTCATTCGAGATGCCCGCAAAAAATTCATAATTAAAAACACTTTAATATACATTACGATTATTTCAATTTTATTACAATAAATTATTTTATACACGTAAAAATAGCCTAAACATCTTTTCTGAAAGTTTTCTTTATAACTTTACACCTAATTGTTTTCGAGTATATTTCTGTTTATATAATATTATTTCGTGATATCAGATATTGTTGTAATTTATGTTTAGAATAGGAAAAACTTGTTTATAATTGTTAATTTAGTAAATTAGCTTTTAGAACAAGAGGAAACAATAAAGTTTTATATCAGCGTGAGGCACTCAATGGCGATTAGATACATTCTTGTTTGGTATTTATACAGTTATATACATATTTCAATCGATTAATTTGAAGTGGAAGTGTTATGTCTATGACAAATTGACATAAAGTGTTGACGACCTTCTTACTTTTAATTAAATATAATATTCCGGGATACAACATTAAAAAAGTTTACTTTCACACGGTTAGAACATTTTTTGAGATTGGATGGCGTAAGCCTCAGAGCTTTTGAGCAATTTCTGATTTCATTGATTCATACTAAGATCTTCTTTCTCTGAAGAATAACGCAATAGTCCAGTTTAAAGTGAATAATTTGACTACAAATACACATTTCTTCTTTAATTTTCTATAACAAAATATGTTTTAATACAAAATTTTTATAAATATCTGATGTACTCCCCCCCACCCCCCCCCCCCCCCACCCCCCCCCCCCCCCACCCCCCCCCCCCCCCACCCCCCCCCCCCCCCACCCCCCCCCCCCCCCACCCCCCCCCCCCACACATTCTTCTAGTCTCGTAAGTTCATTTTCTACTTTACTTCTTAGGGAAAAACGGTACTTGTCTTGGTTTTAACAAATATTGGCGTCGCGCCATCAGTAAGTCTAAAATGTCCCAGATATTCAGGTATAACACCAATTTTTCCATCAAATAAGTCACTAAATTCACTTAACAAGCTTCCTAGATTTGAAGTCTGACTCGTTGTAAGACTTTTAATCTCACCCCAATCTAATTTAACTTCTCTCAACCAGTCCCTTCCGACTATGGCGTCAACGTTTTGATCAATTAGGTAAAGTTTTCCAACAAACTTCTGAGTCTTGTACGTGCATTTAACAAATGTTACTCCTTTCGGTTTTATGGTTTCTCCTGTATAAGTTCGAAGTTCAATGTTAGTAGAAAATATTTTCTGTGGGATGGCAAGCTTTTTTAAACTCGTTGTAAGACATTGTACTAAGAGCTGCACCAGTGTCTAATTCCATGGGAAATTTCCTGCCTTCGATGTTGATGTTAACCATAAATTTGTCATTATTTCTGTCACTAATTACATTAATCTCATATTCATTCTCACTATTCAAGTCACTTTTGTTTTCAGTTTGATGTTGTCCAGGTTTCATTTGTAATTGAGATTTACTTTGCAAACAAACACTAGCTATGTGTCCAACTTTTTTTCACATTTTTGACAAGTTGCATCTATGAATCTGCAGCTATTAGCACGATGGGAGGGTGAACCACAACGATAGCATTTTCCTTTGAGCTTTTCAATAGCTGAATTTGTTGAACGTGTACTAAGTAGAGGTTTTGGCCGAGGTGAGACTCTCTTAGATGTGTTTTCTTTCATTTGAGTGTCTTTGCTGAACCTGATTTAATTCAATGTGTTCAGTACGTGTTCGGCTAACAGTCATACTTTCTGCTTTGGCAAGCTCTATAGCCGAAGCTATGTTCACAATGTCCTGATAGGTTGTGTTTCTCGCGGTCTTGGAGTAATTTAGTCCGAATATCTATGTCTTTCAATCCACGAATAAACTGTAACTTGAGAAATAAGTCTGCAACTGATTTACCGCAACCACAATTGACGTTACAGTTAATTGTCATCTTCTTGAGAGCCACCGAGAACTCACTAACTGATTCATGTTCTTGTTGAGTCCGTGAAATAAATTTATGCTGCAAGGCCCACTGGCTTGGTTGCGGGTCGATAAAATCCTTGAGAAGCTGTACTAACTCGTCGTAATCTTTATCTAACGGGTCGTTGGGAGCACAAATATCGTACAGTTGTTGGTGCAGTTGGGGAGTGAGAGCATGTAGCAATGTGTAAACTTTAGTTTTTATCATCAGCTCTTTGATTCTTTAGTTGTAAAAACACTTCTAATCTTCTCACAAAATTTGAAATGGTTTCATCAGGGTGGTAGGGATTGAAATTTATATTCCCTGAAGTGTAGTTTGAAACCGTACAAACAGCTTCACTTGGAGATGAAGTAGATGTAATGTTTGTGTCTTTGAGATTGTGTACCATTTCTTGTAATTTTGTTGTAAGGTTTAAATACTCATCCACCACATTACATCTGTATTCTATTTCATGTTCTAAATATTTTTCATCTGTCAAACAATCAATGCCATTCTGAACCTGCTTGTAACTTTCCCAGTATCACAGCCTTGATTTTTATATTTAGTTCGGTTAATGTAGGGTTACCTTCAGCAAGTCTTTTGCCCTTTGAAAAATTGGCCCTTAATAATAGATCGAGCTTTTTTTTGGTTTTTGTAACTCTTCTTCTTCTTTAGTCATTTCTCCTTCTTTTTACCTCGTCGCCCACTGTTAAATTACTAAACTTATAAAATTAAAGAAACAAACTGTAATCTGCCATAACATTGAATTGTATTTTCAGAACCATATTTTTAAAAAATAAACAAAAAAACATCTGATGGATTAATTATAAAAGGTAAAATTAAAATCAACCATATGTATCAGGTATCACTATAGATCAAACATTTTAATGGGAATTACAAATAAAATAATTAATTAAAAGATTAAAAGATATATGTGAAATTCTAATAATTAAGAAATACCCTTCCCGGTTCGGCACTTAGGCTCATGTAAAAGTCGATATTTGAAATATTGATGCTATACTATAAAAAATATACTATTTTGGGTATGGTGTACACCCTCCAAATCGATTATAAACTGGGTGGATAGTCTGCAAAAAAGAACTGTATATCAAATGGCAGGCGTGCCTAAATTACAACGATTTTTTAAATTCCTAATAGCCTTTTGCTAAGATACACTAACTTAAATTCCAAACAAATTATAGTATTAAACACAAATTATTTGAATCGTTTAAAACAGAAAACATGCTTTAAATTTAGAAACTTATATAAATATAAACTGCCAATGAATACACCAGTGAAATCATAAGCTTTGAAAAATAGATTATATTTAATAAGTTTTCATAAAACTGTAACTTTGAATAGCGTTTCATTTTATACATTGAAGCGTTACATTTTATACATTTATATTCTTATAGCTAGTATACATCTGTGTGTGTGTGTGTGTGTGTGTGTGTGTGTGTGTGTGTGTGTGTGTGTGTGTGTGTGTGTGTGTGTGTGTGTGTTTGTGCTCGCTCGGGCTTGTTGCAGGTAATTTCATTTATATATTGTGTTGTATTATTGTCGATATAGTTTTATTCATGTTATTAAAATTAGTTGTAAAGTACCCTAGATGTAGCATATGTTGATCGTATATATTATACAATGATGTAATTCAAGCAACATAATTTTTGTTACTGCTTTACCTCTAGTTTGGTTGTACATTCCATTGTTAATGTTGAGATGCAAGCACCGATGCCAAGGGCACGTTAAACGCTTTTATGTTTGTAAATTAGAAAGCATTTATATTAGGATGCTCTCTATAAAAATGGGAATCTAACGATAAAAATATTTAAAATAAATTATCTAATTTTTTGCCATTCACGATTGTGTATGTTTATTGTAAATAAATTCCTTCATTTTTTATGGTAATACATTTGATCTGGAAATGACGTGATGAATATAATATGTTAGAGTAATTTAGACAAAAAATTGTTAAGATAAAGTGTTAACTGTATTCTTTTGTTGGAATTGGAAAAGTTTTAAACGCTTGGCGACTTTCTCCGCTTGTTATTTTAAGTTCTGGATTTAAACATTAGGAGTTCAGTACATAATTATTTTCATGTCATAGGATCTAATTAAGTTTTCTGTTAAACTAAATGAAATATATAATTTTAAAAAGCTTCATATATGTATACAAATATACATATATATTTGCATACTATATATATATATATATATATGTGTGTGTGTGTGTGTATATATATATATATATATATATATATATATATATATATATATATATATTTATAGTGTGCATTGGTTTAAGATGAAATGCTTATCACATTATCAAAAAGTATAAGAAAGTCTTCTATGGTCACATATATGAAATTAAATGTTTTTGAAGTATCAAACCATAAGCCATATATATGAACAATAAAGTGACAATAACTATTAGTGGTTGCTTTAAGTTGCCACAACAACGTATGTATTAAAGGAATCATATGCGTAGTGTAAATTAGGTATTAATATTCCTACGTAACAAACGGATTGAGATATCAATGTACAATCTTGTTTCAGATATTAATAGAATCTAAAATGTTATCATTAGTTTTTTTATAATTTCATAGTTTATTTATAATTATTACAGTTCAATTGCTTGATTAAATTAACCCTTATTTTTATATTGTTGCTAAGTTGATTTCCTATACACTTATTTGCACATTGCCTGTTATTGCAAAAAAATTTAGTTTTTCATTTTTTACAGAGCGCAGAAGGAAAGATTATACTGATTTTGTATATGTAAATCTACACAATAACACACAATTTCTACAGATAGCAGTTCAGGGAAAAATCTAAACAGGTTCTATCCTTCAACAGAAATTGAGATCCACTCACAGTAGCTTATGAATATTAACACGAATGTAATGGAGATGCAGACTCTCTCTTTACAAGCTGGTATATTTCCCACAAGACGTACATTGTTAATTGCGTTACTGTGAAGACCTAAGTTAAACTACCACCAGTAATATAAAAGTATAATGAATGTCATGGAAGTATCACAGTGTTTTTTTTAATTAACTGAAAAAGATGGTAGTACATGTTACTCCGTAAAATTTGGTTGAGTGTTAGCTTATAGTTGTGAATAAGTTTTAACACGAGAGAGCAACTGTTTATTAGGTGAGTGATAAACCCGCAGAATAAATGAAATAAACTTTTCTAAACAAACAAGTACAATGATATGACATTTTAGCACGCGAAATAGTAAATCCTATTTCCGACTAATACATTCTATGAAATATCTTCGCTTAGTAATTTGGTGTGCAAAATTCTGATATTTAATAGTAGTTGCACGTGGCTTTTACTTGCAATTTTTCAAATCAAAGACCTTACACAAAAATAAATATGTATGAGATTTTCCATATGTGTATAGAAAAATACGAGATACATATTATTTCAGTGATTATGATGAAGAGGATTAGATTTTTATCTGCTTACGATATTATGTTTTGCAAGTGTTAGAGAATTGTTGGTTTTAATTAAATATGTCTGTTACACCAGAAGTGAGTATAGTTTGATGCCCGATCAAGATAATACAAATACATAGGTCTTGGAAACATATGGCTTTAAAAATTTTGTATATTTTGGTTTTTTCACATATTGAAATTCTGAGATATTTTCTAGTACGTATATTTTCTTCATTGATACTCAATTAAGGTGTGATAAATACATCAGATCTTCAATATATAAAGGAAGTGTACATTGGGAGGAAGTTACATTGTAAAGTATCATATGTAACATATTGACAGCTTTATTCATTAAGATTAGTTGTACACCAATCCTTGAACAATGGTTCGAATGCATTAAATAGTTTAAATGTTTCACTTGCGAAATATTAATATTAATATTATTTAGAATTATGAAATATTCCAGTTAACTTTTCAGATCTTTGTTTTCATAAAAACCTTCCTCGGATTCCAAGAAATTTTAAGAAGCAGAATTAACCGAATTGGTCTACCTGCAATGGTCTCGAGATTACAGCGTCACTAACACATTTAGTGATTTATTTTTATTTGTAAGAAACACTGATAATAAACACAATTTAATTAGACAAAATTGAATTGATTATGGAGAAATATACTTTGACAAAGATTTAATCTCTTGACTTAACATTTTCATGATTCTTAATTTCTACGTAAACAAGATCTCACACGATTTGTCGTTTACCAAGATTCGGTGAGGGTGCTTGTACAATTTCAAATTGATACCTGATTCACTCATGAAACCATACAGAAAAAATGTTTAAATCCTCTCAGCAGATAAAAGATAAATTGGTTTAGCTTCTTGAACGATGTGCTTCAATAATTCAATAGCATAATTTCATATTTACACATTCACAATCATCGAAGTCTTCTCCATATATATGCAAAATAAAAAAATGAAATCTTTTTCAAGTTATCTTGCTACATGATACTTTCTAATTTTATCTTTAACATATAGCAGGCTTAAAAAAATTAAATTACCAATAATGAATTATAATGGTGAAGGTACATACAAGAGATTAGGCTGAGAGTCATTGATATTGCTGTCTTATTTGTTGCGATGGTTTCTTTTTATTCCTTCAGGGAATGGAAAAATCTGTACTATATGATTATCTGCCTGTTTTCTGTACGCAGGACATCTTGTAATCTCAATTAGCGATTGGGGCGTAAAATAAATAAAAATAACCAATAAATAAATAATGTCATCCATGCATCTTTGATATTTTGATATTAAAAATTCAAGACTAAAAACAATAAACTACATTAAAAACATATTGATATTATCTTTTGGGATCAGTTCTATGAACCCACGACTATGTGTTTTGAGAATATAAGACGGGTCCTTTTAATTTTGAATGATTTAATATTAGTATTTTCATATACTAACTGTTCATGTAAACTGTTATCACCTTTATGGAAAACTCACGTAATGCATTAGTAAGTTGCAGTTAATGTTCTACGTTTTTCCATCACTTGCAGTCTAATGTTACTACCAGCATAAACCTAAGTTAAATTTTTGCATTTTAACGAGTTAAACATGAAATGTTGCCTAAGAGATTAGTAGTTCAATTTTTTTATAATATAAATTTTAATGTCGAGATTGTACTATTTTCTTATTGCGTTGGATCAACTAGGATATGATGCTGAAGAATATGTAGCACTATGATATTCTTAAGAAAGAACAAAACTGTTTGTTACTTTATTATAATAGGATGTATAGTTTGTAGAACAGAGAAAAGTCTACCTTGCTGCCAAATCAAGTACAAGTCTATATAGATTATAAAAGAGAGAAGAGCCTACATACAAATAAATATATGCGAGTGTAGATTACTTTTGAAATAAAATGTATTCAAAGTTTAGAATGGTTGAAGAGCGTATTATCACTGTCACAACATCGCTGCCACGTTTTGCGAGGAAAATAGCCACCTCAGTTTGAATTTTGGCTTATGATTTTTCTCCAAAATTTCAGTACAGTTATATTACAATGAACGCAGGAAAACTCTTTTAAAATATCGATAGACTGCATGTAAATAAACTATTCCTAGTACGTCCGCTATCTTTTGTCTCAACCCAACTACTTGAGGAATTTTTCAAAATAGTATTGGTCGGTTTCTAGTATAGTCCATAGTCACTACAGCGAGATTTGAATTTATTTTCTGTTCGCCAAAATAATGGTTTGTTGTGTAGTGTTCGTTTAATTGAGCCTCACATTGATGTAGTGTCTACATTCAATTAAATACGCCGAGAGTCGCCGACAAAGCCGAATCTATCTAATAGGAGTACCGCAAGATTTGTAATATCCCTAAGAAGCTAAGATTAACAATTAAAAATAATCTTATATCATACATTAACAAAACAGAAAAAGCTCAAAAAATGTACAAATAATATTACATAGATATTACATATTTTAAATTTTTAAATGCACCTTTTTGACTTATAGAATGTTTTCAGTATGTTAGATTATACAAGTACAACGAGACATAAAAAGTACACAATTCTATAAAACCCTCTATAAGGTCCTTAAATAGTGAATGTTACTACTTAAATAGTTAGTTCTTACTCACACTCAAGAATCAACTTAAAGAATGTTTTAAATTTTATTCACAGTATTTTTGTCTATTACTGTTATGTGCTATACTTATTTTCACATTCACTGCAGCTGTCATACATTCGTTTATAATAGATTCTTTAGAAAATTATCACAAACTATACCATTTAGCTTCCATAAATTGTAATAATGTATTATTACAGGAGTTATTGAACATTAAATCAGATGCAGAAAATATGTGCTTTCATTATGGGTGATGTTTAAAATTAATTTCATATATCCCAGGTCATTAACCCAAATAGTATGACAGTCGTGACAGAAAACTATACAATAATTTGGGTACATTTAAAATGTGTCTTTTCTAACTGATCTCCATATACTTTGTAATGGGCTAGACTAAGTTTATTAAGAAATTCTTAAATAAGAATTTCTAAAAATACAGTGATGTAAATTAGGTAGTATTGCCTGACACTATTACCTTAGGTACAGAACACATTTTTAAAATCCATGCGGTCTAATTTGTTGCATATATTAGCACTCTTACACTCACTCAAGGTGATGAGTTATATACATTTGTCTAAAACTACATGTAAATATATGTTGCGGTTTCTAGTTATCACTAATGGGCCCGAATACACCTATAAACAATCAGTGTTATTGATGAATGATAATGACACTAGTTCAAATTCATATTTCCCTTTCCACACTTTTCTCATTTTACATATATCACATTCTATAATTGTAGCTGTAATTAACTCGTTCAAATCAGGTCTGTAAAAATACTGATTTACTTTCCTTCGAGTTGTTGCAATACCTAAATGATCTTCTAATCTTATATCTTACTAATCTCATATCCTAATCTAACTGTTTATATTATTATTGTACATAAGTGGATTGTTTGCCTTACAATAACAATTGTTTTAATTAATTTTCACTGATTGATAGATTTTTTACTATCATACCCTGAATTTGATATTTTTTTAACATCTTAAAGACTAATGAAACGTCAATTTTTAATAAACGAAAATTATCCCTGATAATGTTCATAACGTTAACGATATATTAAGTTTTATATTATGTTTTTTTCTCCCTCGGGAGGAGTATGAATGCCATACAGCGATCAATAATTTATTTTCATTTCGATCAAGGTCGGTCACTCGGTCAAGGTAGTGCACAACGACTGGAATACTTCATTCTATTAAATTTGTTATCCAAACAGAGCCACAAAACCACTGACAACTCTGATGAGAGTTTTTAATTACACATCAGCCATGTAGTGAATAATCAACCATAATTAACATTATTGTGTCAGAGTAGTTGAAATAACAGATCCTATTACTCTACTAATAGGGTTATGCATTGTAATGAACGCAATTTTTAAAATATTCGCACAGCAAAACTGTTAAAAAATAAGATAGTAACTGCCTTTGATCCTTTTCACACCCATTTTTTTTAAAATTATCACAGCGTCCTTTCACATAAAGTTTGAAGCAGACAGGTTCTTTTAAAACTTGTGTTCTATTAACTTTCTACGTGTGTACAGTAGATTTTTATAGAAGGACCTAGAAGCTGCAGCTTGGAACATAGCTTCTTACTATTGATCAAAGAACTAGAAAGAAATATATATAATTTCAATAAACACAATAAATATATATATTCACTTCGGGTGTATAAATGCAGAATTGCTCTATTATAACAATTATTGGTCTTCTTGGTAGATAATTTCCTTTAATATTTCGGCATTTGCCGTTTTCAAAATGGTATAATGAAAAGTAACACAGCAAACAAAATTTACAAAAGTAAATAAATAAAAATTTACATAAATAAACAAATAAACGGGAATTTTTTAAAATGTGATTGACACCAAAGAGAAATATCATGAACAGAGAAAGAATTTAGAAAAAATTATTTAGAAAAAATAATACATAATAACAACAATTTTATCAGTTCATCTTTTACTCAGACCAAAGAGTACTTTTGATTTTAAAATTTACTGATGTGCCTGTTCTAGATTTTCTAAGTAAATTTTGTTTCCATCATCGGGTACTTTGCACATACCTTTCAGTGAATAACATTGTTCAAAATTTTGTAGGTGGCCTAATGCGAGTTGTAAAACCAATTTTTCATTCTTTTTTTAGACGAACAACGATTATTATTCATTCTTGTGTGCAATGGATTTGTTGTCAATCCAACATAATCCATTGCACAATTTTTACATGTTAATTTATAAATTACATTTTTAATTTTGCAATTAATTTCTTCTCTAATAGGGTAAGTTTTCTTTATTTACTACTGGTAAAAACATTGGACGATTTTATAATCTTGCAAGTATTACATCGTTTGTCTTTACAGGGTTGACACTTAAAACTTTTCTTCTTTTCTGAATGTTGAATGTCAGTAGGTGGCAATTTGGGCCGTACCAGAAGATTTTTCAGGTTAGTATTTCTACTAAAAACTAGCCTGGGTGGTTTTGAAAATAAGGTTTTAGGAATTTGTGAAGATTCAAGAATTTTGTGTGCCGTTAAGAATATTATTTGTTTTATATAAACCAGGAAAATATTTCGTTATAAATTTTACATCGTCATTCTTTTGGATTTTATGAACATTAGAGTGTTTAATTTGATTATTTGTAAATCTTGAAGAATATTTTCTTTTAAAAAATGCATTTCCAAGCTTTTCTAGGGGTCCAATTTGACTTCGGTTTGAACTTAGCAACTGAGTTTGGGATTTTATTATCATCCCTTGTGTTTTGCAGAAAATTAAACTTTAGCCTTATATTACGCGCAAAAGCGAGGGCATCAGCAAGAAAATTCATATGATTGAACTTTGGTGTTGGTGAGAAAGTTAATCCTTTGAATAAAACAGAACCTTCTTCGGAATTCAGATCATATTTGGAAAGGTTAAGTATGTTAGAAGCTACTATTCAATTTTGTTCATTGTTTATTTCAACAGTTTTGTCCACAATAGAACTCACAGTGAAATGTTCTGCCAATTTATATATAGATTAAATATTTTGGTATAATCATTATCTGTTAGTTCCATAATTAGGAAGGCTTGATTTTTTACTCTATTCAAATTTAACTCTAAGTATTTTCAATTGTATCAATATCCTACATAGTATGTTTTACAATATTCTATTTTTAATGTTTTTTATTTTTTAGCGCATATTACATTATGGAATTTTTCTGGCCGTTATCGAATATTGTTATACGTATAACCAAGCATGATGACATCAAGAATGTTGCAGAATAAATGAAGAGAGTACAAACATGTGCAATGTTAATACGTGACATAACAACTGAGTCTATCTATACTTAAGGTTTTGGAAGCTAAAATGCATTTGTAAATTATAATATTAGCACAGAACTTAATTTTTCCATACAAGAGAATGATTTCTAAACTGTGCATGTCAATCCAAAGGATTAAGTTAACCAAAACCGAAGCATGTTGCTCAATAAGCTGGTACAATTTATAAATTTTAATGGTTGATTGAAGTTTAAATGCAAAAGCAGGACACGAAATATACTATGAGTAAGACAAACATATACTTTTAGTACCTTATTAGTTTTTGGCACTTAAAATCTAAACCAAAAATACAACCCACATGTAAATAAGGTTGTAACTAAACGTGTAAAACCACATAAATGAGTAATTCAAATTACTAATCTTATTAAGTTAAAAACCAAACAAGTACGCGAACATGAACCATTCAATCTAGGTGGAATCAGAAATACTTGTAGATTATTAATTCTACCAAAATAACTGACTAAAGAGGGATATAACTGGTTAGTTGGTTATAAAAACTGTTCAGTTATATTTTAATCTATTTAATTTTTTATTAGTTGTATTGAGTTTATTTCTTAAAAGATATTTTGAACGATTCTACATAGCTTGTGGTGGAATTCATTTAGTTTATTGTGTTTATCTTATTACTAATTTTTTTTTACTTAATAGTTTCAGGTCTCTTTTGTTGTTATTCAATGGTTTTATTCATGAGTAAAATTTTCATTGTTAAACTTTAGATTATTAAAACCTACATACAAATGTGTTTACTGATTATTGAACTTCCTTTTAAACCTACTGCGAGAATATCAAAATCAAGTAAACCAAAGAAATTATTCACGGCCTTAATTAAAATAATTTCAATATCTTACAATCAATTATATCAAACACATTGCATAAATAACGATTTTAAAGGTTTTATCAAGATCGGTAGTCGATCTTATGTATGAGGTTATGTCAAGATAGCCTTTTGCACTTTTGAAATTTTGGCTAGATTACTGCTCAACGAGCGCAACACAACTTCTATATATAAACATCTTTCATTATATTATAAGTTTTGAGAAGTATACTGTTTATATATATATATATATATATAATATATATTAATATATATATATATATATATATATATATAATAGTATTAATACGAGTAAAATTAACCGATAGCAAGCAAATTTTAAGCTCATAAATCCTACGCACTTAATAAAACATGTATGATTTTCAACAATCTTCTTTTAGATTTTCCAACATACGCATAAGTACATAATGTACTATAATAGTCCGCGTATAATATGAATATGTAAAATATAATATCATCAATAATTGCTTTCTCAAAAGCTATAAGCTACTCGCTATTTAATAACATGAGATTAACTGTAAAAACTGGGACTTCGACTAAAGCTTATCATATCAAATTATTACATTTACAAAAAATAACAGATGTAGGTCAATCGGAAAACCGGAAATATTAAATCCGAACCAGATATTATCCAACACGTACAAAATGTGATATAATAGCCAGGTAAACTATGATCCTCTTAACCATAAACTCTGAAATACCATGAACCAGATATGTGTCTGAATACCTAAGAAAACATTTCATATTAATTCATCATTTATTTTTTTTATTAAATAGTGTGTTTTTAATTTTGAAAATTGCGTGTAAAGCCACTTGTAACAGCTAGTTCATAATAGAATTGTACACGCCAAATTACCTTGTGGAGATATTTCATATAGTGAGATAGTAGGCAATATAAATTACTTTTTTACGTGCTATGATGTCATGTCATTTTACTTGTTTGTTTATAAATTTATTTTTTCAACGAGTTTTTCGTTACATATAAAGCCATATTGTTCTCTCTCGTCTCAAAAAATTATTTACAAATTCCCCGCACTAACATGCACTGCAATTATTCTCGGAATTGCAGATATAGATTAACGCTGCGTGTAAAATGTTTTGATTCTACATATAAGTTCGTTTTTAATTCAATCTTGTGGACAGAAATAAATACAGACAGACAAGCTAACTAAAATGAAATTGTTGTAATCCCTTGATTATTTGGCCTTATAAAACCAATAATACAGTACGTATCACCTAGTACGTAACCTAAATTTATAACTTTATTTACTTTAACCTTTTAAACACAATTTAGTACTGCTTATTTCAGTTAAGTATCAGGACAAACACAGTAGTGGTACATTTATGTCATTAATTATACTTTTATACTACAGGTGGTAGTTTAACTTAGGTCTTCACAGTAATAAAATTTGCAATGTACGTCTTGTGGGAAATATACCAGCTTGTAAAGTGAGAGTCTGCATATCCATTACATTCGTGTTAATATTCATTAGCTACTGTGAGTGGATCTCACTTTCAGTTAAAGGATAAAAACTGTTTAGGTTTTTTCACCGAACTGCACTTTGCTGAAATTGAGGATAATTATGTAAAATAACATATATAAAAATCGGTAATTTATCCTAGAAGGCCCTTTAAAAGTATCCAAAACTATAATTTTTAGAATAACAGATAATGTGCAATCAATTTTACAAAAAATAATGTTAGCAACTCTATAACAACAAGAGTTCATTGAATAAAGCTAATCAACTTTAGTAATTAAGAATCAGCGTCGCAATTATATAACTATAATGAGAACATTTTAGATCCTTTCAAACTCTAAAATTATTACTATTAAATGAAGCAAAACGTTTGCAGTATATCACGTCTCATAGTTTAACAGATAAATTAAAATCCAGTCTTATATTTTCTGAGTAGGGTAAATAATTGTAATTTTCACTTATGTGGTAATTGAAATAGAGTACATAATATTATTACGCAGCTCTTTATTGAATGATCATAATACTGAAATAAATATATACAGTGATCTGATACCATGTACAAAATTACTAAATTCTCATTTAATTTTTCGAGGATCAGTGAATTCGATTACTTATGTCCTATAACGGTAATGAGTTAATATTTATTTATCGATTGGGTCCATGAAAGTCTAACAACCTTTTATGCTGAACAGGCTATACTAACTGCATATATAGCCTATCCTAATTTGTGACAAAATGTATTGTGACTATAATAAGCTTATAAATTTTAACCCTAAAAGAGTGTTTCTCTTGAAATTAAAGAAACCAGTACATGAAGGTTCAAGTATCTAGGATATCTTTATACCACCAGTTATCGATAAAGAGTCTTATTCACAAACATATGATGAAAGGGTTTTTACAAAAAATAATACATTGAATCCTTCATCATACACAATACACCACGTTACACTTTTTCAACCTATCGATACAATAACATAATTTTGAATATGTTCTTACATAATTCATAACATTTCAAGCATAATTTTAGAAATAATTCAAGTCACTTTGAAGGAGAAATGTATTCGTTAGACCGAACTTTCAAATATTTGAATTGATATAAATTAAATCGCTACATATTATTTATAACACCTTTGTTTCACGACGGTAAGTGTCGGATAGCTGACAGCCTGAAGCGTAATACAAAGTTAAATGTCAAACCGAGCTGGTTATTGTGTTTAAACAAAGGCGGCTTTTGTGTTGTGACAGCAACAATGTAAGTCGGAGTGTTCTGCAGGTGACGTTTAATATCAGTGTGATATATGTCTGTGAAGATTTTCAAGGATGTGAGCTAGCTTGATTTTATAATATAATAATTATTTAATACTATAATATAATAATAATTTAAATGTTAGTGTTTTCCCGTATACACAGGTTCTTGTGACCAAGAAAACTTTAAATTATGAACAGAAACTAAAATCTGTCATTTATATATCTCTCTAGTAAGTTAATAAAAAAGCTAAAGTCACCATTATTAAGTTCATTAAATTTTCCAAGTTACTTTTATTTTAAATGTGTAATCTAATTAAACTATATAGCATTATTAATTTATAGTATAATTAATAAATATTCATAGAACACAAAAGAAATATTCATAAATCTGAATTATTAGGGAATCTCAGTAGATTAAACTGGAATGTGCTGTTCTACAGTAATTCTTGAATCGTTTATTTTTTGAAAATTTAAGGAATTATGGTATTAAGTTTAAAATATAATACTTTTTCTTCACTTGTGGTAAGTAGCTTATGCCAGTTATCAGTTTCCCATGTTTTCACATGTTATAGTATAATGGAAGATTTAACCTATATTTTCGTTTATTTAATTAATTTTCTAAACATCTGTATAAACCAAAAACAGTAGAGGAAGCCAGGTCAAATGTTTATTTCATACAGTTGAAAGATAATAATAACATTTGGTTTCTCCTTTGGGCTCTCATGTTTCACTTATTTAACGTATACATTATTAGTTCTATTTAGTGAAATTTAACCCATGTTCATTCTTAGATGTAAAAAATAACGAACATATCGTGAAAAACTTTGATTCAATGTAGATATAGAGTTTAGCTGAAGTCTACTATCTTCTTCATTTAAATTGTATAAAACCCTCACATCAAAGCTATATTATATGTAAAAAAAACTTGGCTTATCCAGTCATTATAGGTATTATCAGAAACTTATTAGTGCACTCAATTGTGCATCTAATGACACATCCATTTATATATATATATATATATATATATACAGGGTGAGTTTTTTAAAGTGATCCAATAGCTAACTTTTTAATTAACACGACTTAGCACACACACTTTTGGAACTTGCTCAATTTTTAAGTTTCACTCAGGGATACACTTTCAAATTTTTTTTTAAGATGGCCGCCATTTTTCCAATATGGCGGTCAACTTTAAAATCTCTTATTGAACACCCTGTAATTTTATGTTGTTTTTAGATTCTAATCAACAAAATAATACATTTTTTGCTTTTAAGAGTTTTTCAATATCTCTAATGGGTTCAAGAGCTACGTGGGACTGGAAGTTTTCATAATTTTTTCCAATATGCCGGCCAACTTTAAAATATTTTTATGGAAACACCCTGTATTTTATGTTGTTTTTATATTCTACACTACAAAATAAGACATTTTTGCATTTTTAGAGTTTTTTCTATATCTCTAATGGTTCAGGAGCTACGTGGACTGCAAGTTTTCGGATTGTTTTTTCGGGCTGATGATAAAAACTTGCAGTCCACGTAGCTCCCGAAACCATTAAAGATATAGAAAAAACTCTAAAATGCAAAAATCTCTTATTTTGGAGTGTAGAATATAAAAACAACATAAAATACAGGGTGTTCCATAAAATATTTTAAAGTTGGCCGCCATATTGGCAAAAATTATGAAAACTTCCAGTCCACGTAGCTCCTGAACCATTACAGATATTGAAAAACTCTCAAAAGCAAAAATGTATTTATTTTGTTGATTAGAATCTAAGAACAAAATAAAATACAGGGTGTTCCATAAAGAGATTTTAAAGTTGACCGCCATATTGGAAAATGGCGGCCATCTTAAAAAAATTTGAAAGTGTATCCCTGAGTGAAACTTAAAATTGAGCAAGTTCCAAATTTAAAGTGTGGTGCTAAGTCGTGTAATTAAAAAGTTAGCTATTGGAATCACTTTAAAAAACTCACCCTGTATATTATCACTATACAGGGTGATTCATGAAGTTCTCCCCCCAATTCTACAGCACATTGTACTAGTAAAAATAATGAAAAAATGTTATATAAACATAGGTCCGAAAACGCTTCGTTAGCGAGTTACAGCTAGCGAAAGATTTCGCCTGAATTCCGTACGGTATTTTAGTTAGTTAAAATAAAACAAAAACAAAATGTTTGTTCCTTAATGATGAGATAAATTGAGAGAAAACAAGATTAACTGTTAAATAAATTTGTTTGTAAATAAAAATATCATGTTTTATTTACGTTGTATTTTGTTTTAAATAAAAATTTACATCAAATGTTCGAAAATAATTGAAGCAAACATTTTCCCATTATTGTTTACTAATCATCGAAAAATGCAGTTTTTTGTTTTATTAATTTCTAAGTTGGTAACGCACGAATAACAGCTGATCAACAATGGTATTCTGTACTGTTACGTTAGAAAACTGTGTATTAGTGGTGTTTTTGCAAGCTACAGCAGGAGATCGGGTTCTGTAAATCGTGTTATTAAATGCAATTTTTCTGTGAGTTATAATTCGATTTTTTTATTCAGCGAAAAAATGCCTTACTTATTTACATCAGAGGAATACGCTGATATGGTTTTTATTTTGGGTTTACTGTAATGGTAATGCTAGAGCTGCTGTAGAAGAATATGAACTACGTTACCCTAATAGGAGGATTCCATATACCAAAAAAATTTCAGGAACTTTTCGTACTCTTCGGGAAACAGGATCACTACCAAGTACTAGAACCAATTAATGAACGAGCTGTCCAACTTGATGATGATATTGTTATTAATGCTGTTCATCGCAGTCCAGGTGTAAGTACACGACGTATTTCTAGGCGGATAGGAGTTTCGCAGTCAATGGTGTGGAGGGTCACTTAATCGAAACAAATTTTATTCCGTTTCATAAACAAAAGGTTCAACATCTACAGCTAGGGGATGGTCCGCTTCACTTGGAGTTTTGCAACTTTTTTGAATATTAATAATCAACTCTACAAGCGTATTTTGTTTACGGATGAGGCACAATTCACTCGGGATGGTGTCAATCAACTTGCACAATGAACACTCATGGGCAGAAGAAAATCCACATGAGGTAGTGGAACAGAACTTTCAACACCGATTTAGCGTCAATGTCTGGTGTGGCCTTTTGCACAATCGGCTGATTGGACCTTTCATATTACCTGGACGCCTAAATGCTGAGTTCTATTTGCATTTCCTTCAAGAAGAGTTGCCGCAGCTGTTAGAGAATGTTCCTTTACATCTCAGACAAAATTTGTACTTCCAGCATGACGGAGCACCTTCCCCACTTTTCACGTGCTGTTTCTGCTTACTTATATCATCAATTTCCTGGACACTGGATCCACTGGTCGTGGAGGGCCTCACCCTTGGCCACACCAAGATCACCAGATCTATCTACATTGGATTATTGCATCTGGGGATGGATGAAAGACATTGTATACAAGACAAAAGTGAATTCTCGTGATGAATTAATTGCCCGTATTATGGATTCGGCTATGCAGATACAGGGAAGTCCTGAAAAATTAAGAAACGCAACATAAGCCATACACAAACGTGCTGCAAAATGTATTTGATAATGATGGCCTCATTTTCGAACATCTATTATAAAAAGGTGCGTACGGTTTGGCCCCAACCTGATTTAATTTTGCTTAAAACTAGTAATGTATTATACTGAATAAAATCGATTTTTTGGTACTTATTTCTGTTTTATTTTAGACTTTGATTATATCAATTTTTTCTCAGAATTAAATTCTCTACAATTAATGTTTGTTGATTTTATGTATTTATTACCAAATTTAACAAAGTTATTGTACATCAAACTTAAAAAAACATTGTTTCGTGCCCCAATTTTTTGCATTTAACCCTGAATCCCTCAAAAACTACTACAGGTACAGTTCTGAAACCTATTTTATTAGCTTTATCAGGTAAAAATACATAAGAATCCACAATATTTTCTTACTTAATTAACCTTTCTAAAAGTTCAGTATGGCTTCATTTTACTCTTTACCAGGAATTCAGGCGAAATCTTTCGCTAGCTGTAACTCGCTAAACGAAGCGTTTTCGGACCTATGTTTATATAACATTTTTTTTCATTATTTTTACTAGTACAATGTGCTGTAGAAGTGGGGGGAGAACTTCATGAATCACCCTGTATATTAATATTTTGTAGTGTAGTTTTATCTGATGTCAAAACGATGTAAAAATTTTCTACGAGCTTCTTCGCCGCAGATTCTTTTTTGGATCTAGTTAGACATGTATGTCTCCAGATTCCAGGAGTATTGTCAGTGACAGTGTCAGTCACCAGGTTCTGTACTATAATAACGATATACAGGAGATAAATTCCACTGTCACATTGGACTTGCGATCATAATTTACTCCCTCCTACTTGCAGAACAGATAATACATTGTGGGCCACCAGAACGTTTTGTCAGTTGATAAGATATTTTTTTAAATATAGGATTGCACCCAGGGTAATAAACTCTTTCTCACTCTGTCCTATAATTTTTCAGAGAAGATATTTGGTATGATTATGTCAATTCTCATGCTAACACAGATAATCTCAATTGTAAGAGTAATATTTCTACGTTTTCCTCTCTTTGTACCTTGGAGAGCGTCCTTAAAGCTTCAAATGTCAGTTTCTTCTCACTCTTTTCAATTAAAACAATAATGAATGAAAGTCTTTGAGACGTATCTCGCTTGTTCTCGTGCATATAGTACTACATGTAACTTAAATAATGCCATCTTCATGTTTCTTTTGACGCAACAAGGTTTCTTTTCTGAGTTTTTGTGCTTATCATCAACCGCATGGATTCAGCTTTAATATACAACACCTACTCGATATTTGTGCGTATGATGTAAAATAATTAAAAAAATGAAGACCAACTGTAAATTTACTATGCCTTTTCTCATCTAGTTCCAACAAGATTATAAATATAACAGATAGCCTATAAATACAAAATATTGAATCGCCTAGCGCAAGTTTCAGTTCATGGAGGAAATGTATTATTTATTAGGGGTAATCGACAATTCATACTTAGGAATACAGCAGCGCGCCACGGTGCCATAGTTGTATAGTAATCCAAATGCAATTTAATTGATCATTATTATTAGCTGCCTTTAAATCCATTCAGAAATTTTGCTTTGGATATTTCGTTATGGCATGGAAAATAACATACAAGCATGTTAAACATAAACAAAAATCCAAATCCCACTCACAACAATCTTTATAAAAATTGGGTAAAATACTTCTCGTTATAAACTAGATATGTCGATAACTTACCTTGGAAAACAGCATTTAGATGATAGTACTTAGGTCTCATTTTATGTTTTTTTAAATATATTCGATTCATAAATGCTTGATTACATCAAAAGTTCGAAAGAATAATTTATTAACCAAATTCGGGTTAAAATAGCGATCTATTTTGTTAATGAATATAAGTTAAATTAAAACATAGCACAATCAATCGTTAAATGATTAGGAAATGAAGTTATCATTAGACTTAGGCAAACATTAAATAGTATTTATGATAATTACAGCATGACACCCAACAGACACATGAAAGAAGACAATGAAATTAATTATTTTTCTTTCAGTTCAGTTCACCACCAGTGGATTGGGAGCGAATTGAGTTCTTTAACAAACACAATATTTAGCAAATCTTCTAAGACAGCCTAGACTTTTTCGTCATAATTTGAAGACATATAACATTTTAGGGGTTTCTTTAATTTACCGATGCTTTATGCCATTTAATGTGAAATAGTAATTTTTCTCTCGAAACAAATGTAAACACATTTCGGCATATAGTATTACCATAAAAATAATGTTGCAGACGATTGGCTGCAACATTGCTTGCAACATGATCTATAAGCCATTATAGATCATGGCTTATTCACAGATTGCTGGCGTGGGTCATTAATGGTCCGTTGTCAATATTAGTGAAATCATACCATGGGCCATATTTGTGTTGTAAGTTGTAGGTTTTGAGACGCGGTCACCACTGAGATGATACTCATATCATTCCCAGCGACTGATAAGACGTTGACCCTTAACCTTATATGACCTAATTAAAACTATCTCTTCGCCAGTTATAGTTATCTGGCCAATGTTGCATGTTGTGGGAGCATTCGCTACTACGTTTTACCACAGAAATAATGTTTTTCAGAAATATATTCTATATTTTATTTGTATTTTGCAATGTAATAGCTTGTTTTAACGTTCTTGGAAGAATGTTTGTTGCTGAAAATGAAATCGACGATGAAGGTATGAATTTTAAATAACCTAATTACGTGCTTATTTTGTAGTATGCGATTTCAAAACATTTTCAGTAGTTCTATTTCCGAAATATATTATAAGTGCATTCTCGTTACTAAGAATACGAAAAAAATACTAGGTTACAATGTTATATTGTAGTATATTTATAATTAGATGTAGTGTAAGGATAGGAATAATGTTTTTAATGTAGTATGTACTTGAAACTCTTAAGATTATATTTAGTAAACTATAATGGGTCTTTATTACCTTCTTTACGACTTAGGCCATTATAGATCATGGCTTATTCACAGATTGCTGGCGTAGGTCATTAATGGTCCGTTGTCAATATTAGTGAAATCATACCATGGGCCATAAGTGGCTCACGAGCTATTAGAATTTGTACACAATTTTTTAACGTCTGGGTCTAAATGTGTAAAGAACTACATGACCATTTAAATAAACTGTCAAGCTTCTTAAATGTTCTTAACACTCATAAGAATCTTAAAAAAGAAAACAAGTATATTTTTACGTCACTTTTGTACGTAATGTCTACAAAGCGATTGGAAAAAGAAACATGATGTGTAAGTCTGATGAGCATTTGAAGCAATTAATTGTATGGGAATATGCGGGGAACAATTTAGGCAGGAGGTTGCACAGTTTGAGCGGGAAATAGTGTGGGCCAGCAGTGGCATATGACAGTAATACACAATATTACATTCAACCAACCAGGTGAGGCCATTTATTGCGCACGACAAAATGATGTATATAAAAGGTCAAAACTAACGAATATATTGCTTATTATACGAAATTTTGTCCATGCACGTGAGTTAACAACCAATAAAATATTATACGTTTGTAATAGAAAAACCTTCTATTGTATTGTATAGAACTATATTATTATAAATTATATGTCTTTTAATATTAAAAATTTAAAACAACAAGTAAGAAGTAAAAAGATAATACATAATGAGAAATGGCGATAATTTTAATCAAGACACGTTTTATATTTCAAGTGAATTGTTTTAGTGACGATCCCTTTATCAACATGTCTATATAGTTTATTTCGTACAAGTCAATTACTACAAAATCCTAATATGTCCATGATGATTAAGAACCTGCTATTGGTTATTATTTCAATCAGCTAATACGATTGTCCCTGAAATACTCGTAACGTGTTCTATACAAGCTTACTTCTAATAGTAGCTATACATATTAATTTATCACCTTGACTCATTCTATTTCTAAACCTATTTTATAGATTATAATCCTTAATTATCCAATGGTATTCAAGGATAATAAAAATTTTATGTTATAAACATTACTAGATGCAGCATAAGTTGTTTGAGTTCATGTGTATTCAACCGATCTGATTTGATTAAATATTTACCGCTCTTTACAATCCATGTCTAAATAAGCCCATTCTTGTATAAATATTCATATTATCTGTAAAAGCTAGTTGTGTGGCATGGAAAATTAATTTCGCTGGAGAAAATTAGCGCTTACATATTATGATACTCATATGTATTTTATATTTAAGTTTGTACTTTTACTTTATTGCATGTTAAAAATTATTATATGCAACATATAAATATCACTGAGTCTTATTAGTGAATTAAAACAAACTTTGTTTCAATGTATTTCCAGTTGTTTTTATTCTCACTTTATAAAACTAGTTGACGAGAAACTATGAAAAGCGATAAATAAAACTATTACTTTAAATTGGTGTAATACATTTATAAGTATTTTAATTTTTGTAAGCTATGCTAAATATAGACACTATGGTAATGTTTGTTTTCTAAACTTTTTGCCATTTAAAATTGGCCATAGTAAACATGAATAATTTTTTTTAATTTACGTAAAACCCTGCACTTTCGTACAGATATTTTTTATTATTTGTTTTCTTTCTACTTTTTCCTTTACGATATTGCTTATCTATGAGACCAGTTTATCATTCTCATCTGAATTTGCTACCTTTTTAACGAAATATTTCTTGCTTGGACTAAAAGAACCTATCTATCTAGGCTATTTTACCCGTTGCATTTATACATGTAAAAAATAAGAATTTATAAGGGCCTTGTTGGGTCCTAACTAATATATAAATAAAAAACTAACTATGACTATAGTATTTATATTAAATGCATTACTATCACGGTGGTTTCATTTTAGATGTCTGTGTTGTGGACAATGTAAAACACAAAATAGGAGAAAGTTGGTCCATTCTTGGTGAGTGCAACACCTACAAGTGTCTCAGCCCTAATCACGTTACTGCTCTTACGTAAGTAATTTGCCAATTTCTAATTAAGTAATTACTAATAAATAACTTGTTATGATTGTCTTTAGAATGTAAATATAAATAACATTCGAGGTATTCTTAAGTATTTTCACAATAACAATACACTATCATTAAATATTTCATAGTTCTATAAAATCAACTGGCATACGATTTTTGACATCTTATGGCAGAGTAGCAACATTACAAATGTTTTAAAACTTTTGTAAGAAGACCCCTCATGTTAATGTTTTAAATATCTGTCTATCTAGACCTTTAATATGATACCATAGATTGCTATGGGGATCTTTGCTTATTCATCTCGAACAGTCTGCAACTTGCCTAAATTGACTTTCTGGATGTAAGGAAGTGACTTTCTGTGAAACTTCAAGAGACTATACCACTGGGCGTTTAACAGTAATTTTTAGTACCTTCATATCTTACTCACAACAAATTTGGCGTATTGTACAGTGTATAAAACACCATTTTTTAAAATCTTAACATACATACACAAAACGTTTTGTTTATTTTTAATCATTAGAATGTCCTAACAAACTAACCGCCAAATAATTAGGAATTACTCACGTAAACTTTTTTCTCCACTGCAACGAAACATTTTCATCTCACACTATTCAGCTAAAAATGACGTTTCGGTTCTGTTCATTAATTTGCACTTAATAATTGGCACTATGGGTTAGGTGCTAAGTCCATACTAGCACGTTGAATTTGGCAGGGCATTGGCAAACGTATAAAAATTGCTGTTTTTTTTTTTTGTTGTGTCCAATCAAGGAAGTCAATAATGTTTTAGTTTGTAAATCCCCATAGAATGATTTATAACATATTATTTCTACATTTAATCTTATATAACACCCTGTAACCTGATAAAGATTACTGTTAAGCAACTGTAACGGAACCAGCTTGATTATAGATGGTCAAAAAGGTGTTGCTCTGGATAATACTAATTAACATAATTTTTAAATTTATATATAATAAAAATAAAATAAAATAAACTATTACATTATTGTGTCTCTTAGAAATGTTAGTTTAAAAATGAAAATCAAGCGGTTTTCTTATGAATATTTCTCTTTTATTTATTTAATTTTTGAGCTGTATCAACTTAGGTTACTAATGTTATTTAGACGTACTTACGATTCAGAAGCCAAGAGCTGGGTTGTATTGTGTAAGCAGACAACCAGATTGTTGTTGGTCAATAGAAATATTTCCTTTATGAAATTAGAATTAAAATTGTTTTGTGGTATATTTTTCTTAAGTCGACATACATAAACCAACGTAAATACATATTGCATTACTGTCAGCCAACTTGGGTTTTTGCCTTAAAGGCGTGACTTACCGTCTCTTTATCTAGTTGTTTGGTGGTGGTATGATTATTAGTGCCTGACGTTCGGATTTAAGTTTATAAATGTAGATAAAAATAATATAATCTATTAAAGAAATATTGTTTAATATGTTTACCCTTGACTCCCATTTTAACCTAAACCAAAATCATGACGGATGGCGACCGTTTCATTCTTAGATTAAATCAACGATCGATTCTTCTACTGATTAAACAACCTATAGTTTGTCTGCTCACACAATGCAAAATCTCTCTTGGCTCCTACCTAGAAACTAAAATATCTTGTGAATGATCTAATAAAAGCTATTTCAGATGTGCCTCAGCAATGGTAGATGAAACCTCTGGCTGTAAAATTACTGAGATGGATCTCACCAAATTGTACCCAGATTGTTGCCCTAAGGTGGTATGTCCTCCGACAGGTAGTCCAAACTTACCGCAACGCCTATAAAACATTTAAATTTAGATAAATAAGTAGAGAAAAGGTGAATATGTAACTTTACTATTGATAAATTTACATGTATTTATGTTTATAATTATTAGTTTTTGTGACTCGTATATATAAATTAAAGTAAATTTCTTTAGTAGGTCACAAAACAGTTTTAAATTATTGAAATCCCTTTCCACTGATTGAAACTGTCCGTAGTAAATATATCCACACTTATTATCAGCTGAGAATGTCATAACTATCACTCAGTAGATATTTATCCTTCTTAGTTAATTAGGGACGTGGTATGAAAAAGTTATTTCACTTGGTTTTTTTGTAGATTCTTCCGTCAAGTCTGGCCTCGACGCTTTTTAAAGTTTAAATTAATTCAAAATTTAAATTTAAATATACTATATTATACTTTTTTCAAGTAATGTGTTGTAAAATAACAATAGCTCTGTTTGATATTCACAATATATCCAGTAGCGTAAATCTAAGGCATTCCTATGCCAAAATCAGGACTTGTGAACCTATCCAAGTGACCATTGTACCTTTCGTCCGATTTAACTGCCGTCTCTCATGGCGTGGTTCTGTCCCTCTGTCTACCGTCCAGGAGCGTAGTCGTTCTAAAGTCGTTCCGGTGGCGCAATCTAAATTTTATACTAATTCGATCTGATTGTGGTTTGAAAATTGCTAGAGTAGTAATTGACTTGAATATTTATTTAATGTTTGAACCGAAAATGAATGGTTGAAATCCTAGTCACGCGTTCCAGACACGACATTCTAGAAAGTGTTGAAGTTGAACCAGAACGGAAACTCGCTGTGCCAGATGCGGTTTGCAATTTAGTGCTCCGATAAATAGCGCTGGCTGTTGTCGTTTCCTCTTGTCACCTTTTGGTCAATACGGATTCACTGGAATTTTGTAATAATCGCTTACTAATATATAATATCTGTATGAACTAACCATAATACGATATGCAAAGAAACTGATACCTCTCAAGTGTGACATGTTGTACGTTCCCAATTTGTGCAAGCTTATATTTAAGTTGGTCGTGCTCCCTTATTCATTGACGGATTTCATTGGATAAAGAACCGTTGCAGTTTTTATAAAAATAAAAAGATAGTTGACATTTATTAAATGTGGTTAACGTATGCAAGAAAGCTGATTCTTATCAAAAGACAACATTTTTGCTGTTCCCAGCTTGTGCAAGCGTAGGTTTAAATGTTAGTGCTCGATTATGCATTGAAGAATTTTGTTCAAACAAGTAACGTTGTAACTATACTGAAAGTTGTAAATAATTAGTGTCTAGTAACATCTTTATAACTATATTGGTTTATTTTAGTAGGAATTTAATATGTGTAAAAAGACGCAGTTGTTTAATATTTTGCAGATAATAGCAGTATATTTTTATTGCCTCTTATTTATTAAAACCTATGTGCAAAATTTGGTTTCTTTAGATGAACTAGTATTAGAGGTGATATTTTTTTATAAAAAATCCTAAATTGTGGCTAGCGCAAAACGCATTATTTCTCGACGAATGTTTATATGAAACTTTTTATTGAGTATTGAAATATTGAAGTAGTCAATATTATAATCTTATTTAATACAGTACACATTTTATAATAAACATATAAATTATTCTTATGTCTCTAACATTACCGCTATGCAGATGGGAGAGATGAATACCAACTAACTTTGGGCCATTTATTGATCTATAGTTTTACTATATATATATATATATATATATATATATATATATATATATATATATATATATATATATATATATATCTTATATATACAGGGTGGGGCAGATTGGACTCCCTAGTTTCAATCAGTCGCCGAAGAGCGCGCGCGCGAGTTAGCGGAGTGGGAGTGGTTTCATTTGGTGGGGGGAAAGACGCCATTTTTAGTAGTCACCATGCTGTGGACTGGCGAGCATCGTGGTTTTGTAGTCGAAACGTTCTTTAAAAATAAGGATTAGTGTGGTGGCGACCCAGCGTGCATTTCGTAGACGGTTTGGTTTGAATCGTCATGATAGTGTTCCTGATGCTAAAACCATAAGGAAATGGATTACAAGTGCACGGGCAACTGGATCTGCACTGCCTAGAAAACCAGTCGGACAACCAAAGAGTGTGAGGACACCAGAGAACATAATGGCGGTGAGAGCGTCTATTGAACAATCTCCATCGCGCTCTGCGCGGAAACATGCTGCTGCTCTTGGAATGTTGGCCAGAACGGTGAGGTGAATTTTACACTCAGACCTTCATTTACACCCGTATAAGATGATGGTTGTTCAAGAATTGATGCCAGCAGATTTTGTTAAACGTACAGATGCTTGCAATGCAATACTGGCTTCTTTACAGTCTGGCACTTTTCTGTGGTCTAGTGATGAGGCACATTTTCACCTCTCGGGCACAGTAAATAAGCACAATTTTCGTTACTGGGCAGCTGAAAAACCCACAAACTCTTCATTCACAAAAAGTGACTGCGTGGTGTGCTGTGTCCTCCATAGGCATAATTGGCCCCTACATTTTTGAATCGGAAGGTGAAATCGTTACTGTGAACACTGTACGATATTGTGAGATGTTGGAGAACTTTTTATTCCCCAGAATTGAAGAGTATGGTGAGGAAAATAATATTGAAGCCTTTTGGTTTCAACAGGATGGTGCCACGGCTCATACCGCCCGTCCTCTCACCAACTTCTGCAAGAACGGTTTCCCGGCCGCTTGATCTCATTACGAGGGGATGTTTCATGGCCCCCTCGCTCCCCCGATCTAAGCCCATGCGATTATTTTCTTTGGGGTTACCTAAAATCTGAGGTTTACAAAGTTCGACCAAGGACCTTGGAAGCCCTTAAGGAAGCAATTGTTGATGTTATCACTGGAATAACGCCAGATATGCTGCATAGAGTTTTTGAAAACTTCATTGAACGGCTGAATATGTGCATCGCTCGTCAAGGTCGTCACCTGGACGATATCATTTTTAAAACTTAATAAAAAATAAATGGCATTGTATGTAGATTTCAGAAATAAAAAGCTTTTGTAATAATCTTGTATGGTTTTTTATACAGTTAACCGATCAAATCAGGGAGTCCACTCTGCCCCACCCGGTATAAAAATCTTGAGTCACGATGTATGTTGCCAATAAACTCCAAAACGACTGAACCAATTTCAATCAAATTGCACATGTATCCGTAATTTAGTCTAACTTAGAAGATAGGATAGTTATTATCTGAATTATTCGCTTATGTCGTGAATATAAACGAATAAAATGAAGAGATAGATACGTATATTAAACAGTGAAACACTATTTGAAGGCGCTAAGTTATGATGTATAAATGTCTAAACTAAATTTTTGGAACTTAAAGGTTGAGTGGTAGACCACTTTGTAATAAAATACATTATGCATGTACAATACATTTTTGACATATTTTCTTGATCGTGACATCAAGGTAAAATCTACATCGGGGTTGGAAATATAATTTACTTCAACCAGAAATGCTCATACGCGGGCAAAACTTACGAAAAAGCGTGCGAAGCCGCGGGAAACAATATATATATATATTTTTAATACACAGGTATAGGTAGTACCATATACAGTCAACTCTATATGCACTGGGTTTTAATGTAAAATGTTGATTCATTAATACAAAAAAATGTATTCATAAATTTACTCGTTTACATTAAAATATTAAGTAATGGAACTTTTTTGGAACTTTTAGTATATGGTAATTATAATGGTAATAATATACCAGAATAATTCATAAGTTCAAGTTAGAATGGAACAAAATAAGAAGGATATGTAGGAATTTACTACACGTAAGTTTATTCTTTACGTATATATATATATATAAATACACACACACACACACAAACACACACATATATATATATATATATATATATATATATATATATATATATATATATATATATATACGACTTTTTGTAAATGTTGAAATTGAATATTTTCTTTATGTATGTTATAGTTAAATCAAGGCAGTTTATATTATAACTGTAGCCTTGAAAAGTATTTGTTATACATACACGATAGTAAACCTTTTAACACTTTTTTATAGATCATATTGTTCAATTTACATTTCGAATTCAATGAATTCATCATCAGGTACTTGTAGGTTCAAGGACGATGAAATTCATTGATTTAAAAATTTATATTGTACAATAAAATATATAAAAGCTTTATATTTGTATATTCATGGTAGTGTACTCCATTTGTAAAATTTAGTTTACTATGGAGATTTAAACCTCATGACCACATGAAATATAACAGAAAATCTACAGGTGGTATTTTGATGTGTTTAAAACTGTTACGGTCATAATCGCAGATAGTGTAGATGGAAAGATGTCAGTCCTGTAAGTGTCAGTAATATTTTTTCCCCTAGTTCATTCTAAACCTCTAAATTTTGATTACTTAAACTTTTTTAGATAATACATAACAACTATCCATTAATCTCCAAACTATATTTTTGGTATGATCAAATGTTCTAAATTTACTCTTCACTTTTAGCATTTACGAAGGTAATACATATTCATTTTATAACTTTCATTATAGTTTTCACTAAATTTTGTAATATTTTTTTAGTAGACTAAGAATGTTATTACTTGTCGCATTTCGGCTGCAAATTTGTTTAATAAATTAAAAGTTTATTAATATCCAGAAATATAAAAATATATATAAATAACGTAAACGCTATTATAACATCTGAAGCATTATACTTGTAAAAAGAAAAAGAGTAAGGGTGAACTTGGAATTGAAAGATAATTGTTTTCCAAGAGGAGCCACTTTAAAGAACCTTTAAAGAATAACTCCCCTTGTTATGTTTAGACAAATATGCGTTATAATATCTATATTAAGGTTGTAAATCAATAATGATAGGCGTAAAAATAGTTTCTGAATGAGATTTGAACTTGTTAGTTTAAATAAAAGTTGTGATTAAGAATTATTATTTTGTTTGAAAAGGATTGGTTTGACAACGGTAGAACTTAATTTAAATATTTTATATCAACTAATTTATAAAATGCTGTATGTAGTTGGACGCTGCATGTCCATTAATTTAAATTATGGATCGTAATGCAAAGAGGGATTTGTAAAAAATACAATAATATTTTAAACACTTTAGATTTGTAAGAATATCAGATATGCTTAAATATCCCAATGCTGAAAATACCCGAATATTCTTAACAGATTCTCATTGGCGCAAAAATCTAATACTGAGATCTACTTATTAAAATTAATGTTTACCAACATTTTCGATACTTTTGTATAAAAAATATGAATTTTTATCATGTCACAAACTTCTATCAAACAAAAACAGCAACAAAATCTTTTGAGTCCCGGCTAAACATATTGAAAAGACATATTTGGTTTTTTAATACTGAGATATATTGACATTTCCTGGTTTTAGGCTTCATTCTTACATAAATTTTAAATTTAAGTGACAATTCTTTTATGATTTACAGTGTTTGTTTTTTGTTTAAATCTGCCACTTATCTTCGAAATGTATAAACATTTTCTTAGCCATGTTCATTCCATTACATGTTTTAGTTATTTTTTTGTTCTAGTTTAGTTTTTACTTTACAACATTAACTATCAACAATAATAACAGGTTTAGCAAATTGTAAAATAGGTTTAAATGAATAAAATATAAAAAAAGGATAAATTGTTGTTAAGAATTCGATATTAATAATTACTTACATTTTAGATCAATCAACATTTAAGTGACTTACTTCAAAATTTGGTCAAAGTACTGTTCTCTTGGTCAAGATAATTGCGTTGTAAATGACATTACATTTAGTGACTTAATAATCGGAACACTTTAAAAGTATAATAATAGTATTATGTCCAATGAAAGCTTTCTTCATAAATTATGTGTACAACATATAATAGTTTAAATAATGTTACTTTAAATTAATTGTGTACTCTTGAACCGGTTATCTCTTTTATAAACGCTTTTTAAAATTAACAGAAAACATTGAATATATTTACTAAGTGTGTTATGAGTCAATCAATATGACTCCAGCAATATCCACGTCCAGCTAGGAGGGACATAAAAGGTATTCTTAATATTCTCAGCAAAATTGGCGTTATGCCAACTACATCTGTATTTCAGTTTTCCTTATCTTTGATTCTAGAAAATATTGCTTTCCCGTAACAGACAACTTCAACATTCTGAAATTTCATATCCAAAAGTCCCTTTTACTTATAAAGTGAGGACGCTACTGTCTCCGTTAATAGTCTGTCTGCCGTGCCTGTCTTCATGGAGATGAGATAGTAATGGAAAAAGGCAGACTGTTTCTAAAGTTCTGAAATAAGTACTTTTGGGAAGAACATTCAATCTTCTTACATTGCAAAGTAAAGGCATTGGTCTTGTACGATGAAAATTGATACTTAGGTGACTTCTGAGAAAACTAATCTGCATTGTCCAATAAAAGTAAAATTATCTTTGCCAACCAAAGACATAAACCTTCTTGTAGCGCTTGAAAATTCTGACCTTTGAATCTCATTCCTGTTGGAACTATATGGATAATTTTGTGTTTATAATTATAACATTTTAACATACCGAAAAGCCTTTCAGAAATCTGATAAAAATACTATGATATTATTGATTATACGTAAGCAAATTCAGCATTTCATGTATGTAGAGAAATTAAAATATATTGATAAATATTAGTTTAAAGAGCTACGTCTTTACATTTTTGTATAATTCAGCATCCTGAAACTTGGCGTCACGTATTACATGAAAATTAACTTTTTAATTCGTCGTTGGGGTCTTTTAAACTGTAATTTATACAACTTTTAATGACTTATACCAATAAATGTTGTTAAATATGAAACTATAACCGGTATTCAAAAGTTACCCCTAATGCGACATAGATTGTTCTTAAATATTTAAGTAAACTCATCTTCATAAATGATATATTTAGTGACTGAAATTATAATGATAGAGAGTTCCTATATTTAGCATAGTATAAAAGAGGTTTTATTTACATAAAAAGGCAAGCATGAAGTTCATTGCTTCTTAGAGTAATGGTATATCTCTAATTGTTTAAAATTGAGCGGAAATCTTCAGAAGTGGAGTTGTTATTTTATAAATTATTTAATACTTTTTCTATCTGTAAAATGACATAAAAATCCAATAACAATGATTTAGTACAAGTTAAGTTTTCTAGTATTTAACTGATATTTTTAAATTGAATTTTTTATTAATAGGCATAAAACGGTATGAATACATGTATAGTGTTAGTTTAAGGCCTTGTATTGTATTTAATTTCCCTAGAATTTGTTACCATGGATTAAGTTTCTTATAAAATATATTAGAGGACTAAATGTAAACTTGGCAATTATATTATATCGCTAAATATAAAATAACAGTTTCTCAATACTCCGTATTGGATACGTTTATGTAGATATTATTAATTCAAACACGTAGAACGTTTTGCAAGAGCCTAATATAAATACGTCATATATCCAAAAGTAAGTAATAATATCCAAAAGTCATTACCTGCCTCATGTATACTTTGGGCATCCGTTTAATAGAAAGTCATTGTGAGTGTATTAATCCTTGACACGTAGTAGCCTTATATTATTTAATTTCAGGTACATATCTTAAGACATAGGTCTAGAAATAAACAGTGGTTGTAGGGTTTTTATAAAGTTTAAATTTCATTAAGCTGATACGAAAATATAAACCTGAAAGATAAAAGAAAATATTTGACTTAACTTATACTTAACTGTAATCTTTAATCTTGTTTTGAAATTTAATCACAGAGAAGACTTACACTACTGTAAACATTAACCACCAATAAATATAACCAATGAAAAGTAATGTTTAAAGAAATATTTAAGTTGAAATGAAAGCAATAAAATATACATCGAGAAACATGATGAAATATTAGTATGATAAACAGAAGTTTTCCAAATAAAGTAGGGATTCTTTGCAATGAAAAGGATTCTCCGAAATGATGAAGCCAATAAAGTTACAAAGGTATACTCCAGGAAAACAGTAACTTATGCAAGATAGTAAGTGACGAGACTGTGGTGATTGTAAGTAAAGCTATTGCAGAAAAGTCCTTAACGGTCACAGTAGCTGTTATTAACATTCAACGCTTGAATTTAAATGAAATAGTTGTAGATATTATATTAGTTGTTAATAATCGTTGCTAATTTAAAATTGTAGATAGAATAATGATGTATTTTCAATATGTTAGGAAATCGTACCCTCTACCGGCAAAGTCCTTATTACCGTGCATAGGTACATAATAAACTTGTGCAACCACGTAGTATTATTATATTTCAACAAAGGATATTTTGCATGTAACAAAATTATATTACTTATTAGCATTTACCCGCGGATTCACATATAATCATGCAAATCGAAGTTCGTACCCTTCTTAATGGAATCCTACGATAGTTCTTAATGAATACGATGAAGACCAATTATATTTTACATACAGACATAGATACTTCTTATTACAGTGTTTATATTTAAAAGATTATTGAGTTTTATATATATATATATATATATATATATATGGGTATAAACGAAAACACGTTTCTTCAAATCGAAATGCTTAATATTTCGTTACTTTTCAGTAACATTATCAAAAGCATGTATTTAATAAAATATAAACAAACAAAAGAATGAAGGTTATAAAAACATTTCAAACAACAAAAACATATGGTATCAAAACAAGTAAATTAATTAAACATGTAACCTTTCCTAAACACAGAGATAGATAAAATGTTCGAATAATAAATTAAAATCAAAATTAACTGTGTCTCAAATTTAATCCAACTGGTGATTTTGATTGAAGAGCCATTATGTTAGCTTGTTCATATCTTCTTAGTAATAATTTGGTGTAGTCTTTATTGTCATAATTTTGAAACTTCTTGGTGCCAATTAGAGAGAAACAATTTTCAAAGGTTTTATTGTGTTGGACAGCATGTGCAGATACGGATCTAAGTAAATTTTGATGTCGAACATCGGCACGATGATTGTTCATCCACAGCCTAAGTGACGTAGATGTTTATGCAATGTAGTCTTTAGGGCAATGTTGACAGGATAAATTATATACTACATTTTCACTGTTACGTGTGATTTCTTCTGCTATAGAATATTTTTTGTGCGTAACACAGCTTTTGTAACAGTTTGTAGATTGCATCATACTGCATATTCCACAGCGTGGTTTATTGCATGGATGGCATTTGTGATTGAAATTTTGACTGTTGTCTTTATCTGTAATATATTTTGGATGAACTAATAGATTTTTAAATTTGGTGGTCTTTTGAAAATAAGTCTAGGAGAACTATTAAAAAGATCCTTTGTTTCTGGAGATTGTTCCAATATTTTGTAGGCGGTCTTAATAATTCCATTTACTTTGTGTAATCCAGGATGGTACTGAGTTACAAATTTGGCATCTTTTTCAACAACGCTTAAAACCTGGTTTGTATTTTTAGGCTTAGCTATTTCACTGTTAATCAATTTTACAGGGTATCCTCTGTTGATTAATGAATTTGATAATGTTGTTACATAACTTTGGAAGTCAGTATCATCTGTACATAGATTCTTAGCTCTTAGAGCAAGACCCTTGGGTATAGATTTCTTTATATACTGTGGAGGCAGCTATCATAATGTAAATATTGCATACTGTTTGTGTCCTTGACATGAATATTAGTTTTAAAACGACCGCTATTTAATAAAACGTCTACATCAAGAAAGTTTACATAATTTGTCGATGTTTTCCAGGTGAAATTTAGTGATGAAAAATCATTTAATTCCTCTAGGAATTGTTTCAAATTTTCCATTCCATTATTCCAAACAAGAAATATATCATCGATATAACGAAACCAAGCCAAGGGTTGAAAGTTTTGGGTTGATAAAAAGTTTTTCTCGAGGAACCCCATAAAAAGATTGGCGTATGTAGGAGCCATTTTTGTCCCCATCGCTGTGCCCTTTATTTGAAGAAAGTTTTTGTCTAGAAACTTAAAATTGTTCATAGTCAAAATCATTGTAACTAAATGAGTGATAAAATTAGAAGTGGGTAAAGTGTTTTTCGGTCTTTCATCTAAAAATTTCCCAATTGCTTCGACACCCTCGTCATGTGGAATATTGGTGTAGAGTGATTCTAAGTCAACTGTGGCTAATATTACTTCACCAGATAATGGTTGAGGAATTTCCGATAGTCTTTCTAAGAAATGATTGGTATTTTTGATATAGGAGGGCAACTCTCTGACAAAAGGTTGTAGAATGTCATCTACGTAAGCAGACATTTTTTCTGTGGGAGCTCCAATACTTGCAACAATAGGCCGGCCTGGAGGAGGTCTTGCCTGTTTGTGTGTTTTAGGTAACATGTAGAATACAGGTGACTTTGGTTGTGTTGGTATTAAAGTTTTGAAATGAAATGAAATGAAATGAAATATGCCTTTATTTAAGAGGCGGAGTTAGGGCTATTTAGCCCTCTCTACCACTCAACCTCAAAAATATATTAATTTATTAAGTTTTAAGTATATTATTAGAAATATTTTGCTTGGGGCCATTTTCTAAGATATATTCTTTGATTTCTGCACTAAAATCGTTAGTTGGGTCTTTTTCCAAAGTCATGTACTCAGTAGAATCTTGCAATTGCCTGTTAGCCTCATTAATATAATCACTGCTATTCAAGATTACTGTAGAATTCCCCTTATCAGAAGGTAAAATTACGACATTTTTGTCATATTTTAATGACTTAATAGCTTTTTCTTCCTTAGATTGTTGGCTTATTGGCTTATTCTTTAATTGTGGCAAGTTTTTCAATATATTTGATCAGATAAATTGGCTAATATTACATTTAAAAACTGCTCAATAGGATGGTCATTGGGCAGGGCTGGGGGCTGCCATCCAGACTTTGGTTTGAAATTTTTTAAGGGAAAGCGGTAATGGCTCATTGACATTGTTCTTATTTTCATTTTTACTGAAATAAAATTTGATTCTACTATCTCGTGCAAATTCCAATGCGTCAGCAATAAAATTAATGTGGTTGAACCTTGGGGTAAGTAACTAACCAAGCAAAATTATAGTTACCAATCGGTTATAGTTTCTTGCGATATATCTCACAGGTCTGAAAATGTCTAAGGACTCTTATAGGTATAAAAGAAAACAAAACACGTTTCTTCAAATCGAAATGCTTAATATTTCGTTACTTTTCAGTAACATTATCAAAAGCATGTATATAATAAAATATAAACAAACAAAAGAATGAAGGTTATAAAAACATTTCAAACAACAAAAACATATGGTATCAAAACAAGTAAATTAATTAAACATGTAACCTTTAATAAACACAGAGATAAATGGTAATCAAAACTTACACTAGCTCTTAGTAAATATATATTTATTTATTTACTAATTTCTATTGCTCGTGTAGAACCGTACGTTTCTAGTTTGACCAAATTAAATATCTGACACTTCATTTGAACTTGCCAGCCATGGCATTCCTACAAAAATAACATATACATATAAAGATATTGGACACATACTTATGTCTAAAGCGTCTACTACTGATCCTTGTAACCGATCTACTTCATGTCTCAAGATTTTTCATATGCTGTAGTTGATTTTCCCTTTTTATCGTGATTTGAAAATATATACACCTACATACAACCGAAATTTCACTGGGATAAAAATAAATCTATTTCCCCTACTTAAATTCACTTTTTATTAAATTTATTTTTATATATTTAGATAATTTGCGTTGTTGTGCCGGCCAAGAAATATATAAATAGCCTATATAAGCTTATTATTAAGTTAGGTTTATAGCAGTGTTGAAATAATATTTATTTGTAAACAAATGTTTCTGCCTCTTTAGCGAACTTCATATTAATGTGTCAAGAGGTATTTAATTTCAGTAATTAGGATTATGTTCCGTAAATGTTTGTTGTTTTCCTCAGTTCAAACGTTTTCCGTAACTGTTTCTAATTTTTATTCCTATAGAAACTTTCCTCAGACTTTTTCATTTGGTTGAAATTACACCTTTGAAATATATACAAGTTTTAAAACTGTTATTTACTTTGATGAACATTGGACTAAAGCTGTCAGATTCATTGATAATGAGAGAGGCAATTAGTAAGATGAATTAACTCAGCTGGTCTAAGTTATGAGCCCATTAGGAAACGACAGCCTTCATTGGTCCTAACAAGGAGAATGTTCTTTAATTATTCTGATGTCCCTAATTTTTAACTAACAAACACTATAGTTTTATGTTACCCAAGATTACACTCAAGTACTTTATTAACAAAAATTTAATAAATACATTTAAAATTTCTACATATAAAATATTTTTTACTGAATACAGTAATTATACTGTAAGGTAACTAGTATATTACTGAATAAGAAAAAATATAGTGGCTTGGCTACAATACATATTATTCTCAGATATTTTATACTTAGGATAAAGATCGATAAAGAAATTTTGTATCACAGTACTTTGGAAGAAGAAATTTGTTTGGTAAGGAATTTTAAAATTTGATGCAGGTAAGACTACTCTTCTTTGTATAATGTCTTCAGTGTAATGTGTGACCAATTCATACTAGTATAACCTTGATACACAATCTGACTTGTGATATAGTTTTACCAAGGGACAGGACGCTTTTATAACTTGTTAAAGGTTTGATTAAACACGTAACTAAGTTGCAGGAGTTTAAATAAAATTGTTTTGTGTTCACAACGAGCCATCTCCTAATGACACGTCTAGTGAGGGATCCATTGATTATTCTGATGGCTGCCTGAGAAAAAAATTTTTTTAGATTCGTAACCTTCCTATTACAATACTTGAATGTTACGTATTCCACTTTATGATGGAATCGGACCTGCGTTTGTAGAAAACCGTTTCATATACAATTTATAAAGATACCTTAATGTTTTACCTGACCATTAGGTTTACATTAGCGACAATATTTATGGATATTCTATACAATAACTACGAAACGGGAATATTTTTATCGCCCTTTGACTGATAAGGATAAGGATGATAAGGAAAACCTCTATTACTAATGTACAGATTTGTGTTCTCTTCTTTGACTTCGGACTGATATTGATGGACTGTAGATTGTGTATGGTAGGATCTCGTGACGGTTGTCCATTCATAGGCTAACTGTTCTCTCCCGTTCACATGTGATAGATGAGATAATTTCAGAAGAATGCTTCTTATATCTCAGCCTTGTGAGACTCATGTTAAATTCATGACTCATCAAGGAACATTTGTCCGTGTAAATTGTTCTCTTATCATGATTTATTTTATAGTATTTTAGTGTATAAATATCTTTCGAATCTGGAACATTCTTCATTTATTTATACAGTGGTATAACATTCAGATAATTCGTTATGTTAACTATGATAAAATAAATATGGTATTCCTTCCTTAAGTGTTGGTTGTCGTTATAGCATAAGACACTCAGCGTATTCTTGAATATAAAACTAACAATTTAGATACCTTACATTAAATTGTTTATACCGAAACTTATTTATTAATTTAATAATTTTACTTAAACCATAATTAAGTACCATGTATAACACACACTGTAAAAATTTTAATCCTTAATTTGTTTAAACCTAAATTCATATGTATTTATTAGTTACATTACTTTAATTATTTCTGTTGTTCATTGGCACTAATTTAGCAAACTAGCCACAACTTTTGGTACAACATATTATTAAATATGAATTCTTAAAATTAAGAGCACTATTTGATAAAGTTGTTTTTATTCATTCGTTTTACTAGTTAACGCAATTTATAATGTTTAACCCTTTCGTTTGTTTATTAATTATATTATTGTTTATTAATTAATTTTAAGACTGGCCGTGAAAATAAAATTCGGACTTTTGTAATTTTCATATTTCTAGGGGTACAATATTTACGATGCCTTATTGGTAGAGCATTAGCGAAGCCTATAAAAGTGGGATAAGAAAAATATAGTTCGTGTTGTCTCTCTCTCTCTCTCTCTCTCTCTCTCTCTCTCTCTCTCTCTCTCTCTCTCTCTCTCTCTCTCTCTCTCTCTCTCTCTCTCTCTCTCTCTCTCTCTCTCTCTCTCTCTCTCTGCACGATATCTCGAGAAAAAAAACATGAAGTAAATATAAAAACATTTTTATAAGGATCATACATCCATAGAAGGATTACACTCGTTACAATTGTTATAATAACTGTATTCCCTCACTACTTCTTCATAACATTTGAAGATGAAAATTGACACACACGCGCGCACTCGCATGCGCACACGTATATTATTCTCTTAAATTGCAAATGCAAAACATAATGACGTAACATAATTATCAACCATCTATAGGGGTTGTAACCCCTAGAAGATTGTTTTCTAACTTTCAAATACCTTACCGATGGGGGGGGGGAATTCGCTCACATTTGCCTCATAGCTAACTACCATAGGAGATCAACCTTTTCATGAATATCAATCACTCATAGGAGTTTTAGTAAGGTTAATTAATTCCCACAAAAACTTCCTTTTTTTATTATATATCGAGTTATCATACGAAGGTGAAATTTGACACACATATGTATCATTCTTTCTACAGACTGCTATTGGTACTTGAAATAGACTAAATAAAAGTAGATTATAATGTCAGAATTAGTCGCTTTGTAATCCAAGTAGACTACCTTAAAACATATATTCATTGTCAGAGCAAAAATGCAAACTCTACAACAGTACCTAAAGTGAGTACAGTATGACAGTACACACTTCGGATCAACTTATATGACTGGGAAAGACAACTACATCGGCGTAACAACCCTAGATGGGAAGAATATTATTTTAAATATAAGTACAAGCTTTTTTCCTGAAGAAGACATTTTAGATCTAAGGTATATATTATTATCTGGTCCACAAAGTTATGCTATTACATCCCAAAAGCAACCTTAGACCAAAAGTAAAATACTGAATAAAATACAATGATTGGAAATCACCAATTTTTTCACTATTAGAAAAGTATTATGTATTTTCTTACATCGGAGGTACATTTAAACACTATTTGAGCAGAGGAAGAAGGCTGCCTGAGAAAATAAAATAGAGTAGTGTTTAGGATAATAATATTCATCTTACATTTAAAATTACTTATGTTTATTCTTACTGGCATAAAACTGAAGCTTAATTAATAAGGTGCCTTCCATAAACATTATTCAACAACAGTTGAACATGTCCTCCAGTGTTTCCAATGCTCTTCTCCAACCGCTGTCGGACACTGAGGATGAAGCATGAACGCTTAAAGCCACTTTCACATTTTAAGGCCCCTAAAAAAATGCTCTGTAGACAGCTTTCAACTATTCTGATATGATAAAGATATGGAATATCTTCGACTAACCATCAATCATTTTTAAAAGTACTCATTATACCATTATAAAGAATATAGCTATTACACACCTGCTATTCAATAGGAAATCGCGTGCAAAGGCATGGGTAACTTATAGTTATATATAAAGGTGCCTGTTATTACAAATTAAATACATGTCCAATGTTTCACATACTTATCATTAAGATGCTTTAGTTTTATAATGTTAACTGAACTCTGTTTTATATTCTAGTAAACTTGCATTGTATGAAATTTATTATTTTACCTTTAATATTGTGTATAAGTGTTCAGAAACGTTTACTTTAAATATATTGCTTTAAAATAATATTCTTGCTTCAAAATGTGTCTTTACTTACTTATGGTCCTTCTTCAACGGAAGGTATTTTACATATAGGTATTTACATATAACTCCCAAAATATTTCATTTTATATGATTTACATCTATTTCACCAACATTTAATAACTCATCTTTCGTAGATGTATTTACCTTGGGGGACAGAAACATGTAATGTTGCCTTCTGCCTGCCTGTCCACCAGGTATATCGTGAACGAACTAACCTATAAACTTGATATTTGGTACAAAAGCGACACTTTTAAATTATCAGTCGTTATACATGTGTTGCTTTTTTATATGACTATGCTTTAATTCTGAGCAAACTACTTTTCTTAATAAAACTATTTGTATTTGTTTGCCTAAAACCAAGAGTCACAATAAACCATTATTATTTTTAAATCCTTAATCACACACATAACATTCTACCTAAATAAGAAAAAAATATAAAACTTTGGAACAACATAGAAACGATGTAACTACCTTTTCCATGGATGTTTTATGGCGGTTGTCCAGGGGTGATTTATTACTGTTAAATCATTTGTTCTTTTACTTTGGTTCCGTAATTTCAGACGAGGTTGTAATAGTGTGAGAGCTCTTGGAAAACTTGCTTAGAGCTATAAATTTATGAGTAGCTGTCAAAACAAGAGCAAACACTAAAACAAGAGAAATCACTAAAGTTTGCATATAAGTTTGAGTACGTAGATTAAGTCAATTAGGTAAACTCATTCTTCTTTTTTACTTTTAACTTATACAGTGTATATAATATATAATAAATACACTATACAGGAATAATGAATCGTATCTATATTTTTATTGATATTGTCAGCCATAGTATGAAAATATCTAGGAGTAAATTATGTTGTATAATTATTTTTTGAATAACATCCTTATATTCAATAATTGTTTAATCAATACTAATACACTTACAATGGATCATTCATACGTAATAATTTCAAAGTAAATTACATATAAAAGGTCCATTCATAAAATTTTTTACGACAGTACGTACATAACATAATACGTTTGAATACATAGTGTAATATGTTTAGTAGTAATAGGATTTTAAATTATTAGAAAGATTTAAGCACGATAACAGAGATGCTCAATTAGCTTTCAATGTTTGCAGAGCCGAATCAGCTCAGTTGGTTGAGAGTTAGTGAAGTCTATTAGTCGTAGGGATGGAAAAATGTCATTTCTATATATGTATGTCTGTGTATCTGTATATCTTTCCTCACGATATGTGGATAACGGACTAACCTAAAGACTTTGTTTGAACGTTCGTTACTTTTATAAGGAACGATGAGTTCGATTATAGTGCATGTCGCTGCATACGATTCGCTGACCGTTAGTCAGCGTATATACCTATGCTAGAATTATAGGTAACCACGATGGCAACAAGAATATAGCAGAATAAAATATTGTAAATTAGTTGAATAAAAACATTTTGTATCATGTGGCTTTATCATACAATTAAATGAAAAACAATAATTAAGTCCTAACTTGAAGACAATATTAGATTTTGGTGCATTATTGCGTTAAATTTCTCTAACTACCTCACCGGAACTTTTATAACTTTAAACTCTGCTATAAAACCTAATGAATTATAAAAATTTGAATGTTTGATGTGGTAAGATATCTTTAAAAGGCTACCTATATCATCTAAATCTTTCACGATAATCATATTTATATATAGACAAATATGAGTTATATGGTTCAAACTTAAAATATGGCTAAGAATCCCTAAATCCCGCTGAATTAAATTATATGTAACCTTTATTTATTTACATAATTTTAATAGCGTGCTTTATGAACTAGTTCTTCAAAAAAGTCAAACCAACTTTGGATAAGACCTCTGAAACCGTATCACATAGCACTATATAACACCGTTTGTGGTACATGTGGCCACCTTCATACATTCTGTAAGGTAGACTCATGAAGTACATTTAATATACAACACAGAGTACATTTTAATTACACCTAAGTTAAAGGCCAACTAAAATTCAACAAGAACTATAAACGTATAACAACATATACGATACGTGTGGCCACCTTTATACATTCTGTAAGGTAGACTCATGAATTACATTTAATATACAACACAGAGTACATTTCAATTACACCTACGTTAAAGGCCAACTAAAATTCAACAAGAACTAAAAACGTATAACATCATATACGATACATGTGGCCACCTTCATACATTCTGTAAGGTAGACTCATGAAGTACATTTAATAGGCAACACACCGTAAATTTTAATTACACCTACGTTAAAGGCCAACTAAAATTCAACAAGAACTAAAAACGTATAACATCATATACGATACATGTGGCCACCTTCATACATTCTGTAAGGTAGACTCATGAAGTACATTTAATAGGCAACACAGCGTAAATTTTAATTACACCTACGTTAAAGGCCAACTAAAATTCAACAAGAACTACAAACGTATAACATCATATACGATACATGTGGCTACCTTCAATAACGTACCACTTTCACCATACCAGAATTATAGAGTGCTTCATCACCAACTCCTTCGTCTAGTCCAATCAACATTGTAAAAGATCACTAAAATCATATATAGTGTAAAAATGACAAATACGACGCACATGGCCATCTTCACTTATGAACAACTTTATAGACCTTATCATACTTTATCGTGTTTCATAAACTATTCTTATGTTACATTCTAACAAAAATTTTATATAACATATAACCGTGTACAGTGTACCTGAAACCGTGTCGTGTAGCATTGTATAATATAACATACGATACATGTGGCCACCTCTACTTATGTACGTCTCTATATAACATATCAAACTTATAGCATATTTAATTGAAATTCCCACGTAACATTCAGACTAAACTTTGGTAATATCGTTGTGCAATGTCATGTACCGTGGTTTACTTCATAATCAGTAATAGGCTACAGTAAAAAATTGGCTATCCAGATCTTTATAGTCTGCCGTGTATTCTTTATTATTTCTGTTGAATGGTTTTCTAAACTCACAATGCTTAATGCTTGCTCTGTATTGTTTATTTTTTCAGTTTACTGCTTTAATTGTGAACATATTACAATAAAATGGAAATAAATGTGCTTAGTGCGAAAAAGTGTATATAAATTATGATGATTGTTAGGACAATATATAAGATATATTCTATTTAAATCAAAACTTTATCAACAAGAATGTTTCATAACAGTGTTTCATAATAAAATTCAACATAATTTCCTTTTTACCCCACACTACATATTGTTATTGCTGCACGTGTTAATATATCACTTGTTAATAGTATTTTACATATTAAGTTAGTTAAAAAATGTTTAATTTGATATTTTCTCGTTACCATTATGGCTACCAATAAGACAAACGTAAAAATATTTCTTAAGTTTCGGCCAAATCCAAAGGAGTGCCCGGCACCATAACCTAACTCAGTGTTCCACATATAAAGCTTCATACGAAATTTATAGTCTATAGGCCAGCTCATTTTACTGACTGATAGCCAGACAAATAGCAATAGAACTGGTCCGTCCCAAAAGTGTTATGCTTTACTAAAATTAATTAAAATAAAGCACTGCGATTTTTATATATGTCACTAATAATAGTACACTATAAAAAAATTATTGGGTGGATGTTGACGAAGATTAAGAGGTTGAAACATGTTCCTTTCTGTCTATATGTTTGTCTATTTGTCTGATTGTCTGGATGATATCTCGAAAACGATCTCTTATAGACTTGTAATTTTTCATTGATCTTTAGTTATATATCAATGAACCAAATGGGTGAGCTTTAACAAAAGTGGTTTAAATTGGTGTAATGAAAAACCATAATTGCAAGGGAAAATGCTAGACTAATTTATGTGTAAGGAAATATATTGTGAGAGTTTATGGCTTAAGATATTAATAAATGTGGTTTATCAACCTCGCAATGTAAAACAATCCTTTAGTGATTTGATGTATACTTGTTATTTAAACTCTGCTATGAAAAACAGTTGACTGATAAAGATAATATATATATATCATGTGGTAATGTATCTCAAGAATTATTTCATATTTCAATGGTAAACTTCGAGTATCTTTTTTTATAAATACACATGAATAATGCATTTCCTATCATGAAATTCATCGTAGCACCATTAAAGGCTATCACTAGGTAGACTGAAAATATTTTATTTTGGTATATATTGACCACTTTTCTATTCGATAATCTGTGTATAAATCTAAATGTATGATATCTGGAGTAAAGTTTGCTTTAAATTATGCACGCAAACTTAGCGAAGCCAGTTGTGTTACACGTTGTGTCGCATAATCTGAACCTTTTTTTAAATCATATTTTTAATGTTTAAAGTAAATAAGTTTAATTAGAGTAACAGAAAATTACAAGTTGTTTCGCGTACTCTTACCTTGTTTTTAACTCATATAGTTCTTAAAATGTTTATAGTAATAACGTGTAGTTACAGAAACAGAACTAAAATCCATTTTACGCATAAGAATGTTATGTAAAGTATATTCAATATGTAATTTGTCTTATAATTAAATATATATATATATATATATATATATATATATATAATTCAGTGTACATTCCCAATATGAAAAAGTATTTAGAAAGGATTTATGGTCCTTGATTATTTATATATTATTAATGCTTATTTCCAACAATATTTTCCTAAACATTTCTTTTAGGATTAATTTTAATCTCTTAAGTTTTCATTAGCATCTTGTCCCACAATGATCGTTTAACAATTAATTACCATAAACAAGAATTTACTTATACGTACTTCTAATTTGATGATGAAAAGGCAGTTTGAATGGGTTTTTAAATTCACTTTACGATTTTAAATTTTAGGATATCAAACAATATTTGTAGTAATAGACATTGAAATGTTAAGAAAATAATACATTTTCGAAATATATGATATATTTAGAAACATTACCAAAAATTGTTATTAAAGTAAATGCCGATTCAAAACTATGGGATACAATTGAATTTAACACTTAAGAAAAGGCCTTCTAATCAACTTCCCTTTTGTCGTTAGAGTTCCCGTGCGTGATTTGTTGCATTGTGTGAAACAAATTGTCAGGAAACACTCTTGCCACAAGGACTCAATTCTATGATACAATCTCCGTCTTTGTACCATTTTACACGATATTTCGAATTGACAAGAGCGACACGAGAAGCAAGAACCTCTAAAACTTCGTTTTTCAATTGAACCTATGTCAGTTTGAATAAACCTGAAGTATTGATCTACTTATGGAATATTTCACATGATAAGTCACAGTTGTATGTGAAACATTATTTTTAACGTCATAAAAAACTTCTCATTTAGCAAAGAAGAATGCTCTCTATATAAAGTTTTCTTTAGTTATTTTAACATTTCCTTTACTTGTACTATTGGATCAAGAAACAATTAGGTTAGTAATTAACTAGTACTGATTATTATGGTAATATACTTCTAATATTTGCCTTTTATTTCAGATTTAGCGTACTAAGAAGTAATACTGGTAAACAAAAATGAATTATATTTCAAACATCATAGTTTGGTGTAATTTATTCCTACAATATAAAAATTATATTTTTACTTCTGTCTAAGACGTCGATTTCATACAAAAAGTATCTACTTCTGCCCATTGTAACCACCATTCAGGCTAGATTGTATACAATGCTCTAGTAACATTTGCATTTTTACCCTGATCAATAAAACTTAATCATACTTTGGTCCGGAAGATATACCCCAGTTAAAAAGTACGTACTCCCGGAAATTGTAATGTACTCCCTGTCTCGTATATAGTAAAATAAATACATGTGTGTGTATAATGTGTGTATACAGGGTGATTCATGAAGTTCTCCCCCCACTTTCTACCGCACATTGTACTAGTAAAAATAATGAAAAAATGTTATATAAACATAGGTCCGAAAACGCTTCGTTAGCGAGTTACAGCTAGCGAAAGATTTCGCCTGAATTCCTGGGTAAAGAGTAAAATAAAGCCATACTGAACTTTTGGAAAGGTTAATTAAGTAAGAAATATCGTGGATTCTTATGTATTTTTACCTGATAAAGCTATTAAAATAGGTTTCAGAACTGTACCTGAATTAGTTTTTGAGGGATTCAGGGTTAAATGCAAAAAATTGGGGCACGAAACAATGTCTTTTTAAGTTTTATGTACAATAACTTTGTTAAATTGGTAATAAATACATAAAATCAACAAACATTAATTGTAGAGAATTTAATTCTGAGAAAATTGATATAATCAAAGTCTAAAATTAAACAGAAATAAGTACCAAAAAATCGATTTTATTCAGTATAATACATTACTAGCTGTAAAGAAATACCGTACGGTATTTAGTTAAAATAAAACAAAAACAAAATGTTTGTTCCTTAACGATGAGATAAATTGAGAAAACAAGATTAACTGTTGAATAAATTTGTTTGTAAATAAAAATATCATGTTTTATTACGTTGTATTTTTTTTAATAAAAATTTACATCAAATGTTCGAAAATAAATAAAGCAAACATTTTCCCATTATTGTTTACTAATCATCGAAATGCAGTTTTTTGTTTTATTAATTTCTAAGTTGGTAACGCACGAATAACAGCTGATCAACAATTGGTATTCTGTACTGTTACGTTAGAACTGTGTATTAGTGGTGTTTTGCAAGGTACAGCAGGAGATCGGGTTCTGTGAATCGTGTTATTAAATGCAATTTTTCTGTGAGTTATAATTCGATTGTTCATCAGCGAAAAAATGACTTACTTATTTAAATCAGAGGAATACGCTGATATGTTTTTATTTTGGGTTACTGTAATGGTAATGCTAGAGCTGCTGTAGAAGAATATGAACTACGTTACCCTAATAGGAGGATTCCAGATACCAAAACAATTTCAGGAACTTTTCGTACTCTTCGGGAAACAGGATCACTACCAAGTACTAGAACCAATTATGAACGAGCTGTCCACCTTGATGATGATATTGTTATTAATGCTGTTCATCGCAGTCCAGGTGTAAGTACACGACGTATTTCTACGCGGATAGGAGTTTCGCAGTCAACGGTGTGGAGGTCACTTAATCGAAACAAAATTTTATCCGTTTCATAAACAAAAGGTTCAACATCTACAGCTAGGGGATAGTCCGCTTCACTTGGAGTTTTGCAACTTTTTGAATATTAATAATTAACTATACAAGCGTATTTTGTTTACGGATGAGGCACAATTCACTCGGGATGGTGTCAATAACTTGCACAATGAACACTCATGGGCAGAAGAAAATCCACATGAGGTAGTGGAACAGAACTTTCAACACCGATTTAGCGTCAATGTCTGGTGTGGCCTTTTGCACAATCGGCTGATTGGACCTTTCATATTACCTGGACGCCTAAATGCTGAGTTCTATTTGCATTTCCTTCAAGAAGAGTTGCCGCAGCTGTTAGAGAATGTCCCTTTACATCTCAGACAAAATTTGTACTTCCAGCATGACGGAGCACCTCCCCACTTTTCACGTGCCGTTTCTGCTTACTTTAATCATCAATTTCCTGGACACTGGATTGGTCGTGGAGGGCCTCACCCTTGGCCACCAAGATCACCAGATCTATCTCCATTGGATTATTGCATCTGGGGATGGATGAAAGACATTGTATACAAGACAAAAGTGAATTCTCGTGATGAATTAATTGCCCGTATTATGGATTCGGCTGTGCAGATACAGGGAAGTCCTGAAAAAATTTAAGAAACGCAACAAAAGCAATACACAAAACGTGCTGCAAAATGTATTGATTAATGATGGCCTCATTTTCAAACATCTGTTATAAAAAGGTGCGTACGGTTGGCCCAACCTGATTAATTTTGCTTAAAAACTAGTAATGTATTATACTGAATAAAATCGATTATTTCTGTTTTTATTTTAGACTTTGATTATATCAATTTTTCTCAGAATTAAATTCTCTACAATTAATGTTTGTTTGATTTTATGTATTTATTACCAATTTAACAAAGTTATTGTACATCAAACTTAAAAAAAACATTGTTTCGTGCCCCAATTTTTTTTGCATTTAAACCCTGAATCCCTCAAAAACTAATTCAGGTACAGTTCTGAAACCTATTTTTATTAGCTTTATCAGGTACAAATACATAAGAATCCACGATATTTCTTACTTAATTAACCTTTCCAAAAGTTCAGTATGGCTTTATTTTACTCTTTACCCAGGAATTCAGGCAAAATCTTTCGCTAGCTGTAACTCGCTAACGAATTGTTTTCGGACCTATGTTTATATAAACATTTTTTCATTATTTTTACTAGTCCAATGTGCGGTAGAAGTGGGGGGAGAACTTCATGAATCACCCTGTATATCTATATCTATTAGTGTATATTTCATCTTTATAGAACAGCAGGTAATTTCAAAACCCCAAAAATATACTTATTTTAGAGGATGTAACACCGTTTTAACCCTTATGCTTTGCTCAATCTGCTCATGCTTCATTTCTATTCAGGGTACGATGCATAAGTGTGAGAAATGTCAAATTCCTGTGATATCGGGCAGTTCAAGAATTAGTTATGAGTGGGTAATTCCCATGTTTGAAAAATATTTAAACGCAGTATTTCCAGAATACAAGTAATCTTTTTCTATATGTTGAAAAGAAATTATTCATTCATTTCCTATAAGGTGTTAGCCTGCATAATTTTCCTACTGAATCTTTCTATGTGTAATCATTATGTAGTTACATATAATATGATGCTTTGAGATATTAAAAATAAATTCTTTACGCTTGTTTAATTAGTTCCACCTTAGGGAGAAAACTAATTTTAATCTAATTAATATCGTTCGCATGAAAAGAATACAGGGCATTCAACAATTTTAAAAGCTTTATATTTTTATAGTGAGTAGTTTTTGCGCCACATAAAAAATGCAAACGATGAAATATGATTTAATTATGATTTTATACAAGGGAAATGTTAAAATATGTATAAATAGCTTCCGGTATTATACTACCTTGCATATACTGTAGATACATCACAAAATTAATTTATTATATGGCTGGGTGTCAGTAGCAAAGATAAATTTGTTAAGTTATATTAATAATGTCTTGAACAGTACATCATTTAATAGAAAAAACGTTACCGTACGTCGATCGTTTGGAAGAAATGTGGTCACTGTTGTAAGTTATAACATAACAAACAGATGTCTTCTATTTACATTTATTAAAACAAACTTCGTCATGGATAAGGAAGTAAAGATAATATTAAAAACATATCCTTAAGAATTGGAATATGTAAATAACCTATTTGTTTTTATTTACGTCTACTATATATTATATTAGTGTGTGAAATTGGAGCTGATAAAAAATAAATAATCTTGTATATTTTGTTAAAATGTAACTTGAGCAAGTACAAAAAGTGCATGAAGTCTTACGAAAGAAGTCCAATTTATAAAAGTAAGAAGGAGGAAGCGTTATCAGGAGGGTATTTGCATGTTATCTGGGCCGGAGGCATCCTTTTACAATATGAAACAGTGACATCAGCTACGTTCATTCCATTTCTATCTTGTTATACTTGTAAAATAAGAATAATGGTGAGAAATCTTAAAGAATTATTTCTTTTATTTAATGCTTATAAGTTGATGTGAATGTATATGTGTGAAATAAAGAGAAATCTGTAACGATACTTATATATTTGCAGTTATAAAGCTATATACATTACAACTCTATATCAAGTAATAATGTATATTATAAAGTTTTACATATTTTAAAGTTATATATTTATAAACAAATATAAATAATATGAATTTAATTAAGGTTTAAGACTAACTATTAACTTATGTATTTGGTAGTGGAATACCTGTGATTTAAAAAGATTTGGTTAAATTAAATTCATGTTGTTAATACAAATAATTCTTAATTTGTGCTAAATACGCTACTCTATATCTAGGAGATTAGTGTGCCATCAGTGCTAAATTTAAAAAAATTATATATAAATTTATTTATTTACGTATACGTATTTACTATTTTCTTAAGACATATGTATTGAATGGGTTGTGTGTAGCGGTTAATGAATAAAAAAATTACTAACGAAACTATTAGTATGTAATGTTATTACATTTTAAAAATTATAAATAAAGTAATATAGCTAAAAATATTTATTAAAGTAAAAAACACTGTGTTTTAAAAACAATAACGCAAATTTTGTTGTAATGCAGTTTCTGTATTATATCTGCGTGAAATAAATTAATAAAGCTCTTACATCAGATTTTAACAATAACACTATTTATGTAAATAGAATAAAAAATACCTGCTATATATATATATTTATATTTATATATATTATTTATAATATATTATTATATTTATTTATATATATATAATTTTTTTCATCAAACATTGAATCACAAAAAGTACTTGCTCCGCCAGGACTCGAACCCGGATCTCTCACTTGCCGGGTGAATGTGATACCATTACACCACAGAGCCCTTACTTTTTACGGTTAAATTATTTTGTATTTGGCCGTATCTGTCACATATGCTTTGAAATAACGAAACTAACATATGATCGGAAGACCAAACACCTGTAAAATGACTTTTTTTCAATTCATTAAATTTGTATAAATGGCAATAGCCTAATTTGTATGTGATTCAATACATTATATACATACGAGAATATAAATATACATTTATGCTGGTACTTATACATACAATAAAAAGTTTTGATTGTCTTACAAATAATGACAACCAAGTTTTCCTAAATATATCATCTGTATGTTGGTCACGTTCATTGCAAGCGCCGCATCTTGATCGTCACTGCCATAAACATCCAGTATAATAGACTAGACTTAAGCTCTTATTTAACTTCTAACATATCACTTAAATTATAACGACACAGGTGGCGTCATCGTTTCGCTGACATGTATCTATTCATTTGTTATATTTACTTCGATTTTATGCTAAACAAATTATTAATAGCACTTTTAACAAGAAAAGTATAAATAATCAATAAGAAGTTCTTTTTTATCGCGTTAAAAATAATATACTCTATTTAAACACGCAGTCCTCACAAAAGGCCATATGGAGAGTGTAATTTGGTTTAACAAGTTTTATTTTTACAAGCCTTATCATAAAACTAATTTGCTAAGATATTATGAAAGGATAGAAAGTTTTAAAACAGTCAGCATTTTATATAGGTCCACCACGATTATGTCAACTTATATACTAAGAAACGAACCTATAAACTTAGTTGGTCTGAATTCTGTCTTGCTGTATTAAAATTATGAGATGCCTACAAAATGTATAACTAAAAAATTTTTTTGAGGAATAAATTGTATATTGCATAATTTATATATTAGTTACCAAGCATTTTGTTATGATATCTAGATATATAATCAGCTTTCAAAATATTGTACAATTTACATTATTTACTAAAAATGTAAAGAAATGTCAATAGCATACAACCACTCTGGGTTTTGATCAGTTTCAATTTTACCTAAAATAAAACTTGCGTATGGTATTTAAGTTAATATGGATAAATAGGTATCTCATCTACCAATTCGAATGAACTCTTAAAACTTTAATAGAATGATTATTCACATCTCACGGGAAGCAATGTACCTTATATTTATATACCTAATATTAGTTTTCAAAGACAATTCAATTGTTTTAAATAAGCATTGTAGTATATTTCATGTATTATTTTACCCTCATATTTTTCCTACTTCATAAAAGGATCACGATTTTTGCTTTAAAACCGAAGATCTCAAGTCTAACAGATGTTTGATGTGCTCTCCATTAATGACGTGGACAATATCACATCGATAATTAAATTCCACCTTTAATCGAGCAAGGATGTCCTTCGTCATTCATGTTACTGCAGTACGGATCATGTTGTTCACCTCTACCAGGTTCTGTAGGAGTGGTGGTACATAAACGTTGTCTTTAATGAACACCACAGAAGCTGCAGGGTGTCAAATCCGGTCACCATGGAGACATGCTACGTTGCAAGTTCATTGAAGATCAATCCAACGGTTCAGTTGAGTTGCACTCATATATTCATGCACTTGACTACTCCAATGTGGTGGTGCTCCACCTTGTTGAACATTTAGGTTGTTTTCGTGTATCCTCGGAATTTGCTGTAAACAGATTATCGAGTGTTCGCACAAAAAACACTAACTTTGGGTAAAAATCGTACATTTTAAATAGCTGCATATCGGTCTGTATGTTCCAAGTTCGATCATTGAGTTTGTTTGCCTGATCACAAACATGGAAAGTCTATGTGTTGATTTAACGACGTCATACTTTATCACAAGAAATGGTGATAGGGAAGAAAAAGCACATTTTTCCAGAAATTTTGTATCACTAATTTGAAATGAATAGAGGTAATACAATATGTATTGGTAAAATGGTTTAGGATTCAGTGATTTAAAAAGCGGGTGTTTCCATTTTAAAAGTTTGAGATTCGATCAATCAAGCTTTTGTTTTTGAATCACCCACTATTTTATATAGTTTTAATTACTGTAATAAAGTTTTGTAGTGCCGATTTAATGGTGAACTCGTTCAAACTAAATCAATTTAGTCGGCGATTTGTCCATTAAACGTTGGAGATGAGTGGTCTAAAACATCCTGTATGTGTGAAATAGCTTAACATAATAATATAAGTCTGTTTTTTGGCCTTAACTTATAGTAGCTATATGAGTCGTTGTACAAACTTATGGTATAAATACCTTTTTCACTATGTAAATAAGGTTTAAAGATGATAGAATTAATAATTATCAAAATTAAAGATTATTCATTTCTAGTTACTAGATCCTTATACAAATTTAAAAATTGAAGAAAATTTTTCAAACATTAATATGTCATCAATGATTATGTAACTATCACTGAATGTTTTAGTACATATTTTTTATTGTATAAACGTTTATCACTCGGCGTATTGCAAAATGTTTTTTAGATATTTTTCAACATAAATGTACATAAAGTTTAAAACATTCCTGGAATAAACTACATTGATATTAGCTTATTTTAATCTTAGAAATAAAAAAAGGAATTTTTCAATAAAAAATCTGAATGAATCTGGAACTCCTTAAACTCTGTTTAAACTATACAGGAACTATACATTTTTAATATTTTGAAGTTTTAAAACCAACATACTTATTGTTTTTTCAAAGGTAGGTATAAATCATGAAATATCAGAGAGATTCAAACACTGTAAATTACAGCTAACCATTTGTTTTCTATTTTAATATCCAAACTTGAAACATACTATTACAAATGAGTAAAATATTATTCCCTACAAACTAGTAGCAACACAATATTTATTGCTCTGTCACCAAACTTTAGTTTAAGTAATTTATCAATGCCTGAACCTTCATTGAACGTTTGTTAAACCACAGTACAATTAATTCAACAATTTTGTCTTTGCTCATAAATAAAAATGAAAGTTAATACCTATATTAATAGATGAAATGATAACTAACAAAGAGAGAATCATAAAATCTGTTATGTGTTTGAAAAGGTTTTGCCCACACTAGGTTTCCAGGCTTCTCTTTTGGCAAGTACTTTTTCAAAGAAGTAATGTCTGAAAGTTATGAATTCGTAATAATATTTTATTTTAAGCACATTTTTGTTCAAGCTTTCTAAAATAAGCACATATTTACTAATTCTTACCTTTACACATAAATTCATATATGTAATGAATAATGTAAGTATCTTAATTAAGATGTAATATATGGGATTACTGTAATACAAGAATGAAGATGAGTTTAATAGTGGTGAGTAACTAACAGTTTTATTCCTAATCCTAACAACACACAATCCAGCTTTCGCTATAGTTTAGGTATATACTCGTAGCATAATCTCATAAGGTCTTATGTATATATTATTCAGATATTACTCCATTACGCATAGAAATATTCGGTATTGCTAAATAAACCGTATAATAAACTATATATATAACTGATTTCTATGCATAACTATATATAATATTTCCAAACAGTATTTGAACATAATTGTTTGGTTCTTAAGCATCTTTAGTACCCATCCTTATTTATAAGTGTTGAAGGTGTGAATAAAATTGAGCATGTACTTTCTCTTTTTTTAATATTTAGATGCTTAAAAATCCTTAGAAGTTTTAGCTGTGAGCATTCCGGTGTTTGCATGGCACATTCACTCTGTTTATAAAACATACAAGTACGTATATGATATAGTATGATATAGTACTCTTAATACAATGAGTGACTGATATTGAAAGATAAGACTATCCAGTTTAATTTGAAGGATGTGTATCAGTAAAACTTAGCACTTAAAAATATTTCTATATCTTTTTTTAATATTTTTTATAAAAGACACAACATGATTGACAATAAAATTTAATATTTCTTTATGTAAGTTTTTATTTATATAGTAAAAGTAGTGATAGTTTAATTGAATTTTCTTTTCCAACTGCTCGTTTGATGAAAAAACTATGATGGTTTAGCCTATTACAATACAACAGGTTCTTCGTTCTCAAAGAAACCAGTTTTAGAAATTCCAGTCTAACTAACTTCCAGGTACATATTTCATAATTTTTAACGGTAGTTTTTATGTATGCTACAGCATACATAGGATACATCCTATAATTATTTTACTGCCTAATTTCCCAATCTAATCTAAGTTATTGATGTAATATATTGCTCTGTCTTTGGAGGTATGAGTTTCAAAATATTTTATTGTTATGATTGTTACAGGGATTATTATTAACGTTTTATTGTATTATAACTATAAGATTATATTTGAAATAAAAAAGTTATAGATAGAATTTGAGCGTTGGAGCATTCAATAGTAATAGTACGCTTCTACTAGTCTGCTTTTAGTCTGCGTTTAAAACATATAAAATTACTTTGGCCATGAAGGCTCTTCTTTTTTCTTTTAGTCCCAAGGTGGTTGGTACCTAGAAAGGCAGTTCTTAATCTACCAATTGAATTTAAAAGTTTTGAAAATTTAACACTTAGGTACATTTCTCGTACAATTACCTACATAATTGAAATTTGGACAAAGTTTAGAAAATTTTTTACACTGCCTTATCAAATAGGGTGATCATAGATCTTACAAACATATCTGTCTAAGACTGAAGAGAAATAAACACTTGGTTTATTTGGGAAGCCATGATATTCAACAATTATGGTTTATCAAAGAATTACAACGAATACTTATACTAGATTACACTTCAGTGTAAATAAAAAAATAATACATGGCGTATTTAATCTTCTCAAATGAGACGGTACCACCAATAGAAACATTGAAGCTAATTTGATAATATGTTTGGGTACACCCAATAATACAACTAAACACATTAGGTTTAATGTTTCTAAGAAAGTTATAATAATTATCTAAGCCTTATATATTTTTTTATTCACTAGTTGTTATATTCTGCATCATATATTATGTTTTATTATTATTCTTAATGAAGGAAGTTTTTTTTGTGTAATATGCTGAGTAACAAATTAAAACTTATATATTTGGTAATGAATAAATTTTTCTATGTTTAACAACATTTCTATCAGGACCTGTTTCACAGAAACACACAGACATACATTTGTTCTTAGTACCCCAAAACCAACAGCCATCTTCATTGCACCACTAATACATCATTTATCATTGTTTAGTGTCCCTAAAATCTTCATTTTGCACCGACGGACCGGCGAGATAGAAAAAAGTCAACATCATGTTTTAAAAAGGTCCTGTATGGTTTGACGTAAAACTTGACATATAAAATTCAAACATGAGTGAGAGGAGAAAAGAAAAGAAATTTAAAGAAAACCATTACAAATAAACGTACAGCCTAATAATCCATTTTTCATTAATCAATGACTGTACCTTGCTTAAGTCAGAATTGAAATTAATTTCATATTGAGGGTAAAAGTAAATTACTAGGGTGTGCTCTTTTTAGAACACTTAAAACTGCGAAGCAATTCTAAAATTCAAGATTTCTTTAAGAATCCTGAATATCACAATAAAGACAAAGTAAGGCATTCTATATTTTTCGTAATAAAATTAAACTCTATAATTAAGCAGTGCAATATATAGCAATGACAAATTATTTATTTTAAACCACGATTTATAAATAATTAACGTATAAAGTTAAGCACCTGAGTATACTTTGCACATAAAATACTTTGCAGGGGTTTATGTGACGATACTATTTTCTAAGACCGAGCAATCTTGCCACAAGGAAGCTCAAACAGTCCGACTCTAACCGAAATTCACTGCGGTCACATCTAAAACGTGCCCAGACTCTGTAACATCGGTCTTATCCTTGCCGGCATTGGTTTATTGAAGACGGACATGTGTACAGACCTCGAGGTGCTTTTAAACTACATTGTAGGACTCGCCATATCAGAATACTGTATATAAAACATCACACAGTATACATATTGAGTATTTTTAAAGGAAAGGACCCAATCCTGCCGTATCATTTAAAAATCATAATTAAACTCTTAAGTCAGTCGAAAATATTTTCTCTAATTTATAAAATTTTTCACAAATAACTGTGTACTTTTATGTTACGTGAAATCTGTGTTGCCTTTAAAAATTTTGTTATTTATGGTATTTGCTGGTCTATGTACCAGCAATATCTTGAGTTTTAAAATACAGTTGGCTTAGAATTTTTCTCAGATTTCATTAAATGCAATTGTTATGAATAATACATTTTTATTTTTATTTCTCAAGAAATATATAAATTTCTAACATTAAGATATAAAACCTATTTAGGATTTTTTCATTTGCTTAAGTAGTATTACATAAATAGGAAATCAAGGGGTAGTAACCACCAGTGCAGATGAGCGGATAGAATTAACAGTGAGTCAATGACACTATAAACAACCGTCAACTCACAATTGAATCTAACAGCAGTTTACATACTATAGCATTACGTGTGCACTGCAATAAATTTTCACGGCCTATCCTCGTGACTTCGGAAGTCGAAAGAGTTTTTGAACGTGATTTTACTATTTTGAACACGCGTTTGTCAAAAAGCCGGAATTTCACACAATTTTCAAAAGCCGGGAGGACAGGTGGACAGACATTAAAAAGGAAGAGATTTCCTCCAAAATCCGGATTTATGGCCACCCCTATTTGCTACTACAATTGTATAAGTAGAATATGAATTGTATGTTATTCTTAATTTTTCAACTTTATTGTGCATATAATTATTACACATGTAGCTATTTCACATGATCCTCTACCTCCTTCATCTTCGTGTAAAACAAAACGCGGAATCTTGTTTCAGTTCACATACTTGTACAGCAAGGTTTATACGGTTTAATTTAGATTTATAGTACATTAGAGATACTTCTCTTTTAGGATAGGGCAGAATAGCTTCTAAATCTTTTTCCATTAAATACCTTTTTTATGTATCTGCTATTTTGGCCATTTCTTCACAATCAGCGTGTTGTCTGAATGTAAAAGTTAACATTGATCCTTTTTGGGAATAAACACTGATATGTTGTATTCTTTTGTAAAATTTTCAACGAATCCCGTAAAGATTAGTAATAGATTATCCACCTTCAGTAAATTATCTGCTAGTATTTTCCTTATATCGTAGCTTTCAAAAGCAGTGCAGTTCGTATACATTAATGTTACATTTAAATACTATAAAATGTCCTTAATGTATTTTCATTGGTTGCAGAATAATGTTTTTGTACGTAAGTATGTAAGGTATGTCAGTGTTTCTAGTGGGTTTATCTTGTTATTAAGCTGTATATGAAAAGGAGTCTTTCTGGATTTGATTTAGCAAAGGCAAGCATTTTTATTACTAGGTTCTGATAGACATTTAGGATTAATAATTTATATTGAGACCATAACGAAGTATGTCATTATTAACTTGCATATGTAAAAATTACGTTATATAAACTACATTATATTACAACTCTTTACTATAAAATCAAATTTCCCAAATTAATCAACCACTTAGAAACAAAATATAGAAAAAATCTGTTTATGTTATGAGATACTAAATTAGTATATATATAATTTTATTGTAAATCCTGAAAAACTCCAAAAAAGTGTAATGTATTTTTATTCCTGAATAAATAAATATATATATACATATATATGTATGTACTGTATATATGAATTATATACATTAATAATATATATATATATATATATATATATATATATATATATATATATATTTATTATTATTTTTATTATATACGAGGAATAACCCTGACTTACTACATAAATCCACTCTATTTCACGTGAGGATCAACTAGTCACATTCCGGTTATGCGGTTTAAACATCCTATAACTGTAGATTCTTTACCACAGTAACCATTCACATGATGAAGTTGACAGTTTGATTGCTATTACATTTTCTCATCAAGTTCTGGTGTGAAATGTGAATTCTATTTGACAATTGTATAAAATTGGTATATAAATTAGTATACTAATAAAAGTCACCCAATTTTCTCCTATACAACTATTGTCATTCGATTTTTGTTTCATGTCATCCTTTTCCTTATTTTTTAGTTTACTATATTACAGTTTATCTGTTCCAAAAAGGGCAAATGGGTCAGATTATTCATTTAGAGCATTCAAAACTATTTTTTTCATAAGGTTTTGTTTATATTTTGTGGAAACTTATTTACCTCTCTGCCACGAACTAAATATGTATTTATTTTTGTATTAGTCAATTATAGTTCGTAAAGAGTTTTTTATCCTAAGTATGAAACATAGTGTGGTTTTTTTTATAAAATCTAGAGAAAATTAGCAATATCAATAAAAGTAATATTTACTGAATCATTTTTGTTTTGTATATTGGTAATTGGCTCTTATAAGCATAAGTCAGCTCTATAAATAAAATCTTTTATTTACAACTTTTTATCCAATAGAGTTTATATTTAATTTTATATCATTATACGTAGTATTTTCCTAATATCTATTTGTTTTGATAAATTATACTAATAAAAAGCAATTTATCGTATCCAGCGGTGGCTCTGAACTCTAACTGTAAAATAACAGCGATAGATCTTAGCAAAATGTATCAGGAGTAATGGCTAGGTTTGTATATTCAAGTTAACCGACCAGTCTTTGTTGGTTGCAGAGTATATATATTTTAGCTTTTACCCGTGGCTTCGAATCCAAGTTTCAAAATCAAAGACATTATACTCCTTTTTTTATAGCTCTGTGATATATAGGTAATAGTACACATGATTAATAGAGACATATTTTTAGATTATATATGACTTAAGTAAATTATATTTAGTAATGAAATATAATTTACGAAACTGACGTTTTTAATAAAATATTACCAAAGGAAGTCATTACTACTTTTAATATAACCCCTTCCAGTCATCTTTGATATAGATATTCTAAAAATTATATAATTATCTTCAATAGTATCTGGCACTGATTGTACGATGCTGGTAATATTCTTATTAAATTGCCTTCCACTTTGGAATGATGAAACAGATTTCGATTTCTATGGCTTCAGGACAGGACTGTGACGAGAATATTTAAGGAAACGTCTAACCGAGAACCGATTTTACCTTCTTAGTCTTTTTCAAAAACTTGAGTTCAAAATTAAAGCAGATTTTTCTTTATGGAACACGCGATGTATAAAGTGTTGAGCGATATTATAAAACTGTTGCTGGGTTTTCATTTATAATTGAAATATCTTGGAAGTAACAAAATCGTAATAAATAATCATAAAGGATACCCATCAAGGGCATATTTCTGCTCAGAACAGGCCATACGTGTCATTGGACCCTTCCTCACTCAGGAGAATGTTTAGGCCTATGCATTGGGTGAAAATGCATCAGATGAAAGTTTTTTTACCTAGCTCTGAATATAAAACGAGTATTGAATGGGAGGAGATGGATGAAAATATGCATTTTAGGGGAAGTTGTTACAAATAATCCAGATCCCTTTAATTTGCTCAAGTCAGTGGATGGATGGATGAATTATCTGATTTCACGTAGCTCCTATAATTTTGAGGGTCGTACTATTCCATGTATTAAATTTTGAGGCTGCTTAGGGGATTCCTTACTAGTGAGTTCCCTAAAAGAACTGTTACGGAAGGCGCAATCATACCAGGAGCTCTGCGACAACCCTAATTCCACCCCAGTTGTTAGTTTGTGATAAGAAGTTCTCTTTTGGTCATCTATCTTGTGCATAAAAACTCTTCATTTCATCGAGACCTTCCACGATTTTTAGGCAAATACTAATTAAATATCAAACAATCATTTGTTTTAAGCTACATGGGTGACCTGATATACTCAACTTGTGCTTGATAACTAAAAGTGCCAACCTTTAGTCTGATGCTGATATATTATGTATGTGTTTGATGGTGTACTTTTTGATAAAGTGTCTCGAGCTAAGAAAAGGGTGCAAAGCTCTTCCGTACCTTCTCATTTCGGCAACCACCAGTTAACGTGACCGAGAATAGATTTATTTTTTAAATAAAATCTTTCAATCGATTTAACGAAAAGCTAAGTTGTTTGTTAAGACAATGTAAAATTTGCAGAACATAATGTAGAATTTTATTTCCATTTTGAAGATCCTTGGAGACCACTAATTTAAAATTCAAATTGAAGTTCTTTAGTGTCCCTCTTGATTGTGATCTAAAGTGGAATACGCATCTCAAATACCTTTGTAAACAAACTCTGTTCATCTATATAAGATAATAATCACTATTTCTTGTATAAGTTTCCTCTTTAGGTCATTAGAATAGGAGTTTTGTATTTTGAAGTGGATTACAAGTTTGTTAAAATTCATATTGTACGAATAAACTGATTGGTTGAATGGGTCGATTAGCTGAAGAAAGGCTCAAGGACATTATATTGCAGAGCCTCTAGCATGTGTTTTACGTAGATATCTTCATACTATTTGTTTAAACATTAAATTAATGGATAAATTATAGTATTTTTAACGTATTTTATATAAAGTTTATCCATTTGGTATTGAGTTACTAATAGTTAATAGTTATTTAACAGTAAAACTTCCACATCTGACCTTGTGGTAAAGAGCTGTTTGTCTGAGAAGAGTCAAGGTTACGTTGAGAGGGTTTTCACCTGGACACAAGCCTCGTAATAGTACAGCCTCGCTGTTGTTGAGCAGAATATGTCCAGCTCCTGGGTCATACTGAAGAAACAAATAGTATCATACCAGGTGTGGTCTAAAGTTTAACTTTTTAACTACTTATACAGTGTGATCAGAAAGATTAGAAAAATGAGTCTCAGAGATTATCTCTTGGTTAGTAGAACTTGGTTTTTGGGATATTCATAAAATTCGTGAATATGACCTCCCAAAAGCGAGGGTACTCTACTGGAAATTATGAAATAGAAACACTTCACTTATGAATTCTGATACTTCACTGGAAAATACCAAAGCCCAAATCATTTTTGGTGCAAACCGGTAAGTTATCTTATAAGCGATATTTTTTTGGAAAAATTCCAACTTAATAAATTAGAAAAATGTGTACGTCACAAAAACCGTTATTTCTTGCTCTTGTAATTAACTTTTCTTTAGATATTTCCAGTGCCATATTTTAGCCTTGTTGCTATGATTAAGGACATTTACACACTTATGGAAGACTTAGAATGCTATTATAGTACATGGGAAAACTCCGGTATAACAGGGGAACAACTAATATTTTCATGCAGCATTTCAAAATATTCGTTCATAAATCTTGTTTATTGTTGTACTGCAGTCTCGTGAATAGTGTATCGTTGAGGCATGTTCAGTTTTCAGTTATGTATATTGTCTTAAGCTAACGTTTAAATTCCATATAACAATGTCAGGTGTCTCCACCAGTTTTTAATACCTTAAGTGAAAGCATACAACAGCTTTGTACATTTATGTAAGTTTTTTGACAGCTTTTAAATAATATTTTAATACATTACCTGTTTAAATTGGGACTGACGCAATCTGGTGTATAAGATTGGTATTGATTTAGCCTTTACTATCCGTATCACAACTTTTCAAGCATTGTTTTAAACTTAAAATATAGTCAAACGTTTCTGCCTCTTTGACAAACCTCAATTTATATAGTATTAAAATATTTTGCGAATAAGCAAAAGTTCAAAGTCACTTTTATTTATATGAACTTTACTCAGATTCCACAGAGTATTTAACAAAAAACGAGTCCAAATCGTACTGATAAATTCGTAGGGAAATCCTTAATAATTAATTCGCATCGCAATTACTCGTATTTTACATACAGCTTAGCTAGAACTGTTATCGGCATATATCTCAATATGAAATTAATCACGCATGCAGTTGATAATGGTTCAGAACGAACATCAAGTTAATACTATCTCGATATTAATCTGTTAGTATTACATTTATGTAACGATATGGATTTGTTTTGCTCATTGTCTTGGACAAAGCTCATCATCAAATAAACTTCTTATAAAACTTTTAATCGAGTTTAATGTTTATGGTATTTATTCTTTACTATTATTTATTACATACGCGTATTTATATACAAAATGGTAATACCTTTCTAAACCTAGTCCAAGTTAGTTCAATAATCTGGATAGTTTCTAAGGCACAAATATTTCAGTGATCGTTAGAAACAATGTCATATTTTTATATTTATTTTGATAACTTAAAAAAAATAAATTATAAGAAAAAATCCAGTTGTTCTTTTAAAATATTTATTCACTAAAATTTTTGAACTACCTAATCTAAAATAAATTGTCGCTTGAGTTTTTGGACATATTCTGTGATGTTGACGTAACAAAAAAATTAAATGTAGAATTAAAACAAACTTGTTAAAGTTTCACTACATTTACCCTCTATATTTATTTCCAACTAAATAATTTACCTTGAGAATTGAGGCTTGTTTAAGAGATAAATTATTTTATGTTGTAATTTATATAGAAGTTGTAATGACACCAAACCACGTGTCACGTAACTGACTTTACTGAGGTAGTGTACACATCTTTTACTTCTATAATTGGTGTCATTTTTAGGATGTCAAATGGACAGTCATAAATTTGTACGGAAACGAAAACTTTACATCCTTATCTCACAAACAAAACATAAACTGTGCCAGCCAACTGAGTTAGAAGCTTCAATGATGCTAAGGAAAATCTCCAACATAATAAAACATTCTTGTCTATGTAGAAATGGACCATGCTAATTTCAAGTTTAAGTTTCAGTTTGTTCTTGAGAAATATTGTGAACAAAGAGTCAGAAAGATACGAATATTAGCCTATTTAGATCCTCCGATTATAATTTTCTAAAACTCATTAAATAAAGCAATTTTTTTAAAATATTTTTTGTTATTCAGTTAAATAATTTTTTCTGTTGGAAAAAATATTTAACTTTATACATACAAATACATTTATTTAATTTGTGCTCTTTCCTTTCTTAATATTATGCCGATAAAATAAAATGTTTGGCGTTAACTGAAAATAATTTTTTATTAATGTAGTAAATGTCAATAATATTCCTAAAATATTTAATTGTGAAATTGTTATTTTGTAAAAACACGCAGTGTTAAATGGGGACGGGCATTCCTGTAATCATAATGTTACTTTGCACACGTTCACAAAAACCATTATCTCAAAAAGTATCAATGATAATTTTAAAAAATTCTAAAGTTATTCTTTAAAAATAGCGGTAGCTCTAAGAGGTTAGTTAGATTCACTAACAACACAGGAATACTTGCTGTAGATGGAGCTTATATTGGTTACTATTAACCTAATTACATTAAAACGTAAAACCAGTATGTAATAATTTTATTTTTTGTGTAGCCTTTTAATTGCAAGGCTATCTTCTTCAGAAACATCACAAAAGTCAGAAATTTTGTGATGTGTCTGAAGAAGATAGCCTTGCTATCGAAAGGCCTCACAAAAAATAAAAGTATTAAATATTGGTTTCATGTTTTAATGTAATTAAGTTAACAAGAATACTGGTTATGTTTTTGTATGGGTAGTTCAAGGTTTATGTTGTGGACAAATACGATGTTTTGTTTGGAAACTAAACGTAGCTTTATGTTTTACTTATTCTCTTGATTAATGTGACGTAAATCTCAATACGATTAGTAACTTATATAGATAACAATCCGTACTGAATATAAACTTGTTAGTTATAACGGTGAATAAGATGTTGCATATTGAACGGTATTTGTTTCAAAACGTTTGATGCATACCAATCAAAACTGTAAATAGATTCGTTCAGTTTGCATTATGGAAATTTCTAGAGCCTTGATTGACTGGAATATTTATTTAACTATTGAAACGAATATAAACTATTTAAATTCCAGTCACGCTAAGTGCAGAAGTTGAACCAGACCGGAAACTCGATGTGCCGGATGCGGTCTGTAATTTACTGCTCCGATAAATGGCGTTCTCTGGTGTCATTCCCATTTGTCACTTTTCGGTTAGTATGGATATATAATATTTACTATTATTATTCATAGTTACAGTAAGTTTTAGATGAGTATTTAGAATAGTTTCTTTTAAATAATTTAGAATAATTAATAATTATAATAGTATACATACTCTTAGCGCGGAGGAATACAAGAAAACTAGTTTAATCTATTTCAAGGTTTGACTTTAGATGAGGTTCAGCGGATATAGCGTTATTTCGGTGAATGCCTGGCTGCAGTGCCGCTTTGAATATTATGACCAAACGCAAAGCTCTATTATTCGCTTTAAACAAAGTGTGGATCTCATTAAGTGGGTGTTGTTTTATGACTCATCTATAACCTAGCACAATCAAGGTCATTTTCTCTTCACCAAAGTGTGGATCTCTTTGCCCTTTGTACTCCGCTAGCAGAGTCCCTTAGGAGTTCCTCATCGTTTTAACTCGTTATTGTGCTCGTTAGTGTTTTTAACTCGACAGGTGGAGTTCCTTGATCCACTTGTCCCACCCTGATTCCTATGAATGTTTCTTAGAGTCATAACTGTGAAGCCAAGAGTCTGCCTACCCATACACATCCCTTGATCCTCAATCCGTGCTAGATATTCTGCCCAGTGTCTACGCTATGAAGACAGAACAACGTTAGTGAGTTAGCATTACTACTGCTAATACTCTCTTCTTATGAATATTATTAGCCCCTACCTGCCACTTTCACTACAGCTTTAATTTTATTGTATATTTTCTTTTTACTTTTCCATGCCTTTAACTTTATTATACTAACCCCTTCTCCTCATGAAATGAAAATAGTATGGTTTTTAAGATGGTAGTGTTAAGTGAGTCGAGTCCTACTTCACTGGACTTCGGCAACGATATAAAGCAGGAGGATAAAGGTCTGACGGGAGGTTACGAGAAGAGTTACACAGGGTTTTTTACTTGGATAAGTTCTATCCTCACTTTAGATAAACTATATTAATTCGACCATAAAGCATTCCAATAGTTATTTGATATTTTATATAGACATACGTTTACTGTTTACGTAATGATCTATTGTTAATAAACTGTTTACTTCTGTTTCACAACTCACACTGGATATTGAAGAGGTTAATAAAATCTCTTTCTGATGAATAAAAGTGCATGTAACTGAATGAAAATAATACGCAAGTAACGATTAAATGTAACTCGAGACTGATAAACTATATTAACCTTGATACCACACAGACTAAAATTTAACAGTCGTAAATTAAACCACTAAAATCAACACAAGACCTTTGGACTGACTATAGATACAAGCTTACAATGGGCTATAATAAACTATATATATATATATATATATATATATATATATATATATATATATATATATATATATATATATATATACATAATAAACTGATGATAATAATAGGTTACAGAATTTTGCTTCGTACTCGCCATTCAGTATTAAGGTGATGCTGATTAGAGACTTATAATTCCACACTTCCAACTTATGTTACGTCGTGATCAGTGACTTGACTGCTGAGCAATCGGACTCAATGCAGCGTGTTCAGAACTACTGTATTAGATTTGATTTTAATATCAGACGTGATAACCACGTTTCACAGTATTATCAGCATTTACCAATCACGAAACTTAAAGAATTGTGCCGATTTAATTTTCTTTTCATTTTAAATTCTATTATCAACACCGAAACTTATCATGGACTTCCTACTTAGTGGGGTGACTGTGGGGATAACAAGTGGTGGAACTTACGATGTGTGAATGTGAGGCGAGGCAACATCTTAGTGGAGTAGATTTTTTTTTATTTTTTACAATTCTAGGCCTTTCATTACGGATTATAATATTAAGGTAATGAGTTATTTTATTATATTTGAACCAAGCATTTTCTAGATCCAATTATAAAGAATAATAATTATGCAGTATTTGTAATCATTGTTTGATAGTTTTTTGCATTTATTATTTGAATGGTTGAACGATAGAAAGGGCTTAATAACCCTAGACTCACCCGTTGAATAAAGGGTTTTTTTTAATTTAACCTCATATCCTTACATCTACATGTTTTGTTATGCAACTTATTTTATTGTAATAAAATATTTAATCAATTAAAGTAAATTTATTTGCACTTAGCTTAAGCTTTATTGGGAATTGTTTACTCAATGTGAAAGATAGGATCGGATTCATTAGACCTTTCGCATAGTGCAGCGTTGATACATACTTGGCTCTTGGATTTTGGAGTCTATATCCATCTGGAGAGATCCAAAGCAATATTTCACAATCAGAGACCTCTAGCTTACAGTTTAATCCATAACAGTGTTAATAGTGTTTTCTTAATTTTGTAGTTTAGTTTAGTTTGTTATGTCAAAATGATACATAAAGATTGTTTTGAGATTATTTTCTTCGAATTTTTGGATGTCTTTAGATGGATGTGGACTCCAAAGAAAGGAGCACAGTCAAGTATGTATCAACTTGTTTATTTTATTTCATTTCATTGAGAAGGGAATTGTTATGATCAAATCACCTACAGATCGGAGCAGAGTACAACTGTCTTCAACGCTATATTAAGTATTGTATCCCATTATTTATTTTTTATTGATCTATAGTATCAAATGTCAAGTTACTTCGTTTTACTCACTGAAATGCATATACAAAATCATTGATGAAACTGTTGGTAAGCAATCCATCTAATTCAATTTCTGTTTGAAGTATTTTCATTATAGCTACTAATACTTAAAGGCAGTTGTTGTTCTAGTAAAATATGCCTGCAGTATATTGTGGGAAGCGTCATTTTTATTAATCTATGATGGATGTGGTAAACCCAATTTGTTTTAAAAAGCAGTTGAAATGGTAATAACTCATTCATGTGTTTGATATACCTATTTAGATAAGTGTCGTCTAACCTTCTTTAATAATTTATACTATATTTAAATAAAATTTAAGGTTAATTAAAATATTATTGTATTATTGAAGCAAAGTTCTCGGTATTTATTGAAATATTAGTTCGTTCCCTATTTAGGATCTTTCTTTATCCAAGGAATATATTTCAGTAGTATGCTTGTATACTATCAATTATTTTTTAAATATTTTATATTATATAGCGCTATTTTGACTAATCGTATATAAGTTGCTAAAATGTTCACTCCTAATAAAAAATGTTGAGGTCCAAGCAAAATTTAAACATTACATGTAAATTACATAAAGATTGCTGTCTAAAAATGCTTTATCACAATATACTCGTGAGAAGAAAATAAGAAACTTGAACTTGGAATTGAAACATAATTGAAACATAAAAATAAGAGGAGTAACTTTAAAGAGGCCTTAAGGAATAACTCCCCATGCTGCTAAGGATAAATGATATTAAATATAAAAGTGTCTTCTAACAAATATTGTTTTTAATTCTTTGATAAATACGAAACTATGACAAATTACTATTTTGATTTATAACTTTTATGCCTAAATCATATAGTTATTTTCAAATATAGATTTAAATTTGTTATAAAAGGTTAAAATAGGCTGAAATTAGGAAGTTATCCTAATTTAATTGAATCTTTAGATAAATAATTATAACTGCTCACATTTAAACAATTTACTGTTACATTTGTCCAGAGTACTATTTTCTTTGTGAATATACTATTATTGAAAATGTCATTATATTAAGTTGTGTAACACTCTATAATAATTAGTCATAATAATAATAATAATCAGCCCAACGAAAGCTTTCTGCATACTAAGTACTAGCTTTCTACCTATTTGTACAATATTTTAAATAATGCGTAATATCCAACAGGGTTTTTAAGTTAAAAAAACAGTTCTAAATATATATTATACAACTAAAGGTCTATTTAGGAATGTAGTTTAAATATAAAAATAATGTTCAAAAAGACCGTAATTTTCAATTGCCTACAACGAAGTTAATATTTTAATGTAATAGAAATTTACTTTGCATTTCCAGCCAGTAGATACATAATATAGTCCGCTCATTTTCCCTGAAAAACACCCACACACAAGCTAAATCTGTATTTTAGTTTCCCCAACACATGCTTACCTTCATGGAGACTAGATTAGTAATGAAACACTGTATGTATAACGATTTTATATTCTTGAAATGTGGGCTTTTATAGTGAATATTCAACTTATCTTACGTTACCAAAGATTTAGGTATTGATATAGCACATTGGAAATCGATACTTATGAGAAGTTACAGAAAGAAACCTTCACTGTGCTATAAAATGAAAATTATCTGTAAAAGCTTAAAACTAAACAAAAACTTTTTAGCGCTTAATAATCACGAATTTAAAATTTCAAAATCTGTTAAAAGTATAAAAAGATAATTTCGTTCCTAAAAGTGGTGCAGAAGTTATGCAATATCAGTTTTTTTGTAGAAAAAAAGAAACAGAAATAAAGAACTTATCGATACGGTACTTATTACATTAATACAACTACTTGGATTGTTGATATTAATATTCCAGAGTATTAATATTTAAATCATCAATGATACATCCAAGACGATATAAAATATTTTTTGATTAGTAAAGATCCTAGTGAATATTAAGTACAATTTATTACTAAATTTGTTAACTATTAAATATTATCTGGTTTGTCTAAAATAAAAATCACAGTTCTAAATAAAAACAATGGATTTATTTTTAACTGGCAAATTAATAAGTTCAACGTTTCACAATTTGTATCACTCTATTTTCCACAAAGAATTGACAAACCGTTTAGTAAATTTAAAAATTCCTTTGGCAAGAAATAAAAATATTAATCAAACATATTAAAATAAAAATCAGAGCTCTCTTCTAAAATAAAATAATAAAGTTTTAAAATAAAAATGAAATACCACTTGGAAATAACTAAAATAAAAAGTTCACTTCTAAGTTCACTCAAAATTCAAAATAAAAATTTAAACTTCTCTTTACACTATTTGAACCATATCTTTCAAGTCTCTGCAATTCAGATTACAACTCTCTCTCTAACAATTATTAAAGTTCAATTAATTCTCAATTAATAATTCACAATAAAACAGTTCCAGTTAAATATTAATAAATTACTACTTTTCCAAATCTCAATTAAAGTTATTAACAAAGTTCAATTTTAATTCACTTCTCTTGCAAGCATGAACCAAATGTAACTTGTATGATTCTATTAAGCTCTATTGTTCTTCGAGAGTAAGTTATTCAGAATGCTCTGTAGTTTCTTTGAATTTAATTTTTTCCTATAAAAAAGACAACAGAATTAATTTAAAATCAGATCTGGATGACTATTTCAATAAAACGTACAATAAATTTGGTGCTTACCTCAAAATCACTCGCGGAAAAAAATTTAAGAAATACGGCGCACTGCAATTAACTTTAGTCACGAAAAAAACCAAAAGAAGGGCGAAAATTATGAGCGGGCGCTTAAATACTTCCCTTTCCGTGGTGCTCTCTCATTGGTCCAGCTGTATCAAACCAGGAGAACAATACTCGCAACAAGACAAGTTCTAATCAATTCAAGGCAGTCCACCTGCCTTCCTAACAATTTAAACTACCAGTACTAACTTGTCAAAGGATTACATGTTCGTTTTTACCCTGACATTTCACAATCTAATCTAAAATTAAGTCCAAATATTTCGATCCTAAAATTTTTATTTAATTTAAGTTTTAATAACAAAAATAAATCAATGTAGCTTTAAAAACGCTAAAAATAAAATTTGCTGAATTGTTATTTATAAGATATATTTTAGCAGAATTTCACTGAAATATTACTGCCCAATATATGTAAAATAGCAAAAATGTATGATTTAAATTACAAAGCAAGTTGATCTCCGCTTTTTAGACTAACTAATTACGCTTGTTACTGTGAGCTTGAGCTGGTATATTCAGAAGTTAATTTATATTGTCTTAAAAAATAAAATACTAGTGATAACGGTCGTTCATAGTGTACAGTTTAAAAGTTCCAATATTGTACAGTTATTTAAAATTTGCTAGTTTATACAACCTGTTCGATTTATTGTAAGTAAGAGAAAATACATAGTGTTAGGATAAGGGCTTAAATTATATTCAATTGTCCCTATCTCAATTATTTTCGGTTAATTTATTTATAAAAGAATAAGAAATATTACACATTGTAATGTGATGATATAAAAGTAATCAATTTCTAACTTTGTGTACAGACGGATTATTTAAAATAAGAAAATAAATCATTCTGGGGCTAAATTTAAATAAAAAGTTCATATAACGTTTGTATTGCCTATATTTCCCTAGGTATGAATAAGTCCAAACACGTAGAACATTAAACAAAAGAATTAAGTAATAATAGTTTACTAAACAGGCAGTGAAGTATTGTTAATATTATTTACTATTACATTACCATTTTTATAGTTTGTAAACTAAGAAATCCGGAATGTTTGAACGCCAACATAATTTATTAAGAGACCTTTAAATTATATTTATAGAGGTGAAAGATACCCGAGATATTCAGATTTTTTATTTGTATATTCTTTAACCACAAGATTGAAAGTATCTATTTATTGGAGAAAATATAAATCTTAAATAAAAGTAATACTATAGTATACATTTCGAATAGTAAACTTCTGTTTATTTCAATATACTGTGATAGTCACAACTTGAGTGTTAATTCTCTTTATAGTATATGGTGGCTTCCGTATCACCACCCACCCCGTAACTTTACTAACAATACCAATCTGAAGAAACAAAAGTTTTTCCGACATTTGCTATCGTTCAATGTTAGAATACAATCAGTGTCACTACGTTTCGAGATCTGCAATCTGGTATCTTCTTCAGGTTAATGGGTAACCTAATGCACGACTATAACCTAAGTTCAAGTAAAAAAAAACATTCAATTGTGTTGTACTACAACTGATGGACACGCAACCATCAAACAATCATATCTAACCATTTTTGGCCTGAATTTTAAACTCTATATCTAAAAATTAAAATCCAGATATATAACACCCATATTGTATTGCAAAAAAAACAATACGTATACTAGTTACTCTATAGCTAACACACGCGTTTGTTACTTTCTCCACTCAGGCACTGTTTTTACTGTTTTTATATTTGTTTTAGTTGATTTCCCTGGCTGATAATGATCAAACACTACTTATGGACGGACACTGCAGAGTACTTAAACGATGTAGGTTTGACACTGCCCACAATCTACGTGTTACGATCAACCTTACGTTTTATTCAATACGCCTACTTATCAAACAAAATTTTGAAACCAGATAATCAATATTCCTTTACAATTTGCTGCCAACTATAGACCTTCATTGAAAGTATGATCTTTAATAATATCGAAAATTCTTTTTTATATATTATATCTAAATAATATTAAATATAAAAAAACCAATACAACTTTCAAATTTGTTTTTATTTAATACAATTTCCATTGCAGATTTGTACTATAAAAAAGCAAACGTAATCGTCAAAACGAGTTTCCCCAAAGTAACCTACAAAGTGAGCAGTCGACCAAGAGGGTCGGCACAAATCACTTGACAAATATCTGCGGCGGACACTAACTACTAGAATAAAATTAAGCACCAACATTTTATCCCTCATCGTTTATAAATGGTTTAGCTAACATACGTAATTAATTTTATGTTCATATATAATCATATGGTATTAGGATAAAAAATATATAACAATAATATTTTTGTAGATATACTTTTCCCAGCTTTGTACATTCATAATCATAATTAATTGTCGGACGCGTAAATAAATGATCAACGTCACTTAATTACATACAGATTCTTAATGTAGCGACCTTAAGTCTATTTATCTAGTAGACTGATGATGACACAAAAATATTAAAACGAATTAACTTAACAAATCATCGTTTAATTTGTTTAACCCTTTTATAAATTTTAATTTTGACTTCCACTGAAATTAGCGCACACTGCAAAAGGTTTGTTTCTTACAAAAATTCCTCCCATCGATTTTTATTAAAATTAGATTGTGTACTTATAAGGTGCATTTCATCTCTAAGCTCCTTGATTACCTGGGTAAACAAAAAAAGGTAAATCAAAACCGATCGTTTTATTGATATCAGATATCATCGTAGAAAATGTAAAATGAATAATTTATTTGCTATAATTGGCTAAACTTTCTGTTTCAGTGGTGTTTTATATGATATTTTATTTTTGAAGCATATCGTATACGTGTTAAGGCCTACTTGTTTTGATACGTATTTTCCAGAAAATATTCAATGGTATAAGAAAAACATATTTGCAGATTATTTGCACAAAAAATGTATATATACATTAAATTTGTATAAATGGCAATAGCCTTATTTAATTTTTCCAATAAACATTGAATCGCAAAAAGTACTAGCTCCGCCGGGACTCGAACCCGGATCTCTCACTTGCTGGGTGAATGTGCTACCATTACACCACAGTGCCCTTACTTTTTACGATTAAATTATATTGTATTTGGCCGTATCTGTCACGTATGCGTTTAAATAACTAAACTAACATATGTACAGAAGACCAAATACCCGTCGACTTTTTGCAGCATTAAAATCCCAAAAAGCCGAAAATTCTCTAGAATTAGCGTAATAATGTGTTCTATAATTATATTTAACAAAATTAAATTGTTGAAAATTTATGTTGCTACATCGCATATATATATATATATATATATATATATATATATATAATATCTATATATATGTGGGTAACTAGTATATTATAAAGAAAGATGCCTATGATTATAAAATAAATACATGTTTAGTATTTAACATTGCGATGTTGTAGTTATGAATTCATGTTAACAAAACTACTTATTATATTGTAGTAAAAATGCTTGGATTTACATAGAATACAATATTTCTTATACTCTTAAACGTATGGAATGTCAGAAATGCTTACTATTACATTGTATTATTGTCTTGAATCATTATTCGTACTTCTAGATGGTTCTTTATTTACTTATGAATCTTGCTGAACATACGGTATTGTATTTTAGGATTAATACAAGTTTAAATTACATTTATTAGGTCCGAATTTCCGTCGTTGCTCGACTAGGGAGCATAAAAATTTTGCTTTTTCTCTTATGTGTGCCTGTTAGTACCATGTTTCTAGTACGAACTGTCCTATAGCATTGACATTTTGCACGACACTTTTACCTTACCTATTTTTACAATGTATTGATTTGTAAAGGAGTCTGTTTTTGTACTGACATTAAAATAATTTTCTTTTTAAAACTATTTTTAGTTTTTCCCCTGAAACCAGAGTCACGTTAAAAAAAAACATTAAGATTATCAAGACTTTCAAATTTGTCATCATACATACACATGTATTTAAAGTATTTTACAAAAAAAACAAAACTGAAGGACGACATAGAAACTACCTTAAACATTCTCTATCATGGATTTGTTTATAAAGAGTGACTAATAGTCGGTTAGGTAGTGCTATATTTTTATACTTTGGTTCCGTGATTTCAGAGTTGTAATCGTGTTAGAGTTGTTGGAAAACTAGCTTAGAGTATGTTATAACCCTTTCAGGCCCCGACCACAATATTTTGTGGGTTCAGTTAAAAATTTATTCTTTACAGCATAGACCTTTTTACAAGTTGTGACCCACATCACAAGATTTTGTAGGTTCTACTGAACACAACCAGCTGGTCTGTTTGGTGCTACAGCCTGGTGGCGAGTTTGAGAACTATTTTGTATGTTGTTGTTTATCCAAGATGACGCTGTGTGCTGACGCTGCAGGTAAATATACAAGTTTTTTACATTAAAACTAATCAAAACCAACTTAGCTTGCCTTGTTTTGGTTAAGAAAGAAATGAAGAATACAAAGATAGTAGTTAAATGATGAAACACTGTTTTTAATTATCTGTAAAATGACAGTAAAAGTTAACCTACAAAATTTTGTTGTCTGGGCCTGCAGCCCTACTTTGTTATTTTTTAAGTACTGCTACGAAACTAAAACTATGTTGTATACTTATTTTAATAATAACTTAAAGTTATGCAATTTGATTATACAAAGTGGTACCTAAATTGTGGTTACTCTAACATGGTATTTACATAGGCCCAGTCCTAAAAAGTTGGTGCATTTGAAAATCTGTTGTAGGCCCAAGTAAATGTTAAAAATTGCTAATCAAAGTGGTATCTTTTTAGGAGTTGACAATTTGTCCTTTCTCAATGACGACCAGCTATTAGAGCTTTTGGAGAACTCTGATTTGGAAGATTTTGATATTGATGAAGAAGATGTGCCACAACTGCAATTAGCTGTAGCTAATGAAATGGAAGCAGACCCACAACGGTGTCCATCACCACTGAACTCTGACATTCCACTACAAGTCCGGATGGAACAAGAAAAGCTCAGACAACGGTGGAGAATAAAACCTTGGGAAACGCCAATTGTGGCACCCATCATTGAACTTCCAGTAAGTATTCTCGTAGCCTACATTATTAAACTTAGGCCAGATCAAAACTTAACTTTCAAGAATCAAAGTCAAGTTCGTGCAAAGTTGTTTAGTTTGATTATTGTTGATGTTATGTCAGGTACAAATGAAAGAACTACAAAAAATGTACTGCAAAAAATATTCTTTTAGCAGACTAAGATTTGTTTTGTTGTTACAGGTGGAGGAACTTCTAGGCCCTAGTGAATACTTTGGACGGTACCTTACTCAAGAGCTGTTTGAGTTAATGGCTGTAGAGTCTAATAAGTATAGCTTGATGACTGCAGGTAAAGAGCTAAACACTTCACTATCTGAACTAAAAAAGTTTTTTGGGATCCAGCTGATCATGGGTACTATAAGATACCCAAGACTTCGAATGTACTGGGACCAAAAGTACAGACTGCCAGCTGTGGCTGATGCCATGTCGAGGAATAGGTTTACAGAGCTAAGGCAAAAAAACTTACATTTGGTTGATAACAATACTGTAAACAAAAAAAACAAAACAAAAACAAGTTCTGGAAAGTCCAACCCATTATAGATGCTGTCAGAAACCGTTGTTTGGTATTGCCTCGCCAAACAGGAGATTACAGCATCGACGAGCAGATGATTCCATTTCTTGGTGCCTGCCCTAGTAGACAATATGTAAAAAAATAAACCTAGACCAGTAGGTCTAAAAAACTTTGTTTGCACAACATCAAGTGGTCTAGTTGTAGACTTTGAGATGTATCAAGGTAAAACCACTCCTTGGGAAGACAGTGGTTTAGGTCTTGGGGCAAATGTAATCCTGCACCTGTCCAAAACCTTGCCAGCTAATTCCCGACTTCACTATGACCGCTATTTTTCTACACTAAGTTTGCTTGATGCCCTTAAGGAAAAAGGTTTTTTTGGGACAGGAACTATAATGGGTAACAGAATTGGGAAAGCAGTCCAGTTTCCAAAAGACAGTGAAATGATTCGGGGGGAATCCGTCCAAAAAGTCAGAGGGGATGAAAGTGTTTGTCTGACTAAGTGGAAAGACAACAAGACTGTGCTTATGGCTTCAAATATTTATGGGGTGGAACCAGTACACGAAGTTAAAAGGTGGGACAAAAAAGAAAAAAAAACTATTCAAATGTTCATTGCCCAAACGTCGTAAAAATGTACAATGAAAAAATGGGAGGTGTTGACATTTGCGACCAGCAGATGGAAGCATGCAGGACATTTTTCAAGACCAAAAAGTGGCCCTTAAAAGTCATCATTCATTTTATGGATCTGGCAGCAGTGAACTCCTGGATGGAGTACAGGTCATCTGCTATAGCTAATAGTATTCCCAAAAAAGAATCAGCTAGATTTAATGAAGCTAAGACTAGCTATAGCAGAAAAGCTCATTGCCGTGCCCACTTCCAAAAGGTATCAGGAAGCAGAGGAAGAGGAGGGACCTCCTGCAAAGAAGACTCTTTGTGCACCCCTACCTTGCAAAGAGAAACTGCAAGATGGGTTTTCGCACTGGCCCGTGATGGACGAGCTATCCACAAATAGAAACTGCAGGGCCCCAGGCTGCAAAAGCCGAACACGTGTCCGGTGCACTAAATGTAATATATATTTGTGTCTTTCTGTAAAAAACTCATGTTTCAAAGACTTTCACTGTAAATAACCATATCTGCCTTTTCTCTTCTATCTACCCTTTTTTAACTACTTTAAAAACTAACTCTGATGTCATTAATTAAGCAAAAATGTCAAGTCGTGAGCATTGTTTTAGTATGCGTGTTAATATAACATTAAGTGTGTCTGTTATATGAGTGTAATAACAACATTTAATACAATACATGATGTTATTTAACTTGTTTTCTTTTTAACTTCCCATAATTAGTTGCATAACAATGTGTTGCTGTTTACAAAGCATATGGTTGTTGTCTGTGCATAAATGACGAGTCAGGTAAGCAGGGTTAAAACCCAGGCCACAAAATTTTGTGGGTCATAAAAAAACCATAAAAGCATAAATAAATAAATACAAAAAAAAATACAGTTATTTATTTGGCTCATAAGAAGTAAAGTTAACAATAAATCATAGTTTATTTAAAAAAAATTACAAGGCTGGGCCTGAAAGGGATAAATTTATGAGTAAGTTTCAAAACAAGAGCAAACACTGAAGTTTGTATATCAGTTTAGAGAATCTCTACTAAGTCCATTATTATCTTTCTCCGTTTTTACATTGCTTATGCATTATATATGATATATAATACATTTATTATACAGCAATAATGAATCGGATCTAAGTAGTAGTATACTATCTAGAATTAAAGTAGGTAATGAAAATATTAATAATAACAGTAAGAATTCTTTATCGAAGGAGAAACATTTATGCATTGTATTTCAAGCGTCATTGTAGTTTAATTTATTATATATGTATATAACATACCAGGTATCTGTTTTTTTTTTAAATCCCATAAAATTCATACATAACACTTTGAATTCATGTCTTCATTAAATATCATTGGATCCAGATTTTGTGGGGTTTTTAATTAAGTTTTTAAACGTTGCGTGAGAAAGTCGTCAACAGATTAAAATACACTTAATACCAAAAGGCGCTTAAAGAATATTAAAATTGACTGAAAGTTTGAGTTTGTATAAGCTCCTCAGGAAGTACGTTTATTAAAATGGCGCTGACGCCTGTCCTGTAGAGGCACGGTTAGACGCGGGTGTCCGGGAGCAGAGGACGTTCTGGTAGAGATTGCCAATCCAGAGCACTGACTTTAATGTTAATGTAAATGTACAACAAATAGAGATAAACTAATATTTTAAGTGAGAGAGTAACAATGGGGGAGAGAGTAAGTATGGTCAGCAGTGGCTAGAGAGTACATAAGTGCCCCAGGCGGGGACCGAGAGTATAACGAGCAAGCGTGCCTACGCTTGCAAGGTGGGCAATTGATAAGTCAACCGTTGTGATTGGTTGGTGAGTTTACAGTAAACAGCTGATTCGGGAAACAATGGTTCATTGGTCTGTCACTGTACGTGAATATTTTAATCCAGTAAGGAATGGTATTGTAGGCACTAAGCCGCAGAAAGAGATATAGAATTAATGTAGTATATACAGTTTAGTAAATAAAGGCAAATATAGAGTATAAGTTGCACAACAAATATATACATAATTATTATTCAATAAAAGTAGCCTTTTCATATTAGGCAATAAAAAAACAAATTATTTAATGCAATAAATACTTAACATACCGGCCGCCTTGAATCACCTTGGGATTCAATGAGAGAAAGAGCAACATAGGCTCAAATTAACAAAGGTTTATAGGCGGTGGTAGAGAGACAGTTAATTAATTGTAGAGGTGAGGTAAGAGAAACACCTTCACTGCTGGACGAGTGAGAGTTCCACTTGAGGTCTTGAGATGTACCACTCGAACTGTACCATCTTGTCCTGGAGTGACATCAGTGACCCGTGCAAGGGGCCAAGAGAGAGCGGGAGTATTCCTGATGCACCAGGACGAGGTCTCCAGGTTGGAGGGTTGCGGGAAGGAGTGCTCCACTTGAGGCGCTGCTGAAGAGTCTGGAGATACGTTGGTGCAGCGCTTGAACCAGCTGCCAGTGAGAAAGGCGGTTCGTGGGTACGTCCACCAAGTTATCTTCAGGCACGGAAACCAGAGGAGAAGCCGATCAAGAAGTGTCCAGGCGTCAGTGGGAGAAGGTCGTTGGGATCACTGGAGAGAGCGGTGAGCGGGCGGGAGTTGAGCATCGCTTTCAAACCTGACTTGTGAGCGTCATGAATTGAGACAAAGTTAGTATGTGGAGTCCCATGACACGTTTTAAATGATGTTTAGCACTCTTTGATGGCACTTTCCCAAATTCCACCTTGATGGGGAGCAGGAGGAGGTTTGAAGTGGAATCGAATTGAACTGTCAGCAGCAAAGTCTTGGACTTTGCGCTGGTCAGCCGTGAGGATTTTGTGTAGGGCATTTTTAGCACCTACGAAGTTTGTGCCACAGTCACTATAAAGGTCTGTGCACAGGCCACGACGAGAAACGAAGCGAGTGAGAGCACCAAGGAAAGCTTCGGTGGGACAGGTCCGTTCACCACCTCAATGTGAACGGCCTTCGTAACCATACAAACCAAAAATACAAATATAGGCCTTAATAATGCGGACAGAGCGTAAATTATGAACCTTGAGCGAAAAGGGGCCACCATAGTCCATGCCGGTGGAGAGAAAAGCTCGGGCTGGAGTAATGCGAGCTTTTGGGTAGGTCGCTCATGAGAGGGGCGTTATTTTTTAGGCCGATTCTTAAAACATAGTGAGGCATCTAAAAAATGCGAGATCACTCACCACGCTGCGTGCAGAGAGGATCCAGACTTGCTGGGAGAGCAGAGAGAGAGTAAGCTGCGCGCCAGCGTGGAGATGTTTGACATGGACATGGTCAATGAGGAGTTTCCACGACAGGGTGCTTCTTGGGCAGGATGCACGGGTGAGACATGTTCGGCGGGAGGTCAGCGTGGCGCAGTCTGCCGCCGATGCGGAGAAGTCCATCCGGACCCTGGAATGGGGTGAGGCGTTGAAGTCTGGTAGAACACGTCTTTCGGTCCCGCAGTAGAGCCAGATCTTCAGTGAAAGCTTCCTCTTGCACGGTCTTGAAAATTTTGCAGCTGGGCGGAGTCCCGTTCTGTCTTGGAGAGAGGTCCGAAAGTGGCGGTTTGGTGAACGACAGTTGTGGATAAAACGCAAGACGTAGGCCATCACGTGCAGCAATTTCCTCCAGGAAGAGTACTGGATGAGGAGGTCCCACATAGGCGGTGCTTGTGGCCAAGGCAATGACAGGAGTGGAATGCTTCAGCTCCCCTAGCTCCTCCAGAGAGACCGAGTACAGGCTGGAATCAGTATCTGGCCAGGCCGAGGAGGGGAGACGCAACCAGTCGGGTCCATGCCACCAAAGGGGATGATCCACCAATTGAGAGGGAAGGATCCCACGGGAGGCGCAAGTCAGCAGGATTGGAAGCACTAGGTATGTAGCGCCAGCAATCCACAGCCACAAGCTCTTGAGTTTGCGCCACACAATTAGCCACATAGGTTTTGAGGCGATAAGAAGGTGTTTTTGATCCACGCGAGGGTCACAGTAGAGTCGCAACCAGCAGACAATAGAATTAAACTGAACTGTCTAACTGACTTGAACCTTTGTAAGAAGCTCCATTTATATATGCGAAAACATAAGATGGATGTTCTCCATGCCACTTTATGGAATTTAGCTGAGCGTTAGCCACTGAAATGATAAACTAGTTGAGTAAATGTATAAACAAAACTATGTTCATTCTTATAAGATTTTAATTACTGAGTTTTTTTTATTCATAGAGTACAAAAAATATAATAGGTTAGAAGCAGTATTAAAAGTCAGTGACAATATTTGACTTCAGGTCACACTTACATCGTATTACAATTTCCAAAACATTTCTTTGAATACAGCAATAACATCTAAGTTACTGAGCAAAAATTAAATTATATTATGTAACACGATATTTCGAATGTGATTTTTATTTTTTCACTTTTGAAAATTGATTTTCTACTAAATATAGATTGAATTCTGTAATGGTGTTATGTGACGCATCTATGGAATTTAGGTGACCATCATTAAAGCGTAAGCAATATGGTAATACAAATTGTTTTTGGAAAATGCATATTTACACAAAGCGTTGTCAAACTGTTCAAAACAGTAGATAAAAGGGCTATCAAAATGTCTACTTGTTGTAGTTTATCTTCTGGCATCAATAAAGTATTAAAACTAAAAATTTTCCCTATCAGGCATATTTTCTTAATTAATGAACACTGCACAAAATACAACAAATCATAAATACCAAACTCATAACATTTTACAGGGTCTAAAACAAGTTTTATTTAATGTTCTCGGATTGAATACACAATTTTAATATCAGTTAATTGAGCAGGAAACAGCAAATAGGAAACAAGTAAATTTATTTCATAATTTTTTAAATATTTATTGTTGATTACTATAATTAAATTTATGGCTGTATATTTAATAGTAACTGTATAACTTAGTTAATTTTTTAAAGTTATACTTTAGAGATAAAAAAAAACCTTAAATAAAAATCGTTATTTTACCAACAGAACCTCGTACTCAGCAGCAGGAAATTGTTTAGATAAAAGCCAGTAGAGTGGCTTTATGTGTGGTTCTGTTAAAGGGGCGCATGCTTTCCTTTTGATTGTGTCAATTCCCTGCGCGTGCTCATCCAACATTTTATACTTACTTACCTTTTAACTAGATTTCTCAAACATGTGGAATGAAATGAGCATTAGGTAAATCAGATAGCATTTCTTTGACACAATGTCTTGTATTGTTTATTAATTTTATAAACATTGAGCAATGCGTACGTATAAAATTAAGCACTTAAGAGCATTCAAATTAAAAATAGTCTACTCAGTTGTAGAATATATTGCAATGTTCAATAAACTCATGCACCAATAAAAATAGAGATTATGTGGCCCACTAAGATTGCGGGACTGAACAATCTTATGCATTCAGTATTTATTTGTGAACGTTTGCTTCATTATATTTTCTTGTTTTATTTTGATAGTACGTGCGTCAAAGCTCTTTTTTAGTAATAAAATTATATTTTTCGTCATTAAAGTGGGTTAGAGATACGAGTGTTCACCTCTTTACTTTATTCCTTACAATATGTTGTTTTCTGATAGTTAACGGAAGTTCAAAGCGAATTATAAAACTAGTTTGACTGCAGGAACGTGATGAAATATATATATATATATATATATATATATATATATATATATATATATATATCCTTAAACTTATGGACACAACAAAGTATATTATCGTAAAATCTAGTTGTAGATATTGTACTAAAAATAGAATACATTTGTTTATAGCGATGGACTAAAGTTTGACGCGGTAGTATATGCAATGTAATAAAAGAGAACAAAATATATTTGCTTTTCCTATCCTGATTTTTAAAACCACCTATTATAAAATCTTATTATCTCAAAGTAGGCTTAACACCAATAGTATTTTATAATGGTGGGCTTTATTTCTTCTATTACCGTTCAATCTCCGGAAAATAAAATATGATGTGTAAATAAATATGCAGAGTTTATTTACATCCAGCATTAATCAAAGAAAACACTGTCAAAGGGTTTTTATTTTTAAGAATTACATTCGTCCTGATTCCATTAACTAACACGTATTTTTTCGTTTACAACCGAGTCCAAGTATTACTACCACAATTTAATAATTAACATATTTAGCACTTGAAGTCCGGTTGATTAAGTCTACAAAACACAATTTCAAATTGTATTAAAATTTTTTAAGTTGTTATAAATTGGAGTAGTAGTATATCCAGTGCTTTATCCGGTAACAATTACACGATGTAGGTATTACCCTAAGACATTTTCCATAAATTTGTATATAGAGCTTGTCTAATAATCACATGGCTATGATTATAGTCTCTAACATTAAACTGCCAGTATTTTATATAAAACACATTCATTACTGGCTATAATGACTGTACTCAGATTTCGTAATAACTTAAAAAAGAAAACAGTGACAAATAACAAATTATAACTGCTAAGAAACAAAAAAAGTATAATGTGATCTCTCATTTTCAAAGGCACTCGTAACAAAAACCACTTAACATAGTTTTGGGATTGAAATACCAGATAGGTTGGATTAAACGAAGATTCAGGCAAGATTTCAAAAAAAATCATTGATTTTGGGCAGTACTTAGTAAAATAATAGTCATATAGTCATTTTGTGGTTGAATCTGCAGGTGATTTTAAGTCAATGCAATTTCATTGCTAGAGGAAATTGGATGGTAATAACGTAATAAGTTGTAATGTTCTTATGTGCTATAATTTCAGCTTTAGTCGAATTTATAACAATGTATTTTGCTTGTTGTGTTTCTAAGTCAATCAATACATACATTCTACTCTCATATAATTAATTTACAACAATATAATTATTATAGTATAAAGTAGTGAAATACGTTTTGAATTCCGAAATTCATGCAATTGACTGAAATTATGTTGCAACATATATTCATATTTTACTGTAAAGATCGACCTTGTGGAAAGCCAACGCGGCGCCACTTTGCAACAGTAACGATGCTTTATGACAACTGTTACGGCCCTTAATCTAGATGTAGGGGAACCCTTTTGGAGTGTAAGGCCGTTTAAGATCGTGTAGAAGTACATAAATATGTGATGATTTCAGACCTTTGTATTGAATATATGTTAATACGATCTGTTCAGATTTACTAATCTTTACTAGTCTGATATTAATTTTAGTTGCCATATTTTTCTCTTATAAAGTAAACAGTGTAACACTTCTACTACGAATATAATATTAAATATAACCAAAATTTACATTTAAATGCTTGTGATGCATTACTTTATTCTAATTTTAAATTACATGAAATATTTATTATGTGGTGAAGAATATATTGTGTCTAATATTTTTAAGATTAAAGGTAATCATATTCGATCAATTTAAGAACAACTATCGCCAGAAGTCTGATGTGGAGAGTGGTAAGGATATTTCATTCTTACCTCAGCGGATCATAATTTTAACATATCGTGTTAAAATTAGAAATTTAATGAATAATCGATAAAAAAACTCAAAGTACAAGTTACATTATTTATGAAAATAAACATCTTCCAAAAAAGTAATGTAAACAGCAAAAGCATTAGATGTTTCATAATCAAATCTTTGTTAAGAAATACCCCAAAACGTTTGAGGTCATAAATACAAATAAAGTGTGATTAGATCAAATTGAAAATTAGTGTATCACCTGATTGTGGCGTCAAGGAAATCGGGAACGAGTTTAAAACTGTTTTTGCGTCTGTGACTTTCGAGCTAGGTCCTCGAAATTCTGAAATCCGTGAAAGTAAATCAAATTCTCAAAAAGGACGCCCCCTGCTATACTGGTCATGTTAGGTTAGGGTTGCTAGGTAAAGTAAAAAGACGACTTTTGTTCCATGACGAATAACTAAGAAAGAGTCTAGGCCTGGTTGAACAAAATGGGACATTTTTGGCGTATGAAAAGTTTCACAAGGCTAACACTGGCTTGAAGATATTGGATTGGGATAATTTTAACACCTATATGATAATAGAACAAATACAGTATTTTTACTCAGAAAAGAACTAAAATAGGTATATTCAAAACTAAATGACGATATTTGATACCAACACAAGTCTACATTATAAACAGTCCAAGAATAAATGATTTGCCTCTTAATACAGCTCAATAACAACTCATGGATATTTTTCTGATATAACAAATGTGAAGTGTTTAACGATATGCATAATGTTACTTGTGGGAAATGTGGTAGTTGTGTAACGTTCCTATAGTATGATAGTACATAATGATGTTATAGGATTAAAAAACTTTGTATCCAAATGTAAGATAAATTAGGGTTTTATGAGACTTTATGGAATGCAGATTTGTTATTTTAAGAGATCCTACATGATATAGGACACCAGGACAACAATCCCCTGCAGCTGAGGCTGCCGAGCACTTTATCCGGAGCACAAACACCACCAATTGTTTGTTAGATACCTGCCTGTGGCCATGCTTTAACTTTGAAAAAGGCTCGTAGATTGGTATATATATATTGGAATAACACTTTGTACCCTGGGCCCTTAATAAATTTTTCAGCGTGGCTCCCTGGGGTTTTATGACGCTTTTAAAAAATTATGTGTTATTACAATAATTATGTTATTAACTCATACTATATATGATCTTAAAGATAGAGATACATATTTTTTTTAAATGTATACTAATATAAAGTTTATTTTCAAAATAAAATTATTACGTAATATTGAATTTTATATAAAAAATACAAAAAAAGTTTTTGCTACATAGCTTGTTAGTTCAGGTAGTTCTCCTTAGTGTGGTAATTTTTATAACGCAATGGTCTGAATAAAATACAGGATCTCGCACATTTTCGTTTAGATCGTTCATAAAATCAATATTTTGTCCCAGGTGTGTATCAAAATCATCGTCATTTTCCGACTCGGAGTCAAGCAAAAGATCGCGAATTGCATTACTATTGATTTCATCACCCATATTATTTAAACTCGAAAATAATAAGTAAAGAATATAAAAGGAAATCAACAGAAAGTCAAGAAGAAAGAACAAAGCGAGTGTAAATACAAAACAAAACATACGGATAATCTCACATTGCTTGCATTTGCCTTTACTCATTCAGTAAGAAACTAATGTTCTGATTATTTACAAACAGTTAAATTCATATTTAGAATTAATTATAATAACATTTGCTTTCACTATTTGTCGGCAAGATTTATAGAAAACTTAGTAAGACATCGCTAAGACTCACAACAAACACACAAAGTGATACACTAAAAAGCAAACTGACAGTAGGCCTACCGACGATCAGCCGCGGCGCTTACGATTAGCTGTCTAGATTTGCTTGTAGTACGACGAAAAATATACGTATTTCATTACTAAAACGTGACCCAGGGATCTCAAAACCAACAAATACCAACTTAGACAACCAATGAACGTAATCAAAATGTTTGAATCCAAAAATAAGATGACTGAGCTAAATAATACAATTAAATAACACGACCCGAGCTATACTCGGGCGCCGGTAGCATATTAGTTACTGTACCCTGTACAACCAATCGTGACATATTAAGAATAGCACTGACTTAATATTAAGATGTGTATATATATATATATATATATATATATATATATAATGTTTTACGTTGATACGGATATTGAAATATATACAGTTTGTGGTAAACATAATTTAAATATAGAATACTGAAGGATCTAGAAATAAAGGCGTAATTTTTTAAATCTAGTAGAAATATGTTTAAATGTTCATCTATATTAGATCCAATAAACATTGCTAGTTTAATATTATCTTAAGTGAAATAAGAAAATTAGGTAATATAGGTAAGTCGAATATATATATATATATATATATATATATATATATATATATATATATATATATATATATATATATCACTTTAGGTTTTGGTAACTAAGGGCAAATTAGGTAAGGTTAGTTATTTTTGACGGAATATGATTATTCTTCCTTGCTTGTAGGATATGCTACCTTACTAGATGTATTAATGTTAACAATTCAATTCTAACTCCTGTATTTCATAGACAGATTTGTATATGGTGAGCAAATTCACTCCCCTTTATAAAAACCCATTTTTTTATTTTGGGTTTAATTATTTTATACTTTTAATTTAGAAAGCTGATGAAACTTGTGAGTTAATTGACAATGTGTGAGTTAAAGTTATAAACCATGTCTAATTAAAGTTAATAAGAACCTAACCTAGCACTTTCTTTTAGTACTACACCGATGGTTGCAATAGGTTAGTTATTCTATTGCATGCGCAGATAACTTTTTTTCTAATTTGGATGTGATACGCTAATATTTATAAAACATATTCATCTAATTTAAAAACGGGCAAAGCCACGACTTTAAAAATTAGAAATAAACTATGCAAATCTTTTTTAATTCTTTAAGATTTCTTAAATGGTTAAAATATCAAGGAAAAATATAAACTCGAGAATTATAGTTTAATACCAAATAAAAATTTACTTTTATTTTTAAACCTTCAAAAAAGTTTATTTTAAATTTCAAAGCTAAAACCTCATGTGCCAGTAAAAATGGTACATATTAATCTTTAATCATCTTGCATCAAAAAAATTCTCGACGGTTTATACCAAATAAATGATTTTTAACCTACTATATACTACAATTTCAAGTATTATTTTAAAAATTAGAGAAGTTGTTATTTAAATCGAGGTTTTAGGTTAGGGAGTTTGTGGGCGCTCAGAAAATTCTCTTTAAAAATTACTTAATTCCCTATAGGGTATCTGGAGCGGGTATTGACACAAACCATTCTCTCTGAAATTTGCCTCATTTTTTTCTTCTACAGTTGTAAATAAACAAAAAAGAATTTTTAATTTTAAGGAATTACACAAGTATTATTAATTATATAAAAGGTGTCCAAAACGTCCTGAGATGGTTAATATGTAAGTCTGAGATACAGACTTTCTGTTAATAAAAATGTAATTTATCACACATCCGGTGACCACTACTTACACAGGGAGACGTCAAATATTTAGTCAAATACAATTTTAATCATGAGTACCGGTTGTAATGTATTTATTAGATAAACGTAATTAAGTTCATGGTAGTTTGATTAATAAAAAAAAAGAATGTCTTATTTTTACCAGGCGAAGTTAGGGCTAAGAAGCCCTCTCTAACACTTAACCTGGATTAATTTAATAGTTGGCAAAACTGGAGCAACTGATGATTGCCGAATCCCATTACAATAGCATAATCTAGGGATTAAATGGCAATGATTAAAGATTAATATGTACCGTTTTACTGGCACATGAGGGTTTAGCTTTGAAATTTAAAATAAACTTTTTTGAAGGTTTAAAAATAAAAGTAAATCTTCTGAAATAAATAAAGTTCAAACTAAAATAAAACTTCTTCTTAAAAATAATTACTGGAATTAAAATTAAAATAAAAACTTCTTGATGACTTTTAAATTCAAACTTGTAATATATTATTCACTCCCAAAAATGTACAAAGTTCTTACAGCTTGTCTTTTATTCAATTTTCAAAATTCAAACATTTACACTCTAATCTCATCTGGCAATTCTTCACTTTAATTTCTCTTCAAAATTCAATTTTTATTTTGTTACTAATTTTCTTTACTTTAGTTTAAAAAATTATTCTTCAGTGTTAGACACTTAAAATTTCTAGTGTTAGAGATCTGTAACAACCACAAAACTCTTTTAGTATTTTTACAGAAAATTTTATATACATGTGCTCACTGCACCAACAAGTTTTATATTGGACAGATCAAAAGGACAAGTTCCTAAATTCTCATTAAATTTAATTTTTACAATATTTCTTTCCCAAAATTATTCCAAAATAACTATGAATGTATATTGACTGGACTCCAGTTAAAATGTTCACTTACCCGCAGGTTCGATGACGATTAGCAAAAAGATTTACTCTAAGCACTTTCCACTCTCCTCGTTACAATCACTTCCGACTAACTGAGAAGGAGGTACGGCACGTCTACCTCACCCCACCACTCAATTTCGATATCAAACACTGCCATCTGCGATGCGCGCCTCGCTGATAGCAGCCTCTTTTGTACAGTCCAGTCCTTATAATTCATCTGGGCCTAGTCCTTCCACCGGTAATCTAGTTACCCCAGAATTATTATTTAATACAATCGGTACAAATAGATATTACTTACAATGTTCGATTGAATATTCAAGTCATCTACGAACGGCTGCCATTTCCGACTAGGCCCCGACGGGCGAGTTTGGTTTTAAAGCTCTAATAATAAAGAAGTTTAATTTAATGTGCTATCCAACCATACTTATATATAATATTTTCTTCTGACTCCATGTGGGCCCTCCCGCTAAGACAGTAAAGAGTCACTGGATATACTTTATTAAAATTTTTATGTTCAGTAGGTCTGCACCAAGCTTTGTAGATATATTTCAAAAATATTTAACCATCCAATGACTTATTGAACACAAAGTAGCAATGATTCAGTACCGGGTAAGAGTAGGACAGAAATTTAATTGTATTACTATTAGTAAGGCTAAATATTGGCATATTTAATGTTTTATTATAATAAAAAATTTGGATTTTATAAAAGATGTTCATCAAACCATAATTCATTTTCAGTTTCTGAATTGCACCAAAAATCAATGATGGAATATTTGGAAGACGCACAAAGTTACACGTGATTTAAATGACATACCAGTAAGCAGTCAGTTTAACATGATATTCGACTGACATAGATATTAGTCTCATTGTATTGGTTAAACTTGTATTTGAAAACAACATCTGTTCATTCTGATGAGGCAAAAATGAAATATCCTTACCATCATGCACATCAGACTTCTGTGTTATCAAATGGATCTAAAATGGCATAAACTTAAATTTAACTATGAAAATACTACACACTTTATCTTTTACATGTAATAAGGATATGAAGATTAAGGTAGTTGTCATAAGCACACCCTTATAAACTTAATTTAGTTTTAATTTACTCGTAGCACCAATGTTAAATTTATTATTTAATAGGGAAATCAATTTGACAATGAAAATTAACATGAACTTGAGGGGAGTTTATTTTTTATTTTTACAGAAAGCGTTCATACCTATTCAATATAAATGTTTCAAATTGCCATGTATTAACGTAGTTGTACAAGATGCTAAGCGCCCTTTCACACCAAAAGGGTTCCCCTACATCTATATTAGAGGTCGTAATAGCCTGCTTGTCGTAAAGCAATGTTACTGTTGTAAAGTGGTGACGCCTTGGCTTCCCAGAAGATCTATATTTTTTGTTAAATACGAATGTAAGGAACCATAATTTCCCTACATTGAAGAATTTTCAATTCCAAAATGTATTTTACTATATTACAATACAACAACTTTTTATATAGGTGTGAATTATTAACTTGAAAATGAGCAACATGAAATAATTTACTGATTTTTTAAATAGAGGTAAATAAATATCTATAAATCTTTTACCAAAATAAACTTTGGCGCAGTATATTCTCTTTTCATTCTTTTAGCGTTAATTTAAAGACAAAAATGTGTCTTAGTTTAATGTCAAATTATCGTCTGCACTCAAGAATGAATAGCTTATGAATTTTGCATATTTTTTATTTTAAAATGCTATGTTTATAAATAGAAAACTTTAAGCACAAGATTCAATATCAGGTATTTATTTGGAATTATCTTGTCAATATATAATAATATATGTCAAAAATATGGTTGTGTGAATATGCAATGTATATTCGAGTATATGCAAAGAAGAATCAAGCGATTTTATTCTTCAAGACCAACGGATAGATTGCTTGTCCCAACCAAAAATGGTTTAGGGCTATTGAGCATCGAATCTATACTTTCCACAGCCTCGTTGAGCTCCTAATATTTTAGATCCTTCTAACTTCAGAGGAATTTTAAAAACTTCTAACCCATTAGTTTGTCCAAGTTTTATAAATTTGTAGCCTTTGGGAACTTCTTCCTTCATTAATCACTCCACCATACGTAAGAAAGGTTATACAGATTGGACATGGCAGCAGAATATTGTCTATAGTGTCAGGTCTCTTTAAGAAAAGTCGACTATGAAGATATAGATTTAAACCAGATCTGTCAATTTCAGCGTCATTCCATGGTGTTCGAAATTGGAATGGTATCAAGGCCTATGCCTTGAGACAAAGGTTTTGAGTCGGACAACCATGAAATCAATACTGTAAATGAAATAAAATTTTTATCAAAGTAATTAAATTTGCTGAGTATTATTAAACCATATCTCTATATAGGCTATATAGGCTTAATTTTAAATCTTGTAACTTCAAATTACCCTATACCTATCGACGTAGCACCCGACTCATATTCAGATGTCAAGTTTAAGTGTTTAACTACCAGAATATAATCACTGCAGAAATATAATGATATATATTTTACACTCTTGTGAACTTTGTGTTTGCATCAAACTAGGACGACAATAGGCAAACATATTTACTTTCTTCACCTACATGTTATTCGAAAAGTTTTTTAAACTAATAATATCTTAATTTATATCATCACGAGTGACCGACGACTTCTTTCTATATTATGTATTTCCCACCATTGTTATTATGTTTAAAATTTAATATTGTTGTTTGCTTGTAGAACTTATTTAACACTTCTTAAATATGAACCCTAAATTTTTCATTCTTTAGGAAATTAAGTTCACGTATACAAACGAAATCATCACAGTAAAACTAAAATATGTTTTAACAAGAAGTTTAGTACCATAACTATAATAAGAATAAAATAATATAGTCATTATTCTCTATATCGATATAACATATGCTAATTAAACGGAAATACTTTATTTTAATTTTATATATTAAATCCATTAAATATATGGAAATTGGTTTTCAGAGACGGCTGTATCTGAATTATTTTTAAAATGTCTATACTACATAAAGATATTCTCTGCACCCTTGTGCTTTTTGAGGCTCCCCTTGATTGTCAAAAGCCTTGTAGCTACCCTCTTATAATACATAAAGGAAACGCTCCATGTTCCTCTTATGTAAAAGAATAAAGAGGTCTCATTGTTCAATACTTCAATTCTTAAAAGATAAATATGTACGAACAAATATACTACATACATTTTAAAGTAAACGAAACATATCTCGCGAGTGCGTATATGAATTCCTTGTACACTTGTCCTCCCATGTATTCCCGTAATTAGGGCTAATTTAGAGCATCACAACTAACGAGTAGTTTTAATTTACGAAAATAAATAATAATTTTACTTTAAACTTAAATCATTGCTACAATTTACAAGAAGAGTAACTTTGAGAGCAACGTATTAATTTCAATGTCAACTAGCAAGATCAACTAATGATTATTACCATTATATCAACTATATACAAATTATATATCAACTTTTAATATTTTATCAAGTCGTCTATAAACGTCTGACCTTATTGACCTAGGGCGCTTTTGTAGATAATGTCTTACTAACTATGCAAGAAATAGTGTAGTGGGTGATGGAAGAATGAATAGTAAAATTAAAGAGGCCTTTGGAGATAAACGCGAAAACCCCAGACAGAACTGTAACCTTGGTCAGAAGCATCTGCATTGTTGTTATTTGTTAGACCGCAACACCTCGAACGCGGTTTCATTTCTTGGGGAAAAACAATTTTTTTAATTGTTGCCGCGATAAAAAAACTATATAAAAATGAGCTGAAGAGTGTTCGTTTATTGGGAAGCGTCTGTTTGTTGTAATTGTAACGTATTTGTGGTAAAACGTATCTTCAGTGCCGAAGAAAACGATTGCATCTTTGTTCTGATCAAGAAAGTTTAAACTAAACTAAAAAGTGGTTTGATAAGTGAACTTTTGTTAAAAGTCGATTATTTCAACTTCTTTCTATTTAATTCGAGCGATTTATAGTGCTGATAGCATAATATACATGCCTGTCAAATTTCACATTATAAAAAGCTGTAATGTGAAAAAAATTTAATCTTTAACATTCTTATATGTCGGTAAGTTGAATAACTAGAGAAATAAATTTGATTTAACGGAATGAAACAAATATAGCTGTTTTCTTTCCCTGTCAATATTTACATACATCTACGAAGATGATTGCAAGTATTGACGTTCGCATAAGGACCTGGCACAGTGTCAACTCCAACCCTTATCTAATCCTTGTTTTTCGTCTCTCTTGATTTAAAAGGAAAACTAGTGATATACGTACGGCATACGTATTACGTAATCTAATTTCTGATGCTATGATAACATGTATTTATATTTATAATATTTATTTTTGTAGATATTACTTCCACATGTATAAGTGATGTCTTAAATCTAAGTCCATGCAAGGTACCCTGATTCACCAGTTACAGGTATCCTGGAATAAATGAATTATATTCTAATTTAAAACATATCTGTCAATATCTAGATCTGAATATTTTTTGTGACCGGTACCATCGGCTAAATAAAATTTTATATTAAAGAAAACCGTAACATTTCCTTATAACTCACACAACGTTATGCACAATTACTTTATAACTGATGCTGTGGAATTTGCAAAAAATCACAAGAATCAAATATTATTTCAATCAACACCATTGTGATACTCAAAATCAAATTCAGCAATTTTTACTGAAATTCAAAGACCGGCAACCTTCACTACTTCCACTAGAACATCCTGTTGAGCGATTTATAAGTTTAATTTTGGCAAATATTTTAAATTCTGACCTACCAGACAGTTTTCCTAAATAAAATAAAACATACCTCATACTTAGCGATTTGGCACACCTAAGAAATCTCATAGTCCAAGAAGCTGAAGATATTCCTCGTGACTACCTTCAAAATGCAGTGGATGGCTTTTACAACCGCCTAGGACATTGCCAGACGATGGGAGGGGAACATTTTGAACACTTATTTTGATCACAGGTACTTAAAAATTGGTGTTTACTTGTAATACTTAATAATTTGCATTGTTCAAATGTTTTAAAATTCAAATAGCTATAACTACTGAATAAATCCACCTTTTGAAGTCCGGTTTGCGGCATTGTACTTTGTTAAGTAAGACCTTTAATTTGATACCAAACTTAACCTATGCTGCTATTTAAGAATTTTTTCTGACTCTTTGTGGACCGTCCCCCAAAGGGATTATCCGGTCGGTAATTGGGCAGATGTGTGCATTACTATCACCAATAAGCAAGTGTGAACTTTGGTATTTCTTTCTATTGTGGTTCAAAAATTAAAAAAGAGGTTCCAGACTTAATTGTCACCCTGTATATATATATATATATATATATATATATATATATATATATATATATATATACTAGCAGACCCGACAGACGTTGTCCTGTACACACGTCTTTATTCGAAAATGTTTAACTTTGACTAATCTGTAACAATCTGGGCTGTTTTGATAAAAATGTCTATTAAAAAGTTATTACAATATCTAAATTCATCACATGTACATTTAATCACACTTCGACCAACCGATAGTGTGTGAGTATAACATGAGTGATGTGAAATGTAGAGGATGTTTTAAATGAAAACTTACTTAATCTGAAGGTCAAAAAGTTGAAACAAACTATTTTATAACAGGTATATTTTTTACAATTTACAACTTAATTTATCGTAATGCCATTGAATATACAATATTTTTTGTTAATCCTTCAGGAGTATACACAAACAAATTAGATGATTTTCCGATAGGGCTGAAGTATAATAAGTGACCTCCATCACAATCGATATGAATAATAAGTGACCTCCATCACAATCGAATTATTGATATTTCTGAATAGCCTATATAACTACTATCCGAATTAGATTATAGTAATGTAAAGCCTGAAGTATAATAAGCGGCCACCATCACAAACGAATTATTGATATTTCTGAATAGCCTATCTAAACTACTAAAATGACGAACTGAATTAGATTATGGTTATTTAAAGGCTGAATTATAATAAGCGGCCAACATCGCAATCAAATTATTGATATTTCTAATTAGCCTATCTAAACTACCGAATTTCACTATCTTTATATTTATATTTCTTGTGTGCGTGTGTATGGAGCTGAACTCCTCCTAAATGGGTGGACCATCTTGGAATGTTTTACATTGTATCCAGCAGAATGCGCTACGATCACAGTTTCAAATGTTTTCTATTTTAATTCCAGGTTTTCCTGACAGTTTGTGCTGCTATTAAATATGTGTGTTGTTTTGTAACATCGTGTAATTATTGTGCGAGTGCTAATTGTAATATTACATTAATAGAGATTGAAGATGTTAGAAGTAAATAAAAAAAAACTATAGTTATTTATTGAAGTTATTGAACTAATTTTGAAAATTTATTGAACGAAGTGAGTATATTGGTCGCATAACCTAAGTAGCATACAAATCAAAAGGTTGTGTTTCTACGTGTGAATAACTATTGTTAACAGTTTGGTCACATAAGTTCAAATTAAGTAGCATATAAATCACATGATTGAATAACTATTCGTCCTTTTCCACGAAGACGCGGCATTTTTCTGTAAAAATAAAATTCTGTATAATAGTACACAATGAATATGAGTAACTTATTGAATATGTAATTTTAATTAAGTAACTTTTAGAAAAAAATGTATAACAACGTAGACTGCGGTGTCTAATATACTAAATAAGTATTCCCTATAGGTCTGCAGTACAATAAGTGGCCACCATCACAATCGAATTACGGTATTGATATATCTGAATAGCCTATCTAAACTGCTAAAATGACGATCCGAATAAGATTATAGTTACTTAAAGGCTGAAGTATAATAAGCGGCCACCATCTCAATCGAATTATTGATATTTATGATTAGTCTATCTAAACTACTGAATTACATTATAGTTTTTTAAAATTACAGTATAGTATTGAAACTGGCCAACAGAATTTAATTTATCTAATATACTAAATAAATATTCCCTATACGTCTGAAGTACAATAAGTGGCCTCCATCACAATCAAATTATTGATATATCTGAATAGCCTATCTAAACTACTAAAATGACGATCCGAATTAGATTATAGTTACTTAAAGGCTGAAGTATAATAGCAGCCACCATCTCAATTGAATTATTGATATTTCTGATTAGCCTATCTAAACTACTGAATTTCATTATAGTTATTTTAAATTACAGTATAGTATCAGAACTGGCCAACAGAATTTAATATAAAACCAATTCCTACATTATTAACAATAGTTATTGACACATGTGATTATCTATTAATTTAATTTTACAATTAGCACTCAAACAATATTTACACGATGATACAAAACAACACACAAATTTGATAGCAGCACAAAATGTCGGGAAAACCTGGAATTAAAATAGAAAAACATTTGAAACTGCGATCGTAGCACATTCTGCTGGATCCAATTTAAAACATACCAAGACAAAAAACAATTTATTTATAAACAAAAAATTAACTGATCAATCGCTGCACACTTAATATTTACGAATTTCAATTAAAAGTTTATTTTACTAAAACTGCCAATTTTATATCCGGATAACCTCTATTGATATTCCTGATTAGCCTATCTAAACTACCGAATTTCATTATAGTTATTTAAAATTACAGTATAGTATCAGAACTGGCAAACAGAATTTAATTTAAAACCAATTCCTACACTATTAAAAATAGTTATTCACACATATGGTTTGTATGCTACTTAATTTGAACTTATCTGACCAATTTTGACTGCAGATTAAAAATGTAAAGTATAACAAATTATTTTAAATCCATTAAAACTTGATTCTCTAAAATGTTAACAATAGTTATTCACACATAGAAACACAACCTTTTGATTTGTATGCTACTTAAGTTATTTTAGGTAATGCGACCAATAATCTCTATTAATGTACTATTACAATTTTAGCACTCACACAATAATTACACGATGTTTTATTTTTTATTTTCTTCTTTTTGCCTGTTGGCTTTTATAAACTTATAACGCGGCCACGTAGTACACTTTTATAACTTCATTATATTATATTTTAATGTTATTTGCAGTATTTACTTTTGAAACATGAACCTTAAACAAAACAACACACACACATTGATAGCAGCACAAACTGTCAATTTCAGTTAAAAGTTAAAACTTCCAATTTTATATCTGGATAATCTCTATCCTCCAAAGTGAGTACAGAATATATTGAAATAAGAAGTGGTGTTATTTGTATATGTTTATGCTTCTCTATGCTTTCAAGACTATTATTGATTAAACTTAAGGCTGTGTTGTAATATTATAATGTTTACATAGAACAATTGGTGAAACTTCATCTTTGCAATCTGCATTAGACTACTGATCAAGCACTTTATAATAATGTAATTTAAATGTAAACAAATGTTTCTGCCTCTTTGGTGAACTTCAGCTAAAAATATTCACAGCTGTTAAGTATCAGTTCACTTTGTATTACGTGTCGTAGCGCAGTCTGTCGGATCCAATATAAAACACTCCAACATCAACAACAATTTATAATTAAAAATTTAATTAAATTTTACCGAATAAATAACTATAATGAAATTCAGTAGTTTGGATAGGCTATTCAGAAATATCAATAATTCGATTGTGATGGAGGCCACTTATTATACTTCAGCCCTATCGGAAAACCATCTAATTTGTTTATGTACATTCCTGTAGGATTAACAAAAAATATTGTACATTCAATAGCATTACGATAAATTAAGTTGTAAATTAAAAAAATATACTTGTTATAAAATTAGTAATTTAAAATTACAGCATAATATCGGAACTGGCCAACAGAATTTAATTTAAAACCAATTCCTACACTATTAACAATAAGTAGTTATTCACACATGTGATTTGTATGCAACTTAATTTGAACTTATGTGACCAATTCTGACTGCAGATTAAAAAATGTAAATTATAAAAAAATATTTTAAATCCAATTAGTTTAAAACTTGATTATCTAAACTGTTAAAAATATTCACACATAGAAACACAACCTTTTGATTTGTATGCTACTTTGGTTATTTGAGGTATGCGACCAATATACTCACTTCAATACATTTGCAAAATGAGTTCAATAACTTTAATAAATAACTATAGTTTTTTATGCACTTCAAACATCTTCAATCTCTATTAATGTATTATAACAATTAGCACTCACACAATAATTACAGAATGTTACAAAACAACGCACAAATTTGATAGCAGCACAAACTGTTAGGAAAACCTGGAATTAAAATAGAAAAACATTATGGCTGTGTTGTAATATTATAATGTTTACGTAGAACAATTATTGGTGAAACTTCATCTTTGCAATCTGCATTACACTACTGATCAAGCACTTTACAAATTGAAAATATGAACTTTCTAAATTTTAAATGTGAACAAATGTTTCTGCCTCTTTGATGAACTTCAGCTGAAAATATTCACAGCTGTTAAGTATCAGTTCACTTTGCATTACGTGCGTTTGTAGCGCAGTCTGGCGGATCCAATGTAAAACACTCCAACATCATCAACAATTTATTATTAAAAAATTAATTACATAAACTATTTAAATTGGACCGAATTGTGAATCTAAACCATTCTCGGATCCACCTGAAGACACACAAAAAGTTTCATTAAAATCGGTCCACCCGTTTAGGAGGAGTTCAGTAACATACACACGCACACAAGAAATATATATATATATATAAGTATATATATATATATATATATATATATATATATATATATATATATATATGTATGTATCATTTCTAAAAAGTATTCCTCGTACTGTTTTTAAAAGACCTCCTATCTTAAAGGACATTATATCGAAACCAAAATTACCAGCTGATTCTGATGTGGAAACTAAATTTAAAGGAGCACATCCATGTAATAAATCAAGATGCATGGTGTGCAATCAAATACAAGAGTCATCAAAATTCGAAAGTAGTTCAAATAAAAAAGTATACAAAATTATTGGCAATTTGACATGTGATACAAAAAATGTAGTGTATCAAATTCAGTGTAAACAATGTCCTAAAGACTACATAGGCTCTACAACAAATAATTTAAGAACAAGAATGACAGGTCACCGTTATGATTTTAAGCATAATGATGAATCAAAACCATTAGTCATTCATAGTAAAATACACAAAGAATCTTTTGAACATTTATATACAGTAAAGCCAATACGATCAATAAAAAATAATTCAAATACATCAAAATTAAGAAATTTAGAACAAGCATGTCAATTCTTTGTTTGAAGGTTATTTTTGACGATGGAAGGATTGTGAAGGAAACAGGATTTTTCCGGACATTTTCCATCGTTCAATGAAACAATAAATCAGTAACACTACGTTTCGAGATCTGCAATCTTATCTCTTCTTCAGAAGACCATCATATGAATTGGGATGAAGCCAACATAATACATCGGGAACCACATTTCTTCAAAAGGAAATTAATTGAGGCAACATACATTAAATTGGCAGACCAACCAATCAGTCAACCATAAGTCGAGATTAGGCCGCTTTGGTTGCCAATTCTAAAGGATGAACTAAAAAGAAAACCAAAAGTATCGAACGGATCAGATATTTATAATAAACCAATGCGGAGTCACAATATGGTCTTTTTTTTGGTCTTTGGATAGCAGTTTGAATCTAACGTATTTTACTAGTGCAATTTATTTTACTGTATATACTTTGTTATTGGTGCTCAGGTGTATTTAGACTATATTTATATATCATCAATTGGACCAGAGTGAGTGCATCTACCTATTAGTTCTTAAATTCTGTTGTTTAATCTTTGCATAATTCAATTAATTTTTCAACCCTAATTCACTTACCGTTGTTAGTGTAAACGATCTCCAGCTGTCATCATCACTCAGCAAGTCATAGACGCTCAATTTCAATCAACTGAATCCCAATAGCTTGGCATGTTATTTATGCATGTAGCCTGTATATTTTAATTCGCTTCGCTTCGCTTAGTATTTACAAAAACCTCATTACTGTTGTCATCTGTCAATAACACTTGTCTTTGATCATTGCTATACGTCATACATAGAGTAATCTGCGAAACTTTTTTTTTTTGCCACAGCCTTCTGGATCATCTACCATCCACTCTGTTTCTACAAGCTGTACTATAAGAAAACCCTTCTACTCCGATCAATTCATCTGGCTGTCGGTTCGAGTTGACTGTTTACTCGGGGTGAACTGAGTAGCCCTGATTTAAACAATATCTACAAATATGGATTCGGAATCGAAGTCAACATGCGTTCCTTGTTGTAGAAAAGTTATAAATACCGATGAAGGACTCCAATGTGATGGCCCCTGTGATCGGTGGTTTCATCGTACTTGCGTTGGGATTTCTAAGACTGAGTATCTGAAAATTGCAAGCGATAATTCAGTTAAATGGTTTTGTACACGCGTGGATTGTGTTACCGCTCCGTCTGTGTCTAGTTTGAATACAATTCTTTCAGTACTTGCTCAAAAGATCGACGACCTTTCAGCCAAAGTTGACCGCCTCAACGATTTACCGGAAAATGTTAAAATTATCCAGGATGATGTCAAGGCTATCCATGACAAATTTGAACAACTTGAGCCTCGTATTGAGCGTCTTGAACACAGAGTCTCAGATATTGAGAGTAGAGTCGATGCAAGACAGGCTGGCGGTGGTGGTTTTGAGGAAACCCTGATGGAGATCAATGATCGTAATAAACGTCTGTGTAATGTAATTCTTTACGGTATTGCTGAAAGCTCCCAATCAAACACTGAATCTAAAAGAATACACGACAAACAGCAAAATTAAACAGCTTTTGTCTGAAGTTTACCAGGAAGCTAACCTTGAATCTATTAAATTCTTTAGAATTTGGAGTATATAAGAAAAATAATTCCAGGCCGATAAAAGTCATTTTCCCTGATGCTGACCAAGCTCGAATTTTCGCCAAACGTTTCTCGGACAAATATGCAAATGGTGATGGTGGAATCAGCATGTCTAGAGATCGCACAGTTAAAGAGCGAAATCATCTTCAGAAACTCAGAGCAGACCTTGAAGCGAGGAGGAATGCTGGCGAGAATGACCTGACTATAAGGTACATTAATGGAGTTCCCTCTATTTCCAAGTTGAAATAAAAAAACGCTTAGACTCCAACGGTCAAAAGAAAATCAGTGTGTTTTTTCAAAACGTCAATGGACTGAGATCTAAACTTGTAACCCTGCGCCAATCTCTTAGCCATTCCGTATATGATGTGATTGTATTGGTGGAGACCAACCTTACAGGGGATATAAGTAATGTTGAACTTGGTTTCTTCAATTACAGGGTGTATAGATGTGATAGGACCTCTCTATCGAGCCAGAAAACCAGTGGTGGTGTGGGGTGATTGTGGCAATACGGGACCGGTTTGATTCCTGGGAACTCTCTCAGTCTTCTCTTAACATTGAATGTGTCTTTGCAGCCATGAAGCTAAAGAATTCTATTCTTGTCCTTGGTGGTGTATATCTGCCTCCTAATCAGAACACTACCCAATACATGGAATTTGCATCTATTCTGGAGGAACTGTCAATTACCGTTCAAGAAATACACCCATTATTGATTATTGGAGATTTTAACTTGCCGAACGAGGACTGGTCCAGTCTCTTTACCCACCTCAACACATCAGCCCAACGTATTTATGATGTTATGAATTTCCTTGATCTTAAGCAGTACAATAATATCTACAATGATCGAGGTGTCCTTCTGGATTTGGTCTTTTCTTCTGTGAACTTGCGAGTCCTGAATGCCTCAGACCCTCTTCTTCCTGTGGAATGTCACCATCCTGCGCTGGAAATGGACCTGGATATTAATACTTCAGAAAACCTCTACTATAGTGCATTTGTTCCCAATCTAAGGAAATATGATCTAGCCCATGTGTTTGACTGGGTTCAGCGTCTGAACTATCCTGTGTTCGATAACAGTGTTCCTGTCGAAGACTTATTTTCAGAATTTTGTTTCCAACTTAGCTGCAATATCAGGAGCGCATGTCCATCTAAATACGTTGGTAAACGAGCCTTTCCTGTTTGGTTCTCCCTGAACTAAAAGCTGTGATCATCAGGAAGAAGATACTTCATAGGCGCTACAAACAAACTCTTGATAACCGTCTTTATTATCAATTCTGTGGTGTTCGTGCAGCATGTAGTAGACTAACGAGGGAATGCTACTCAACATATATTCAGTCCATTGACTCATCTCTGAAGAGTAACGTTCGAGTCTTCTGGAGTTTTGTCAATTCTTCCAAGAGGACTCCATCACTTCCTTCTCGATTGCAGCTCGATCATGAATTTGCTGAAAATCCTCAAGACATCTCTAACATGTTCGCCAAGTTTTTTTCCTCTGTGTACAAGGCTCCATCTTCATCTCCACCTATATATGACCTCAAGGCATGTACCACTCTCTCTTCCTGCTGTGTAACCTGTGCTGAGGTGGAGGGTGTACTGAATTCGCTTGATGTGAACAAGGGAGCTGGCCCTGACGACATCTCTCCATTGATTATGAAATTCTGCAGTAGCGTTTTATCTCCTCACCTTACCTTATACTTCAACATGCTCATGGCTGCCGGAATCTTTCCCTCTAATCTCAAATTGGGTTATATAGTACCTATCTTCAAGTCTGGTTTTCCCGCTGACGTCAAGAATTATCGCCCGGTAGTTATTCAGTCATCAATTGCCAAGATCTTTGAATCCCTGGTTCTGAAGAGGTTGTCATTCCATCTGAAGGGTGTTATCTGTGCTGAACAACATGGCTTTATGAAAGGACGCTCGACTACTACTAATCTACTAACCTTCCAAGATCACATTCTCACTGCCTTCTCAGAATCTCATCAGGTGGACTCCATGTACACAGACTTCTCTAAAGCTTTCGATCGTGTAAGCCATGAACACCTGGTGGCCAAGCTTGAAGCTATTGGACTCAGTGGAAGCCTCTTGATGTGGTTGAAGAGCTACCTTCGGGATCGTTCTCTTCGGGTTCGGGTTGCTGGCTGTTTGTCGAAGCCTTTCTCTGCTATATCAGGTGTGCCTCAGGGATCGCTGTTGGGCCCTGTTCTCTTCTCAATATTTATAAATGACTTAGTCCAGTACACCCAAGGATCAAAAGTTTTACTCTTCGCCGATGATGCTAAATTCTTCAGAACAATAAAAACCCTCAACGATTGCCAGGCTTTACAGAACAGTATTGATCTGTTGATGAAGTGGTGTTATGATAATGACATGTCATTAAATATTTCCAAATGCTCTGTGATATCTTTCTCCAGGTCTAGCACACCTATCATGTTCCCTTACACACTTGAAGATCAACCCCTCTCGCGTTCTCTGATGATAAGGGACCTTGGAGTCATGCTTTCTCCTAATTTAAACCCTCAAGAACATATAAACTATATTTGTAAGAGAGCTAATTCTGCCCTATACTTCGTCATACGGAACAGCCGCAACATGTTCTCTATTCATGCTCTACGGATCCTTTACATCCATCTGGTGAGACCCTTACTGGAATATTCTTCACCTGTTTGGAGCCCTTACTTGATTGGCCAGATTGATGGACTTGAGAACGTTCAAACCCGTTTCGTCCGTTTTGTTGGTGTGCTGCTAGGCTTCGACTACCGCACTGCTCCAGTTCATGATCTGCGACTTCAGTTAAATTTGATGCCACTTCACACAAGACGAATAATCAATGACCTACTGTTCCTGAGGAAGCTGATTAACTCGAACATTGATGCCCCTGATCTACTTGTCAAGCTGGACTTCCGCACTTCTCGACACCTGCGCCACACCCATCCTTTCGCTAGACGTCAGTATTCGACCCAGTACTTGTTCCACAGCACCTTTCCTCGCCTCCAGCTGCTGGCCAACAGCATGCCGGACGACATTGATCTGTTTTGTACAGGTGAGGAGGCCTTCAAAAAGAAGTTGTTGGACTGGAGGGCACTGCATTGAATCTGTATTCGGCAAATCAAAACTGTAGTTATTAGTATAACATATGGTGCATGTTCATTAGTTTTTTTTTTCCTAATTCTATTTACTTATCATGATCCTCAATATTTATTATAAATTATTGTTATTATTTGTTATCGTTGTTAAAATTTGTTATGTATTCTACAGATTCTATTTTGTTACTCTAATACTGTTAATATTTATTACAATAATGTAGATTTTATTTACCTTTACTAGTATAGTTATATTTATTGTAAATCATATAGCTTTATTATTGTTATTGTTGCATAGTGTTGGCTGTATTGTTCCCTGCATGTTTGGCTTGGTGCTTGAGCTAGGGCTTAAGCACCAATTAGTTTAAAGTCCAATTGCATGTTTGGCTTGGCCCTCTGTGTTTATAAGTACTAGTCATCTTGAGAAACTATGTAAAACTGTAACCCGTTGTAAATTGGTCTTTTGACCGTTGGAAGTTAAATAAATAAATAAATATGGTTTTAAGAAGTTCATCTCGCATGAACCAATAATAACGAAAGGGAATATTCCTGCCCCCCTTCCTTTTTATACCCGCCATCTTGTTTTAGTCTGCCGTCACGATTACCATTGGTTAGTCTCTATCTGGTCAGTCGTAGGTGGTTAGTAGACGAATGAAGACGTATTGTGACCTGTATTCCGTAGTTTAGTTTTAATGAATAGTGTTTTGTATAGTTTTTTTATTAAGTGCATGTTTATAGAGTTAGTGAAGTTGACAAACAACATGTAGGTTGTGATTCCTGACTGAGGCGTGCCACAACGCTTGGGTAAGATTTGTTTAATTTAACCTAGTTTGTAATTATGTATTAGGTTAGTTCTTTACCTGAAGAAGAGATCAGATTGCAGATCTCGAAACGTAGTGTTACTGATTTATTGTTTCACTGAACGATGGCAAATGTCCGGAAAAATCCTGTTTCCTTCACAAGCATGTCAAATTGTCACAAAATAAATTTCCCTATGTATTTAAATCATCTGAACACTCATCACATCTTTACACCCACAGTCTGAACATATGTTTATCATTTCAAGAATATTATGCTTATTAATTTATTTATCTGTTTACATGTATGTTTTTGATTATTTTATGTTTTTCATTGTGTTGTTTTCACCTGAAGAAGCGTAATGCGAAATATAGTTAATCAATATTAATAATATATATACACCGGACACTTAGTATCAAGAGTCAAGGATATTCACCAGCCACTTTCTTTTGAGACGATTCTTGTAACCATATATTATGTACAATCACCTTAGAAAAACATTCTACCTTAAGGTGGTCTTGACGTTGCCAGATATTTTCTTGAATCGAGGCCTAATAATATGAAAGCTCCAAGAAACTTTCTATCCTATCTCATTTTTATTTAATTTTAAAATAAGCAACTTCAAATTTAAGGATAGATTTATCTTAAAATTAAAGGAACAGCGATGGTTACTGAAAAGGCCCCATCTTATGTCATCCTTTATATAGGTTGTGTAGGGCAAAATTGTGTTTTTATTAAAGATTTCCTTCCTTTGTTTTGGCTCAGATTTGTAGATTATATTTTTTGTAATCCAGAATCATGAATTAGACAATCTTCATCATTTACTTTAAATGGAACGCTATTTACCATATCAAAGATTTTGAGAATTGCTATGAACTCAAAAGCAAAATTAAACCTTGAGAAAGTATATCTCAAAAGGATTTGAATCATAGGAATAATGAATTGGCTGATGAACTCCAGGGACTTACAATTTGCTCAATCATCCTTTCTACTTGAATATTTAGCTTCCTATCTAGTAAATTACAAAAATAAGAAAAAGTATTTAATATAATATATTACTTTGAGCTAAAATAACCCACTTATCAACATATTTCTGCATGTCAAAACTTTTATTAAATTTGAGACATTTTGCTACAGGTTTATATATATATATATATACATTAAACTGTATAAATGGCAATAGCCTTATTTAATTTCAATAAACATTGAATCGCAAAAAGTACTTGCTCCGCCGGGACTCGAACCCGGATCTCTCATCTTTATATATATATAAAGTATAAAAATATGACTTTTTCATATAAATTAGTTTATACAATGACATCTTCATCGCATCTAAATACGAAAACATTTTATATTGCTGAAAATAATATGTTGTTTAAATGTGGAATTAGTTATTAGTGAATTTGTATAGGACACTTAAAAAGTAATAGATACTTATTTGATTATATTTGTATGCACGACGGTATGTTTAGGTGTATAACCATGGTAAAATTTTGTCTAACAGTCAATTATATAAAACAATACATAAGATTTCGTCCTATAAAGTTTATTTCTCAAATATTCCACAAGTTTAAGTAAATTTACGATGGTTGCCATAGCAACAAAAGTAAGGCAGAAGGCAAATTTATCTGCATGGTTGGTGTCAGCCGCAGATATGTGCCACTTGAGTTGTATCCATTCTCTTGGCCGCTGTCACATATGCGGATCTGCCTCTCAACAGGTTAAATGCGGTTATAAATTATTCTCTCTACTTCAATGTGATTCCATTCTGGTATATTTATACAGAAATATCTTTGGCGATATAACGATTAATTTTACTTTTATTTGACATGTGTTCTTTAATATAGAAGTATAAGCACTTTTTACTAAAGGCAAATTAAAAAACTTTAGATATTAAAACCGCAAGCTTCAATGTGATATGTATTATTAGGTAACTTTTGAGATTACCTTTGAATCATAAACGTGTAATATGGCGAGAAATAATTCAGACCAGTTTGTGGTAATGTTCACTGTCCATAACATTCTTTTTTAGGACTACGGATGTTAGATAAAGTATATCATCTCTGATGCAATATACAAAGAACTACTAAATGATTAGTTTCACTTTTCTTTATAACAGTGGTAGTAATATTTTTTGCGTAAAATCAACTTGCATATAACAAAGGGTAAGTGTCTGCGAAACGGTGACGAAATGGTGACCTTTAAGTGCAACATTAGAAGTTAATAGAGATAATCTTCTAGTTCATTGTACAGGATATTTAGGGCAGCGGCAATCAAGGTATAGGGTTTGCAATAAACGTGATCATAATACAGATGATATTTAGTGGAAATATTTTTTGGTTTAATATTGCTTATAAGACATTTATTTATTTGCTGTGTTTGTATACATACAGATTGTTCAAAAAAAGGGGGTAAAAAACTTCTATAGATGATAGTATTCTTCATCTCAAAGAAACAAGTGCTTATTTAGGCACCACCATCATTATTTTTTATACAAATTATTATTTCTAAACCTAGTATATCAAGGAAACCAAATTTCAGATAATATAAAGGGAAATATAAAAGTGAGGTTATTTTGTTTAATTGTTACAAAATTTTTGTTAGTTTTTACAGCTAAATAACTAAGAAACCAGTATAGATATAAAAAATTTACCTAACGGACTATTTGGAAGATTTTATTATAATTTCAGCGGTACTCATTTCAACGAAATCCGTCGACGTATAAATGAGTACGACCACTTTAAATATACGCTTGCACAAGCTAGGAGCTGCAAACAACTGATAGCTCTCAGTTGCAACATTTATTGCGCTCCCGGATTGTGCAAGCGTATATTTAAAATGGTCGTACTCGCTTATGCGTTAACAAATTTCTTTGAAGAAAGTACTGTAGAAATTGGTATAAAATGTTCAATTTATTTATTGTCTTGTAAACTTTGTATAACCTACGTAAAAAAGCTGATGCCTATCAAAACACGAAATTATTACAAATCTCGGATTGTGGAAGCGTACCTTTAAAGTGAAGTACCATTGGGATTTTAATTAAATCGCTCGAATAGTTAGTATAATTTAAATGTGTTATAACTCATAATGTTTCTTTCTTACTGAACTTAATATTTTTAACAAACGCCATTTTGTTAATATTAAAGCAAATTACACAACACCTTTTTTAAATTTCATCTTATCTATTCAAACCTATGTGCCTAAATAGTTTTTCTTTAGCTAAACTTGTTTTAAACATAATAGTTCAAAATGGTGGCTAGTGGATAAACGAGACATTCATCGACTTTTTTATGATGAGTACTATCACATATATACTACTAGAGTAAAATCATATATATAATAATTAGATGCATGGATGTAAATAATCTGCTTGCTGAGCTAAAGCTAAAGCTGAGTTGTGTATGTTGTTGTTATCATGATTTATTAACAGAATTTTTGTTTTTATTTATCAGAAATATAACGTTTTCTTGCAATAAAATAACATCATTATAAGCTCGTTTGGTATTTTTTTTTATTCATTTATCCCTCAGGCATAACCTGTTCAATACATCTGACTTAAGAAAAAAGTAAACAAATAATGTATAAGTAAAAGTTGTATCAGTGACGGTACACAGAACCCAGTGACTATTGACTACTACTCGTATATACCGTTTTTAACCCCAAAACAAAATAAAACTACGTGAATTTCCTATTACCTAAGTTTTGATAGTTCTAGTGTATTCTACATTTATACAAATTTAATTTTTTTTGTGTAATAGTTACTAAATTCTTAAATTTAAGTATTAATTGTGTATAAACTGAAGCTGAATATTATGTTTTATTAGATAGTTTTTGCTTACGCTTGCTGCTCAGAGTAGAAATAATGTGTGCCAAATTTTGTTTTAAGGTTATAGAATATTGTAACAAACCATTAGAATATTTATTCTTTACAATTTATTAATTTAGAAATGATGGATATAAAAGTAATCAAAGGTAAACATGGACGTTGTTATTTATACCAATCAAAAATATAAAATGATTACCCTATAACTACCAAAAAATTTTAGACCTGGTTATTCTTATCTGTCAGGCTGTGTAAAGTTTTTTCACAGAGGGTTTAACTCTATTTTTAGCAAGCACTCAAGGATCGTCAATGACTATACAATGTGAAGTATCAGTAGATAGTTCTTTCCGATTTGTTCTACATCTGTGTAATAAAGCAATGCATTATTGAGTGACATTCTGCGTTTACATACATAACATATATACAAGAATTCTATATTGCACAGTATGAACTCTATAAAGTACATTTATATATGTTTGTTTAATCAAGAAATATTAGCTAAGTATGATACTTTTTATTGTTTTAAATTTGTGCTATATATTATTAAATATTATTTCAAATTTTTATACACTTGCAAGATAGGTTTTCCATATGTAAATAAAATTGTTCCGACATTTCAAAATAATTCAAAAATCATTACAAAAATCTTAAACGAAAGTTCTGTTTGAAATAAAACAGAAGTATTTAATCGATATAAGTATAAATTATTCACAATTGTACTAGGTGCAAAATACATAGCATTGTAATGCACATTTATTTTATTTTATTTTATTTATATTTTTAACCATATTTTCCTTAAACAATGGAACAGATATAGGGTTATATGTATTACTATTGTACATAGTACAAAGAAAACTAAGTTATTTGTCTTATAAACGGTACAATTAATTTAAATTATCATAAGAATATGGAATAAAATTTTTTTTTAAAACCCTTATCTATATTATGTTAAATTTATTCAGTTCAATTCAATTATTTAATTTATTAGGTATCTTCACGGATTTGTCATTTCTTTTCCAAGTCTGAAATAGAAGCTTTTGAACATAACAAAAACATAGAATTGGTTCAACTCTCTCACCATTAACCTTACTTTTAACCGCCATAACAAGATGGAAATGGAAGGTTAGTACCTGATGTCACTGTTTCATATTCTAAAAGGTTGCCTCCAGCTCTGATTACATGCAAATACATCCTGATAACGCTTCCACTCCTTTCATAAATTAAACTTTAAGAAGTTCGTACAGTTTTCTATATTCTGAGTGAAATTTCTATAGAATTAAAAAGATCCTTGATTTATTATATTTTGTTATTACTTCGTGCAGTTACAGTACTGACTACTACTATATATTGCGTAAAACCTTTAATAACATTCTTGAAATAAGTTACATATTCCAATTTTTACTTAATTAGTTATATATGATGCATTATAGTTTTGAAAATACTATTTAGTATTTATAATATACTAAATAATATATTATATTTTATTTATGATGTTAATATATATATTTTCAAAACTATAATTAAAAAAAGCTATGGTAAAAAAGGATTTAAATCGTCTGACATTCACAGGTAAATAGTGAAAACTACGTTATCAATAGATTATACCAATGCATGTGTTTTCCTCATTTGTGACCAAGTTTTATTACACAAAAAATGAGACAAAAGATATAAAATACATTGATTTGTTGGGTCATAACTCACAACAGTAACCACATTTCTTCTAGACGATTGACCTACGATAACGTTTGTTCTGCTAAATGGTGTGCTGTTCAAGAACTATATAAAATTAATGTATTTGAAATAGCTTTAACTCTGCCACTGACATAATACAAATTTATAGCTTTCCTATATATTTGTCATATACAAAATTTAATAAATTATCATGAGTTACCCATACAATATGTATACATTTTATGTGTCTACAATCCTACTTTTGATGATTTCAATTCAATCTCATGGATGTGTTAAAAAATATATTTGATCACTCTATCCTTTACAATATTAGCCCTAATGCTAAACTTACAGCACTATAATACACACCTTACTTTAAGTAAATTCAATTATCAGATCTTTACCGATGAGTTTGAATGCACAGATGCCACATAGGAACTAGAACTCAAATAACAACACCTACACAAAAAGACCAATTTATTAAGAATATTAAATAGCATAAGACTCGACAGACACATTATAAACAGAAATTAAACCTAAATGCCAAAATAAAAAATCCAAAAATTAATCGTGAGGATAGTATATTCCGAGGTATGATAGTTAAAAGAGAAACCTATGTATCTTGTTTCGAGCAGCTTAGTGATGTTTATAGCGTTTTTTCACCAATATATGGTAGGGACCAATATTCAATACTTATATAGGTTTTCAAAACCGTTTAAGGATAGGCTTTAGAACCTTCCCAGTTCATTAAAGTGAGTCACATTCATGACAGTTTTTAGTTATATTCTTCAAACCAATTGATTAAAGGCAGGCTTTAGGGCCTTCCCAGTTCATTAAAGTGGGTCACAGTCACTACACTGTTTTTGGTAATATTCTTCAAACTCATTAGTTTTGAAATCTTCAGCTATGTACTCTAAATTTTCAGTCAATGTATACAGTAAGTAGTGCATTGTATGATTTATAATAATGATTTACAAAGTTTGCTGGGGGGATAACAACATGTTGTCTATAAACTGTTGGTACATATTTTAATAAATACAATACATCCTGTATTATTGTACCCAGTCCCATTCCTGATATTCACAATAAACACAGAGAATATTGTTTATGGAAATAAAAATATCTCAGTACTGATGAATTTGAGCAGGTTATTTTTAGTACTTATGGATTGACTAAAAGTACAGGTTTTTCTGAAATCTTACGTAAATTTATTCAATGTAATATTTATATAAAAACTATTTAGATCTGGATTCTTTCTATGATTTACTTCTAAATAATACAAATACAAATAAATACATTAATATTATGTTCAATTGATAACGGTTTCCATCAAATATTGTGTACACTGCAACTTATTTAAACTTTTATCTTTCCTTATATTTAATATACGAGTGAACCTGTCAAATATTGCATGTCGACGAAACAGTTTTTATATTAACTTATTTTACTTTTTTGTTACAAGCGCATGATGTAAAACTGAAAATCTGTTTTGAATGCTTTGATCTTATATAACATGCTTTTGATATAAAAAAATCATTTAAAATAGGACTACACATTTTAAAACTATAAGGCTGTACAATTGTTAAACGGTCAATATAAACGACATTCTTTAGATGATTTCTCCCTATTATTGATTTAGTTAGATCCACGTAACAATTTTCAGATGATTGATATGTATAACCATAAAAAATAAATGTATGTTACTAGAATCCACGTGCAATAAACTATTATACAAAGCACTTACTCATTTACTAACTCATTCAGTTATGATTAATTCTCCAACTTCTTCATATGTTTTTTCGAATGAACCATGAGTCTCTTAACAGATCATCATTGCCCAAATTTAAATCGAAACAAGTACAAAAAAAATATTTTTTAGAGATAATTTTTTGTAGTATTACTCTAGTCCATTTAAATTTTATACCGTGTAAAGTGGTACAGAGAGTAAAAATTGTACGATAGAATTGAGTCGTTAAAGTGAGAGAGTTTGTTTCCTGAAAATTTCCTCGGCACAATGCAACAAATCACGCCCGGGGAAACTCTAACGACAAAAGGAAAGTGGTACAAAAGACTCTTTTCTTAAGTATTAAATTCAATTCCGTTACATAAATTTGTAACGACAACGTTTGCTTAAAATCTACGTCTGATGATGTTTATAAACCTGGAGCAGGACTATCGTGATATTTTTACTAGAATATCAACTACAAGAAATACTGTTTGGTATTTAATATTAATGATTGTATTTACAATCGAGGAGTTAATTAATCTTATCATATTTTGACATCAATATTATAAACCTTTGTTTAATTGAAATTTTAAAGAGTTTAGGAATAGATTGTGTTTCTAACATTTCCTAATTATCGAGTTTTTGAAAAAATATATAATATTATAATCAAAATATATGCCCTAACTGATAAACGTTTACATGTTTCTACTTTACACAAGGAGGTAAGGAAATGTATTACTGAAGTTATTCCTAAAAAATCTTGGTGCTTCCCTCAATATATTAAATATGTATATTGTTGAAAATAGGGGCCGCCTCCTGTAGGCGGCTCACATTAAATACACCCTAATAGTTATGACCTGTTAGATAAAAGGAAGGATTGCTCTGTTGTAGCCTGCTCGAGTTACAATTCATGATACACATCCAAGTTTAGTATCACAGAATCATAGTAAGGAAGCACTCCTCAATAAATGAGACCTAAAGATCAATTCATAATTTTTCTTCCAATATATCCTATGAATATTTTTAGTTAGTGATGTGTCGCTCCTAGTCATATATGGGATTATCCGGTTGTAAGTAAAGATTAGTTTAATGTATAATTATTTAAGTTTCAGATAGAAGCTGACCACAGCTATAAGTGAACACTCCTGAGAATTTCTAATTGAATATGGCTTAACCAATCAAGTTTTTTTCTCTAAAATTTCCTAGGGTCTTCATCTGCTGTATAATAATGTTATTTTTTATAACACTCCACTAGCAAAACAAAACATAATTATTAAAAACGTTCATTTACGTGTCTAAAATGCGTATTACAGTTGCCACATTTTAGGTAAGACTTAGTAGCCTTTAAGTGTATACCTGTTTATACGAGAACCACTTTAATACAAAGGTAAGGTCATCATTATATTAATTTCTTAGGTTGAAATCAAGTTATTCTCTTAAATACTGTTAAAGCCAAGCTCGCTAAAATTAAATTTTCACTAAAGATGTTGAAATTTTAAATTTTAAAAATGACTTTTATAACAATATAGCATTTGAAAACCAATATACACTATATTTTAAATCCAAGTTATTACTCAATTAAAGTAAACGGTAACAAGGAACGTTTGCACTATTAATAATAAAAATTGAACATTCTTTTCATGCAACATCGTAGACAACACAATTATTTGTTTAACAGTTTGCATGTTAGGAATTAATAGTAAAATATAGTATTTAATGATGAGATAAATGACTTAGTAAATCTACTTCATGGAATTCGTCGGTATTTGACGTATAATTTAGTTGTGTTAATGTAAATACACGTGTTTAATTTAAATGGTTTAAGTTTTGTATGTTATACGAACAAGGGCGAGGTACTCTACACAACGTCTAACGAAACAGGCTTTGCAGAGGATACATACAACATTTAAATCTAATTTCATTCCTGGGATGGCCTGCGGGCAGATTTAAATACGGATAATCGTATTGAAAAGAAAAGGTTACATCCCAAAAGAACAAAAAGGCCAGTGATAGGATTCAGTGACCGTATTCTTTGGTTGGAAATGCACCAAACTCGCCGATTTGTGTGTATAATGAACTTTTGGAAAAGGCGTTATTCAAAAGATTGCTCTTTCTGGATATATCTTACTACATGATATATTCTCTTTTTAAATATTTTTTTTTCATAGTAATGATATAAAAAATAAACACAAATATAAATTTACACACAAACTCCTTAAAAACGATTTAATTTTTTTACGTTTTTTTATGAATACATTTAATAATATTTGAAGTATTGGTTTTTAATATCTATTATAATAATACTCAATTTCCTTAGGCATTTAAACTCAGCTAATAATTTTAATGGCGTTAATACTTAGGGTTTATAAGTGTAAATTTCAAGATGAATATCATGTTTATGTCTGTTTTATTGACTGTCCATACGATATCTCAAGAATGAAAGGAACCATAGACTTTAAATCGTAAATTATGCTTCATATGTACATACACTATTTGTTTAGAAAAACACTAAACAAAATTATGGTGCATCTAATGCGCCATTGGATTTTCCTAAGTGTTAGGAAATATTTATATTTGTCTTATAGTTAGCCGCAATATAAAAAGAAAATATTATTATGAATAAGGTAGCAAACAAACTAAATTTAAGATATGAGATTTTAACACACCTAGCATATCTAACTCAATATATACAACACAACCTTTTGGTGAATTGGTGTGTAGGTTAGGGTAAAAGAAAATTTTGTTACCTATGTAACCGATACTGCCATGTAACCTAACTAGATGAACAATGCTTGTATTATGTGACAACAGATTTTAAGGTCAATTTCACCTGTAGACGTTAAATATTGCATAAATATTCATTCTTCCTTACATAAGAATGCATTTTACTATGATTCAATGCTAACCATCAAATGTATGTGCACTCGTTTCACTCAGTAGGCTGAAAATATTTCTTATTGCCTGTGGATTGGGTGTAAAATTGTTTTATTGTATGATTGACTGGCTGTAATCTTGAGAATAAAGTGAACATGAAACGTAGTGAGGCGTACCACTATCTGAAGTGACTCAAAATCTACTAATGAACTGCTCAGAAAAGTCAGCGTGTGTAAGATCTGTTAATGACCGTGTCAAGTTCAATCATAACTTTTATCCTTGTAACTCTATACTTTGATGATGCAGCTATACAGGTATTTTAGATTGGTCAGTACGACTAAGATAGCGAAAGATACTATTCAAGGTCAGCTACTCCGTTCTGTCTACGTATGGCAGCTAGAAAACTAATTTTGGTCTATAATTATTAAATTTCTATTATTCCTTAAAATAAATTGGAAATAACAATACAGAATTTAGCAATAGAGACCCAACATAAAAACCTTGTAACATTACAAAAACCAATTCAACAGACTCAATGAAGAATGTAAGCAATAGTATAAACATCTGAATGCACACCTTAGGACCTGTGTAATCACCAAATTGAAAGATACAAAATTAATGGTTTCTGAAGTAAAACGATACTGCACGACAAGGCGCAATTATTATTCAACAATAATATTATCTATTACGCGGGAGTAATGAATAGCACTCAATAAATCCAGTGATTATATATTATTTAAACGAATAATATATGTAAACTTGGTCTCATGTATTGTATATGACGCTATGCGATGCTACAGAACATAATATCAGTGGTCTTGTCTAATGCTGTTTGTACTTAGACGTAGAAGTTTTTGATAAATACCTTAATAAACGTAGCCACGTGTAGTATTAATTGCGATATAATATATGTTGGATTATTTCGTAGGAGAATATCAAAACGTACACTATAAGTGGGATACTGTCTATTAAGTGGTATACGAGTGAAGGTGCGTACATATTTTGCTAATGATACGATATCACACGATGTAGTTTAAGTAGTCATACCAATGTTAATTAGCCTTTGATGTAGGACTAGTTGATGAAACACTTTATAACAAAGTGGTAAATTATTAAGGGTCACACATGTAAAATATATGATTGTACACAGTACGATTCCAAATGTCTTCATCAAGGTTGTTTCGTGGTCTTTAATATCTAAACACTTCATAAGTGGCTTATGTATAAAATAACTTCTGTTTAATAAGAATCAAATGTAACTAATATAAAATGTAGAATTAAGAATAATGGTTTAACACTATAGGGTTCTGAAATCCCATGCAGGAAAGAGGAAACGGGAAATAGTATGGTGTATATTATACAAAACATGTTTAACAGAAATTAAAAGAGTTCAATTAACATTACTAAAACACCCCAACATCGCAACGGGAAATGCTGTACATTGATTTATTTTCTAAGGAAATCTTTATGATGATATATCCTTAAGTATACTAGCAGTACACCCCCCTATCAGTACGGCTTAGCTATATTCATATTATGGCATACTAATGAAAATTATAGCGGGTTACTCGATGACATTCCAATCTCTGTATTCATTTCAGAATAGTTGGAAGTTATCTATAAATATTTTCTGAAAGTACTCATAAACTTTGGAACCCTGAAGTTAGAAAATGATGCTATTTCTATCAATACTAATTAAATGCACGGAGTTCTTTGTAATATTAAAAATTCTAACATTTTCATTAAAACTTCAACAGTTTAAAGCTAAAGTTTATTAATAATAATCACACAATATAAGACAAAGAAAATTCAAGTGATTTTTATGAAGGAATCCTAGGACAATTTACAACCAAAAGTAGATTTGTTTAAGGTAAATACTTCAATGTTAAATTATAAGAGTTAAACAGGACAGTTTAACAATCTCCCACTGCTTTTTGTAATAGGTGTGGCTCGTCGATAAGCATTTATAGTTATAACCAATTAGTTTAAAACGCCCCAGTAGAGTTTGGCTTGTAGCCATATTTATATAAAGTTGTGAGCAATTTTCTTCCTTTTCTGCAGTAGTGTATATACTCGTATATTCGTTCCGATTTATAACACATATAATATGTTTGTCTAAGATGACTATTTGGGTAAAAATTAATTCCTTCCAGTAATTGTAATTTAAATCCGGTTTAAAGTTGATTTTTATGAGGAGATAGATAAGTTGTAGTTTTTTATATTTTTTTGCCAGGAAAGTTTTAGTAGTTGAGATTAGTCTCCCACACTGGCTGAGATGGTGAAGAGAGAGCAAGCTCTCAATCTTTATCTGAGTAAGCTGTAACACAGGAATAGTTGAAATATGCTGTCTATCTGTGTCTGAAGAGACGTAAACTAACAAAACTCACGTGTGCCAAATCTCATCCCTCTAATTTATTTGAAAGTTTTAAAAAACCTAAACACAGTTTATTTAGTGGTTGTAATTACATTTCAAACTCTATGGATGGTTGTTGATCTTGATGAACAATTTTTCATTCGGTGAGGCGAGGTAACAGTAACCGCTTTCAACCTGATTGGTGTTTGCCATATATTTTTACAGATGTCGTGCATATAGACAGAGTAAGTGAAATAAAATCTTTTCAGTGAAAAGCTGAGCTACGTTTGTACCTTTAAGACATAATAAGTATTGTACCTGTAGGATTATGATCGTACAAAGTTATAGGTAACTGCCAGTTAAAATTAGTTAAAATTAAACAATTAAATTAAATTAGTCGTAGTAAGTAAGATAAACATTATAGTTTATACTAACTAGTGAATCGACTTATTATATCAAAATTAGATAATTAGATAAAAATAAGATAATTATTACAAAGAATCATAATATTTGTAATAATATGTATTCAATAACATTTAGCCTCAAATGTTGTGGTTTTTTAAATACTACTACTAATTTTTGTTATAAATTGTACCGTTAGTTAGTTAGATTTTATGTAATGTAACATTTCACAACCTAGTCAGCCGGTAAAATTTAATATTATTTTTTTTATCCAATGTTCAGGAACTAAATTATCGGCGGAGTAACTACCTAATTGGCACGCGTATGAATATTTTATTCTAACCCTTTGTAGCAGCCCAACTACGTGACCGATTAGACCTCGCGCGCCTTGTCCGTAAGTAGAATTTATCTTTTCGTAATATTAAATTAGCCCTTTGATGCCAAACATATAAAATTGAATGTAACGTAAACTAAACCCTTGAAGATCTTTTATTTGCTTGATTGAAATAGATACAAGTTGTGGCGTCGTCCTTCTGACGAGCACGTTGTTGTAATAAGTTTTTTGAATCATTAAATGGCTAATACCGTCGCGAATTTGTTTTAGGCGAGCTCACGTATCTCACGTATTATTTGAGTAGATGGCTACCACTTTCATAACTTCTACTCCTCTTCTAGTAATTACCGACTAGAAATAACCCTTCTTAGACTACAGCTTCAATGTCTCGTGCCAAGACGCTGACGCTCGGGTTGTGAGTCTACATATTGCGAAGGGAAGTAAAATCTTAAAGTTTTATAAAGTAAAACAAACAGTAAGCAATGACATAATCTCCTTCATCGTTAAATTTATACCCTTTAAATATGTTTAATAACCGTTACATTAACATTTTGCACTAACAATAACCAAAGCTTAAGAATTTGTTACATTAATTATTATATTTATATTATTATTATCTGTACGTTTGGCTTTGGTGCTTGCCACCATAATAATGGAATGTACAACAAAACTACAGATAGAGCAATAACAAAAAAATATTACTTGAATTACATCATTGTATAATATATATGATCAACGTATGCTATATATGGTAATAGACAACTTATTTTATTTAAGTGTACCACAATATATCAACAATAGTTTAATACAATGTATTAACGAATTTATCTAAACATTATTCTATTCTGTACCAACGCAAATCCAAAATTAACGTATAAGATAAAACGCTATTCATAACTAAATTATATGAAACCTACTACATAATATATTTTCCCAAACCTATAATTTTAATAGCCTATTACTCATTTTCAATTTAATCAACCTATTAAGTATGTAAGGCTTAGAAATGTTAATATGTTTTAATTTTAGCATTTCCTTTAGGGATTTGATTAAATATTTGTAGAGTAAACGTAACTCAGAGAGTTTTTCTAATAAGTATTACATAATCTTGCAAGTTTATGCTCATCTAACTTACTAAATGCATAGTGTGTTTTTGTATTTTATATTTTAAGGGAATGAGATAAGTAGTATTTTTGAATGATTTACTACGTTGTTTGGAATTTAAGGTATTGTATCTGTATAACAATAGGTTATCAGGAATTTGGAACTTGCGTTGTAATTTAGGCACACCCACCATTTAATACAGTGTTCTTCTTTTCAACCTATCAACCCGGTTTATGATTGATTTGGAGGCTGTGCCCCGTACCTCGACTCCGTACAGCACCGAGGATTTGAACATCGACCTATAAATTACCTTGAGTGCTGAACCGGGAAGGGTATTTCATAATTTATATAGTTTCGCAGATATAGCTTATAATCTTTTAAGCAATTTGTTTATATGTTATTCACATTTCAATTTGTGGTCTATAGTGATGCTCTATTATGATTCCTTGGCCACTTTTAAACATTGACACAAACACCTGTTTTTATTAAAGTAAAATAAACCAACACAGCCATGGCTCTTAATTGTTGGAGATTGATCAGAAATATTATGTGAGTAATGAAAATGTATTACGAGGAGTTAAAAAAAAATTTATTTTGGGTTTTACGTCGTGCGCCCATCTAAGTTTACGTTATAATCAGGAGAATTATTTACATTAATGACACAAATTATAAGGTTATCCACACACTAAACAACTACAAAAGAATGGCATTTAAAGAACGGTTTGCACGAAAAAATGTTCCTTGATGAGTCATGAATGTAACATGAGTCTCACAAAGCTGAGATATAAGAAGCATTCTTCTGAAAGTATCTCATCTATCATATGTGAACGGGAGAGAACAGTTTGCATTTTAATGGACAGCTGGCACGAGATCCCACCATACACAATATACAGTCCATCAATAAGCTAAGCGATGTCCGAACTTTCTAATAGCTACGACCTACGAACCTTTTTAATATATTAACTGCAAATGAAACGATTCCTCTATATCTGATGTCTGCATTAAGACAGTTATTTATTTTAGAAATATTAGTTCGGGATGCCTGCGTTAATCGTGATTATAACTCAATTTTATTTATGGAATATTCTACGTTTTTGTTTACATTACCCCAATTAACTAGTTAAATGTAATATTGTGCTGTATTTTAATCTGCATTGGTTTGTAGTGGAAAATTAGGGTCGATCACAATAATTAGGGAACCTTCTCCTTGTTAGGACCAATGAAGGCTGTCGGTTGTTAATGGGCTCATAACTAAGACCAGCTGAGTTCATTCATCTTACTAATTACCTCTCTGTTTAGCAATGATTCTGGAAGCTTTATTTACTAGACAAGTTTTTGTTTTACGTAAATCTAAGAACTCATGTTTTAATTACAATAAAAGAGAGTTTATTGTCAAGGTCCACTGAAATATTGTATATACTGTACATGTTGTATGCATTTTATAGGCACTATTAGTGCACTATTATTACAATTCTGGTAAAATTTAGGTAAATATTCGGTGTTTTTGAATGTTAGGGATAAATCTCCATTTTCGTCCGTCATTTAGAGTACAAATTGAACACAAAATTAAATTAAAATTTAATGCTATAGAAACATTGCATATTTAAAAGAAAAATAAATTTCAAATTTTTCATATATTAATACACAAGCTCGAGTGTAAAATTATATTCGTGGATTTTATTACTTGCCAATAAAATAAAAGAAAACTTCACTTGATTTGAAAAAGGACTATATTGAAGCAAAATGAAACTGAAAATGTTAACTCTTCTTCATAAAAACTTATAATGAAATAAAGAAATAGACATTAAAAGTAACTTTTAATAAATTCATCCCAATAATATTATAAATGTGAAAGTTTGAATGTTTGGATATTTCGATGTTTGATGTTTGGAGGTTTGTCCTCGAATCACGCTGGAACTGCTATATGGATTGTGCTTAAATTAAGAACAGGTATGGCTTTTTGTCTGAATTAACATTTACAGTGCTTTTTTAAACCCATAACACATTAATTTCACCAAATAGAAAAATCAATTTGTTTACATTCGAATGTTATGATAAGAACGAAGGGTATTTTGACAGCTGTTGACAGCTATAGTTCGAGCAACTTTCAGAAAAATCTATTTACATTGAATTTTATCAATAATAAGTAAAAAGTGCTTAATCGGTAGTGTAATTCAGATAGTACTTAAATAAAACATTAATATATAAATTTTACTCCAGATTGCGCCAGTGACGAATTAAAATCATCTAATGCATTAAATACTGTTATAAAACTAAGCTTAATGAACAAAGTTATGAATTTTTTCACATAAGTTACTTTAAACTGGTGGGCTTCCTTGACATTATTATAATACATTTTAACAATGGCTTACGGATAAACGGAGAAATGATTACTAACATACCTTAACGAGTCATTGTTTCCCTGGCTACAGTCCAAAAAAACAAGTGTAACGCAAAACTTTAATAACGATTATTTTGGAATGTTGCATAACCTTAATGAGGATTTCCCTCTTATACCGGAAGTACATAAGAAGTAGGTATGACTTCCCCCTAGGTCGTAATAGGCTTTTCAGTCCTAGCAAACTCAACTATGTCAAAAAGATTTTGACCAAAGTAGATTTCCGAGAACTAGATAATCGAATGTATATCAAATTTGATCTAGGCAATATGGCAAGCTAAACTATGACATAGTAGGTAAATGAATTTAAAGTCTAAGTAGGCACTATTTAACCGATATATATATATATATATATATATATATATATATATATATATATATATATATATATATATACACACACACACAAGTATATTTCTTCTTCGTCAGAAGAACAAAGCAAACTCTACTATAGTACTGGAAATATCTTAGACCTGAAATATATGACAAGGTCTGGAAATATACGCAATTTGACCGAAGTAAGTTTCCTAGACCTGTATGATATGAGATTTGTGTTTTCTTCATCGGGATGACAAGGCAGATTCAGCTGTGACGTTGTGTATATAATTAGTTAGATACAATTATTTTTATTGTATCTAACTTACTGGTATACTGGTATATAAAACTGGTATACGTTTAGCAGACATAAAGGAAACTCAAAAAAACTTGGAAAATTGTTAAGGAAATAACAAACCAGAAACCCAGTAGAGATTCTATAGTAACATTAGAAATTGATGGCAGGCATGTAAATGAGCCTCGTGTAGTAGCTAATGAATTTAATAATTATTTTCTTTCTGTGGCTGAAAAACTAAGTGTAAATAAAAACAAATCAGATATTTTATCCACTCTAAATTACAAAGAGTATTTTATCGAAAGGCCAGTTTTAAAATCAATGTATATGGCCCCGGTACTAGAGACAGATGTTAGGGAAGCGGTGAACTCATTAAAGAATGGGACTTCTCCTGGAGTTGATGGTATTAATTCACATATTATTAAAAAATATTATCAAAAAATTGCTCCTGTCCTGACGTATGTTATCAATTTGAGTTTTGAGACAGGGGTTTTCCCTGGAAAGTTGAAGGAGGCTGTGGTGATTCCAATTCATAAAAGCAGCTCGAACCTGGCTTGTATTAACTACAGACCCATCTCTTTGCTTTCTTCCTTTTCAAAAATTTATGAAAAAATAATGAAGAAAAGATTAATACTACTTTTAGAGAAAGTAAAATTCTTTAGTACAAATCAATTTGGTTTTAGACAGGGAATGAATACGGAAACTGCATTACTAGATTTTATGGATAGGGTATCAAATGGAATGAATGATGGAATGCGAGTGAGTGGTCTATTTTTAGATATTCAAAAGGCTTTTGATACGGTTGATCACAGAATATTGCTACATAAGATGTACAATTGTGGTGTAAGAGGTGTTGTGTACAGATGGTTTAAAAGTTACTTGCTGAATCGATCTCAGTATGTAAGAATAAATGGGATTTTGAGTAATATGGGAGTAATAAAATATGGTGTTCCACAAGGATCTGTTTTGGGAGCAATACTTTTTCTAATTTATATTAACGATCTATGCTGTGCAAAATTTAATGGGAAAGTAACATCATTCGCCGACGATACAGCACTTTGCTATGTTGAACGGAATTGAAATGAAATAGAACTAAAAATGAATTCAGACTTAGAAGCGCTTCAATGGTGGTTTTCAAAAAACAACATGGTACTTAGCTCTGCTAAAACTAGATTTATGAATTTTAGTTTAAGACGAGAGGTTACTCTTGAAAATAAAATTTTTTATAAATGCATTGATTGTATCAGTGGAGGCGGGCAGTGTTCTACTGTTTGTGCTGAAGTAAAACCTGTGGACAATATAAAATACTTGGGAGTAGTATTGGACAGGGAACTAAAATTTAAGAATCATATCATGAATTTGAAATCAAAAATAAATAGTACTTTAAGGTTATTTTACTTTTTACGAAATATATGCAGTAAAGAATTATTACGGGTTCTATATTTTTCACTAGTGCATAGTCGATTGGATTATGGAATAATTTGCTGGGGAGGGACTTATCGTTCAAATATCAAACCAATCTACATGATTCAAAAACATTTTATACGAATAATAGAAAAAAAAGCTTAAAACTGAAAAATCTTTCCCAATTTTTTGCAATTTGAAAATCTAACCCCTGCAATATATGTTCGTATATAAAGTTTTAAAAATATTTTTCATTCGTAGCAGATGCTGCATAACTGATAAGGCTTTTAAGTCTAAACTAAGAAATGCAGCTAGTTTTACTGTACCGTACCCAAACCTTCCAATACATACTTCACAAAAACATATTACTTTTTAGCACCAAGAATGTTTAATAAATTGCCAACTGAAATTCAAAATTTAAAAACAGCAACCTTTTTTGCTAATAAAGTTAAAATATGGTTGTTTACTGTTGAAAATATTGAAGATAAGATGTTTAATATAGTTCAATAGAACATTCCTTTTATAACTACTAGTGTACTATCCTATTATGATTGCATAGAAACGCTTGAAAACCTTTTCCCATACAATTCAATTTTAACAATATTTACAAATTTAAATAACGTCAAAAAATATAAATTAACTTTGAAAACAAAGACATTTCCTGGTATTGAAGGGCTTATACAAAATTGCACTTGAACGATAAATTTTCTTTTGAAATATCAGTATGTTAAACTTTGGAAAATTATAATATATATATATATATTTATACTCTGTTTTGCCATAATATTACAGGATTTCTAGTGGTGAAAGTACCTCCAAACAGGCACTGCCTTGGAGTACTCTAGTTCCAAATAAATAATAATGAATATCCAATATATTTTGTACAATACATGACCCAACATTCTGATTTAATTTTGTTATATTTAAATGTGTCAATCCATGAATTTCACAGTAATATCGTACTTTATATTTGTTGTGCATGTATGAATGTGAAGAGTGTATGTACTTTTATTCATGTTGGAATGAATGCGTTAAGTTTTAAGGATGTAAAGTTAGGCTTGGCACTTAGTTTAAGATACTTTTAGATTTCAATTTATTGTGGTAATGGCAAATGTATTTTGTTACCTAAGTATATTATTATGGTTTTTATTATCCTGTATTTGTACAAAGAACTATGTAATGTATGTATTTATTTGGAAATACATTATTATTATTATTATAATTAAGTTAAAGTCTGATACTATTTACCACCAACTTAAATAATATCTACCTGATGTATGCCTACTTACGTTTTAAAATTTTTATAGGACTCCCATCATATTACATCAAAATTGCTTTTACTAAGTAATATAAGTACTTTTGTTCTAAGATTGCGTGCGAAGCCGTGGGTAACAGGTAGTTAAAAAATAATAATTAAAACAAAAATATCTTTTACACAGCTTTTATTATCAAGCTTATACTTAAACTTCTCCTCAACTTACTTGTTCTCTACTTCAATATATTTCTTTGCAATAACATATTGATAAATTGGCACTTTACTGAGTGATCATATGTTTCAAAAAAGTTCTTGAGAGTACCTATCGACAAAAACAACAAACTACTAAAATTTTCGACAATCTTACGCTATTTAGAGCATATTTTTAAATGGGCAAAAAACTTTGGTCTACCAAATTTACATATAATAATTGGGGTACTTATAATAATCAAAAGAAAAAGAATCCTTATAAACTAGCAATCTTAATCAGTAGTTAACTTACTCGGTACTATCCAGTAACGGTCAATGTCGCCTCAGCTCAGTTGAAGCGCTGTTATGTCCTATCACTTGTTACGTTAATGTCAGACTAGCCTTATAAGCGTAGTATCGCCTAGCAAGTTCCAGCTGGTGTTACAGATGAGTAAGTCTCAGCTCGCTCACCCCGACCCTCCGGACAACCGCGGACCACGATCCCTTGACCACCGAAATACCGGTTGCGAACGAGAAACAAATTACTCTTTTAGGGCTCCTATTTTCAAAGGGAAGGCAAAAAAAATTATGCCCAATCTTATATTTCACCACTTACATACGAAAAAAATGTTAAATATTTGTTTACTTTTCATTGGTTATAACAATATTTATTCTAAATATTCCTCTAAATAGAACGCGCAAATAATCCGAAGTAAATAAATATCAGTAACGTGTATGAATTGTTATGTTTCTAAAAATGATCGTACAAACCAAGAATCAAGAATAATCTATTTTCCTCAAATGTAGGTATAAACAATACATTGCTTGATTCAATTTTATGCCAAAAATTTACCCACACAAAGGGAAAACAATAGGGCCTCAAATGCAAGCCTGTTATGAGGTTACTTCATATTCAATAGCATAACCTGCTGTCATCAGAACTAAACAATGGTACAATACTCTTTAGATATAGTCAGTGCAGTCTCAAATAACAATATGTCTTTGTTTAACTCAAACTAGACACAAATAGATCAATACAATTTACAAAACAATACAATACAAACAATTTATATAACATATACAATGACCAAAAAACAATAAATAATACTTTTATCACCTAAGAAGTTATATTTAATTCAGCAGATCTTCTATATTGCTTATAGTAAACAGCCATTGTAAAATTCCCTTCTTAAGTTTGTTAAAAATGGTTACATTTTTATTATTATATGGTAGCAAGTTTTACATCTTTGGTGCAATAAACATATAATAGTCCAGTCGTGTCACCTGATTGAAAAAATAAATGGTTTCTTACAGCAGACTAATGGCACAATTTAGTCAAATACATCATAAATAAATATAAAAAAATCATTCCGAACCAAAATCGTCTATTAGGGGTATAGGAGGGTGGTTTTTTAGGGGTGAAAATGGTTGTTTTGCAATTTGTGACTAAACAATGCATCCTATTGAAAAAAGTCAAATGAAAAAGTTATTGGAAATAAAAAAAATCTACAACTTGTGTTGTGATCATTTTTTCTCTAACTTCAAAAATTCTTCAACTTCAAAACCCGGTTTTTTTTTATTTTTTATTTTACAAAAATGGTTCGATTGAGCTGAAAGTTTGATCAAATATACTTTGTATAATTCTAAAAATACTGTATTTTTTCATTACGAAATATTCAGCCGTTATCATAAAATTTCACTTGAAAAATAAATTTTGATAATTTTCAATCACCATTTTGAAACATTTTTTTTTTTTACAAAAAAGGTTTTCTGACGGCTAATTTTTTTCGTATTTTGTCTATTTTGAAGAAATTAAATAAAAAAATATGTAGTTTAATTGAAAAAACTGAAGAAAAATTGAAAATAAACAAAATATTGACATTTTTCATTATACGTTGTATTGTTTACGTAAAAAAAATTGTTATTATTTATTTTAATTTAAATTTTTTACTGTTGAAGAATTTTCGAATATTTTGAAAAGTTTAGAAACATTGTTGAATGTGAAAGTTTGATTACAGGTATATATATATATAAATATATATAGATATATATATATATATATATATATATATATATATATATATATATATATATATATAGTACAGGTATATAATAGTGTCCTTGAAGCAAAAGGGCGGGGTCAATCCTATTATTCTATTATATGGGTCTCAGTATGTTTCTAAGCATTCAATAAGCAGCTGCTTTGTCGTCAGTCAAGTTATATTGGAGTAGTGTTGTTAAACAAAGCCTCGTGATTAGCAATTTACAAGATTTTTTCTCCATATAAAATACAAATCGTAAGTAAAAACTTTAAAATTTTACAAAAACAAAATTTTATACAAATTATTCAATAAAAAATCATTAAAAAATAATACAGATAATAAAAATTTGTTTTCTGTACATACAATTTTTACGCATGCTATTTATCTAGTAATTTTTACGTTTCTTCAGTATACTAATTTTTATCGTGCTTTCTGCATTTTTTAGATTCATGTAAATGATGGAAAAGGCACCTTCTTGTATCATTTGTGAAAGCCGCGATGGAGATTTTGGTGAAAATAAAAAGTCGAGGGATAGATACTCTTATTTCGTCAAGTAAACAAAGGAATGATCAGCGGTACAAAAACATTTCAGAAAATGACTGAAGCACACATTCATGATTGTTGTCGATCGTCCATACAATAGACCTCGATCAATTGCTACAGCTTCCAAATAACAAACAAGAAAAAAATCTAATGGGAAGATGATTATGAAAGAAGCACGTGATTTTGATTTTGAGGGTCATTGTATTATTTGTGAAGAACCTTGTAACCAAAATAGAGCATTTTGCGGCATGCAGAGGGTTGAGACTAAAAAAATTGTATCAACTTTAAAGGAAAGAGATGTTTCAGAATCATTTAATAAAAGTCTGTTAGACTGAATTTTCTCACAGAAATCAGATGAAGTTCAAGCTTATTATCATAATAGGTTGCTTAACATCTTTTTATGATGGGACAAGCTCAACATCTTGTAGACATACATCGAGTGTAGATTCCTAAAGATTTCATAAGTTATTGCGTGTATTACTTAAAAAAAATTCATCCGAGTGCCAATTTTCCCTAAACGAAACTAAAGAAGATTTTGTTGGCGATATCCCAACATTAAATACATTTTTTTTTAATTGAGTGATAGTTTTGATAACGATCTTGTGTTTACTTCAATGTAAGGAGATACAATCATTACATTTTAAAAAAAAGCAGGGAAAAATTGAGTAGAATATGGTATGAAATCACGATCAGATGACGTAGAATATGAAAAAAAAATATATTTATATTTTTACAGTTCACTGAAAAAAATGTACATAAAATATTTAAAAAAAAAACTTTGAGAAGGAAATAATGGTTTCTTAAATCAATTTTCAATAAGAATTGTAAAAAATATTGTAAAGAAATAAAATAATATATGATGAAAAATAGAAATAAAAAAATACTAGGACTCGAATTCTGTTTTTTGATTTATTAAAAAATTTTCCACGTAATTGTTAAATATGCATGATTCATTATTATTTTGCTTAATGCTTTACAAATAGTACTGGTATAAACAAAATTATAATTTAAAAAATAATAACAATTTTTTCCACGTAAATAATACAATGTATAATGAAAAATGTCAATATTTTGTTTATTTTACATTTTTCTCTGCAGTTTTTTCAATTAAACTACATATGTTTTATTTATTTTCTTCAAAATAGACAAAAAACGAAAAAATGAGCCGTCAGAGAACCTTTTTTATTAAAAAAAATGTTTCAAAATGGTGATTGAAAATTATCAAAATTTATTTTTCTAGTGAAATTTTTATGATAACGGCTGAATATTTTCGTAATGAGAAAATGCAGTATTTTTAGAACAGCACAAAGTATATTTGATCAAACTTTCAGCTCAATCGAACATTTTTGTAAAAGAAAAAAATTAAAAACAAAAAACCGGTTTTTGGATTTTTTTGGAAATTTTTTAGGTTAGGGCAAAAATGATTACTACATAAGTTATACAGTTTGTAGATTTTTTTATTTCCAGCAACTTTTTCATTTGACGTTTTTCAATAGGATGCATTGTTTTGTCACATATTGCAAAAAAAACCATTTTCACCCCTAAAAACCACCCCTCCTATACCCCCTAATAGACGATTTTGGTTCGGAATTTTTTTTTATTTATTTATGATGTATTTAACTAAATTGTGCCATTAGTTTGCTGTAAGAAAACATTTATTGATTTGACCATTTTGAACTGCTTTTTTTTCCCTGGACTATAATTTTTAACCATCAAAAAACCCATATAACCATAGAAACCATATAACAAACCTGAAATATAGTCAAAACTAATAAATTAATGAGCTATGACCTACACAAAATTGAGGTGGAAAGCAGTCAGTATTGAATGGTTTTGTTACCAATTTTATTCAAATCCCGTTTTCAATTACTTTTACAATTTTATAAACCTCCTAAACTAATAGTAACATCATAAACAATGTTTCAAAGGAATATTTTACATCATATATATATAATTTCATATAATATAAATTCGTTATTTACTCCTTGCATTCCTTAAAAAAAATGTCACTACTCTTAGTTGCTAAAATTGTTACCACCAAGGAAACAAAGTCCGTAACAAATTAATAATATAATATACAACTTACAAAAATAATACTTTATAAAATCGCTGACAGAATACTTGATGATGAAAATGTGAAAGGGTGAACTTAGAATTGAATGATAATTGTTTTCCAAGCGGAGTAACTTGCAAAGGCCTTTTAGAGTAAGTTCCCACGTTATTAAGCGTACAATAAATTGAAAGTAAATATTTCTTCTAACAAAGAGTTTTTAAAATTCTTAGATATATACGAATGTTTGAACAAATTTCATTTCCTTCTATTTTTAAAATATACATAATTGTATACATTGCAATGTTATAAATTAATTGTTAATGGACATAAAATATACTTTCGGATTGACGATTATTTCTAATATAACTTTGTGGTAACGAATAATATTTTGTTTCAAAGACTGTGGTTTAACAACGGTAGAATTTACCAAAGTAATGTGAAGGAAACAGGATTTTTCCGGACATTTGCCATCGTTCAGTGAAACAAGAAATCAGTAACACTACGTTTCGAGATCTGCAATCTGATCTCTTCTTCAGGTAAAGAACTAACCTAACGTAAGGATAAAAGAGCACAAAGAAAACACGAGAAAGGGTCTCACAGAAAAGTCAAAAATTGCACACCATTGTTGGTCCGAAGACCATCATATGAATTGGGATAAAGCCAACATAATACATCGGGAACCACATTTCTTCAAAAGGAAATTAATTGAGGCAACATAGATTAAATTGGCAGACCAACCAATCAGTCAACCATCAGTCGAGATTAGGCCGCTTTGGTTGCCAATTCTAAAAAAATGAACTAAAGAGAAAACCAAAAGTATCAAACGGATCAGATATTTGTAATAAACCAATGCGGAGTCACAATGTGGTTTTAAGAAGTTCATCTCGTAAGAACCAATAATAACGAAAGGGCCCGTTCCTTTCCCCCTTCCTTTTTATTTCCGCCATCTTGTTTTAGCCAGCCGTGACGATTACCATTGGCTAGTCCCTCTGGTCAGTCGTAGGTGAATAGTAGACGAGTGAAGACGTATTGTGACCTGTATTCCGTAGTTAAGTTTTAATGATTAGTGTTTTGTATAGGTTTTTATTAAGTGCATATTTATAAAGTTAGTGAAGTTAACAAACAACACGTAGGTTGTGATTCCTGACTGAGGCGTGCCACAACGCTTTGGTAAGATTTGTTTATTTTAACCTAGTTTGTAATTATGTATTAGGTTAGTTCTTTACCTGAAGAAGAGATCAGATTGCAGATACCGAAACGTAGTGTTACTGATTTCTTGTTTCACTGAACGATGGCAAATGTCCGGAAAAATCCTGTTTCGTTCACAATCCTTTCATCGTCAAAAATAACCTTCTACCAAAGTAGCACAACTTATCAAACATATGAAATTAAATTAAAATTACCTTTAGATCAAATAATGTAAAGTATCTATGTCTTGCAATTTATTTCCCAGTGCTTTATTATTTTAACTAAAACCCGTACGTTTTAGGACTTATAGCCAATTAATAGTCATCATCCAACAGGCAATACGAAAAATTGGATTCACAATATGCATTAGCTCACAGCTAAACTCTTAAGCTACTACAATTGCTACTCATTAAAACGGATTGGTAAATTATAAAAACTTTTTCCAAAATCCTATTAGATAATTAAGATCAAGTGTAAAAAATGGTAACTAAATCATAATAAGCGGTCCTTCGATAAAAATAAGGAATAAGTTATTCATAAGTAGTTTACATGAAAAATACGTGTTGAGTATAATGAAAACGTTTCACTGTCACCTCCTTTTTTACATGTAAGAGAATGTATAAACTATTATGTTCACAAGTTACGTATCATAGTCAATTATATATCTACACAAAAAAAAGGAATACAAATCCAATATTGAATTGTGTTTTGAAATTAGGCGCACATAATATTTATGTCTTCGCATTTATGTTCGCAGATGACCTCAAGATATTCAAAGAAATTTACTCTCGTGATGACTGTCTCAATCTTCAACGTGATCTGAACCTAATTGCTGAGTGGTGCGATGATAATAAGATGGTCATTAACTCAACCAAATGTCTTACAATCACCTTCTGTCGTCTGAAGAATCCTGTTGCTTTCAATTACACTGTATCCGGCGACATCAAGCGAGTGACCTCGGTAAACGACCTTGGAGTAAGTTTGACTACAAATTTGTCACCCGATGCACACATTGATGCGGTATCCTTGAGGGCAAACAAAGTGCTAGGATTCATTTTTAGAATGTCTAGAGGGACGTTCGGTGACGAGACACTACTGCTCTTGTATAAGGCTTTAGTTCGGCCTAATCTGGAATATTGTACTCTTGTTTGGTCCCCTCATTACGCATCTCATATTCACAAACTACAGAGTATTCAAAACAAATTTTGCAGACTTCAAGGAGTCCGGAGAGGTGCAGCCTATCGGGAGGTATCTGTCCCCGCATTTGAGCAGGAATTTCTTCTGTCTACGCTGGAGTGCAGAAGGAGAATGTTTGATATTGTTTTCCTGCACAAGCTTATCAACGGGGCGATCGATTCACCAGAGCTTCTGAGTAGGATATCCCTCTTGGTGCCTGCTGGAACCAGATCCAGGAATATGTTTTCAACCTGCCACCACTCAAACAATTACAGCTACCACGGTCCTATTTTGCTCGACTTCATATGCGTGGAAACAGCATTCCTTCCGATGGTGATATGTTTTATGACAGCATCGCACACCTTAAAAAGAGACTGCAACAGGAATGATTGATAGAGTTTTTTCCCCCTTAATATCAGTTGGAGATGATGTTTGTGATTTTTTCACTATTGTAATATTATTTCACAAATCTTAACACTTATGTATTATTCCACTGCATAATCACTACTTTCTGTCATTTAATTAGTTGTTATTTATTTTGTTGATGTTATATTTAAGTTGCATGAAAATGTTCTAGCAGAGTAATAGTTAAATGTGTCATGCAATACTTGTTATTCGTTTATTGTTAAGTATTGTTAAGTTGTTATTGTTATTGTTGAGTATTTATTGATATTTATACTATGTTATATTTGTCAGACCTATTGCACATTCTGGTTTTGTAAAGCTATCATTGCTAGATATAGCTGTACGTACTTATATTGGTTCATCTCTTATTTAATTTAGTTATAATGATCGTTGTGATCCAGTTTTGTTGACCTGTCTAGCTTTAATGCCTTTGTCCGTAGCCATCTTGCATTGTTGTTTTTTTTGTTTTTCATTTTGCATAAAAACTGTTGAATGCTCTTTTGTGCAATTATTGTATATTGGCGGATGCCGTTGAAATAATAATAAATAAATAAATGTCTTCTGTATACAGTCGACTATTAATAAATTACAAAGTATATATATTTAATAGAAATTATTGAACTGTAAATTTATCATAAGTACTCTAATTATAGGCTAAGTAGTATTTTAACATTATAGTTTACCTTGACTGCTTTCATTTTAAAAAGGAGTTCCAAACAAATATTCAACTTCCCACACCGATGCAAAAATATTATGTAACTTAAAATTCAAAATATTTTCTTTTACAATCTTTTTAAATAATCTTTTGTCCACTTTAATTTATTATAATCTGAAATGTATTCACCAAAATGACATGTATTCTCTTATAAATTTAATTTCTTCATCTATAAAAATATTTTTTTGATTTTTTTAAACTTATTTAAGTCTATAGTCCATTCTATCCTTTTATTCTTTAAATTTTTTACGAATTTATTATTAATTTTAAGTTTCTATTTATTAGAAATATAGGTTAAAGTTTTGTTTTATTCAATTAAAAGGCATACTATTTTATACATATTTCTTCATTATGTACACCATTTATACAACTTTTTATAAGGTGTGAGTTACTAATTTTATCAATGACAAAGATTTCTTTAGAATATTTCTATATCTATTAGATATAATTTTACTTACAATCATAACACGATCAATTATTTAAATTTAGTTTTATTATGCATTTCAAATATGACATTTTAAAAGAGTGTTGCTAATCATTCTTTTTTTCATCGTCTTATCGTAATTTAAATGTGCTGGGAAAAAATTATTATTCTTTTTCATTTTATTTAAGACATTGATATATTCTACGTTTTCCTTGCTTATTAAAAGAACTTTAATTATTTCATTTTTGGTTCTGTTCTTGACCAAACATATTTTGAAGAAATATCCATAACAGTAAAATATATTAAACTACTTAATTTTGATCCTTAAACTTATATTTTGATAATTTTATATAAATTTGCTGCCCATAAATTATTGATTCATAGAGTTATAATTTTTCTGTTTCTAAATTTATTTCTTACTAGTGCGTGAATTTCTCTACTCCAACTTCTATTTTTTATAATCGACTTAATTATTAAACTTGATTTAATTCCCTTATATGTAACTGGATTTTTATAAAAGTATTGTATGAGTACACTTGTTATCTCAAACCATACAATGCTCATAAACATTTCTACATTCTACCTACCTAAATTTTTCTCATAACTTTCTTATTTTCAATGGTAAAAACACTCTTGATGTTTTGCACAATGGCTTATATTACATTTATCTAAATGATTATTAATAATTTTGTAATTATCCATCGTAATTTGAACGATATACTTATTTGTGTGCATAAAACAAAAAGTCATGCAAAGATTATTTTTATAATATTCTGAATCAAGAAAACTTTATGAAAATGTGTAGTCCGGGAAGAATGAAAAACATCAGTTTTAGACCTAACATAGACAAAAAGTTCATATATAAACATATGTATGAACATGAAATATGTATAAAAATTGCATAAATTATTTAGTCCAAGTTATTGTTGAGTTAAACTTTCGTAATAATATCGTATCATTATTTGTATGACAAAATTATTTAAATAGATCAGATAAAAAATTATAAAAAGAGGGAAAAATGTTGGTGCTTAATTTTATTCTAGTAGTTAGTGTCCGCCGCAGATATTTGTAAAGTGATTTGTGCCGAGCCTCTTGGTGCCGGCACACTTTTTAGGATACTTTGGGAAAATTCTCATCAACGATACTTTTGCAAAATAATAATTTAGTAGTATAAAATTTGACATAATAGAAACCAAATACAAAATATTCGTATTACAGGTTTTTCTATTACTTAGTACATACAGTAACAACGCTAGGTTTTAATGTTGTATACGGGAATACCTTTTTAAGGTATATGAAACCTCAATTATTAGAAAAATTGTAATAGGAAAGGGATATTTAAATGAAGTTCCTCAGAAAAGTAGTTATCAAATCTAATAAACTATAGGACAGCACTACTATAATATCTCAACATATCCACCATGAAATGGCATGTTTAGGCTATATTTAACTAGAATATCCATTCAAATCTTAGTTAAATAAACTAGCTGTTAGCTAAGGGTGGAATAAACCGTTAAAAGTCTATATTTTTATTAAAATGACTAAACTGATTCCTAAATCAAGAATTACATCGCTTATAGACTGTATGAATCAATATTATAGTCGAGAACTAGAGAAAAATAGAATGGAGTGAGGTTTACTCTCTTGATTGTATCGTTAGTAATTATTATTGGCTTACGTAACAACCTTTACATCCCATTGATCGTTGATATAATAAATATGGTATACTGCGTTTCAAAGTTTGCAATCTGGCCACTTCCACATGTGGATAAGTAAACTAATATAGAATTTTAACCTGTCCGAACAGCTTAAAATATCATAAAATGTCTTTTATCTTTAAAAACCTGGCATTATAAAGTTACTGTCATGAAAGGACAGTAATGATAGATGCAAATAGTAAAAGAGTGGCAATTATCTCCATTGAATGTTTTTTGCTGCATAATTGAAATATTTATAAAGTATTGAATAAAAAAGTGAGGTAGAGTAGGGCAGAGTAAAAAACAAATTTTCAGTATTCTGCAGTCTCCGTCTGAAACTAGTGTTGATCATAATAAGTCCATTACATCGAATACAAGAAATAGAAACGTTTGTCTGAATAAATAAAGTAACACACTAGTGTGTACACCATGAAGTTACCTAGGGTGCACATTTTAAGTTTATAATAAGATATGGGTTACATATATCTGAATACGACATTACATCTCGTATTACATCAAAATTCCGGTAGTAGAGAATAAAATAAAGAGTAAAGATGACAGCTAAATTCGAACGGAGAGTGATAAGCTCAGGTGTAATGGAACGTAAAATGCAAGGGACATTGAAGTCCAAGATTTGACATAAAATCTTTTGGGCCCAGAATACGAATCTACAATGGCGGTGATAGTTACAGTGGAACAGTTAATGAAGACTTGTCCATTCCTGTGGGAATTGTCCATATAACTTGACTAAGCTTGATAGCCTAAATTTAATATATACCTGGTTTGGGTTTGTAATATGTCAGTTACAAATATACAAATATATATCTGTAATACAACTTATTAATTTACTAGTCTTAAAAATAATGAAAACAAAAATAGTTCGCTCATAAAGAACTAGCACACACACACACACACACACACACACACTACACACACACACACACACACACACACACTACACACATCCCCTTGGATGTCCTTGTTATAAACCTGCTGGAAGGGCGAACATATGCCGATCTCCTTAAGAAATCAAGGCGTTGAAAGTAAACCCGACGGCAACTGTTGGACGTGGACATAAAGGCCATCAAACAGACGAGACAGGGAGGGGTACTTCTAGAAATGAGCCCCAAGTCGACAGACAGCGCAGCTTTTGCCTGCTGCAATAAAGACGGCCACCGAAAATATAGGGCACGGTAATAAAAAACACTGACGCCAATGACGACGATAGAGATTCTTGATCTAGATGAGTCTCCACGGAAAAATGAGGGCCGTTCGTGAAGCGCTCAATCGAGACGTGTTTAACTTGACCAAAGTTAAACCGACGGGAAAACGAGCGGCTTTCTGCGAAGGTAGACGAGTCCAGTGCAAACAAGGCCCCCGACAAAGCTCGCATAAAAATTGGATGGATTAAAGGCCGTATTCGCCCAGTTGTCAATGTGACGCCGCTGTTTCAGATGACTTTTGGATACCAAACACGGAAACTGCGCAGGTCTAGATAGAAGTAAATGTATGGCTATTTATAAGTGCGACGGGGTGAACCATAAGGCGGTTTTTTTTTGACTGTGCGGAGATGCCAAAAATGCTTCCTATGTTTGCACTGGAAAAGTTAAGATCAAAATATCACATGCCATATTGCTGGGCTCCAGAGCTTGTAAAGGCATTCCGCACTGCGCTTGCCGAAGATACGAAAGAGCAGAAGAAATGACAAGCGTATTACAAGGTAACCTGAATAGTTGCGCCTTGGCGCAAAATCTACTGTGCCAGCGCATCTTTGAAGACAAGATCGGCATCTGCCTTATCTGCGAACAATACCTAAACATCCAAAGTAGGTCGTGGTTCGCTGTTAATTTCGGCACGGCAGCAATCTGGATCACAAACCCTAAGAAGATTACCGTCGTTGACAAGGGCAGTGGGAATGGGTTTCGTATCTGGATCAAAACCCCAACAACCTACTTTATAAGCGTCAATCTTTCGCCAAATGAGGGGATCTTTGTATTCTGGCAAACCTAGAAACACTATCCTTAGCTTGGGCGGGGAGGTCGTTGTCTGTGGTGACCTTAACGTTAAATCGGTCGAATGCGGTACAGACCTATCTGACACCCGAGGAAATGAATAGTCGCGGACGTCGCAGGCGAGGCTTGACCTTGTATTGCTAACACCGGGAACACCAGACAACAACCTTCCGAAGGCCGTGGTTACCGAGAATCCATCCTGGATATTACGCTGGCGACCCCAAGGAAGGACTGCCAACATTATCACGGAACTGGAGGGTATCAGAAAAATACAGCGGCAGCGACCACCAGTATGTGACATTCGCCATAGGAACTCGAACCTGGATCGACTTCGGCTACTGTGCAACTTTCACATGCGGAAGTGGAACGCCAGGAAACATTGATCAAGATGCATTGCTAACGTCCCTTACACGGAGCATGGCTACCCTTTCAGGAAAATCCTACTCCAATTACTCGGAGGGAGACGGAGGAAATTGTGTCACGAACAATGAAGGTGATTATCACACTTCTTGCAACGCTTCTATGCCACAACGGAAAGAATTCGGGGTGCTCACAAGCCGGCTTACTGGTGGACATCGGAGACAGCGGATCTTCGAAAAACATGTCACTTTGCTACGTCGTCGAGCAGCGAAACTTTCTCCTGACCAGAAGTATTTACTCGAATGAGTATAATCAGGCCAAAATAGCTAATGAATAAGCCATCAAAGCAAGTTGTAAAAGCGGCATTGTGGAAGGAGATCTGCAAACGACCCTCAATATTGATCTTTGGGTAATAAAGCGTACGAAGTTTACGACATTTGTCACTAAACGACTAGGTAAGCTGCACCGGAGAGCGCGCCGAAATCTCCTGCTGTAATTGGAAAACAGCAATAGTGGCGGAGCTGTTTTCCTGAACACTCGCCGCGGGAGAAGAGACAGTATGTAGCAACCAGTGAAAAAAACACCTTCACCACCAAGGAATTGCAGGATGCGGCGAAGACCATCTCAAGATCGGGAAAAGCGCCAGGCCCTCGATGGCATTCCAGCCCGCAGTCAACAAGATTGTAGCCCTAAAGTAATCCACGCATACTTTTGAGTGCTTTACAATGCATGCTAGTGGCTTACTGGCACGTTTCCTACAGCCTGGAAGCGGCAGAGGTTGGTTCTTGGTTCAGCTAGATAAAGGGAAGGGAACCCTATAACGCCTTCGTCGTTTAGATCACTCTGCATGCTAGATATAGCAGGGAAAACTGCTTGAGAAGCTCATTCAAAGTAGGCTTCGCAAACGACATCGATCGTGCCGGAAGTTATGTGACAAACCAACATGGCTTCCGAAAGAGAAGATCGACACAATTGACGCGATTCAGAAGGTTTTAACGGAGACAGCTCGAGAGGCATGGTCTGAGAGCCTCAAAGCTAGCAAGGTGTGTCTTCTCCTCACATTCGACTTAAAAGATGCTTTTAACAGCGTGAATTTGGGCCAGACATTTTTGGACGCTTGTTTAGAGCACAGATTTGTGGTGAAGCCAGAAATTACTGGGAATGATCGATGACTTCGTCGACAAGAGGAAGCTGAATTTGAAAACGACGGAGGGTCACGAGATACATGAAGTAACAGCCGGCGTGCCTCAAGGCTCAATTATGGGTGCTGATCTCTGAGAACGCTGACTATACGACGAGCTCTTGCGAATCTCGTTGCCGAAGCAAGTACGAGCTCACGGGCTTTTACTGATGACGTTGCGGCTACGGTTAGTGGTAGATAGTGCCGAAAGAAGCAGAGTTTTTAATTTGGGAGACCACGGATGCCATCAAAACATGGCTTGAAAAACACCACCTGAAACCTCGCCAAACAGAAGACAGAGATGGTCGTCTTGACTAGACAAAAATGGTTCCCAAAACCATTCACCATAGAAATAGGAGGCACAACTCTTGCACGTCAACAAGGAGCTCTACGTCTATTTAGGAGTAATGATTGATGATAAAGCTATCCTATCGCGAACACCTCGAAAGTGCATGCAAGAAAGCCAGCAAGACCGTATCCAACCTATCAAGGATCTTGGCAACTCGATAGGACACGAACCAGGAAAAAAACGAGTCCTGCTTGAGAAAGTTCACTCTGTACTGCTTTATGGAGCAGAAATATGGGCGGACGGTCTGAAGCAGAAACATATCGGCGAAAGGTAGCAGCGGTGCAGCGGAGAGGCGCTCTCAGGGTTGCCTGCGCATACCGCACCGTCTCCGAAGCAGCAGTACTGGTAATTGCAGGAGCTGCGCCTATCGACTTATTGGCGTTTGAGAGAGCCAAGCTCTACGACGCTAAAGAAAATTTTGACAACTCCACGGAGGCAAAAAACAAGAATAAAAAACGAGACGCACCAAGAGTGGCAGAGCCGATGGACGTGGGGGGAGACAGGCGATGGACGGAGCGCCTCATTCCGAACATCGATGTCTGGGTCTCTCTCGGAAGCACCGGCGACACGGATTTCTTCCTGACCCAGTTATTGACGGGACAAACAGGCAGTTCTAATGCTTATCTTTTCAAGATGGTAGTTAGCAGGCCTGCACACCAACACCGACGTGCAAATACTGCCTGACAAAATTGACAACGTCGATCAACACATTCTTCAGATCTCGGAGTGTGCTCGGTGGAGATGGACTATAGAACGCACCACTGAAGACTTAGTTTGAAGGTTAGTTATTTTACCTGAAGAAGAGATCAGATTGCAGATCTCGAAACGTAGTGTTACTGATTTTCTTGTTTCACTGAGCGATAGCAAATGTCCGGTATAATCCTGTTTCCTACACAATCCTTCCATCGTCAAAAATAGCCTTCAAACAAACTACATCAAAGTATCCAATTGTAAAGTAATAACTTAATTGTTAAAAGACTTTTAGTTTGAGGATTAATACCTTGCTAGTTTTAAATATAAGATTATATTCACAAATATTATTTTTATCACAACTAATAAAAACAAATTAAATTTTAACTAACATTAACTGTAAAACTAAGAAAGTTAATGTATCAATTTTCTATTGCATTTATTTCCTAAGTCACTATATGTATTTAAAAACTTAATCCCCAAACATCGAAGGAATTGATTTTACAATATGAATCTGGCTTACAAACGAAACTATAAAAGTACTAGAATAGTTACTCAATAAATAGGACTTGTCAAGTATAACCAGTTTTCCTCCAAAATCCAATTACATAACATGAAAAGCGAATCAAATGGTCTCTAAATAAAAATGAAATTTTTTTTTAATATAGTGACGAGTTTTTCATAATTGTTTGAAATCACTCAAAGCAAATATTATAACCTATATAGTGATTCAAAATTTAAATTGTATATGTAAATTTAAAAAACTGCAGATATTGTTTAAGGCACGAATTTTTGTTTTAACTTAAGTAGAGCACATTTGGTAATAGTTTATTAGCTATAAGTTGTAAGGAGGTTTGTGGAAGCCTTTTTATTTTAGTAATATGAGAAGAAATTATTACCATATGTTTAAATAAACATAATATATATTTAACACAAGCGGGCAGTTGAAATTCAATTATATTAAGTACTACTATTTTTACACTTGATAACAAAAGGGAATTGATTTGTATATAAATAATATATAATTTATTGTTAGTACATTATATATTCCATTATGTGATTTCAAATGAGAAACTATATGTCGAAATATACACAGCATATTGACAACAATGCTTAAGATTATAACTTGATTCATAAAAATTTTTTTTTAAGGGGGCCTTTTTTTTTTTAATTTACAATGATTGCAAAATTCTACAAAATCCGTATATGACCGAAAAAGTGACGAGGGGAATCAACATCAGAGAGCGCCATTTTATCGGAGCAGTATAAATGATAGACCGCATCCGGCACAGCGAGTTTCCAGTCTGGTTCACATCTGCACTTAGTGTGCCTAGAATGTCAACAGTTAATTTTCGTTTTTTCAATACTCAATTAAATATTACGGTCAATTTACGGCTATATGAAATGCCATAACTCAAATGGAATAAAACAGATTTACAGTTTTCATAGGTTGCCCAAAGTTTTCAAACAGACGCCACCTAATAGTGCAACCCTTATAACAAAACACTTTCCAATTCAGCCCATATTCTTATCTACATAAATTACTAATGCACTTGTGGTTTACACATCTGAAGAGGAAGAATTTAAAAGCAAGTGAAAAATCAGGGCTCCATACGGTTTGCTGTATAAAAAAGCGTCATATTTGCTCATAACATATAACACATTAAAAAACCTATCAAATAATAATAGATTGTTTATAAATCTCTCTATCTCAGGGAATTGACAGGACTTTTGAAAGAATATGGGTATATATTGTAGAAAATTACGTAGTACCACACACATATTATCAACTCATTATTTAGCATCATCAACGACGTTTATTTAGCTATATGAACTCTTGTTTACAACAAGAAATAATATAAGTTCTTTAGCACAGCATGAAAAATTATAAGCTCTTTTTACCTGGTTAAACGATTTAATTACTATCTTATGAATAAAAAATAAGCACTAAATGCTAAACAGCTGGACCATATTCGGATAATTGCTTTTATAATATTTTTTGAAATGTGCGGAAGTTTACATCAAGAAACGTATTTGGAAACGTTTCACGGAATAATTTAGAATTCAGACAAACTATGCTAATACTTATGTTTCATATCATTATTTAATGACTACTAATAAAAACTCACCTTAATTAATAAAGAAGTAATTACGTGCACTTAAGGTTTTCAAATATTGGAAGGTTATCTTTACAATGTTATTGGAATTTTTAATAAATAAGAAGAATAGAGGAATGAATTATTTTTGCATGAAAATGACATTCTTTTCACCCTACCTAGTATGTTCGATAAAGCAACATGATCCCTATAATCTAAATCCTATTATAAACTTTTATTTAATCCTATTACTGAAATGTTATATGATTGTAGATAGGATTTCCAAAATATACATGAAATAAAACACTTTTTAGCGGGAGTAGTCTTTTTTAGTCATACGTATGTAGGAAATGTTCGTCAAAGGGACAAAACAAACTCAACTGTCTTACTAGTAATATCCTAGACTCTAAAAGTAGTTTTTTACCGAGCAAGTACCACTTTTTAACAACATATGTATCGGAGCCCTGAATACGTATATAGATATTTAATCGGGACAATGAGGCAAGCTCGAATGTAATACAGTATATAATTCAGGACCGGGAAATGTGAATGGTTCAAAATTCGGAAGTAGTCATTTTAGAAACTAAGACGCTTTTTTCTAGAGTTACGCTTATCAGTCCTACTTAAAATATAATTTATTCGAACCAGTGCTTATATGTGATAACACAATACAGACAATAAAACGATAATTATGATATACTGCTACATAAATGTAGCACTAACAGACTAATACCGTGATATTGTTAACATGATTTACATTTTGAACCATTATCAGGACCGCCAAGCATAATTAGATAGCTAATGAGATATATCGTCTCTAATAATAAAAATGGTTCTAGCCACGCTACATGTGGAATAAATTCAATGGTAATTTATCACATAATACTAATTATATGAGATTTTTATCAGTTATAAACCAATTATTAAAGTATTTCTTTGTATTTACTGTTTTAGAAATAGCGAAAGAGTCGTAACACTCTCTTCGTTCTTTTTATTGTATATATAGCAAGTACACTCTTGAGATTTAATTGTTTTTTTTTAGAATTAAATCAAGCTTTTGACGTTTGTAGAAATTTTAATTTATTATGAAAAATTAACTAAAACAATAGTTATGAAATATGTTGTTAAGCGTCTTATATCGAGAACGGCTAGACCAATTCAGCTAATTTTTGTATGTTAAAATATTCGTCTTGGAAGATATGAAGTGTTTACATTGAGAAGAATATTTCAAAAGTATCTAGAATTTATTTTAATTTGTAATAAATTTTATTATTTACCTTTAAGTTTCCAATTTAAACTGACAATGATACAGCTGTTGATACTTAAGTTCGAAATTCGTTAGTTAAAACTCAAACTTTTTTTATTAAAATTTTAAATCACTGATGAATAAATAGTGATGGAGATAGAAAAGGCAATATTAATATCCAACTTTTATTCTATATTGAGCACAATGGTATTCTAAACATTTAAATATATTGTAAATATAAACTTACAAAAAACTAACAATTTTGCACAATGTTTGGGTATTGTTTCACTTATAAGGTAGTCGAATATGGTGGGATGCTATTGCTATGTAATGTGGCATTTAAACGGAGGCTTAAAGAACAACACAGAAATCAACACTTAACATGTCTCAACGATACATTCTTTCCCATTACTATAGCCTTAAAAACAACGAAAAAATGTCTCTATACCGTGAAAAGTTAATATAAAATAGAAATGATACATGTCTTAATAAGGATTCAGTCCTTATACGGGAAGTATATAGGGTTTCTCCTAGAATATAATAGGTTTCTCAGTCCTCCGTATGTATATTTATTTCATCAGCACAACCAGGTTCAACTTCAACTTGGTACTGGAGATAGGACTTAGATATAAGTAAATTACAAGAATATGAATTGGACGCTTTTTGATTAAAGTTGATTTTGAGAGATATACATGCGTACAGATATATTTTTTTGATCACGGCAATATAGGCATACTCAACTGTCATTCTGTAACTGAATCAAAAACAGCCCAAAAGTATGGACACATTTTGAGCAAAGTTTCTGATTATCAGTAGTACTTTTTACCGTAATATTTAGTTGTATATCATACGTATTTTCGCAATCATGTTACTCGGTCCTGGGTAATGTAAGGTCGCATCCTATGTTCTTGGTAGCTTAATGACCTAATTAGCAAGCATATTAATTTGTTTTTATTGTGAACTTTTTAGCTAGCTGCCATTCCTGCTGCCAGACAAACCTCGCGTGCTTTGTCCGGGAGCAAATTTATATATTCGTATTATAATTAGCCTTTTCGCACGCGGAGGATATCTAATTTTGAATGTCATATAAAAGTAAAGTTGTAAATTTGAAGTAACTTACTTTAGTCGATGTTTCATTTGGCAGATTAATACTTATAATTAATAGTGTAATGAAGTTCTTCTGAACGAGACCATTTATTCACCTTAAGTTATCTCTGTAAATGGCTAATACCGTCTTCTTGATTTTCTTTTAGGTGAATTAAATTCCAGAGTTAGATCTTAACTATGAGTACAACTTCTAGTCTACTCATCTTCACTTTTTCAGACTACATGTGCAATGTCGAGCCAATATGCTAACGCCCGTGCTGGTGCCTTTACGTCGACATCAGCGTAAAGGGAAGTAAAATTTTTAAGTTTCAATAATTACTAAGTTCGTATGCAAAATTTCCATAGAACTTTGGAGAACCATTAGGCCCACCCCATGATATCATTTAGTTAAAACTATCACTCTATTTGGCAGCAATGTGGCAATACTTTATTCTTATTTTTAACGTCTAGAAGCGGTGCTTTTATGTTTATTTGGCACAACTAATCGTGTAAGGAAACTTTACAAATCGAGTATCATGACTACAACCTCAGCTGTATCCAACCCATGCGTTTCGTCATTCGGTAGAACGTATGTATATAATATTATCTACGCGCGCATCGAGATACAAGACAAAATGAAGCGGGAAACAGGATTTTCCGTGACATTTGCCATCGTTCAGTGAAACAAGGAAAAACCAGTAAACACTACGTGTCGAGATCTGCAATCTGATCTCTTCTTCAGGTAAAGAAAACTCAACCTAATACATAATTCTACAAACTAAGTATGTTAAATATAAACAAATCTTACTAAAGCGTTGTGGCACGCCTAAGTCAGGAATGCACAACCTACATGTTGTTGTCAACTTCACTAACATAAAGACATGCACTTAATACAAAACTATACAAAAACGACTAATCATTAAAAGTAAACTACGGAATACAGGTCACAATGCGTCTTCACTTCGTCTACTGACCACCGAACACGACTGGACCAGAGGGACTAGCCAATGGCAATCGTGACGGCTGGCTAAAACATGATGGCGGAAATACAAGGGAAGGGAACAGGAATGGGCCCCCTTTCGTTATTATTGGTTCATGCGAGTGAACTTCTTAAAACCATATTGTGACTCCGCATTGGTTTATTACAAATATCCGATTCCGTTTGATACTTTTGGTTTTCTCTTTAGTTCATTTTTTTAGAATTGGCAACCTTAAGCGGCTAATCTCGACTGATGGTTGACTTGATTGGTTGGTCTGCCAATTTAATGTATGTTGCCCCTCAATTAATTTCCTTTTGAAGAAATATGTGGTTACCGATGTATTATGTGGGCTTCATCCCAATTCATATGATGGTCTTTCAGGACCAACAATGATTGTGCAATTTTTGACTTTTCTGTGAAACCCTTTCTCGTGTTTTTCTTTGTGTTATCTTTATCCTTACGAGTTTAGTGGTCTTTTTGTCTCGCCTATGTATTCCCTATTGCAGCTACATTTTATACTGTAAACACAGTTTTGGAATCCAGCGTGTGCCATTTTTTGGTTTTGTTTTTACGAGACTTTGTCTAAGAGTGTTGTTGTGTGTTTTAAACGCGTTCTAAATGTTGTAACTTTCTACCTACTCTTCTAATTTTCTCCGGATTAATCCCCGGCACATAAGGGATTGACATAAACAGCAAATTTATCACAAATCTGTTTTCTGACTCAGGAATGATTCTTCTGGTTCGTTTTGCACTTATTAATTACTAATTGAGTGGTATCCATTGCTTCTGAGATCCGATTCAATTTTTCTTAAATTCTTCTTTTAGTCCTCTTTATCTGAGCACAAGCTCTTTGCTCTATCAAACAACGCGTAGGCTAACTCCTTCTTTGACAGATTTTTGATGTTGGATTGATAATTTAAATATTTTCCTGGGTGTGTTTATCTTTCGAAAAACAGTTGTCTTAAGGACATCCCAATCTCTTAATACCACACACATCCAAAAACGGGAAGCTTCGCTTTTGGACTTCCACTTCCATTGTGAGGGCGGGATGGAAGGAGAAAATACTATTAATGTGATTCAAAAAATTATTTAATTCAATGTCTCCATGAGAAAAAATAACAAAGGTATCATCCACATACCTCCACCCAATATCTTCGGTTTGTACTGAGCTGAAGCCAAAGCTTTTCGCTCCTCGAATTCCTCCATAAAGATAATCGCGAAGAATAAGACAGGATAAATGCAGTGGACGACCCAGTAAACCGATCCACGCCTCACGATACCCCCAGCTCCCCTTGTTAGCCATCCCTCATCTTGACGATAAAATTTTACCCTCTAACTCAAAATAATTGCATTGATGTGCATTAGTTCTACACAGTTCCATAATTACTGGCACGGGAAGTTTAGTTCTATCCTTTAATGTTTGGTCTTCTTTGAGACGTGATTTAATAATTCCAGAGAGTTTCTGGAACTGGTTCATTTGTAGTAGTAGACTTTCGACATCAAAACTTACCAGTTTGTCAGTTTCAGTCAACTTTAGGTGATTTTGACTTCTCTTAGACGAAAATCCCTGGAATTTTTGATGAAAGAGTCAGTTTTTCCTACCAATGGCATTAAGATGTCCAAGAGGACTTTAGACAATTCCCTGCAAGGTGAATCACGAGAACTAATGATGGGCCGAAGAGGGATGGTAGGTTTGTGGATTTTGGGAGGCCATACATATGGGGGATTTTTGAGTGGTGAGGAGTTAATTTAGATCTAAAATTTTATCTGAAAAAAATTCTTTATGTTTTCTTAAGGTGTTTGCTACTTTGCGTTCAAATGAATCAGTCGGGTCTTTATTTAAAACTGTATATTTGCCAGTATTTAAAGTTTCGCAGGCTGAATTTTTTCTTTATACGCTACTGAGTCAAGTACCCAACAGTAGCGTTGCCTTTGTCGGCAGGTAAGATTTTGACCGTGTCGTCTTTCCCAAGATCGACCTGGCCTTTTTCTCCTCTATTGTCAAAATTGGGTTTTGTGGGAGGAATTTTTCTGAGTAAAAGACTGGCCTCACCAACGAAACCGGTCACCCTGTTCCTCAGGTAACTGTTTGAAACAGCCGGACTCGATTCCAGTTACAAAATCCAGTGCCTTTTAAACCGATTTTTGTGCCACAGAAAAGTTTAATCCCTTGGTAATAAGACTCGTTATTTCCGCTTCATTCAGGATTTTTGAAGAGAGGTTGATTACATTTTTATTATTTGCATCCGTTATTCACGTTTGCTCATCCTTAGGGCCAAATCACATTTTTTAGGCCTAATTTTATCCCAGTTTGGAGATTTTCTTTTTCTTATCTGTTTCAGAAACTTTTATACATCTATTTTGGATGCTTTCGAGAAATGTTGTTGAATTCTGTACTGGCGATCAGTGTTTTTAATTCAGTTTTTTTACACTCAATAATACTATTTTGGGAGGAGGTTATCTTTCACGATGATGATATTGCAAATTCTTTCTTTAAGTAAAGATTTAGAAGCAGAAGACAAAATTTTACTGGCTTTCCTACTATGAAAAGGAGATTTTTAGAGTTAACCCTATAGGCTTAAGGTCTTCAACCTTACATTTATGCAAGAAAGTTAATGATTAATGAGGATTTAGTTAATTTAAGATGCAAGCTCTTCAAGGTCTTTGATTTGTTTACTGGTTCCGGGTCCGTACCGAGAATCAATTCCTTTGTTTTAACAGGTTTTTTTAACTTAGTTTGTAATTATGTATTAGGTTAGTTCTTTACCTGAAGAAGAGATCAGATTGCAGATCTCGAAAACGTGAGTGTTACTGTTTTCTTGTTTCACTGAACGATGGCAAATGTCTCGGAAAAATCCTGTTTTCCTTCACAATCCTTCCATCGTCAAAAATAACCATTTAAACAAAAAGAAAAGACAAAATGAACTATGCTATCCGAAATTCCTTATACGGGAAGTATATTACAAGGGACGAGAAGTAAACATGGACATACAACCTAAGCTGTATCCAACCCCATGCGTTTCGTCCATTCGGTAGAACGTATATGTATATTATATTATCTTCATTCGAGACTACAAGACAAATGAACTATGCTATCCGAAATTCCTTATACGGGAAGTATATTACAAGGGACGAGAAGTAAACATGACTACAACCTCAGCTGTATCCAACCCATGCGTTTCGTCCATTCGGTAGAACGTATGTATATTATATTATCTCCATCGAGACTACAAGACAAATGAACTATGCTATCCGGAAATTCCTTATACGGGAAGTATAATTACAAGGGGACGTGAAGGTAACAAAAGTAGGGTTTCTGGATCCTTTGTATTATTATTTTCTTCATCAGGGCAACAAAGAAACGCAGCTGCAGTTTCCGATATACTGCATAATTAATTTCGAACCAAAAATTTGCCCCATACGCACGCGCTATTTGTGCATGATGTGAGACTCGGTTTAAACAGTTAACGCGTGGCATATATATATATATATATATATATATATATTATATATATATATATAAAATTGTAATATAAATGGCATTAGCCTTATTTAATTTCAATAAACGTTGAATCGCAAAAAAAGTACTTGCTCCGCCGGGAGTCGAACCCTGATCTCTCACGTGCCGGGTGAATGTGCTACATTACACCACAGAGCGCTTACTTTTTCCGATTCAAGTATTTTGTATTTGGCCGTATTCTGTCACATATGCGTTTAAATAAGCAAACTTAACATATGATCGAAGACCAAATACCTGTCAAAACGACTTTTTATTTACATTAAATTGTAATAAATGGCAATAGCCTTATTTAATTTCAATAAACGTTGATATCGCAAAAAGTACTTGCTCCGCCGGGAGTCTGAACCCGGATCTCTCACTTGCCGGTGAATGTGTACCATTACACCCACAGAGCGCTTACTTTTTCCGATTCAATTATTTTGTAATTTGGCCGTATGTGTCACATATGCGTTTAAATAATAAGCAAACTAACATATCGATCGAAGACCAAACCAAATACCTGTCAATAACGACTTTTATTTACATTTAAATTGTATAAATGGCAAGAGCCTTTATTTAATTTCAATAAACGTTGAATCGCTTAAACTATTAAATTTTCAATAGTTTAAAAATTTCTTGAAAATGTTTGGAAACTACTTAAACCAAAGGAAACATATTATGTGCATTATATTTGGGACAACAATGTTTGATGATTTATATATAAATGCTTTTTAGTTTTTATAAAAAGTGAAGTCAAAAATGGTTGTATTCTTCATTTAATTATCTAAACTAAAATATGTGACCAGCAAAGTGAGTTTGATTATAGGCTAGTCACTATAACCTGAACAACGACCTAAGGGTAACAACCGGATTACATATTGGTAGGATGTATTCTCAGTCGTTTACATCTCCAGAACTCCTCATTTACAGTGCTACGGGTAATATGAAGTTTGTTTTCTAATAGTAATCATATTGAAAGAACGCATTTAATATTAGGAAAATAATATTTCATGAGCTGAGAGAATATATAACTTATACTCGTACCTGATGGGTATGTCAAAGGTGGCAGTGGTAGCATGCACATGTTCTAGTTCAACAGCCTGATATTTGCATGAAATTAACTTTATTACAACTAAACTAAAAAATGTTTTGAAGTCTTTAGTGGGACGAAAGTAACGGCCCTCTTTGTAAGTTATGCATACATAAATAAATTTTATATATGATAGTACATATTTATTGAAGCTCAATCTGGCTGGTCATTCAATTTGAGGTTAGGATCTTAAGTAAACCAGAAGAATAACAAACAAGGCCTAATTATACCTTTGAAACATATTAGAGCAATTTATTCTCAATATATAAATTATATACGTAAACAAAAGTAAAATATTTATTATAATGTCTTGATCTAAGTGTTCTATTGATCTTTCTAAGGACAGCGCAGACTATGTAACATGTGGAAAATGTTAAAACTGATATCCATTTTCGATGTGCTGGGCTATCAAGAATACAACTTGGAAAGCTAAATCTGTTGAAAGATGAAACAAGAATTGGGAGTTGTGATCATTGTAGGGGCTAGTAGATCAGGTAAAGCTAGCCTAGGCCTAGTCGAAGAGGAGCCTGTGATCCTTCGTTTCTTGCCTCAAAAACTTCATACAGTTAGATGATTGAAAAACAGAGGAAGATTATTACTGAGAGGGTTGATAGAGTTATGGCGCTGATTGCAGAGTTTGAGCAGAATTTCAAAAAAATGTTTGATGATATGAAGCAGTTTAGAAGAGAAGACGAAACTCTATGCAGAATGAAATTGAAGTGTCTAAGGACGTCGTATTGGGAATGTGAAAGACAATACTTACAGAAGCAAGGAACGTCATCATCACAAGTGTTCCACAGATCGAGAGGGAAGATGTGGGGGAGATCGTCATCAAGCTGCTGAAAAAATGGATTTCGATATCAAGAAAGAAGAATTTACAGCTCACAGACTTCAGGAAAGAATGGTCAGGCTCAATCATCCTACAGTGCTCCACAAGAGCTACCATTTGAGACAATATAGGTCGTAGTAGCTAGGGGAAGATTAAGCCTAGATTATCAATGCTTGGCAGAAGTGGATCAAGACAAAGTATCTACTTCAATGATCACATTAAACACCCTACTTTGCTATCATGATGATCGAGGCTAAAAGAGTGAAAGCTGAAAATTGGATTCAAATACCTATGGCTGAATGGCAATAGGAATTCATGATGAGAATGTAATGAGCCGGTATAAAAAGAACCACACAAGTACAGCGTTTAAAATTGAAAAGTTGAGCGACCTTAAGAAAAATAACATCTTGAGTCATTGTTCATTAAAAAAGGTCAAATTCGTCCTATCACAAACAAACTAATCTAATTTAATTCACACAAAAATCAAACCATCAATCAAAAATAGATTTAGCGGAAATTACTTTTAATTTGGATGGAAATTTCCGTTCCCTTTCCAGTGGCCGGAATTATTGAGTGCTTTTACGAGTCATAATTGTATAAATAGGAATTTAGTTTTAGTAGGTACAAATATTAGAAGTATTAAAAAACATTGGGATTCCTTTTTTGACAATATGTACATTCAGTTTTAAAATAATTAGATGTAAATTATTTTAACCGAAATAAAATATTAAAGAGTGAAGAATGTAGCTTACTATAATATTGTTAACTTTAGTAGTATACATAAAAAATGTCGCAGAAATACTAAAGGAGGAGGAGTTGTTTGGTTTTTTATGGGAATCATTTGAGTGTTCTTAGTTTAAATATAAATTATAGTTTCATCTACTGTGAAGGCATTGTGTTTAGGTTCTCTATAACATAATGAACATTTCACTATACTTTCTATTTTACAGGCCTCCTTTGTAACAGTCCAACACCAGTCTCTGTTACTGATGCTGGCTAGCTCAGGGGAAAGGGGGGTAAAGTTGTTCAAATCCTAGGCGAAGTCCACAACAACGACGAAAAAATGTTCAATATTTATTTTTGAGGCGCCACCTTGTTTTGGAAGGAGACTCCAGGGACTGTAACAAGGAACCAGTCCTTTCCAGGTTCCGGGGACTTCACCAGGGTAAGCAAGTGTAGGGAACCCAAGAGAATTACCAAAGGTCGATGAACCGTTTACAATAAACGTTAAAATTTAATTGTGAGAATAAGAACTATATTCTAAATTTAGTAAGTAGGAAAATGTTTGGCGTGACTCAAAACTATTATTAATGGTAAACTATATTATTGAATCCTTAGCTTTTCTTGCATCTTAGTAGAGGTACTTATATAATAAAAGTATAGGAAAATTATGGTTAAGCTGTGAAGACGGGAAAACTCAAGACTACAGAACTTTACAGACTCGAGTTTATTGCAATAATTCCCGTAAAGGGCAAAAAACGTATCCTATATTATTTTATAAACAGTTACGGCCAGGTAGTATGCCTCTGCCCAATCTAATCTGCGTGACAGTGAAACAAAACAAACTAAGAAGGATATAACCAAGACTATTACTGATATAACCACACAGGACTTAGATAAGATATCTTAGATAATTAAACCCTTCTCTTACATACAGAATATATAATTAAACATTTAACATAAACCAACTTAACTACCTAAAGACAGTAAAAAGAGTAATAATTGACATGCAACCTCTTTATTTTCTGGAGTCCCAGGCGCTGAGTATCCTTCGAGAGGTATATCGAGAGGAAAGGGGTCCCAGTCTCGGAGAGGAATATAGTATACATGAGAGATCACCAGAAAATTTGTAAGTCACTCACCATAAGACGACAAGTGTCCACGCCCGGTAACTTCAACGAAGTCGACCGAACCGAGAGGAAAGCACACGACCGCGGGTGAACCGGATGTGCGGTACGGTAGTGTCGGTCGGTACGGCACGGCAGACGAAACAGGCAGTTGCCGACAACAGCATACTCGAAGAGCGCAGCAACAGTGGGGCTAACAGACTTATCCTCAGTCCAGTAGCCACGATCAGACTCCAAGGAATAAAAACCCTGCACATTGTACAAAGATGATAGCCCAGCTCTTAAAATTACTTCACATACAACGTATTTCAAAGTTTTAACTACACTGAATATTAAATACCAATAACGAGAGCACCATAGACGGTATAATAATTCAAGACAACAGTAAAAGACATATTTTTAAAAGTAACTGTCACTGCTATCTTCACGGGATTGCAAAACATCATTTACAGTTACTAAAAGGTACTAAAAGTATCATAGCGGAAATAGTTTTGTGACCAAAAAATGGAGTGCCTTTTCGGACTAAATTGCTTTTAGTATTTTACTAAGTTTAGCATTATTACTGCCCGTAATCTACTAATGATTTTCAAAAGAAACAGTTTTATTAAAATAATAATCAATCACACATTGCACAGTGCAATACCAATACTAGATACTAAATGATTATATAGGTATATTTATTTTAGAGGAAATTACTATGATACTGAGCGAGCAAACATTAAATTTAGTGACATAGAAAAATAAGCTTAGAATACACAATTTATTATTTACAAATATTTTTCATGGTACACAACGTTAGACTTGTGACATGACGACATTGTTTTTACATGACATAAAAAATTTATAAATTGGTTTTAATCAAATTAGCATTCATAATTATTTAATTAATTAGAGCTTGTAATTCCAAGTTGTTTTATCGTTTATCTTGTTTAACATCTACTGTACTACAACCGTTAAATACATTACATTAATTTAACACAACACTCTGAATAGGTTTCCTAATCCTCTGTTACAAATGATGTATAACTAAATTACTTTAATTAATTTATCTCAATCAAGGATAAACTTAATGAAAGTTCTCTATATTTGAAACAAGTAGTGAATTATAATATCTACTTTCATCTTGAATATTTACCATAAGTTACACACTGTACTTGAACATGAATTAAATGTATTTAATAAATAAGAGTTGGTATCTGTATACTTTACTAATTTAGATTGCATGTATATTAAACATAAAATAGGTTTAGTTTTAATTATTTATTTGTAATTTACTATATAATTAAATTAGGGTAGACAAACATTTTTGTAAGTATCATGACTGATTAATTGTTTTTCATTATGATTTCTTTATAACATTTTAATCGAGTGTATACTAGAAGTACAAATGAATTATTACAACAGTGATGAATTATTTTTAACCTACTGAAGTAGGGCAGTTACATGAAGTAATGGTAGGTTCTTCCAGTAAAGTAATACAAATTACATGAAACAAAACGATCTTTTCTACATTTTTGGCGGTCAAGATATAAATTATCTAATATTTATTTAGGCTTTTACATTGCTTAGGCCACAATGGGAAAATATTGTAACATCCTTAATTAGCAAGGTAAACGTACATAATCATTAATAATTTTCCATTCAGAAGACATCCGCAATCCTATTATATAAATGGTTTTTACACCCTTTCCATGGAATTATTGGGGATATATTTTGTGGGAATATATAGTTATCTTTTCCAGACATGAAAATATTTTCGGCAACGCCACGAGGTGACGCTTCCGCCTTACTACGGCCAATCGACCCTCTTTACTCAAAAAATTATGATACTTTAATTATGGTTGGGGCTTGAATTTATAAAATCGGTAATCGGGATATTCTGTCCATCATTATACATATTATTAATAAGGACACCTGCTTGTTACCTCTAAAATGTTCTTCTGAAAACCAAAGTATCCACCGTAGTTGTAGAGGGTTCATCTAGTGTCCGATGCCGTATCATCAATGTCCCGAAAGTCACTAGAATGTTCCTTACTGGTAAGCATGTCCAAAACAGGGATGGAGATCTACCGCTATCAAATCTATCAATGTCAATATCTCACTCTCAACAGCCTGCACTACCGATAAACAGCTGTTGACCTACAACTGTTAGCAGTAGCCGATGTCCTATCACTCGCAAAATGAATTTCTCCTGTGCCCTTATGGTAGGTTATGCAAAATGCAACACATTCCAGGCTTGAGTATTTCGTCCACACGTTAAAGGCTAGCACTTTAATTAGATATTTTAATGAGGTGATCAGGCTCATTTGGGGACATACACTAATTCAAGTAGAAAGATGTTACAAATACCCCTCCACCCACCAGCAAGAAAATTTCCCAAATTTTCTCCGAACTAGTTAAGTTGTTGTAGGGCTTAAGGTCGGCTCCATGCCAATTGCCTATGGACTTTTCCGTGAAGATCTTGCAGATTGTAAACCAAAGGAGAAATCTTTTGTGCAGAATGACCATATGGGCCTACAATCTTGGTGTTATTTGGCAGAACGAAATGAAGTTATAACCGCATCAGACTGAGAGTAAAGTTCTTCTTCCATACCAGGCTATTAATTCGGTAGGTCTTGGGGGCGTCTTCTAAGGATTTGTAGTGACGGGCATTGGTTACGGTGCAACTCTTTCAGCTTCTCAGACACTTCTCGATGTATCGCCTGAAGTTCTTTTAGTTTATCACTGTACTGTTGACAATCTCCAACCGAAGGCAGATTGGTCCTCAGATTGTAAAAAATTATCCTCTTTCACGTTAATGCACTATTAAAATTTAGTCTACATTTAGATGTTGAATTCTCTTAACTTCAACATTGGTGCTTGTAAAGAAATGCAACTTTTGCAAATTACTATTCTACAAAACTAAACTGTAGCAAAAATTATTAAGTTATCTTTAAAATATTTCCGTCTCGGGGTTGTTAGGCTGTATTTCCTAACATGTGATGTGTTAAAATCCCATTTGATGGTACTCAGTATCCTTAGACATTTTTCTGTCCTTTTCCGCTCAAATAATGGTTACCCATAAGACAATATAAAAATCTGTGCTAACGCTTAGCCACATTCCTAAGCGTTAACGTTAGTTGACATGCACCGTAATCAAAGTTAGTGTTGCCTTTATAAACAGGGTTTAAAATGTCTAACAAAGGCTTATTAATTCCCGAACGATTACAGGTAAAGCAATAAAATTTGGTACATTAATATTGCACCTATAAATGTAATTTTATAATTAAATTTTATTGGCTGAGTGAGAGCGAAGCGTATTGCTCTTAAGAATGTAAAATTTAATTTCTGTCTCTCTATCTTTGTGTCTCTCTACATTAATCTCGAACACGGCCTGTCCTATGTAATAGAAATTTTTCATGAAACTTTCATTTTATATGAGTAACACTGGGTTATATTATGGTGTAAGACACTCAAATGATTTAGCTGAGCGTTAGAAAATACTTTGACATTAGTCTATCAGTAACCATGACTTTAACGAGAATATATCAAAATAAAATACATCCATACACTAACTGGATATGGAACAAACATTGATATTTTTATTCAAATAGACTAATAGTGACCATTTTTATTTGAAAATCATTTCTTCCCATAACTCAAATATTCAACATTATAAAATTGTACTGTTATAGTTTTAGTACACGACTCATTGTATGTCAATGATACATTCAAATAAAACTATTTGAAAAAGTTATATCTTACTACATAATTTAATGTAACCTTCAATGAAAGATCCTGTTTACAAGGTAAAAAGAAAGTAAACTTTGTTGGTTCAGTAGCTTTATGGTGACAAAGAGACGGTAATTGCATTGAAATCGTGGCTGCCGTAACACACTGTTTACACACTCATATTTTCTAACTTGCATACGTAAAACATTTTTACTGGATAGAAATAAAATTCAACTTATGTATTAAAACTTGTATATGAATGTTTAAATATTGTAATTCTTTACAAAAACATTTTGTTAAAACCTTGATTAGTTAGAACAACATTATTAGTTACGCAATACAAAACAATATTACAAAATATCAGTATTATTTTGATAATTTACTTGTATCTAAATTAATATCTATAACATATCCATTGTTATGTGATAACTATAAAAGCACTGAAAATGCTTAAAAATATCTCAGACAGCAACTTTCAAGATTTATGATACTTATGGAATGTGGAATTTTCGACCTGTCTTTGATGTACTGAATGCCCACTATAACAAAAATATCAGTCAAGTTGATAATGGTGACAAGTTTTTCACCGCTCCACTTCATATTATTTAGTACGAGAATACTGCAGTTCATTGAATAAAATTACATAGCTTTAGTTATAATATATAGTATGTTACAAGTTCCAAAATTGGCTTCAACCCGTTCTTATGCTGGCGTATTTTTATATGCAGTCAACATTTAAACAAATGAATCATAAATAAAACAAGTTAATGTATTGAAAATTGTGTATAAGGATATAATGTGTATATATATATATATATACATTATATCCTTATACACAATTTTCAATACATTAACTTGTTTTATTATATACATGTATGTATGTATTAGTTTTCTTATGATATGAGGAGTTTTAGAGAAAAACCCATGAAAGTGCATTATTATATTTTATTTCAGTGATAACCTAATGTTACTAGAATTAGTTAAATTGTCTTGGGATAAAACGCTAAGTGTCGTTAGGTTCAGAGAAAATAATGATTGATATTTTTTAATTATATTAAATTTTTTATTAAATACTGGGTACTTATTAGTAAATAAAAAACTAAATATTATCAAATTAAAAACATAGCAAAAAAGAGGATAGTCGAAACACACATTAACTACCAGTAGATCCACCATATTATATTCTTTTTTATTTTAAAACGGATTCTTACATTGAATATATCATGAAAATTACATATATATATAAATTTTTTTACACCCTTATACCTTAATAGCGTAATAAAAAATATTTTACAATTCGTATTTTTTTAAATGGCGAATTCTTAAATATTTTAAACGTACATATCTGAAAAGCAACACATGATAAATGTTATTGTTATTAATCTGTTGAGCCATTTCGGAAGAGTGTGGCTCCAATCGCCGTCAAACTAAGGCAAATGGATGGGGTAAGGTAGTAAGGTTAGTTACATACATACATAGTTACACATACATATATAGTTATAGATGTTTCATAGTTACACATTATTTTGTAAAATATATTAATGTATCATTACCCATCGAAGATACAATATTGGTATCTTCAATATCGAAGATAAAATACTTGGTAATATTGGTAACAACAATATTGATTTAACTCACTTTCTGAATTTATCTAAATCTAGTTCAAAATAGTATATGCCTAACAGTAGAATGGACAAACTAACAATAATACTGGAGCTCTGATAATAAATACTGGTGAAACCACAATAGCGGAAGACAGGATCGCGACAATGTGCTGCATATCCGACTCCAATGGACTTTATCCGGAACACGAACACTAATAATTGTTCCTTGACAGTAAGAGTAACAGTTTCCATATACGGAAATCACTGGTACAGCTTTTATGTGGTGATGGATGCGAGCACATTAGAACTGCTACTGGTGTGGTATTGTTTTGATCCTACTCGTATAGAGAAATCCCATAAGTAAATAGTTTTCTTAGTTTTGTGAGTCACATAGAAAATAGAGAAATCCAACGTAATATGTATTTAATTTAACTTTCTTTGAAAGAGGTAACCAAATTTAGGACACAACTGTGTACCTCAAAAGATTTAGATAATAAATTTTATTTGTGAATGTACGTTTCCATCTGGATAAAATTATGTATAATATGTGCTGTTTCAGAAAGTGGAATAAATATTAATAAAATATTTCCAAACTCAATACGGTACCATTAGAGTGTGTTAAATTTATAAACCTCCATTAGTGTGGATGTAGTATTATACTTTATAAAAGAAAATAGTGGTGTATTTAAGTTTGGTTTTTTGCACCATTTTTCTTATTTTTTACTACGATCTTTATTAAAAACATATTATATTACTACCCAAGAACAATTTAATATGAACCAGGTACATACAAAACCTTTTTATCACTCTATATAGTACTAGGTTACTTTAAAATACAACTGCGAAAGTCGTCGTTTCGATTTCTGCTAAGGGGCAGCTAAATGTCTGTCTTCCAAACATTACTTTCCATATGAAAGCAATTATATCCCAACGTAAATATCTTTTTCTTTGCACAAACAACTAAACGCACCAGTGTGATTCTAAAATTTTTTTAGACAATCATATTTTTAAACATATAATCGTAAAATCAAATGAACAATGAAGTATTGTTATACTTCCTTGTCAGAGAATAATTACTATACTAGTAAATGTTAAATATTATATAACCACTTTTAATGTTTATTTTGCGTTGTGGTGAAAAGTGGTTTCAATATTTGTCTCGACAGCTCTATTGTAGGGTCTATAAGTATTTTCCTCGCTCGACTTTGTTTAACGTGTAAATATAAATTCGGCAATAAGTCTCTTTCTAAAACAGTTATGATATTTACTCTTGCACTCGTGTTGGAATAAAATGGAGACATTATACATGCACCGAATTAAAAAATTGACCGTAAAAATCAAGATTATGAATTTTTGTAATTCTCGTTTTCGAAAGTTTACTTTTAAGAGATTAATTCTCTAAGAAAGTTTTACTGTAAGGACCTTAAAGTGATTACTAGTTGTTTAGTAAACCAGTGTAATCCTAGTGAAGTTTTTCGGGATAGTTTGCTAAGTATAATAAAGTATATAATTATAATATACTTAGCCTTATAACTATATATGTATATATATATATATATATATATATATATATATATATATATATATATATACTTATAAGCCTTATATATTATATATAATATGTGTATATATATACATATTATTACATATAAACTGTATGTGAACCGCGTACATAAAAGAGGCTTTATTTTAAATTAAAAAATCTTAAAAAACTATATATTCCTACAAGTCTGTATGATAAGGTAGATACAAATATTCTAATATAACTTGGAAGACTTAGGAAAGTACACAACCCGCATAAATTATTAATTATTAAATTCTTGATAAACGATAATTTACATTTCAGTTTCATCGTAAAAAATAGATCCCCACAAGAAGTTCAGTTGTTAGACCGCATATTTCTGTTTTAGTGGATACGTGAGTTACACCCATGTAAGGACCTTTTATTACAGAAATGAGCGTTCCACAGATGGTATTTCCACCCCTATCTTGAACTTATTCCCTGTTAATTTTTTACGTACATATTCCTGTTTGTAATATTATTAATTTAACAAACTGATTTTAAATAAGTTTTAATCGTAGATATCCCGTTTGTTGTTTCCATAAACATCAAAATAAAAATATGTGGGATTTATCAATATTAAAATACAACATGAAATAAGACTTGTTTTTTATTTTCCAAATGTATAAAGTTTTAGTAAATCCAATTTTACCACCTATTTCACATTTCAATAAATGTATAGAGAGTCATGGCAGGAGTGACGCAACTGAGCGCTGAGGTTGTGTCTCTTGATATTTCACTTCTGACAACTTGATACTTTCACATTCTTGATTCGAAATTCACTTTGCGCAAAGACAGATATAAGATAGGATTGCATCTCTTCTGTAATACCTCTCTACTTTAGGATATCCTGAATAATAATATTTTTACAACAGTTAAAAAGACGTGACTATCATTATGTAAATTTAAAGCATTTGTTAAATATATTTATAATGTGTTATATCGTTTACTTTAAAATGTAAGCAAACTGTTGTTACTACCATTAAGAAGTTAACTAATAAATGCAATTACATAGCTGAGTGTTGGAAATGACTTTCCCTCATGGAGCTGGACATTTTGATTTCTTTATCTCTCTCTGCCTGTCCGCAAGTTATCTCGTAAACAAAGTGACCTGTAAGTTTGATATTATCATAGAGGTTCCATTCTATATAATTAGGATCTTTATAAGCACGGTGAATAGAGCTGCGTGTGAGTGTCTTACTACTGATTCTTATATAGAAATGAAGCTTCATGCAATTAACACCATAGGCCAGTAAATTTTTTTAGATATCGTGCAAATAGACAGACAGAAATTAAATGTGTATACCTACTCGAGTGATGGGCTTTTCTATCACTCAGTCAGTAATATACTAATACATACACTAAATGCAACTTGGATGCAATCTTAACAAGATACAATGTATCCTAGCTATTACTGCAATACCGGCAGACTACTAATGCTGCATAATGGTTCAGGGATCACGAATCCAATAATAAAGTGGAGCAAGCCATTATATTGGACTGTGTTCACCCCCTATTTTGATTTTTACTTCTATACTAGATGTGTAGATTTAGATACACTTGTTGTACATATTAAGTCTTATTATAAAATATAAATTAGATGTTGTTATATAATAACAATTTTAATCCATACCATTTAATAATGATTGGTTATACGTTAACGAACTCTGTAACTCCAGGATAGGAGAGATTAAATTAATTTCGTATGTTCGTTCGATACTCGAAAACAACAAATCCTATAGATTGCAATGATCTCATTTATGGAATATTCTCTTCATATGCCAATATTCCAACATAATATAGCGACATATTACTAGGAGAACACTCATTATATGAATCAGCATTTATGATTATGTAGTAAAATTATGCTGTAAAACATAATACAGAATCCATTTTAGAAATAAAACCAAAAGTGAAATTATTAAACCTCCCTAATTGAAATATTATTCCTACAAAGAAGGATATGATAGAATAGGAATGATAATATCTTAATATTTAAGAAATATGCACAAGATTGTTTTAGTATAATTTAAAACAATTCCATAGAAACTAAAAGTATAGTTTAATTCTGTGATACGAATTATTAGGAGACAACTTTGCTTGCCGTTATTTGTAGTTAACGAACATTATTTGTAGGTAAATATCAATTTAAAAACAGAAATATTAAATTTATTTATTTAATAGTGCCAGCATTTTGCACTATTCAAGCCTTACACGCCAATTTGAAATCCAATTTGACTATATGTTTTACCTCAACCTTTATAACTGAACATTATGTCACTGTATTTTAAGGTCGTCAAAACATTTCATAATTTAATTGAATTTAAAAATACCTTATGCTTGTATTAATTTGAAATTATCGTTATCATTTATAACTAAAAATGCGAAATGGAAGGAACTAAGTACTTCAAACACACCGTCCGAAACTTCAAGGTAGATAAAAGTATGTACAGTAGTTTAATTTTATAAACAAACTTTCTCTAGACAAAATAGCATATAGACTACTTCTTTGACAAGTCTGATTAATATTACTGAAGTAGTCAACGGCAAATCGAGCATACATTCAAATATGTGTGACGTCAGAGCAATACCCGTCACTAGCAGACATATGGAGAACTTTTGTGTGGAAATGTAGACATAAAAACTTGAATTGTACATTGAAACGTCAATAACATATGCTTATCACAGTAAGAAAAAAATTAACAATTATGTATGTATTCTTTAATAATATTGTATGATATTGATAAAATTGTTTTTATTGTCTCCATATAAAATAGTGTACCAGAATTGGCCTATACGAGGAGTGTTGTTTGGTTAAATAAATACTACTAAAAAAAGTACCTTTGCAGATTGTTTGAATTATTCTTTATAAATACGTATTTAATAGTTTTAATTCGGTTCAATCTATGTTGCTACAGTTTATATAAATTTCCTATTAATAGAATATTCAATAAACCATTTTTTTAAAGAGCAGCCTTGCTCTAAATAGCCATATATACTATACTACGACTAACAAAGGCCTTTGCTTAAATTTTTCTGCAACATTTCATCTATCTGATTGAATAGATCTAACACTTTCATAAATATTTATAATATTTTTACGATTTTGGAGGAACCCTAAAGGCAATATATTTCTTAGTAAAAGCAATTACAATGAAAATACGATAATGTGTATGAGATTGTTTAAATCACCATTAAAGGACATCCCAATTATTTTAAACACATTCGAGTTATAATAATGTAGGATTATAAACATGAAAAATTTTAGAGAATAATATTTATGAGTATTTTACTTTAAAACCTCTTATTGTAATAACATTATTGACTATGTAAATAACTGGTTTATTAACACATTGGAATATAGAGGATTGAGAAAAATTATTTTAACGTTGAAATTTAATTTCACTAGCCTGTTTTAGAGTTTTACAGTATGAATGAGTTCTAGTGGAAGATAACTCTGAAATGGAGAGTGCCTCGTATTATAATTGAGTAACTTTGCCCTCTGAAACATTTCAGCTAGGCCAAGCACTTCCACCGTCCTACTTGTTTTTGAAACAGGTCAAATAACCTCTTAAACTCACAGAATATAGAAGTTCCGGTCGAAGGTTTTAAGTGAAATTTATAGAAATAATTGCAGTGATTTGCATGATGGAATTCCCAAACATGTTTGGATTTTTGTGATTGTGGTCCTCAGAATCCAAAAAAATATATAGATATTTAGATACAAATAAATGTTTACAAATTATTAATTACACTTCACCTTGAATTGTCAGGTGAAAATAAGTAATACATTTTCTACAAGTAAAAAGTATAAAAATTGAGTTTAAATAATTTTGTATACCTTAGTATGTCTGTCTGTTTACGTATTTCTACGAAACAAATATATTTCCACACTAAATAGAGAAATAAACTGTAAAATTATAAAAATCTTTAATATTACTCTAAGATCTGCGTTTTAAGATTTAAGAAAAATATAATAGGTTACAAAATTGTGACCTTAATTTTTTTTAACTAAAATAACTCGTACAAGGTAGAGTTTATGCAAAGATTTACAATAATATTTAAATAAAGTTCACTAACAGACACAAAACATATTGTGACGATTACTTTAAAGTATATTTAACTTATTCTAAATGTTGGACCAAAATATGGCATAATTGAATAATACATAGAAAAAGGAATTTTGCAGCAAAAAAATGTTTCAGAAATAACTAAATCTTTATATATATATATATATATATATATATATATATATATATATATATATATATTGTGTGTGTGTGTGTGTGTGTGTGTGTGTGTGTGTACCTATCGTTATATAAACTTATTAAAACATATTTTTAACTACAAAATATATATTTTTAAAAACATTAATATCTATTACCTAAAGTATTAGTATGGAAGATCCTTTGTATCAAATGTTTTGCCTCTTCAAAATCTATATTTGTCAACTATTGCGTTGTAAGCATGTATAATATTTCATAGTTTTGCATAAATGAAAATCCCGAACCCGAGAACTCAAGTTTAGTTATATCTGTACAGACACCTTAGCTGACTAAAACAGCACGTATGCACATATACTCAACAAATAAGAAGAGCTTGTGTATAGGAAAACTGCTGCAATTTTTTTAGAAGTATATCTCGGTGTAGAGACAGTGCTTGCATATTCTTTTTCGTTAGATAGTCTAAACAAAAATGTTCACGGCAGCAGCCTTTCGCATTTGAGTAAAAGTTTTAGTTTACATATCGAGATAACAGCTGTTTCTCAATGATTATACCTAATTGTACAGTAAAAAATACATCGTTCTTAACAATTATAGTAAAAATAAAAGATATTTTTTTATAAATTATTTAAAGAAATAAATTTCATGACGTAATAAATTAAATATGTAAACATTTACTAGTTTTAACAGGTTAATATGTTTTGAGCCATAAATATCGGGAAAAAATAATATCATATATAATTAAGAGATTGTTTAATTATATATATAAACGAATATCAATGCAAATAAACTTTTTTATTATGTAATTATTCGTTATGTCAACATTATTATAACACAAATAAGCATATTAAAACTCCAATGGGTAAATAGCTTTGAAAAAAACTGTTTTTTTTTTTTAAGTAAACTTAAAATAATTTATTTCATAAATATGAATTATGCAAATAATATATAATTTTTACAGTTTCGAAAATGAACAGAAACCAATTTTTACATTGTTAAACACGAAAATCGATAGAGCAACATAAGTGAATTGGTGCAAAATTAAAGAAAACTAAAATACAAAAACTTTATCTTAAAAGGAAGTAGAAGACTAAAAAACGATAATAAATTATCTTTTGCAATTAATTGTGTACTTTGATCACTACATTAAGAAAACACCAACCAATAATTGTGTACTTGTAAACACAACTTGTATCACTAACCATAAAATATGCCAGCATTATAAAATCTAAGGTAGAGGACCCATAAAACTTTCTAAGACAGAAAACAAATACTGGTATAACAACAATATAATATTCTTGATATGCATTACTTACTATCTAATATAACCAAAAATTTCTTTTGTATATAGCTAGTATGATTTAATTATTGATACTAACACAGCTAATCAAATACTGTCCTAACGTTATAAAATATGATTTAATAATGTATATGAAAGAAAAAGAGATTTACAGAAACACATAAAGTAACAATGAAATGTATTTAACCTATCATTAATTATTCATTAAGGATGTATTTAACGAATTGATGGATACATTAACAGTAAACGTGATAGCACAATACTATTTATATTCAACACTTGCAAAACGCTCATCAACAAACAAAACACACAGATAATACCGTCACAATATGTTACTGTCCCATTGTTTCTGTTGCGTTTTGTCATCATCTGACCTCCCTCTGTGAGCTGGGCATAGGGAATTTGGCTCATATGGGAATTTTATGTTTTTACGTATGCGCCATGTCTATCTTCGTATTTCCCCACCAAAACAAACCGAAGCACTTTTAAATTTTACATACCGCTTTCTTTATCTTACCAATAAACATAAAATGTTTTTATTTAATTGTATGATGTGAGATATCTCATTCACATTAAACCTGATAAAAAGTACTTAGTTTGCTTTAGATCAAATAATTTTAGAGTTTTTTATTTTAAATTTTAATTGTCAGGTTTTTAATTTATTAATCTCAAAGGACATATCTAACAGATTCCACTATTTTTACAGACGTTCGTTGAGTATATTTCGAACGTATGATATAAATGTCTGAGGTAATCTGCTGCTGACATTGAAGTAGACCACCACCGGTTGCATTGATATACAGTAAGAAGATCATCCCTTGACTTTTTTGTGAAACGGTTAGAACAATTTCTGTTCCACTGCTTATTATAGAAAGTTCTGTCCTGATCATGAGTTATTGGAGTATGATAACTTTTCTTTTTTTATCACAGTCAACTTATGTTGAAAATAAAGGATCCGGATCCACAACGAAAAGGATCTGTGTAAATTGAAGTACGTCTGGTCAAAAACTTCTGTCTATAATGGTATTTATTTTTATTTATATTTCAGGTACACATTTTTTACAAATATTTTAGGTACACATATAAAATAAAATACTAGATAGCAACAAATGAATTTGGATGATGTGGAAGTTATTAGTTGGCCAATCTCTTATACTATAAATAATGATTTTCAAGTTATTTGTATTGAAAGTTTTACTTTTGTTTATTTAAATGTTACATCCAAAAGAAATAAGTTTATTCTTTTCAGTTAGAAATGGATTAGGTCAGGTGAAGTAGGTCTTGATAACTTAGATGGATATAGTTTGCACGAAAATTTTGTTGACAATTATGCTACAGGTGGAGTGATTGTTTACTTTTCAGATAGTATCATATTTAATACCATTCAGAGAATCAAGAAAAGTGCTGACTCTGCAATTTTAAATTTAAAGTTGAATTAAAATTGAATAATATCAAGTGCACACAAAAAATGGTAGCGTGTGTGTGTGTCATATTAATTTTTTTATATACAATTAAAGATTACGCAGTTAAAAACTTTATTGCAGAATTGGAGGTTGTGTCGTTTGGCTTAGAAGGATTTGTATTTAGCCTACAGTAACATTGACATTTTAAAATATAATTGTTATTCGAAGAGCTTTTAACTTCAATGAACAATTACGGTCTTTCGTGTTTAAGGAAGTGCGACAAATAATGATTCGGAAATCAGACTTTGATTTTAGTGGGTCTTCGGTATTTGGACTGTGTTAAAGTTGAAATTAGTAACAGAGGTATATTTGATCACTGTTTGGAGGCAGTACATTTTAATACTAATGGTCGGATAAAAATGTCCGATAAGTAACATTTTTAAATATTCAAATAGTTAAGAAATACTTAGAAATACTAAGAAAAGCTTGTATCGAGATGAGCTAATTAGCTCGAAGGATGTTAATCCTTGTATGGATAAATTTACAATATTATTAATAAAGAAACAGAGATAGGTACAGAATGTAAATAATTTAACGTTGAAAGAGTGAAGCAAAAAGCCAAAAGCCCCAGAGTAAATATATTCACACTACACGAAATAAAAAAGAAATAAGTTACATAGGATAATGTAAAATAGGCCCTATGACATTTCAAAACGTACTTTGAAAGATGTTCTCTAAATTTAAGAAGTTGAATAGATAGTACCAAACACGAGTATTATAACAACTTACTCAATAACTATAATTTAAATTCGGCTGAATAATGAAAAATAATAAATAATATTTCATTATGTAAAAAAAAAAACTAATATTGAGAAGTTAACCTAAAATGATAAATCGACTAGAACCGAAAACCATCGGTGACATGATAAAAAAATTATCTTAATTAACGTTTATGAACAGCTGATTGTTGACGATACAGGTGGCGCGGCGGCAGCAGCAGCGGCGACAGGAGGTACTGACGAACTAATAAACACTGGGAACGTGCTCAACGTGTTCATTCGTTGTAGCTCCCGTCGATCACAATGAATTAAAACACTATCATCGGCAATTTGAAGAATAACTGCTCTAGTGGATCTGATAATGTACCTGTTACTCTAAAAAGCAGTAAAGTAATTTTTGCATATTTTCTTGAACACATAACCAAATGCAGTTTCCATACAGGGCTGTTTGAAAAATTTTATTTTTTGAGTAATATATGCAATGAAAGGCTTTTAAAGATACTTCATTCTACTCTTATAAACTCTAATATACAATACTGAATTCATTTCTTGGAAATAATATTAAAAAATGTAATAACACAAATAATAATACTGCAGAATCATTATAATATACAAGAAGAAAGTAGTCTTTTCGTCTTTTAATATATTATCTAAACAACATAATATATTACCTGTACAGTATTTATATAACTTCTAAATTCTCCAAATTGTATTTATTCGTCGTAGTATTAATAAAAACGAGCTGATAATTCACAATCATGGCAAACGCTGTAAATAAGCCAATTTATTAAAGAAATAAAAAGTATTAAAATCCTTAACTAAAATATATTTTATTGGTTAGGTTAAAAGTTAAAAAAAATTTATATAAAAGTTAAATAAAATACCAGCCTACCTTAAATTATGTAATCACTAGTTAAGTATAAAAATACATAAAAACATTAGCACGTTTTATGATACATCACAATTGATGCATATCCTGAGGTAGTTTCTTAAGGAAATTTATTGAATGTTATTAAGTTTTCAAAATTAAGCTATTATTATTACCATTAAATTATATTAATTTTTCTTTATTTTGATTACTTTAAAAAGAGTACATAATATGATACAAGCAATTTTGTTCTTGTTGTTGTTTATTTTACAGATTGTTGTTAAATATGTTTGTATATTTTGTATATTTATATTGTTATTTTCTTATTTATTTTAAAACAGGTTTATAAAATATTAGTTTAATCATAGTATTAACCATCTATGAGGACTATTTTGTGAGTTTTTATATTATATTCATATTTATTATGAACTACAGTGGCGTTTTGTTTAATTATATAACGTTTTTATTCTGTAGTATGTTGTTTATTGGTATGGAAAATGTACATTCTGTTTTAGTTAAGATGCGGCACTGTATATTCTGTTGTTAAAAGCTCTATATTTGTTTATATATTGCTAAACCATTGCAATAGGTTAAAGATTGTTTAGTATTTTAAAATAATAATTATGAATTTTCAATGAAAATATTTACCGAAAAATAAATCATTATTTCATTAAAGGTTGCTTAAATACCAGGGCTTTGTGAAACCGTCACTATATGATCTGTTTTTTAGTTAAAACTGACAAAAATGACGAAATTATACTATGTCTCTCAATGAATGCGAAATAAGTTCAAAAATTTACCTAAAAAATTAAAATCTAATTAATTTCACACATTTTCTCGAAGCTCATATACAGACACTTAATAAGTAATGTAATCAGACTGGAAGTTCTTCATCGAAAAACAATTCTAGCAGAATTGAGATAGGGATTTAAAATATATGATGTACTGAAATTAGTTTTATATTTTAGGCTTGAATAGTAGTTTAATTATATATAATTTCAGCTGTTAGGTTATTTAAAATTTAAAATTTCAGATTACACAATGATCAAAACACTTTAGAAACTAACAAATTTTACATATCTTTAAATTCATGCAAGAGACTTTGAGGTAATTGAATTATATATTTTTTCTAATATCTTTCATCCCATTTGCCCACATTACTTTTATTAAATTTACGATGTAACTGGAGAACAGGCTACCCCCTCACAAGACTAAATATACTAAATGCAGATGACAATAGACGTCGAAAACTTTGGTTGAGTTTTTTTACAGTCAATTGACGTACCTATTATTTCGTACAGTTTTTAATCTCAGACTTAAACTATTAGTAGAATTTTAGTTCCTAAATCCAACTAGCATTAAGGCTTAGTATACTCTATTGTACCTTTTGAACAGAAAATAAATTTGTATAACCAAATCAGATGTTTTATAGTTACTACATATTGGATTTCAGATTATTGGAATAAATCATTGTATGCAAATGGTATTGTTTCATCTATTAAGCTAATAAAGTAAATATCAATTTTTCATAGTATTACGAAATAGTTTATTAATTAGTTATGTAAATACAACTGAATGAGTTTTACAGAATGCATATTGGACCCATGAGTATAGACATAGTGTATCAACAATTATTGGTCACAAGATGGATATATTTAACTGATATATTTCAATACTATAAGAGACACGTTACTACTATATGATTAAATACTCGTAAAACATGTCTCATGAAGTAGGACACACGGACTATACCGTCACAATATATCCAGAGTGTTATTGTCCCATTGTTCCCTTTATGTTTTGTCTTCCTCAATGAGGATATCATTTGACGTAACATTGTGAGCTATTCTATGTCTTTAGTTTTAAAGTGGAAATATAATTTACTATTTATAGGCTTTGCTTAATTCTCTATTTTAATAAAAAATAACCAAACCAACGTGCAATCATTTTTATTATCTGCTATATAATAACTATTTAATTATTTTATGAAAGAATAAGATATAACATTCTTTTTCGACACTGATAAACACTACAAAAGCTTTATATAAACGGAACATTGGTAGTTTTTTAATACCAAATTTACCTTAATGTTTGATTTATGTATTAACCACAATTTAAATTTCAAACTGAATCAATTATTACTACAGACGGTAATTGGGACATAAAAAATTTATTTTGTGCATATTATATAAGTATTTCCAGTACTATGATGCTCAACATAGATGCTAAATACCACAGACTGTAGTAATATACATTGGAAAGAACACAGTTTGTGTTTCTTGTGAGATTTTTGGCGCAGATTGTGTTTCCGTTACCCGGTTACAGACAGTTCTGACCTGAACAAGAAGTTTTCTGTGCAACTTAGTTATTAGAGGCTGACAAACACTATTCGTTGCAAACGTATTTTGTGAACTGGATTTTTCATAACAGAAGCCCAAGATTTGTGTTATAATCGTTTGGGATTTATTTATTAGCCAGCTGCAATATAAATAAAACTACTCACTGATTGGACTGAAATTCTATAGGGACGTTCTGAGATCCTAGGGATGAATTTGGTCCTATCCTTATTTCTAAAATTCCATCGGGCTTCAAATATCCTATATTCTTTCTAAATTTGTACAAAATTAATAAAAATATCCTGCTAAAGGTACTCAAATGTTCTGTGTAAACTTTGGTTAATGACAGCACTACCGTATGTTTGAACCATTTTAGTACTATCTTCAATTGTATATATTTATAGCGTGAACGTATAGATTAATTTTTATTAAAAAAAACATTTATTATTGCCAAAAACCAATTAATTTATTCTTAATTGTACCTCAGTGAACTAAATATAATTATGGTCATATAAGGTATTGAACATGGTTTTCCTACACATTGTGGGATGGCATAATTCAAGTACTTAAAGGACTAGAATTAGCATTATTTAACAAACCATACGAATTAAGGAAACAAGCGAGCGCAGAAAGTCCGAAAGTACAGCAAATGGTATCCAAAAGCAACACACGAGACACTAAGTGTAGTTTTAATGACAGAAAATCTTCAAGGGGACATCGTACTTATTTCTCACTTATGGGATATACGATAGTGATAGGTATGTAAATACTGATATAATTCATAGACTGGACCAGGAAATAGATAAAGTGTATTAGGAACGAACAATATGTGCCTGAGTATATTTTGTATTCCCTTTACACATGGATTACAACTTTGATGGTGTAAGAATATCATTTGAAAGGCAGGAGACACGTGTTTGTTTAACTTCTTCACTGCTGCACATCTCGAAGTTGAAAAATAAAAATTTAATACTTTCTGTGTTACAGCCTAATTTCACATTTTTGTTCGTTAAATTTGGTTTCACTTCTGCGTTTAAAAATACAATTTTACAAACTAGGTCACCATAGAATTATGTTGTATATGTTAGCATAATTTGTTGTCATTTTCAAGATAAAAACTGTGTATTTAGACGAAGAATTTAAAATCTGTTAATTCCATATTATGCGTTCATTCACAAACTTAATTTATAAAACAGTATGCTTTAAACAACGGATTATTATTAGTTTTAACTTTATAAAAGTATTTTCTCAACATTGCAGCTCATTAACACTAACAGTAGAGGACGATAGGATCAGTTGCTCAGACGTTCGCCAACAAAGAGACGGATAAGGCTGAGTACTTGTGGGCCTTCCTGTTTCCGTTTAGTCCTTTCTTACTTGATTACTAAAGTTTAAATCAATGTAATGTATTCATAAATAAAATCTTAAGGTGCAATGCATTGAATGGAAAATATTTCTTCTTTAAAACATATATTGTTATGTAACATATGATTAGTAAGATAAGAATGTTTAATGAACATTCTACCAGTACCTATCCCTCTAAAGAAATACTGTAAAATTTTCCATAATGCCTATTATTAGGCCATAACTTGCCACTAAAATCTAGTGAGTGATTTTTTCATTCAAACATATTTATCGAAAAATAAATTATATGTATCCGGAAACCTGCATACCTTTTGATACATTCAAATTTAAAAGAAACTTATTTATAAGTAAGTATAAGTAAGATATTTGAAATATTAACAGAATATAGCTCGTTTCCCACATGCACTCTACGCTTTTTATTGCTATTTTTTGTAATCTATTCCAAAAAGGAGAAAGCTATATTTTAGTCTGAATTATATTATAATGGGTACTCTACAATCTTTCACGACGCCATTATACCTATACTTCTAGGGATAGATTCAAAAATACCTGGATCTAAATAAAAATCTCATATTGCATAAAATTCATATTCAAATACATTTTTGGATTTGGCTGTGCGTTATTGAAAACGAAATCTTTGCAGGATGAGACAATTTTTTTGCCTACCGAAGGATGTATAGTTTTTATTTTCTGTATTATTGCTTACATACCTGCCTATAAACTGAGCTGTAGACCTAAAATTGTTTGTACACTCAACAAACCTTAAGCGTGGCACGTGCTGTGGTGTATCCTGTCTTGTATTGGACGTTAGTAGTTTAAAAAACATACTTAATTCATTCAGATCCAAACAAGATCAAAATAATAATATTTCATTTTTTCTCTCACAAGTTATTAGACAAATATGAACGCATATTTCCCTCACACAGTAATTTAAGATAGAGAACGTATCATGAGAATACAACTGCAAGAAGAAGTAAGAAGAGGATTAAGTAGACGCCATTCGTCCTCACTGAGCCTTGAAGTTTATAGCTTTCACAAGGAGCAAAAAATGTAATCCTTTTAATGCTTCCTTCCAAGCATAATAATTTAGTCTTCTCTCATTCTATATGTATGCCACAGGCTCTGTAAATATGTTATAATATTATTATGAGTTTAACACTTTCTATTTATAAACAAACGTCCTGCTATTTTTTAATATTTATGTTACGAAATTAATTTAAAATATTTGTATGTTAAATTCAATTGTATTAACGTTTAAACAATATTAGATTAACTGCATTTTGCTTTATTCCTGCCTATTTGCAGTGTTTCCCAATCATTTAAATTCATTGATTGTGTTATATTTTTTATTAATTTTAGATTTCTTTGTGTTCTGTGCCCTGATGCAATGCATTACTTGGCGAGATATCTCAACTGTTCCACATTTTGTGTGTGATAAATGCTGTTTAATTGCGTTTTTATTGTTTTTCTTGTTTATAAAACTTAAATATTGTTGCAGTCGTCGAACCCACACACTTTAAAGTATAACTTTTCAACAGAAAACTACAATAAAAAAACCTAAATTACATTAAATATATTGCTATCTTATATGGTTATAGTACACAAATATTAACAGTATACTAAAAAGCATTGAAAAGAAGAACTAGAATAGGTAAGAAAACATCTCAGTAACGTCAATACCACTTTCTGGCACCAAACCTTCTCGAACCAAATACACAACAATAATGGTGTTTGTCCAGAATAACAATAAACACGATTCAAAGAGCATTTGCGAAACAAAATATATGGGAGAATTGAAAAATCTAGCCATGTACTGCGTTAGGTAAAAGAATATTATCTAAAATTGTAAAATTAATAAAAAGTAAACAAACCACTTAAACTATTGGGAAACATTACATATAAACAGGAATAAAAAAGAACTCATATACAATATAAAAGGAACTATTCTTTCTTCTTAATTTATATAAAACCTGAACTGCCGTCATATCAAATTTTTCATGCTGGCTAAAATCTTATGGAATTTTTTTATTTGTATACTTTAACCATAAGGTATTTTAATATTAGGTGTAATACAATTGATGTAAATACTTATTTGTGAAGTCGGCTGATGATGAAAAATTAGGATTCGAAAAAGAACAAAATTGGGAAAGTGTTGTTTTAGTGAAATTTACTACTATTTTAAGTGTGTTTTGAATGTGACAATTAACGAACAAAAATGTCTATAGTATCAAGACAGAATGTATTGTTACATAAAAAGAGTTCACTGGCCTTTAAGTAGTGCTGTAAAATGTATGAATGATTTTGACAATCCAGTGTTTAGATCACATTATTAAAAGGTGACTCACTTCCAAAATAACACTCCAGAATATTATTTTACGTGACTTACGAGCTTATATATGTTTCTAGTTACTGAAAGTTTCTTTTGGTATTTTCTAAAAGTGTAAATTTCCTGGTATTCTTGAATAACTATAGACTGTAATATCTGTAATATTTATAGAGCTCAATGCACCAGACAACTCTAATCTAAGAAAATTGGTGCTTAGAAACTGGAGCTTCTTATGAATTATATAAAAATTTGTAGTATGAGAATATTCCTGCCGATTGATACATTCTAAATTTTTAAATCTTTTAAGCTATGATAGGAATGAATTGATATAGACTGTAAATCTTTCACAGTTGAAATCATTCCCAGATGAAAAGCTCGTAAATATGGAGATCTTGTAGAGCCCAAAGGCTTCAAGAGAGGAAGAAATTCCGTTATGAAAGAACGTTTATAAACTGAAATATGTTAGATTATTATGATTTTAGAAGTAGAAAGCACAAGACCTAAACCAGATGATGACTTAAGTCATCTAAAACACAAGACCTTTAGGTGACTTACCTCTCAAAAACGAGGATTCAAGTATTTAGAATAGCTTTATTATGATTTTGAGAAACAGAAAATCTCGTAGGCTGAAATGTGTCAAAAAGCAATATTTTTTCATTTATCAGTAGTAGGTAGTTGCTATACACTTTCAGAAGTCAGGAAATCGTTGGGGTTAGAAAGGACACTTGAAGGCTTAGAATTATTTATATCAATAACATAGATTGAATCGATAAACATAAATTTATTTTTTATCAGTAGCTTACTTAAGATTTATTAGAAATTGCTTTACTTTAAGTATTTATTTATTATTTAGAGTTTTAGGTAAGTTTTAAGGTTAATGGGCGAGAACCTATATCTTACACTAAAAACTGAGTACGTTAACAATGAATTAACACGATTCTTTGTGCATTGTATAAGTAAAACAATAATAACTTAATATATCATGTTTTAATTGAAACACAATTAAAACTTAATTGAGCTTTTTACATTTTAGCATTATTTTATTATTAAAATAGTGTTTGAGTAAAGGGTTGTGTGTAAACATTCATTGTCTTTATCTTTGCTCTGACATGTGATATAACTGACGGCAATTTGCAGTATATTGCTTATTGGTTATTATTATAAAGTGCAAAGTAATGAAGCATCTTATTATGGTCTATAAACAAACCTTATTTTGAGATTTAATGCGTTTATTAGTACTTTATTTGGTATCGTGCTTTCAATGTATAACGTAATATATAATATTCATGATATACGCATAGATTGCTGCACTCAGTTGCATGTGCACTGTATGTACAAGATTTTTAAAGTGCCATAATATTTATAAATTGTATATATTACAAATATTTTCCCCTTCGATGTATTAACAAAAGCATTTTCAGTCCTACTCTAAAAAATAACTTACGTGGTAAATTCATTAATGGATCCGTTTGAAAATAAATTATGCTGTGAACACGCATGTGTGTGTTTGTGTGTACCAAAATGTATATATATATATATATATATATATATATATATATATATATATTTATATATACATTATGAGATTAACGGATCCATTGGTAAATTCATTAATGGATCCGTTTGAAAATAAATTATGCTGTGAACACGCATGTGTGTGTTTGTGTGTACCAAAATGTATATATATATATATATATATATATATATATATATATATATTAAAATATATATATATATATACATTAAACTGTGTAAATGGCAATAGCCTTATTTAATTTCAATAAACATTGAATCGCAAAAAGTACTTGCTCCGCCGGGAGTCGAACCCGGATCTCTCACTTGCCGGTTAACTATATATATATTAGTTAACGTATGTATGGTTATTATTGTATTTGGCTTTAAAGATTTAATCAAGCGTAATTTTCTTTGTATTAAATTAAATAAAACAATAACTTTGTTTTAGCTTTTATTACATGTCTGATAATATACAGGGCGTTCCACGAGTATTTCGACAAACTTCTCAGGAGGCATCTTCTTATTGAAATAATGTAAAAGTTTATATAAAAATATGTCCGGGAGGGCGTTGCTAGCGGAATATTTCACTCGATTTTATAAGAAAGGGCAGAAATGAAGTGTTTATGGCGTTAAGATAATTGATTAATTTATTGGATTTCATGTAAAATTAACTAAAAAAATGTAAGAAAATACGTTTCAAATCTTTAAGGCCACCCTTGTTTGAGATATCGGACAGAATATTCAAACTTTGTTTACAAAAACATGCCATATTTAGAGTTCAAGTACATTAACTTCATTAAAATCGTAAAACAATACATAAAATGTTTGATCAAAAGCCTTAGAGAATAGAATTACGAAGATAATTAGGCAAAATACTAATACTAAACCAATTCAAAGTTAAAAAATATTGTTTAATAAATCATCATAAAAATTAAGGTAGAAAATACAATATATGCTTATTACTTGAACGTTCTTTGTAAAAACAAAACATATTATGATATTCTTTTAGTCGAGTAAGTAGTTCCAAAACTTTCACAGCACAAAAAATTGTAGATTGAGAAACAAGATGCTAAATATTTGAGTACAAGCTATTATTATACAGCTGTTTAACTTTTGAGTTGTTACAGAAACTTGTGTATCACCATTGATTTGTGCACTATATATGTATTATTGTATAATTTGTACTTTATTCGTATTTATTTACGACAATTAGCCATTTATATTTTCAAATCAAAAGTATACAGATATTGCTTTCCTCTATGGTTTTGACTATGGAAATAATCGTGAAGCTAATCGTGAATGTGACAGACGATTTATGAACAGAAGAACACCTACTCACGTAACATTTGCGTCAGTTTTGAACACTTACAAACAAATGGATCTTTTTCAACCGTTAAGTGTTTGAGAAAACTTTCTGTAATACAGCCTATACACGAACAAGATTATATCATTGACATGAAATAATGCATTCCTCAACTCAGCACTCGCCGACTTTCAAATAGATTAAACATATCACGAAGTAAAGTCTGGAGAACATTGAAAGAAAAAACTGTTACTTATCCATATCACTTACAAAGAGTTCAAAACACAAGAGTACAAAATCTTCATCTAGATAACAGTGCATTATGATTACAATTTTGTCGATGGGTGTTAAAATATCGAAATAATGTAAGTTGTTTGCAACATACAGAATTATAAGTTTACAAAATATTCACCGCTGGTCAACTAAAAATGTAAAAGCAGTTGAAGAGTCGAACTTTCAAATTCGATCTTTTATATGGTGTGGTATAATTAGGGACCAGTTAATTAGCCACCATAAAAACGGGTTCAGCTAAATTTATGTTTAAAAAGCTTAAAATAAACACTACAAAAAGTGCAACACAATACTTATATGAATAAAAGACACAAACAAATAATAGATTAGCACTACATGGAGAAATTTATTAAATATGTAAAAAAATCATTAAACAAGATACAAACAAAAACGTCACTTATAACCAACAATTAGCTTGAAGAAAAAATTAAAAAATAAAAAATATTATGAAGAAATTATCAATAAATCGGACATATCATGAAATAAAACGCATTATGCAACATGTTGTTTACAAGGAAAAACTATTAGTGTACTTTTACTCTAGCAAATTCAGTACATAAACACGATAAACAGGCAATAACGTTTTACATCAAACCTAATAATTAAGTAATACCCAATTAATTCAAAGTTAGGTTTTCAGGAAAAGCAGATTAGTTATTGTAAGATATCCTTTATTATAAGGACAACAGGAAAACAATTCCCTACAGCTGAGGCTCCGAACACTTTTTCCGGAGCACAAACACCATCAATTGTCCGATGTATCAATAGATACTTTTCTGTGTCTCAGCTTATACTTTAGTATTTGATATTAATAGGTATTTAACATATACTGGATCGTTTTTACTTAAAATTGTAGTAAAATGTAGTTAATATTTTATAACTAGTTTGTAGAGTTCATACTTATGTTGAATTATCGACTCTAAAAAAACCTGTCTTTTTTAAATTGTTCGACATTTAAAAATTTAAACGTTTGTTTTAGAATATTGTGTTAATTTATGTCATTTAAGTTACCTGATATAACCAATCATGCATGACATAGTAAAAGCTTGAACTAGCTGAAATCTTATATTAGATGTACAACACATTATCGTATATTCTTCTGTTCTACAATCACATTCTTTTTATTCTCCTGTACCACATTACATTAAAATTACTGTTTGTTTAAGCCAATAGTTAAAATAATATACGATCTTAGCTTTTGAAATAAAATTGGTTTTAAATTAAATTTCTCGTTTATTATCATTTTTGGGATTGTTTGGAATATTGAAGAAAACTCTTTCCTTAAATTATTTGTCTAAAACATTATAAGTCTATGATTCACATTATTTCAATGCTGTAAATTTTTAAACATGATTTTTTATTATAGAAACAAATAAGAACTAAGCATCTTTTTCAGCTTAAAGATTAGTGTTTAAGGCATTTATCTTAAAATAAACAATGCCATTACTTATATTAGGTAAGGCACGTATAATATACATAATAATAAGTTGCTGAGTTGTATTAGCTCACCATGGTAGGTAAGAATAAATTTGGTATTGTTAGTAATTATTGCTGACAGAATATGATTATTCTACCTTGCACGTAAGACTCGTTTCCCTTCCTAGCTGTATTTATAAAAACGAATTTTCTAAAATTCCTGTATGTTGTAGAGAGAATGTTTCTCATATGGTGATAAACTTACTAATTATTTCTAAAAGATGTTACTTCATACTCGTAGTATCAAGTCTTATATTTAATATATGTTATTTAAGAAGATGATTACAGATGTCATGGTTTTTCTGGTAGTCAAATTTTTTATCATAAAAATAGCATTTACATTTTCGCGTATTGCTTTGTGATTTCATTGCCTATAAATAAAAGCTAAACGTCCGTTTTTATTGTGTTTTAGGCTACTGTAAATAAGCCCTCACACAATGTGCAAGGAAACCTAATTAAATACTTTACATAAACACATCCACAAATTACCTTAATTTAAATTGTTAATTAATTGTTTTTCCTTGTAGCCACGATGTAAAAGAACAAGTATTATTTCTGTTCTTATGCTTTTGCTATGCATTATATTAGTGTAAACAAATCGAAAATAGTGGTTAAATTATGGAAACATATGGTCGTGCTGTCATACCTAACATGATCTTTCACTAATTGTTTCCCAACTTACAGAAAAAATTGGGTTATTAACAGCTTTAGAAACCAGTGGGGTATAGTTTGGAAGGATCTTCGAAAAGATAATAGGCCTATAATCATCCAAGGGACTCTAATAATACCCATTTATTATTTTAGTGCAATCAGTTAAGTTTATGCGTTTAAGCAAAACAGACATCCAAGGCACTTTCAAGTTTGTGACATTAATATTATAACGATGTTAAGAAATATTTATCAACATACTAGCTTAATTTAAAACTGATAAACCTTAAGTGGCAAATCATCCTTAAAGTTGAAAATCATCCGAACCAGTATTTATCTCTTAGAGATTCTCAGGGGAATAAAAGTGCGTTTAGTTAATGAATACTATTATAACTATAATAAGTCGGTTTTAATAATTGCGCTCTTCTTGAGGCTACATGTACTATTTTATAACGTTTTTAATTTACTATTTTATAATATATTTAGATAATTTTTATTAAAATTAAAGGAAATGTTCGAAGTATTTAGAACATTGTGAACGTAGATAAAACTCCCCTTGTCGATGCTAAACATATATCCTACCTGCATTCCCTAGAGGACATCTGAAGCGGGTATTTACACAAACAATTCTCTCTGAAATCACCTACGTTTGTCTTTTGTTCTACATTACAGAAACGAGAAGAATCGATAACTTCAAGTAAGAATAACACTGCTAATACTTATATAGATATAATTTAGTCCATCCCTTAACTTATATGTGATTTAATAAGTGCTTTGAATATTGTTAATTTGACCTTTAGCCCAGAATTTTTAATAATTTCATTTACATCGCTTCAATAAAGGAACATATTTTATGTGTAGCCATCCTACTTCATATTTCCACGTAAATTTGTTGTGCATTATTGGCTGAACATACTGTAGTCTGAACTAAAGCGATAGCTTCAGTCAAATGCCAAAGTTTTCTAACCCTATTTCACTACTTCGAATTATAATCATTTCTCCTGCTTCAATAAACTCACTTAGAAATACAGTTTATAAAACTAATAAAAAGAATAAAGTCTTATATACAGGAATTCAGGGAAACATTAAAAATGCAACTTTATATCTCGTTCCCTTGGCATTTATCTTGAATAGCTGAATGCTGCATTTGCCTCTAATTTTGTTTTTAAAAGTAGAGGATCAATCTATGTTCGCAACCCTAGTATGCAAGTAATGAAATGTTTGTCATAGAGTCATAGGAATTTTAGTATCATAAAATGTTTACTTAGTATATTATTTCTTACAATTAAGAGTTAAGATGAAGTGTTATTAATAATATTCGTTTAAATATTTATAGCTTAATTCTTTACATAACCTCTTTAATAAGTTTTAATACACTAAGTCAATCACTTAAAAAATAGTTACATGTTAATAGAAACGTAATGTTTGGACACAAAACGTTTTAATATGAAAATGGAGTATAATATACTGTACTTTAAAATACCATCATATGTTAGATTAAATTGATACAATTCATCACACTACTTCACCATCATGCAATTTTTATCAGTTGACATACACTTGTATTTGTTTTTTGTTTTGTATTACGTACCTTATTGTATTATTATAATATTATTTATTATTTTATAAATTAAACTTATCCAGTAATATCTTCTCTTGTGCTTATAGTTTTATGATGATTCGAGGCAAATTGTTGTAGAAATCAATACATTTATCATAAAAGCCTAAAAGCTGACTTTGTCGGTGTAGCTACTATTATCTGTACAATAAGAGGATTTAAACTATGCATACGACTTACATAAAATGTTTTCAATTATGTCTTGTTTCTTAAATTCTTTTGTAACTCATCTTATTTTATCACGGTGAATTGATTGTGCGAGTTAATTGTTCTGTATTTCATAAATATATGCAAACACAATGACTTTCTACAAATATTATGCTAGCTCTGGAGCATATAACCTACGATTCAAACATCCTCGTGAGATTATAGTTTTGTAGAGCCTTCTGTTTTAAGAAGAATTGTGACTATTAAACCTACAATCTTCAAATTTGTAAGCGAAGGAGTATAAATGTGTGTAGATCATGCAGAATTACTTAACATCTCAAAGGTACGTATACAATTTTTTTAGCGTCTGGGAACTTTTCCCATAATAATAATATTGATACATAGATAAGGATTCTTAATCTTTTTGGAGATTGCAGCTTCTATAAGAGGCATCAGGACAGTACGTGTCAAGTCTTCACGAACAGAGTTCGACATAGAATATCAAGCGCCAGACTAGATGCGTCAAGTTGAGCGTTTAGACCATAGTGTTTGAAAGAATGATCGTTTGACATCAATTTCCTTTTGACTTGTTGCGGGTGGTCGTGTTAAGGCTATGCCTAGAGACAAAGATATTGAGTTTGAAACTCATCAAAACCAAGTTATTAAATGGCTTAGTATTAACGAACTTTATCAATACAGAGGCTACAAACATATTGTTCTGTCTCTCAGCATATTAACACGATTTCTCAAGCTCTAACTGACTAATACATTCCTATAACCTATAGAAGTCATGAAAATTTAACTCAAAGCAGACAAATGTAAAGTGATGGCGCATTCCCTTCCATAGGATTTGGCTAAGCATATTCAAATTTTAATAACGTTTGTATTTAAATTTGCATTAATTTTATTTATTGATATAAAACAAAATTGTAAATAGAATAAATTAAAATTAATATTTGGAGTCAGTGATAAGATATGATTTCAGCGCATTCTTGGTTAATAGTACTCAGCCTAGCTCACCGGAACATTATTACTGAAAAAAACTACGAATAATGAGTGACTGTACCACATGGAAAATACATAATATGCAGATATGTTAGAAATAGTATAAATATTATTTTCCGCGCGGTTTTATTTACGCTTCTATGTCTAGAAAACATCTCGAGAATGAAATGAGCTATAGATTTTTAAAGCTACGAAGTTTTACACGTAGTTACAACGAATCCTGTGTTATTAAAATGAATTGAATTACTTATTTAAATTATAATTACTTAATTTATAGGTGCAATACACAATTTTCCTTGACTACTGTGAAATTTACCAGTTCGTTCTTATCTTTATGATGTTTCAAATTAGTTTTAAATTTAATTGTTTGATTTTAGAATGTTAAAACTGTAAACAACGCAGCTTTATAAGTAGTAACGTAACTTAAATTCCTATTACAAGTTAAACTATTAACCTAAGGACTCAATTGAGATGATGTAAGCTATATCAGTCCAAGGAATTTACAGTGTAGTAGCCATTATTTACATATTCGCAACCACTACAGAAATTTACTATAAATGTATAGATTGTATACCCTTAACAGTTTGAATTATATTTGTATCACACCTCGATAAACATTAGGAAACCTCCTTTAAATTCATTAGCTACTTATATTTTGCCAATTTATTTTATATTGTAATACAATCTTCTTTTTCAATATAAAAATGACGTGTAAGTGTTTTATTCTGAATTGAATAGCGTATTTATCACGTCTAAATATGATACCAATATTTAAATTATTTTAAATTTATACTCGTACATTAGATTTCTGTATATAGAGTTCTTTCATAATTTACGGAAATGCATAAATGCAATTTTAATAACAAGTTTTATTTCGAAGACCACTAAAAAGGAATACAATACAGTTATTTATAATATATATATTGAGAGGGCTTTATTTATTTTAATGTAGTAATACTACATAAAGTTATTCTCTGCATTCCTGTGGTTTTTTAGGCTTCTTCTGATTGTCAAAAGCCCTCTAGCCTCCCTCTTATGATACGTAAAGGAGGCGCTTCGATATTTCCTTTTATATAAAGGATTAAAGGAATCTCATTGTTTCCATAAATACCCCAGCTATGCACACAGGTATAATTATGTTTCATAGAATATTTATTGCCTGAAATTAAAAGGAAAAGTCTGTCTCAGTAGAGTGGATAAACTTTTCATATCTCTCTTAAAGTCCACGTAATTGGAGTTAGTTAAACTATTGCAGTTTGGTTTTAAATTATGGTAATAAGTCATAATTATTTAATTATACTTTAAACGAAGAGTAATACTTAGAGGAATACATATTTTTTGGAACATTAACTTTGAAGTCGGGTAATATTTTCATTATTTATTGAGTATTAGCTGATACCAGCGACTTAAAACGCAATTCTTAAAATCGAAGTCATTATCCTAGTTATTAAAAGTACCATGATATAATATGATGGAGCCCTGTGAAATGTTTTAAACGCCAATAGTACATTAGGTATATACCTTTTCAATGTTCATGGTTAACAGGATCACATTTTAAGAGACTCACTCTTACATATAAAGTTGTTTCCGTGTTGGTTCGAATTAGTTATATTTTGACGCCGCGTGTGAATTTACCTTGTTGCTCCGATCAGGAAAATTGTAGTATATAGATCGTGAAAACTTTCTTGGATCAAAAAGAATTGACTTCCACCCATTATTATATAGCTCTGGTCTGAGATAATGCAGGGGTAAAAGTTAAGTCTCGTAAGTCATATAAAGAAAGTATTTATAAATTTGTAGAACCGAAATACTTACTCGATCAAAAGGTGTCTGTCTACTTGTGGTTGTTTAAACTCACTTACTGTGTCTCAGTTTAGTTTTTATAATATATTAGCGCCTCGGAAACCTACCTCGGTCAAGATTTGTTATTTGTTTCATGTATTCAGATTGCCATTATATGGGTAGAATTTCGCACAGATGAAGATTATATAAGTGTATATAAATATATATTAAATACATAGGGCTGAGAAATATATTATTGTAAAATATCATATACCTCAGATATATAGAGAAAAATCCTCAGAGAATCATATATCTTGTTAGGCATCATGTACATAAGCTTTGCGGGAGCTGTTATACAAGTTACTACATGCTGGGTGGGTTAGCAACGTTGTAAAAGATGTTGCATTGTAGTCCGGTAAAATAAGGATGCAACCTCGGAATGAAAAGGTAATAAGCTAAAAATTTGCATACGTCTTTATTTTGATGGTATAAAACTTACCTCAAAAGTCTCATATAATCACGTGTACGCGTCTTTAGATATTTAAGGTCAAATTTCATGAAAATCAGTTTTTTTGCAAATATCTCGTTTACCTTACGCTAAATGACTTTGAAGGTGGTTAGAGAAATTGTAGAACGGAAAATTCTCTTCAACTTTTGGTCTGAAGTAATTTTATGTACGTTCAACCCTTTTTGAGATACAGCGCATAGAGTAGGGGACCGCTTACCTGTATATACGGCATTACGGTAATGCGAGGTCAGCCAGTAGAATTACAATAAATAAATGAGTTATATTGTTATTTATTCACTACCTATTATTATTATTATTATTACTTAATACTATTATTATTTTTAACATTATTATCATTATTTTTAGCATTATTATCATTATTATTAATATATTAATGTTAATGTAATATACCATATTTATAGATATTAATTATGAATGATGTATTCTCTGAATAATACATATTTTATTTTTACCAAACATACAATATTAAAAGAAATATTTCAAATGAAGTTTAATTATATATTTATTTATTGATCCAGTAATCAATTTATTAAAATTAAAAATATAAAATTTTGTTTTCATGATTAATGATTAATATTTTTGTTTTAATTTTCTTCTTGTTCATCGTCTTCTTCTTCTTCTTTCTTCCTCTGGCTGTTCAATATCGGATTCATTATCATCATTCCTCGTTTACTAAATTATCAGAATAGAAAGATTCAAGAATATCAGGTGCATATTCACTTTCTTCATTGAAACCATCTGAAGTTGATGAATCGTTGAGGCATGATTGTCCATTACACTGCCCACAAATTAAAGTGCATCGCAATCCTGATTTCCTGCATCCGCAATTAGAACCACAACCTTTCTTGCAATTGCAAAATATTGTATTCAGCAGTTCATCTGGTGCTGGTGGTATAATGTTGTTATTGGTTCCAGGAGTTCATTTTGTAGTACCCAGCCGAATTCCTGGCATTTGGGTTTGATAATAGACACGAAAGATATGCTGACGAGCTGCTGTACTTAAAGGAGGAAGACTTGATAACTGCACTGGTTTGTTGAGTCTTGTTGATTTGATGAATGGGTGTATCGAAAAGAGTTTATATCGTCTTCTGATTTCGGAGCATTATACGTTGCTAAGAAAAATACGTACTCCATTTTCAAATCATTCTTGTACAGAGCAGTTTTTTTGTTTAAATAGTTCAGCTGATTGATTTAAATCGTGATGTTTTTCGAACATTTTAATAAACGATATTTTACCTTTCTTATAATGCGCAGAAGTCATATCACATCCACTAAAATTCGTGTAAAAAATAATATGTGTTTCTTAGAATGAGGGTATTTATCAAAACTTTTTCGTTCTATCACGCACGTCCTATCAAGATAACTAGCAAATCAGTATCTTCGCCTACAATGACAGAAGTTTTTTTTAAGTTTCAGACTCCAGCGTCTACAATAGCTGTTTCTTCAATGAGAACATCAGCATCATCTCTGGCTTGTTTTGTAGTGATATTAACAGTTTTTAATTTGTTGATAAGCATGTCTATAAATATTTCTTATTAGATATATTCGATAAAACTTTTTCTTAGCTGATTGGCACCTCCATTGTTTCATCAAAGCTGAGTTCGTAAGATTTTGAAACTACCAGCAGTTTTTCTTAATTGTTCCATTGCTTTAATGTTTTTAGTGTAGTCTGAGTAACCATCAAATACAACAACGATACTTGACCCATAATGTGTTTGTAAATATTTGACGTATTTTATTCAAAATATCATAGATAGTATCATCTTTATTCCATACAACGCGATGCAAGACAAAACCACCATCGATGATAGGCTATATGTTGTAGTGTGGTTTCGTTATAGGTATATTAAATAATAAATAATAATAAATATTTAATAATAATGATAATAATAATAACAATAATAATAGTATTAGTAATAATAATAATATTCAATGAATAATTAAACAATATAACTCATTTATTTATTGTATTCTACTGGCTGACCTCGCATTACCGTATGCCGTATATACAGGTAAGCGGTCCCCTACTCTATGCGCTGTATCTCAAAAAGGGGTTGAACGTACATAAAATTACTTCAGACAAAAGTTGAAGAGAATTTTCCGTTCTACAATTTCTCTAACCACCTTCAAAGTCATTTAGCGTAAAGGTAAACGAGATATTTGCAAAAAAACTGATTTTCATGAACTTTGACCTTAAATATCTAAAGACGCGTACACGTGATTATATGAGACTTTTGAGTAAGTTTTATACCATCAAAATAAAGACGTATGCAAATTTTTAGCTTATTATCTTTCATTCCGAGGTGTGCATCCTTATTTTGCCTTATTTTACTGAGTTATTGTGTTTTTTGTAAAAACACAATTTAATTATTTCACTTTACTTACTGAACCCAAATTTTAAAGCTTATTCTATATGGTCCTATATTAAACGAGGCATAGCATGACAACTGAAATCGGTTAATCAATTTTGTTCATATTACGCCTCATAACCAGATACTAGATACAATTTTCGATATTACTTGTTATATACATATTAATATGTAGAACCTCCAAATACATTCTTTCGGTTTTTTAGAAATTTAAATTTTTACATTTAATATATGTTGTTGAACTGCAGTTTCCCTTAGGAGATATATGCTCATTTATTGTAAATTTCTGAACAGAAACTCATTCTTGAATACATTAACGTATTTATAAAGAAAGGAATATTTTGCGTCCACCGAAAACAATACCTAATTATTCATTTACGATTATTATTTAAACATCTAATTTTTATAGTTATCATCGCTTAATAATGCACCCCAGCTACAATAAATAATTGAAATAAGTGTATTAGTACTAGATTATAGGTCTGTAATAGTTTTAATTAGTAATATTTTTTTAAATGTTATCTAATTTTTTTCTACGGTTTCATATTTAAGTGGTCTCCAGCTAACAAGGAATGATGGACGTTCTGTACTGCGTTCACTGAGGGTACTGAGCAGAGAGCAAACTTTCCCATCCAGTTAAGGTACTGTTTGAAGGTCTAAGGCCTCTGATAAGGCAACTTATCCTATTGCTGGCGGTGTTTCCATCTGATACGTTCTGCCATATCCATTGAATCTCGACTTAATCAACTGTTACGACACTTACCCTACTCTGCTCAGGTTATTAAATGTATATGCATTACTTGCTTTTTCATGGAAAAAGGAAACCCAAAGAATAAACCAAACCCTCATTTTGGTTATTAGAATACCCTTCTAGATAATGTACTGTTAGCAGATTTATATGCCACTAAATGGTTACTGTGATAACTGTGATCTGTTGTGATTTAGAGCTAATTTAAAAGCAGTCTAATATGTGCATTTAAACATGAGTTACGCTATATTTAATTAGCATTTGATAGTAACACATTGTATGCCACTTTTTTAGTATTTATCTTTTATCAGCTATTTAAAATATATACCAATTAATAATATACAATGGCTTATTGAATAAGATCTTTTATTTTTTTAATTTAATATTATGTTTTGGTTGTTTACTATTAATAGATTGATATTTAACTATGTGGTGATCGAGATAACTGTATTCTGCAGCTATTTCAAGATAATTTCATTAAAAGCAGTCTAATGTGTACATTTCAACATGAGCTACACTATATTAATTAGCATTTGACTATAACACATTATAAGCCACTCTTTTCAGTATTTATATTTTAACACCTGTTTAAAATATACATCAATTAAATACATATAAGGGCTGAATCAGATCTCTTATTTATTTTAATTTAATATTTTGTTTTTTTACTACTAGTAGATTGATATTCCACTATGTTTTACCGTTATTATAGCACATATATTATATTAATTTGGAGCTAATACTTTATAAATCAAAACAACTTTTCGGAAATACTTGATTTATTCCGACTTAGAGTTCACCAAAATTTTAACAAAGTTTACAAACTTTAGATTTGATTTTCTTCAAAAACTTCTCACAATCGATCAAATCTAATTAAGAGTCTGATCAAAAACGAATTAAAATTAAAATGAAACTAAAAATGTATACTTCTCCAAAAATGGTTTAAATTAACAAAATAAATAAAAAGTTCTCTTCTCAAAATATTCAAAATCAAAATAACACAAAACTTTATATTAACTTTACGACCAAAATTTAATTCACAATACTTAAAAAAATTGAATTAATTCTCAGACTCTTTAATATGGGAAATTTTAAAAATTTTATCACAACAGTATAAAATAAAAGATATTAACTAAACGCTGGTACGGGACTTACTACTTTGAAGACTATGGAGGCTGATAGGAAACTAAAAACGCACTAAAGAAAATTAAAACTTGATTTGAATTTACACCCGATTAAAAGAATTAATCTAGATCCCAAAACTATAGGATTAGAGGAAGAAATACTGCTTTTCTACTGAGGTCTGCACCCTGTCGTCAAAACTTCAAGACTGGTCTCCCTCTCTCCACCCAACAGGTTCGGAACGTATCACCGTAGATAACACGATCAGCTGATTGACCGGTCTCGAACCAACAAACAATGTCCACGCACCGCGTCCAGTTAACAAAGAGCCTACTTCCTACCGCGATTCAGCATAAATAATTACGACTACGGTACAATGTGGTTATTGAGATAACTGTATTAAGCAGTTATTTATAGGTAATTTCAATAAACAGTCTTACCTATGCATTTGAACATGAACTACACTATATTTAATTTGTATTTGACTTAAGTATTTGATACGTATTACGCGCCACACTTTACAGTATTTATGTTTTAACTACTGTTTAAAATATATAAATATTAAATAAGTTTAATTAGTGATACTTAGCAATCTGGGATAAGATTGATGATGCAGTTGTGGTGTTGACCTTCAACTTACAGATTTAATTTAAGTTTTAGGAATAGACTTTTATAACTCTCAATTTCCATATAATACATATTTCTTATTAATACATATTAAGTATGTAGGGTAATAATTACTAATTAATTTGTATATTAACAATATATAGTAATATATCTACAATATCATTGTTAATTTAATTATCATTTGAACTGATTAGTACAAATGTAATTAAATAGTTTTAGAAGTAAATTTCTTAAAGTATTTTTTCTCGAACTAATCATGTTTCGTTTCATTTTTTGTAACCAATCGGTATTTTACCTAATTATGTAGTAGCCTGACCATTAAAATTTTTAACACTATACAGAAAAAGGTAAAATGTAACTTCGTTGAGGTAAATTGAAAATTATACATGACAAAATATTAATATACGAGTAAAATATTGTGAAAAACTCAGGAAATATTTTACACGCGCGCGCCCTCGAGTGTTACTGAAATAAATGTATACACTTCGAATGTTCTTGACATTTTATAAACTTAACTCCACCAATATATTACACTCCTCATTTGCACAATGCTGGGATGTTGTATGTCATATCAGTGGCATATCCATTGTTCCATTTATAACTATACACATTGCTAGAGGACAACACTAGGTTCTAGTATTCACCTGTTTACTCAGTACCCGATTCTCCGATTGTGAACAAGGTGAGAACAATGCTGTTTTGTGTTCCTTGAACATACTTCCATGTACTCTTCGTGATACTTCGCTCGCCAGACGACACTGCAGTATACGTTACTCTTAACCTAATATTGTTAATTTGTTTAAATGTCTTAGATATACGGGAGCTTTTTAACTACAAGCTTTATAATTAGACTCTACTTTGAATATAATATTTATTGTTTTCAAAAGTATAATACGCTGATTACACATTAGACTGCTTTTAATGAAATTATCTTGAAATAGCTGCAGAATACAGTTATCTCGATCACCACATAGTTAAATATCAATCTATTAATAGTAAACAACCAAAACATAATATTAAATTAAAAAAATAAAAGATCTTATTCAATAAGCCATTGTATATTATTAATTGGTATATATTTTAAATAGCTGATAAAAGATAAATACTAAAAAAGTGGCATACAATGTGTTACTATCAAATGCTAATTAAATATAGGGTAGCTCATGTTTAAATGCACAAATTAGACTGCTTTTCAATTAGCTCTAAATCACAACAGATCACAGTTATCACAGTAACCATTTAGTGGCATATAAATCTGCTAACAGTACATTATCTAGAAGGGTATTCCAATAACCAAAATGAGGGTTTGGTTTATTCTTTGGGTTTCCTTTTTCCATGAAAAAGCAAGTAATGCATATACATTTAATAACCTGAGCAGAGTAGGGTAAGTGTCGTAACAGTTGATTAAGTCGAGATTCAATGGATATGGCAGAACGTATCAGATGGAAACACCGCCAGCAATAGGATAAGTTGCCTTATCAGAGGCCTTAGACCTTCAAACAGTACCTTAACTGGATGGGAAAGTTTGCTCTCTGCTCAGTACCCTCAGTGAACGCAGTACAGAACGTCCATCATTCCTTGTTAGCTGGAGACCACCTAAATATGGAACCGTAGAAAAAAATTAGATAACATTTAAAAAACTATTACTATTTAATTCTATTACAGACCTATAATCTAGTACTAATACACTTATTTCAATTATTTATTGTAGCTGGGGTGCATTATTAAGCGATGATAACTATAAAAATTAGATGTTTAAATAATAATCGTAAATGAATAACTAGGTATTGTTTTCGGTGGACGCAAAATATTCCTTTCTTTATAAATACGTTAATGTATTCAAGAATGAGTTTCTGTTCAGAAATTTACAATAAATGAGCATATATCTCCTAAGGGAAACTGCAGTTCAACAACATATATTAAATTTAAAAATTTAAATTTCTAAAAAACCGAAAGAATGTATTTGGAGGTTCTACATATTAATATGTATATAACAAGTAATATCGAAAATTGTATCTAGTATCTGGTCAGTAGGCGTAATATGAACAAAATTGATTAACCGATTTCAGTTGTCATGCTATGCCTCGTTTAATATAGGACCATAAAGAAAAAGCTTTAAAATTTGGGTTCAGTAAGTAAAGTGAAATAATTAAATTGTGTTTTTACAAAAAACACAATGCAACATCTTTTACAACGTTGCTAACCCACCCAGCATGTAGTAACTTGTATAACAGCTCCCGCAAAGCTTATGTACATGATGGCTAACAAGATATATGATTCTCTGAGGATTTTTCTCTATATATCTGAGGTATATGATATTTTACAATAATATATTTCTCAGCCCTATGTATTTAATATATATTTATATACACTTATATAATCTTCATCTGTGCGAAATTCTACCCATATAATGGCAATCTGAATACATGACACAAATAACAAATCTTGACCGAGGTAGGTTTCCGAGGCGCTAATATATTATAAAAACTAAACTGAGACACAGTAAGTGAGTTTAAACTTACATATATTAAATGTAAAAATTTAAATTTCTAAAAAACCGAAAGAATGTATTTGGATGTTCTACATATTAATATGTATATAACAAGTAATATCGAAAATTGTATAAACAACCACAAGTAGACAGACACCTTTTGATCGAGTAAGTATTTCGGTTCTACAAATTTATTAATATTTTCTTTATATGACTTACACGACAATCTTAACTTTTACCCCTGCATTATCTCAGACCAGAGCTATATAATAATGGGTGGAAGTCAATTCTTTTTGATCCAAGAAAGTTTTCACGATCTATATACTACAATTTTCCTGATCGGAGCAACAAGGTAAATTCACACGCGGCGTCAAAATATAATTGATTCGAACCAACACGCACACAACTTTATATGTAAGAGTGAGTCTCTTAAAATGTGATCCTGTTAACCATGAACATTGAAAAGGTATATACCTAGTGTACTATTGGCGTTTAAAACATTTCACAGGGCTCCATCATATTATATCATGGTACTTTTAATAAGTAGGATAATGACTTCGATTTTAAGAATTGCGTTTTAAGTCGCTGGTAACAGCTAATACTCAATAAATAATCAAAATATTACCCGACTTTAAAGTTAATGTTCCAAAAAATATGTATTCCTCTAAGTATTACTCTTCGTTTAAAGTATAATTAAATAATTATGACTTATTACCATAATTTAAAACAAAACTGTAATAGTTTAACTAACTCCAATTACGTGGACTTCAAGAGAGATATGAAAAGTTTATCCACTCTACTGAGACAGACTTTTCTTTTTAATTTAAGTCAATAAATATTGTATGAAACATAATTATACTTGTGTGCATAGCTGGGGAATTTATAGAAACAATGAGATTCCTTTAATCCTTTACATAAAAGGAAATATCGAAGCGCCTCCTTTACGTATCATAAGAGGGAGGCTAGAGGGCTTTTGACAATCAGAAGAAGCCTAAAAAACCACAGGAATGCAGAGAATAACTTTATGTAGTATTACTACATTAAAATAAATAAAGCCCTCTCAATACATATATTATAAATAACTGTATTGTATTCCTTTTTAGTGGTCTTCGAAATAAAACTTGTTATTAAAATTGCATTTATGCATTTCCGTAAATTATGAAAGAACTCTATATACAGAAATCTAATATACGAGTATAAATGTAAAATAAGTTAAATATTGGTATCATATTTAGACATAATAAATACGCTATTCAATTCAGAATAAAAACACTTACATGTCATTTTTATTTTGAACAAGAAGATTGTATTATAATATAAAAGAAATTGACAAAATATAAGTAGCTAATGAATTTAAAGGATGTTTCCTAATTTTTATCGAGGTTTGATACAAATAAAATTCAAACTGTTAAGGGTATAAAATCTATACATTTATAGTATATTTCTGTAGTGGTTGCGAATATGTAAATAATGGCAATACACTGTAAATTCCTTGGACTGATATAGCTTACATCATCTCAATTGATTATGCAAGTTAATAGTTTAACTTGTAATATGAATTTCAGAGGAGTGTTACGTTACTACTTATAAAGCTGCGTTTTTTACAGAATTAACATTCCAAAATCAAACAATGAAATTTAAAACCAATTTGAGACACTCATTAAGATAAGAACGAACTGGTAAATTTCAAAGTAGTCAAGGAAAGTTGTATATGGACCTGTAAAAGTAATTATAATTTAAATAACAAATTTATTCATTTTAATACCGCAGGATTCGCTGACACTGCTTGTAAAACTTCGTAGCTATAAAAATCTATAGCTCATTTCCTTCTAGATGTATTCTAGACATATAAGCGTAAATAAAACCGTGCAGAAAACAATATTTGTACTATTTCTAATATATCTGCAGATGATGTTTTATTCGGATTTTTCCATGAGGTACAGTCACTCATTTTTCGTAGTTTTTTTCAGTAATAATGTTCCTGTGAGCTAGGCTGAGTACTATTAGCCAAGAGTGCGCTGAAAGCAAATCTTATCACTGACTCCAAATATTGATTTTAATTGATTCAACACTTGATTTTTATTTATTGAATTTTGTCCTATATCAATAAATAAAATTAATGCTAATTTAAATATAAACGTTATTCAAATTTGAATACGCTTAGCCAAATCCCATGGAAGGTAATGCACCATCACTTTACATTTGTCTGCTTTGAGTTAAATGTTCATGACTTCTATAGGTTACATGAATCTATTGGTCAGTTAGAGCTTAAGATATCGTGTCGATAGGCTAAGGGACAGAACAATATGTTTGTAGCCTCTTTATTGATAAAGTTCGTTAATACTAAGCCATTTAATAACTTGGTTTTGATGAGTTTCAAACTCAATATCTTTGTCTCTAGGCATAGCCTTGATATGACCACCCGCTACAAGTCAAAAGGAAATGGGTGTCAAACGATCATTCTTTCAAACACTATGGTCTAAACGCTCAACTTGACGCATCTAATCTGGCGCTTGATATTCTATGTCGAACTTTGTACTTGAAGACTTGACACGTAATGTCCTGATGCTTCTTATAGAAGCTGCCATCTCCAAAAAGATTAACAGTCCTTATCTATATATCAATATTATTATGATGGGAAAAGTTCCCAGACGCTAAAAAAATTGTATACGTACCTTTGAGATGTTAAATAATTCTGCATGATCTACACACATTTATACTCCTTCGCTTACAAATTTGAAGATTGTACATAGGTTTAAATAGTCACAATTCTTCTTAAAACAGAAGGCTCTACAAAACTATAATCTCACGAGGCTGTTTGAATCGTAGGTTATTATGCTCCAGAGCTAGCATAG